>NC_073738.1:5162935-5762935 GCF_023634155.1 Falco peregrinus | reverse complement strand
CGGCTTGTAACAAAGCTGTTTAAATAAGACAACACATAGAACAGAGCATGTATTTACATGCTCTTTAGAAGAGAGCTGTTCTTTAGGGAAAGCTCTTAAGAGTAGCTTTTCATAATAAACTTGACTCCAGAGCAGAAACATACTCCTTTAAAGATTCTTCCAGTGTGAACGTCGCAATAAGCAATACTGCATCAACAGTTAACTAACTGAAAATACCAACTGCTTGTTTAAGAAACAGAAGAAACTAATACTAGGACCAAAGAGCAGTTATTGAAGTTTAACTTTCATTTCTGCAACATTATAATATGCTGTTGACACGCGTGTTTGCTTCTGTTGAAATAGGAAAGACATCTGGTGCCACACAAGTCAAACATTATGAACAGCACAGCTGCAGCCAGGAATTGTCTGTCAAGGACTTACCTTGGAGTTAGCGGGCTCAAAGCTGCAGGTCCCCCCAGCAAACTCCGCCCAGTTTTTGGTTTATTTTGAGCTTGTTTAGACAATATGGCAGTTCCTGACCCAAGAGGGACAGCATCTGGTGAAATTACAGCCGAGTCAATGTAAGACATCGAAGAATCTGTGTTCAATGAGGAATATTTTGAATTGGAGGATTCTAGGTTGAGTCTGTTCAACTCCTGAAAAATGGGAGGCAGCTGTTAGATACTCAGGCAGCATAGTTTCTAATCAGCATTTTTCTGTTAAGCTGGAAAGACTGCTTTTAACACAGCAATTTCAGCAAAACTTACAATTGTGTCTTGCGGCGTTTCCATAAGGACAGTCTCAGGCTGTCTGTGGGATATGCTGTGATTCGATACCAATGTTGTGCAAGTGTTAGGCAGACAGCTGCTGAAGTTCTGTAGAGATGTTAATTTAAATGTTTGGTCAGGGTCTGGTTTTTCACCTGTAAGATTGGAAAAGGGGATTTTAGCGTTATTCCTGAGCTTATATACTGAATATTCAGTCTGAAACAAGGAGGACAGGGAACGAAGTATTTCAGGATGGGTGTGTTCTTATCTTGTTGTTTTAAAACCCCTTACGCCAAGTCAGAAGTGTTCCCCCCCTACAAACCCTAGAAAATAATTTTTATTAGAAATCAGACGTGCTTTTAAGTTATTCTCAGAAGCATCTAAGGGTCTACTAACTGTAGGTTAGAAGACAGTACTGTTAAATCCAAAAATGTATCGTGAAAGTGGAAGACCTCAAGACAAAAGCTCTAAACACTGGCAAAGTATTTTAAATGCATTGTTGCTTACAAAACCACTTCCAAAGAATTTTGCAGGCATTTTCCTTACTAGCTCTGGGCAAGGAGTAAAACAAACCTTGCCACGTGCTGACAGCAAATCAAAAAGCCTGACGTAGCCAGAAGTGTAGAAAACATCTTCACTAGTAAAACAGTCCTGCAGACTTACCTATTTCACATAGTGATTCAAAAGGGGACCACAGGAAAGGATTTAAACTAAGGCTCTTTTGGTAACATTCTGATCCTTTGGCAAGCCGGTCTGTCTTGCTGCAAAAAGAATGTAACAGTTTATGAGGAAACTTAAGAACAGCACTTTTGTTCAAGATAGCTTTCCAGGAGTTGAAAAACAAAAACATGCAGAGAGTCACAGCAACATCCCTCATTTTTCAAGCCACAAGTACTGAGTTCTTTTGAAGTTTTTGACATATTTAGACACAGCTGAAAGTTTCTTAGGCACAGACCTCAAAAAGAAGTTACATAAGCACCAGTACAGCTTGAGATTTTTTGCTGTAGAAAGATGCAGTTCTTTGCAACAGCTTTGTTCTTTTTTTGCCAACAGCAACCTGATTTCTAGCCTTCTAGCCATTTTAAATACCTACTGATATATTTTTTGTATATAAATTAGGGGTTAAACTGAATACCTAAGCATCTGGCTACAAAGATAGCTGCTCCTGAATATATATATATTTTTTTTTTTTTTTAAAAAACTACCCAAGTATGCTAGGGAAGAAACCAAAAGCTATTCCTATTCAATCTGCTCATGTTTACTGAAACCTTTCTTGTAACTAGACAAAAGCAAACCACTTAATTTGCAAAGTTATTCTGACTGGCAGTCCTCAAAACTTTCATTTGGAGGTTATAGCTACACATCTGTAAAATAGATACAGAAAAAAATCAAACTGGCAACACTGAGAAACAGGAGAATTTTTCATAGGGAAAATATGGAACAAACCCAAAGAGGTGTGTGTGTATATATATTAAAAAAACAACCACCAAACACTCTTGGATTGCATGCTTAACCTGGAAAAGAGGAATTTGTGTTTTCAGTCAGAAGATCTGGGTGAAAGACAAACTGCTTGCATTTCAAAGGTAAATGGCTTCCACAACTATCTCCTTGCATCTATGATACTTTGAAATCATGCAGGTCGTAGAACTCACAGACAAGTGTATCCTGTGATGACTGAAAATGTATTTGACTAAAATGGAGCCTGGTCAAATAAAAAAAAACAAGCTTTATTAGAGAAAACAACAAAAAAAGCAACATTACCAGTAGACATGTCCCAGTAAGGAGAGTGTAAAGCACGCAGAGTCACCAAACTCCATAACAATGTCATCATGGCTTTTCTGTTTGTTGAACACTCCACCAGATAAGATCTGCTCTCCTTCTGCAAGCCTTTTTAAAAAACAAGAGGTTGAAAGGGGTTACAAGCCTCACAGTATTTGTAGCCCAGTGTTTTCACCCTGCTACAAACAAAAACAGAAATCCACTGTCAGTGTTCACAAGTTTCAAACCACATATAAACTAGCTCCTGCAAATGAATTTTACGTAATAGATGGATTCCTCTAGCAACAGGAGGTATGCAGTACTCCCAAGCCGAACGTCTCCACTGGGAGGGAAGAAAAACAAAACCCCAAACCCCACAACATCACTTTTCCAGAAGTGATTAATCCTAGGTACAATACCAAACAAAGCATCTAGAAGAGTTTCCTGTCCTCTGTTTTTTGAAGGTACCTTACCTAGTAAAAAGCTAGGACAACACTTATTTTGGTTTTGTTTCCCAACTACAAAATACAATCTGTAAGGTACCAGGCACTCATGTAAAATCCAGAGTCTATTTTGGATCTTAACACCTTGCCTTCTTGCAAGAGGGGCTCAAAAGAAGAACAAAGGTTCAGCTTGCATCTACTACACCTGCAGCAAGCAGTACTGCTCACACTGAATGTGCCACTCACGATTACGCTTGAAGATCACTTTATACAACTTGAGGATAGGAGGCATTCATCTGGCATTTGAGACTGACACCTGCACAAATCATCTCTTCTTGCCTCCACTTGAAATTATACTTGTAGGTAGATGCTTCTATCAGTATAGACATTCCCACAAGAAAATAAGGTACCTCTTTATAAATGAGCTCATATAACTAACAGCAATGACAGCTAAATTTAACAGATTCTAAAGAACACTTCTAAGAAATCCCACCTACCTAACTTAAACCAGTTCTGAAGCTGATGCACTATATGCACACACCAGACTTGGTAAAAGCAAGGGAGGGAATGATCAGCTTCAGATTTATTCCATGGGGACCTTGCCAAGCAAAGCACTAACATGACTTCCCTTTCAAAAGAAGATTCAAAGAAGCCTGTATCCTAATAGCTCCAGAAGTGTAAAAAGCATCAGAAAAAACATAAGTCAAGACATCGTTGCTACTCTAAAGGTGTCAAAGGACTCGCCTACTAAAGCAAGTACCAAAGGCTAAGGAGCCTCCCCTCGCTGGCTCTGGAGGCCTGCATTTTGGTTACATGTTATGAGCAGGACTATGAAACCTGCAAAAAAAAAAAAAAAAAATCACATTGTGCTGTGTGAAACTCCAAATATCACGTTACCTATTCTAAAGAAATTAAACATATTTTTTTTTGGTCATTGAAAGAAGGTCACAAACACCAAACCAAAAAAGCCACAACACAACCACAAGCTGTTCTGCAGAGAGACAGTTAAGCTTCTGTAAAGAACCCCCACAGAATTTGAGGGTTTTTTGAACAGAAGTTTTCACCTTTCCTGGTGCCTCATCCTCTCCATTCTACACCTCAGCCAGACATCATTCCTACACTTGAGCTGAAAGTTCTATGCAGAAGTAAAATACCCTCATTAATAAACTCTGAGGGCGTTAGGGTGGGTAGCTTGAGCAGTTTCATTATATACTCTCACTGTTACAACTCCAGAAACCCAGCACGTTACCTTGAGACTACTATGGCCCTGTCAAGGTTAATTTTGATGGTGAATACAGTATTCTCAGATGTGGATTCAAGGTGAGTTTGTTGTAGCTTTTTAAAAACAGATTTGTCTGCCACACTTTCCCTCACCATCCATTAGCAGTTACAGGGTAAGAGGAGGAAGCTTACTGTTTGAGAGAAGTGACCCATCTGTTAAATTCATACTGGAAACACTTAATGAAATAAGCAAAGCATCAGAGAAACAAAAGCAAAAGCAGCACTTCCCAGAGTCATCTCAGCAATCAATGTTTTCTCCCCCTACGCAGCTTGACAACTCCTTTGTAAGTTATTCAATACCTTTTAAGAGTTTTCTGCAAGATGAGCTAATGTTCTTTAGGTCTGTATCTGAAAGCAAAATGAACTGAACTTGCAATAATCTTTAGAGCTGAAGGACTAACGAATTACTAGTTTATGCAATATGACAGCTTTCAGAGATAAACCCAAACAAAAAAACCACCCAACATTTGTAACCCTGGACAGAACATAAAGGATTTACTTACTTGCTGAGGTCAACACAACATTTTGCAAGCAGGTATTTACATTGTGGGGTAGTACAGCTGTGTCCCTTTAGGAGCCTGTATGCTTTATAGGCCTTTCCTGAGCGGTAGTAACACGTTGCCAGTAAAAACAGTGCTTCCTCTGAATGCACTAAAAAATAAATTAAGAAACCCATCATCAGTTGATTGTTTACTATTTTGATACAAAGAATTTGGGGGAAGGGAGTAAAAGCCAGCTAGGAACAAGATGCAAGAAAACAAGTACTGCTATTAGAGAAATTCATTACTGAATAAAGTGCATTTCTTAAGTCAAATAACAAACTTCCATATGTCACTTCCTTGTATAGTCAGACCAACTCAACACCTACTGCTGTAGGAGAACTTTGATCCTTCCAGCTACTCAATCTGAACAAGTGATGAGCCAGTTTGCTGCTAAAATAACAGCAACTCAAGCAAAGCAGTCATTCCTAGTAGGACAGCAACTCACTGGCCACACCAAGGCTTGGCTCAGAGTATTATCACACCTGCTAGTAACACTTTTCACTAGCTTAAGCAGTGCATAAACACTGGCACAACAATGGCTGTTAGGAAATACAATAACTTTTCAGAAGGAAGACCTATTTCAGCCTAAAGAGCCCGAATAACAGTTTTACCCTAATTTCAAGTGGTCTTTTTCTGCTTGCAATTTTATTTCTGTTATTTCTCCAAAGCACTTGACGCTGTATCTTGACGTGACTTCAGCAGAGCAGATCTTCCTATTTTCATGACTACTAAAGTTGGTCAGTTACCAGTCACCTCTACCCCAACCTTAAGTCTTGTCCTTTTTGCTGCCTACGCCCATTATTTCATTGGGAACATGGGTTAACATTACCATTCAGATGCTTTATTTTATGTTAGGAAGTAGCCACAGGGACAAGCTCTCCTACAAATCATCTTCCTAAGCTGAGTTCTCACAAGTTTCTAAATTCTGAATGAAATGGTCAAACTTCAGGAAAAATCAGCTCTATCTTAACAGAGAAGAAGAGTAATCATGACAGAAACATTTCCCTATGGTAGAAACTGGAAGCATTTAGATCTGATGTCTGCTTCAACACTTCTTCCATTGTAGAGATGAATTATGTAGAAGAGAACATTCTCAGTGTGCTAAGAGCTTGACTTGGCACCCAGATTTAAGACTGAGGTCAGACTTGCCAATTTTACTCGGGATTACAGCATAAAGGACAGAGTGCTAACTCCTGAAATAACTTTAAAGCCTTACCATAAAATTATCAACTGAAGCTTTAAGCGCCAGAGAACACACTTGTGTGAGGCAACAGTGAGCTGTGCTGTGGTGTTCATTTGAGCATTAAGCTCTGACTGTATGAAGTTACCTGTATGACTCCATTTCTGGGTTTTAAGCAAAACTAGGGAGATACCCAGACACACTGACAGATCACATACAGCTTTGGTGTCCTACCCTGTCTATAAAGGCAAGCAACTTAAATCTACAAACAATTAAGAAATCCACATTACTTTATGCTTTTCAGAACACACTACCATGCAAATGGAAGTCAGTATTAAGAGAAAAAAATCTGATGTTTGTTCAACTACCCACACAGAAGTCTTCAGAAAAATCAATATGAGCATTGTACCAAAACCTCTTTGGGCAACCTGCTCAAATCCTTTGCTACACTGAAAACTGGCTATTTAACTCAGACCATGACAAAGGAAACTGAAGACCCCAAGAGAAGACTTTTATTAGCCTTATCCTAAAAGCACCAGGAGATCTTTTTAAAAATTAAAGTTAAATCAATGCTCTTATCCATGAATTTAACATACTTCAAGAGTTCTGGGAAATTACCAAGCCACAGATGTCCCCGTAAGGCCAGTAATGGCAGGTGGACTTAAAAGAAATTCTTCTCAGGGTAAAAATCACTACTGCCAATACAGAGTCACTGTATTCAAGTTCAGCAGCTTCTACTCTGCAGTATAACTACTTATTTTAACCAGAAGCCAGGTGTTTTGTTAGCAGTTAATTGCTTGAACCAAGTGACAGCATGCATGCTGTTCTTTCTCAGTACTGTTGGTCACTGAAAAAAGCTGTTTGAAGTACTCTTGCAGAATATTATTCTGCAAAGCTGGTGTCAGTATCACGTTATACATTTTTCTCTTGGCTGCTGCAAAAAGTGGATTCTCTCGATTTCTACATCCTTGGCAATTTACCTTCAATCAAGGAAAGAAAGCCTGTCTTCCTCAAACGTCAGGTTTGCGCTTCCATTGTTAAGCGGCGCATCAGGCAAAACATTTCATTACAAAACACAGAGCATGAAACAGGTTATACGGTTTAACTCACACTATAAGCTCAAGTTGTTTAGCATGAGAAATTATATTAAGCTTGTATTTCAGTTTAAGGCTTGGGTTGTTTTTTCTCCCCCCCCCCCCCCCCCCCCCATGTTAGTGATTTTGGGACAATACCTTTTCAAATAGAGAAGAAAAGCTGAACACCAGCATCAAGGAGAAAGAAGTAAAGAAGAACAAAAAAACACACAAAAAAAACCCCTTACTGAGGTCATGCAGGAAAGGTTAAGGAAGAAGAGGGACTACAACACAGAAATGGTCTTTGAATGACCCAGGAAGAGTACAGATCTGTGTTACTGCTGCCTGCTCAGTATCCAAGACATCCTAGATCTGACAGCATTACAACGAAGTAAAAAATAACAAAATTCAACAGGAGATAGCTATTCCATATGTTCTGATTCTCATAGTCTCAATTTCGCTACACTTCTCTTTCATCATCACAAGATTATCTCTTTCAGCTAACACACCAATCAACATATCTGAACAGCATTATTAGCAAGGACAGCTTCAATACCAAGACCATTTGTAGAATTTGTGTACTGCATCTATCCCCAGGTGCCCTTGGAAGATATGCAATGCTTAAGGTTATTAAAAAACCTCTCTCCCATTTGATACCATACAAACAGATCACTGTAAACATTGTACTTAAACACACAACTCCGAGTTTAATTTTTTTAAGGAGGTTTTACTGTAAAATAACATTGCTGCTGTTACGTGATTTGATTTTCCAACCTAATTGAGAGACATTCTTCTGCCTTCCCCAAGCAGAAAGCTAAACTTCGCTATCACAACAGGAGTAAAAGAAAGCAGGACCCGAGGCTCAAAAATCCAACATCAAAATTGAAAAAAGCATCAACTTTGTATTTTCAAAATACATACCTTCTGCATATAGCCTTTCTGCAAGGAACACTGCATCGCGATAAGCATAGTGGTTAAGTGCTTGCCATATAGCAGCCTGCAAGACAAGAAAATAATTAAATTCAGAGAGAAGCCTTAAAAATGCAAAACTCATTAGCTCTTACTGTCAAAAGGCGATTGTTTCATTTGATTCTTTGAATCATAAGAAGAATAGAGAAGGATAAAGATGCAGGCCAAGTTTTAGTTGTTTCAACTATTAGTAAAGAGACTTAAAAAGCGCCAAATTTAGCACTGAAGTCACAAACCAATCTAAGAATGTTGCTCACTAGTTAACCACACACAACCATCCATAAACTTCAGCTGACGCTTACTGAAATAACAGCGAGTACTTCCACTTGTTACTGCACATTAGTCTGGTGCATAACCGAGCATGAATTATTGCTAACTACCACCAAATAAAGGTAAGAACAAAACCCAGCCCCTGCCTGATTACGCTTTTAGCTGTGCCCAAGAAGGGGCACAGGAGGTGGGAAAAAGCAAAGGTGTCCAGCGCATTTTAATGGCATCATGCATGAACCCATTTAAACCATCTCCTCTTGATATACACCAAACAAAAAGCCGACAGGACCAGAAATCACATCAGCATCCACAGTTGTCAATATATGGCTGCTGTTAAGTATGTTAGGTATCCAGCCTTTTCCTTGAAGAGGTATCCGAGTTCCCTCAAGAACCAAGATGAACACGATCCACTGCTTTTTGTTGCGGTATTTTGTTTGGTTCTTTGCTCATCAGCCACCTCTTTGCTGCCACTAATCAGGATTTTATCACACAACTACAAATTCAACACAAATGAGATGGACAAACATATATACGGACATGAATGAAGGCAACCTTCTTTTGCATTTTGCTCATCTACCCATACTTGCTCAAAATCAGCTAGCTGCTTAAGGGTACTACCTCCGTTTTTGTGAACACCAAGCTCGAGAGTTTGGGACTGTCAATATTCACGCAGACTCGAAAGATGGCACTACTCCGGTGAAATGCAAATTGAACGTACATACAGGTGTACAAACTGTGTACACTGCTAAAGTAACTGTCAGAATTACACCAAGAGCTGTCCCACAAAAGAATAGGGCTGGGGTACGCAGGTTTCACAACAAACACTACTCACTCACTCAATTTTCTTCAGATCACATTAAAAGCCTTCTGTTGTCATCTATAAAAGAGGGGTGGGATGGGAAAAAATCCTTTTATGATCTGTTCAGCCTTTCCTCCCTACCTCTTACAAGTGGTGGCGTGCACGCTTATCAGGGTCTGCGTTCAGAGGTTTGCAGAGCCGGTATCAGGACCGCAGCTCCTTCCCACCCGGCAGCCCTTGCCCAAGTTCCAAAGCAGTTTCCCATAAGCAGCAAACAGCCATTTTGCAGTAGTTTAGTTATACCAATCCAAACGAGATTGGAATTTGTGAACTCAAGGCACTATGGTCTAGTATTTCTCCAATACTCATCAGCAACTGAAGACAAACAGAATTAGCTTCTGATACCTACCAGACACTCCAAAACAAAAAGAAATCTTCCAGAGCTAAAGAAATAGCGCCCTATAACACTATTCCCAGCAGGAAAGGCAAGCGCCAATTTAATCTAAAAAAAAAAAATTCAAACATCACAGAGTTACATGTACCATATGCTGCTACTTCCAACACAAACTTGACAAATGCAGGGTGTGAAAAATGTGCGAGTTCTCTTCACGGGATGCCTACACAGTCTTCATGAACAGTACACACCAGAGTTACCCATTACTATATAGAATATTATACACAATCTCTGCAGAAATACTATTTTCTTCTATCAGTAGGTCCCAACAATATACTTAAAAAGTCAACAGGTACTTTTAAGCTCATGTGAAAGTATTTAAATATTAATTCTTTGTTTGATTCCTATAATACAAACACCATATTATTTCTCTCTGGCTATATTCCCCACTTCAGATAAGTTCAGCCGCAGAATCTGCCTGAAGATAAGTTCAGCCGCAGAGCCTGCCCAGAACAGTTACTCCCTTTTACCTTGAGAAGCTCCAAGGCTGTACGTTGTCCTGTACACTGCAGACAGGGGTCAAAAAGTGTGAGACAGGAGGAAGGCGTTAAAATCTTTCAGACTGCACCCACAGCAGCCTAAGCTGCCCTTTTTCCTCTCGCTCTCAGAAGCGAGAAATTTCCTTTACCAAGTCACAAGTGATATTTCGCTGAATCTACCCAAGTTGTGCCACTACTGCCTTTACAGGGATGTAACTCGGCACGTTTACAAAACAAAGGTACGGGGGTGGTGGGATCAACGTCATTTGACTTCTCAAACAGGACCAAGTTGCCAGAAACAATCTTACCAAAGGTCAAGAGGGGACACGAGTGATTTTTGGCTATATCACAGCCAGACTGTAAAAGTTACACTACATACTGACTCAAACAACAATCATTGTTGAGCGGAGCCCCTGGCAGTACCCCTGTTATGTAATAATTGCAATTTTGCAACCTAAAAGTTGCAAATTGAACTCACACCTTCAACAGACAAATGCTGAAGACTGTATCCTTGCACACACTCTCCTAAAAGAGCAAGAAGAGGAAAGGAAGCTGGCAGGCTATACCTGTGCATAACCATTTTCTATAAGAACGGGTGTCTATAAACTACAGCTGTGTCTCAATCTACTGAAAAAGAATTCTTATGCACCTTTGAGGAAGCAAATTTTGGACAGGAACATCAACCTCTTCACAGAGTAATTATTTAGTTTGTTCTAGCAAAAAAGTTCAATGCGCCTACACAGCATTAGTGGCACATGACAAATTGCCAAACCACAGCAGAAGAGGGGTCTGAAGCAAAAAACTTTGGTGTATTCACCCAATAAAAACTACTTAATCCCAAAAAATTTCAGAGCAGGACAACCCAATATAACCACAAATATAATCCAAATGCAGTCTTAAGTTTCCTCCCTGTGGCAGTTACCAAATTTTACACAGAACCTGTCAACACAAACCTAGAGAAGCAGCCTCCTCACAAACGTGCAAAGCAGCTGAGATGCTTTGGTTGCAATGTCTGTTCTCAGGGCTACAAACATGGGCAGGAGGGATGCTTGAAGTGTTTCAGTTTTATTTAAACATGCTTGCAGACCAGATACAGGTTCTAGTCACTCATTTTAAATATGTACTAATTTACAAATGCAAAGTGAATGGGGAATTCTAAAACTACCATACCAGCCACAGCTCTTCAGCAAAGCAGCCTCAGAGAAAAAGAGCAAGAAAATAAAAGCAGATTTGGACAGGTCCACCTTCCATCCAGAAAATCCTGTGCATTGTCCAAGTGTTACTTCATAACTAAGCCAAAGAGCTCTTAAGATAGGTGTTCTCTTCTGACCCTTATATAGCCTTGGAAATTGTTTTTAAACCTTTATAGCCTATTTTCATCCTAAGCAGTTTCTATCATGATTTAAGACTTTTTCTAGGGTGGGCAGAGAGGAGAAGAGTTTTCTGTGATAAGCTGTGGTTACGCAAACTCTGCCCGTTAAACAAGCAGACATTGGCATTGCATGTTTTCTGCCATGACAGTAGCCTGGGAGTTCAAGCAACCATTCAAGTGGGTCACAGCAGATGATCACCTTGAAGGGCTAAATTCCAAGGAAAGCGTTCATTTTGTTTCCAAGATGTTTTTCAGCGATATTTGGAAGACATCCAGTCTGTTTCTCAGCACATGGGATACAAGGCTTTATGTTTGAGCTGAAGAGTTTTAAATTGACCACATTGGGAAGTACAGGAGAGGTCTGTTGTCTGTATAACAAACTCTGGCACTTTAGCCCATCTTAAGGGATTAAGAAGTAGTAAAAATCTAACCAGTGAACAGGATGGCTTTGGGGATATTAATTTCATGTAATTAAAGCCAATATTTATAAGGCGACACAGACTCTGTTTCTTATCTATCGTACTTTGCATATCACAACTGTAAAGATGACTTTTTTTCCTGGAACACTAAGCCCTGTAGATATCCGAAAGGCTGGGAGAGAACAGACAAATACACAGGAAAAATCTCTGCAATGACAAAAATGAGAAGTAGTATCAACTTTTCCAATCCTACTGTTAAAAAAGATAACCAGAACAGAGCTAAGTACGCGGACTCCAGCTAAAATAGGAATTCAGAAGTGTCATCGACTTCACCCAGATGTGTACTGCAAAATGGATAAGTCACACTAGTGAGAAAATGAGCATGAGCTGGTTTGGAAAGGTCCTGTAGTATAGCAGTCCAATCTCTACACCACCGCTCATAGCCATGGCACAAAGAGGACAGCTACAAAAGCAAACTCAAATGTTGACCTCATTTCAGATGGTGCACTGGTGGCTTCTTTACCATTAAAAGCAACAATATGACCAAGGCAACAACAACCAACAAGTCCTAAACTTACCAGTGTTGCTGTAAGCAAGGAAGAACAGCAAAGCTGACAGCAGTAGAACCGCTGATAAAATAATTATGTGGCATTTGAAAGCAGGCAGAATCTAAATAGATACATTCAATGCAGCAAAGCCTCATCAAAACATCCAAGCTGCTAAGAGCTTCAGAATGGAGAATGACATTAAAGAGATTTTTACCTTTCTGAAAAATGAAAACAAGACTGCATGTTTCTATCAGGGAACTCTCAGAATAGCAAATGTTTTCCACTTGGTTAGTCTAATTAGCACAGTACCGGAAACATTAAATATTGTTTCCTGCCATTCATCTGCAATGCATTCTTGCTTCCTTTTCTATTGTAATCCCATGTTTTCTTAGAATACCCAACTGGCGCAAAACAACAAGTCCAGCTCAAAGCTAACAGCAATGAGCTAAATATGACCACTGCAGAAGAGGCACCAGGTGGCCGAAAGCACTTCCAGCACCACACTGACCCTTGCTCTCAAAGAGTGGAGGGCCATCACTGTCACCAACCCCTAGTCTATAAGAGTGCCATCACAGTCACCATCTCGCACAGACATGGTGAAGTCAGCAGGGTGGTCATCCACAGAACTCTTCTTCCCCTTCCACCTTTTCACTAAGCGGCGAGAGGAAAGGCAAAAGCAAGAATTTTCACTACGCTCATTACAGAACACAACCACATGTGACCAAGACACTTACAGTGAGAGATTCCTAGCTTAACTAGGAAAAAAACACCCTGTTAAAAAGCTAATAATTAAAAAAAATAAATTGAAACATTAATAAGACGACTAATTAATGAAGACAACAGAATAGTTAAGAGTAATGGGTATACAGGAAGGGTGGAAAGAAGCAGCAACTCTTAGCCTGTGAATCATGCCTTTTGGATGGGAAGGCTGAGAACAAGAGCAGGAAGGCCATCAGGGTAACTGCAGAGAGACTGAAATACAGTAGAAAAACAAGATGTACGTTATTTTCTCTGCCAGGTCTCCCATCAATCTGGGGGCACTAACTCCTTGGGAAGAGGCGAACGCCCTTCGTTTGTACGGCACGCAGAGCCAAGCACTTCGCGAGCATTTGGAAATGCAACGGCTGCAACACAGAGAGCGCGACAGGGATCAACAGGTCCCTCGAGGGACCCGGCAGGGCCCTCGGGGGAGCCCGGCGCAGTGGCGGCGCGGCGGGAGGCCGGCACCCCCGGGGGGAGGCCGGGCGGGGACCCGAGGGAGCAAGAGGGCGAGGGCAGCCGGGCCGGGGCCGCGGAGCTGGAGGCCCTCCCAGCCGTGAGGCCCCCCCGCCACGCCGGCCGGGGCGCCCAACGGCCCCCCGCCACCTCGGCCGGCGGCGGCGGCCTGGGGCCCCCCACCGCAGGAGGGCCCGGCGGCGGGGAGGCCTCCCCGGAGGGGCGGGCGGTGCGGCGAGTCCGGCTCCTCCCGCGGCCAGGCCGAGCCGGGCCTCGGGGCCTGAGCGCGGCGGCGAGCCCGAGCCCGTGTCCGTGCCGCCCAGGGGTCGGTACCTGGACGGGCTCCTGCAGCACCGTCATCCTGCTCTTCCTGGCCTCCGCCTTCTCCTCCGCCTCCTCCTCGCACAGCCCGGAGCGCAGCAGGGCAGCCCCGGTCCCGCCTCAGCGCGTACCGTGGCAGCGGCGCTGCGCAGCCCGGCCCGTGTTCATTTAAACTCCCAGCGACCGTTACCGGGGCAGGCGGCGGGTAGGGCTGGAACGAGGCCGGCCGCGCGCCGAGTCCGCGCGCCGAGTCCGCGAGGCTGGTGACGGAAACACCCGAACCGCCTGCCGGAAATACCCGAAGGCCTTGGCGGAAAGAACCGAGCGCTGACGGAAAACAGCTGGGCAAGCTCCCCTCGGCTGCCAGGCGGAAGCGCCGCGGCTAACGGAGCCGGCCGAGCGGTGACGGAGATAGCCGAGCGGGGCCAGGGCGGTACTCGGCGTCACCGTTCGGTCCGTCACGGCGGGGGGGGCGGTGGCGGCCTCGGGCCCTCAGCGCTGGTAGCTGGCGGGGGGCGGTGAGACTCCCGCAGGGCCTGGGGCTCGGTCCTCACAGCGGCTGTGCACCCATGCAAGGTAAAAAGCTGCACTTGTACCCAAAGCCGGTGTCCTGGGTGCAGCGGGGGCCCGCCAGGCCACCCCCCATGGCGCCTTGCGTGGCGTCGCCGGGGCCCTGTCCCCGCGCGGGGGGTCGGCACTGCCCCGGCCCTGGGCCCGGCACCGACAGGGCAGCCCGAGGGGTCACACACGGTGGGGCTGGGAGGGGAGCTCCGGGGGTCGCCCGGCCCAGCCCCTGCTAGAGCAGGCTCTCCCCCAGCAGGCTGCACGGAGCCGCCCGGCGGGTCTGGGTGTCCCCAGAGACGGAGACCCCGCAGCCGCTCTGGGCAGCCTGTCCCAGCGCCCCCTCACCCTCAGGGCAGACAAGGTCTCCCTCACCCGCACCGACATGCTGCCTCCCCTCCCCTGGCCCGTGCGGGTGCCGCCACCGAAGCCAGGAGTAAGGGGCACCTCGTCATTGCCAGCCACACGCTGGGGCTGTTGGAAGGCGCAGCGTCTGGCACAGAGCGAGTGCTCTTCCTTGCCCAAAAGGACGCAATAAAGATGCACAACTACACTTACAAATACTGACCTACCGATAGCCACCCGCAACTGGCAGAGCCCTGCCTTCTGCAAACCCCTCTGC
Organism: Falco peregrinus; assembly: GCF_023634155.1. Classification (NCBI taxonomy): domain Eukaryota; kingdom Metazoa; phylum Chordata; class Aves; order Falconiformes; family Falconidae; genus Falco; species Falco peregrinus. The sequence goes on along the minus strand of NC_073738.1, from coordinate 5,747,883 downwards.
GGGCGCCCAGTCACACAGCACCACATCAGCACCCGCAACACCCCCCCACGCACACAGGTTCTGCTCTGTCGTGCTCCTCCCAGCACCTTTTGAACGTGCACTCCACTGCCTGAGGGTGGATCCTGGCACTACCAGCCGTGCTGCTGAGCCCTGCACAGAGCACATGCCGGAGCAGGGGGCTGCATCCCCTTACATGAGAATAAAAGCTGCGTGCATGGTGCTTAAGTTTAAAGTTTGTGTGTAGAGCGGGAGGGCTTGGCCTGCCTGCTTCCCTGCTCTCTTTACACATCTTTCTCTGCATTTCTGAAAAGCATATTTACAAGTTTGTTATCCCAAGTTTGTTATCCCTCCAGTAAATCTGCAGGTGTTTGCTTTCAGGGTGTGAGCAGGTTAGCAAGGAAAGGCAAAGCTTTCTTCAATCCCTGACCTGAAACAACTAACAAAATGGGTCATGGAGCAGTGCTTTCCCCTGGGATAGATACCTGGCTCGCTATCAGGGGTTGACCCGAGTCATTTTGCCAGACACAAACGCTGCAGATGACACGATACAGTGAAGTGTCTGCCTTTCCTAAAGGCCTTTGGCCTCACACGCTGATGATGATGACGGTGATGTGTGCGCACGTGGGTCTGGGGGTCCGAGGGAGCCTTTCAAGGAGCACAGTCTACTTATCATCCTCACCCCAATCTCGCTGCCCTGCCAACCACTGCTGATAACTCCTCAGGATGAAAGCTGGCTCCATCTGTCTCTTCCATTTCACAGGGCACAGCACTAACTGCTGACATCCAGACCATCTTTGGTATGAGTGTCTTTCTTATCGCAGCCTGAGAGATACAGCCACAGGCTCTCCTTAGAGCGAGGGGTTACTTTTACCTCTCCTCAGAGTCTTCTGCAACTTCAAGTAAAGCGTCTGAACTATAAAAGGACAGTGTTGACTATTGTCTTGGGACATCTTGATGTATAGATACTCTTCCAGTCCTGAAGTGCAGGTCAGCATGCGGGGCCACTCACTGGTGTCCACAGATGCTTTTTATAAATCTTTGTGGGACTAAAACTGCTTGCTCCTTGGGATCCTCAGCGTTTTCAGAGGAGGAGGCAGGGCATGGAGGCACATATCGAGGTACACAGCTGTAGAGATATAGAGGTATATGCAAGTGCATCATTACAACCTCCTCTGGTACAAATCAGCTCTGCTTTATCCTAAAGAGACAGAACAGGTCCCCAAAACAAAGCATGGCTGGCTGTTACCCCAAGGATGCTTCAAAGACTGGATTTCACAGCCCTCACATTTTTCTCTAGTTCTCTGTCACCTTCCACTGCTTGCTCTCTCTCTGTCTCTTTGCAGGAGTTTCTTTGGTTTTAATTTATAGTGTCATTCCTGTCTGCACAGAAGCTGGCGGCTCAAATGCAAGGCTCATACTCTGCATGTAGGAGCGACAGTGCAGCCTCTTGGCTTGCCAGAGCAGGAGTATCACAGCTAGCACGGCCACCAGTCTCTGCTATGGATTTCCTCTGCAAGTTCAGGCAGGTCCCCCCCCTCCCCTGCTCAGTTCCTCCCTGCAACAGCACGTTCCTCTGCAGGAGTCAATGCCACAGTAGCGGCAAGGGCAAACGTGACCCTGGAGTGAGTGTGCAGCAAGCAGCGTCCTTTCTCACCCTGTCACCGTTGTGCTTTAACAGGTTAAAACACTGATAGTGCATTAAAGACGTTGAGATGCCCAGATTCTCCCTGATGGAAGCTGTAGAAATACCACAGACAGAAGCTGAAATCTAATCTTGCATCTATAAACAGCTTATGTTGCTTTTTATGAGCATTTGAATCAAACAGTGGGAATTGAAAGCAGCTGTTACTCAGTCACTGCACAGAAACGAGCAAGTGGCAGCTGAAGTCAACCACATTGGAGCACAACACCTTCAATTTCTAGTCAAAGTCACGGAGGGAGGATGTTAGAATAAGCAACAAATCAAAGAAAAATGTTTTCTGCTCCCAGATGTTCTCTGATGGGAGGGCTGAGTTATCTGTCATGAATTATTTACCACTTCTAATGATGCTGTGATGATTTTTTTGCAGGTAAGAATAGGGGGAGAACCACCAGCTTGCATTGCACAGCCTCCAGACACCTTCTGGCTGCGGACACGCTGTCTGCCTGGAGAGGAACCATCCAGGGAGCCCTGTCCTGACTGGGCTCCATCCCAGGCGGGACACTACCCACACTCCAGGGACCTGCCATCCCATGCCACGAGGGTGGAGGTGGGACCTGGCCCAGAAATACCCATCACTTCCCTGTTTTTCTTCCCCCTTGCTGATTCTTCAGGATTCAACTTCTTGGAAACCAACCTTCAAAACTAGACCTTTGAACCTATCAATGATATAGAAAAAAGAATGGTTTTAATGTTTTCTCTGTTTTTTGGTTTTATTTTTTAAATGGCCTCTGGCCTTTTCTGGCTGGGGCAGGCAGGATGGTGATGGAGGAGAGGTGCCTGCTGGGCTCTCCCGTGACGGGGACAGTGGCAGGGCCAGGCAGGTCCCTCATTGCTCCACGTTGCAGTTCAGCCGGGACCTGGAGGGAACGCTCATGGTGCAGCATGTTGTAGGGTGGGTGAGCTACAGGTCTGAAAAAGGGTTGGGTGTAGGGCAGAGAGGAGGGGAAGAACCTCCCAAGAGCAGGGGCTCTGTTGGACACAACCTGCCCCTCACACTAGCTCCATCAGTAAGACGTGGCCAGACTGCAGCCCAGCTCCTGGCCCCCCACTGAGGCTGGGGTGATGAACAAAGACCCTCACCCCCAAGTCTGAACCCCTCCCTCACATCTCACAGTCACAAAACCTGCCTTTTTCCCCTCTCTGCAGGAACATCCTGCTATCTCTGACAGCTGGTGGTGACTGAGACGTCTCTTCCATCTACCCCCTCAATGAGCAGCCCAAAGCCAAAGGAGTGATACCATTTAGGGGAGGATGGAATGAAGTTTAATGAGCCAAATGTCACAGAAAAAGCCTGAGAAGAATAACCTAAGGTTTAAAGCCAAGTTGCAGATGTCTCATTGTATACCAAGGCTTAGGTGCACGCACGTGGAGGCCAACTCTTCATGGTGGCTCATGCAAAACATCTCTGCAGACGTGTGACATCCAGGGAGTAAGGGACAAACCTTGCTGTTGGCGGCGCTCAGTGGGCTCAGACAGTGCCGAGAGCCTGGGAGACAAGCAGGAGAGAGCTGAACACAGCGGATCTCTGAGATGAGAGTGCTCCTTCCCAGATGAACACAAAATGCCAATAGCTGTAATTCCACACCGTTAAAAACCCGGTGTTACCTGCAGATAGTTTTGTGTAGGATTAAATCTCCCTAGCAGCATTTGCCACCTAACCACCTGTATTGCTGAGCTAATAAACAGGAACCAGAGAGAAGTGGATTAGAAACAAGATAAAAAGGATGCTGAACGTTCAAAGTTCAGGCTTGTGTCAGTCTCTGTTTTACCCTTCTGATGTTTAAAGAAATTTGTATAGAGGGGGCGGATTTTAAAATATTTTAACTTGTGTATTTAGCAGTATCTGCAGGTCATTTTATTTTTCTTGTTTCTTTTTTGTTTTGGCCTTCTGCCTTTCTTACAGCTGAAGAGAGGAGAAAAGTTTAAGAAAAGTAAGTGAGATAACAACACCATAAGACACTGTCTTATGTCAGGGGAGGCTGGAGCCAGCTCTTAGTAACTTGGATTTTCTGTTAAATTTAATAGATTTCAGAGGGATAGTTCACCCTAAAAGAAACCTGTTTCTCTGTTTTCCTTAGGCAGACTTAGAGAAACACAAAAAAATTTAACAGGCATCAATGGTATATTTTCCATATTCTTTCTAATGTTAATGGGAATGTGGATACTTGCTAGTTCAGAAATTTCCTCATTAAGTACTTAGTATTTTCTTAGCGTGAAGCCATCCACTGCTGCAGGTTTTTAAATATTTATTTCCACTGGCTGCTGTTTGATGACCACCTTAGCTCCTGGTGGGTTAGAAAATGTATCGCCATAAGCCACACCAACCTCTTTCCTTCTGAGCAGAGAATCGACACAATTAACCAGACCATGACTGACAGTCACGGGGTTGGAGCTGTCCCCATACATTTTAAATGGCACGAGCTACAAACGAGGTTCGTTATCATGCACACAGCTTTTTGTGCTTTCAGAGCCGGGATTATTCCTGTAGCATTGCGTGGTTGCTTGTGGGGTTTGGGTTTTGGTTCCTCTGCCCCTGGCTGTTATATGCAGCATTTCCAATTTCAGAGTAAGCAGCAGGAGACGCTGATAAGCTCACCTGAAGTTTATTCTTTCAGCCAGACATGATGTGCTTGACAAAAGCTGAGGAGGGAACCAGAAATGAGAGCGTGAGAGGTCAAAACATGCTGTGAGCTGCGGTGGGCAGAGAGGCAGCAGGGGGTACCCTCAGCCCAGGGCACCCCAGGGACGAGACGTGCGCTGCCAGGACTGAGATTTCTCCTTCTGTTTCCACCTTTACAAGCCACCCCAAACCTGGTTAGAGTGATAACAAACCCCTCTTGGAGACGAGCCAGTACCACTATCCCCAGTTTTCTGAGGCCAAGGGAAATGGGTACCCTCTTTTCCTCAATGCCCTCCAGTTTTAGGGGTTCTCAGATTTAACCGCCCCCCTGTGCCAGATTTTCACCCTCTTGGAACTGTGAACAATCTGGATCTCCAAATGTTCCCAATTAGCCTCTGCTGCGAAAGATGCTGGCTTTGTTTATTTTTGATAGCTTACAACGAAACAGTGCCAAAACTGGGGATAAAACAGTCTCCAAACCTTTGGAAACATGCTGTCTTCAGCTGTTTTTACTGGAAATCACTGGCACAACCACCTTGTTCCCACCCCAGCTGACATGTCTCACAGCTCTCCTTGGAGAAGCTTTGCAGGATGGTCTCAGTGATCACCAGTGTCCTTGCAGAGGACACATGTTGCACCCTAAGACAAGACAACTGTGTCCGAGATGGCCCTGACAGGAATCTCTTGCTCCTACCTTCATAGTTGATACAGCCATTGGCATCTTCTTGTCCTGCCATGAGCTGCTCCACCTCGCTTTCTGTCATCTTCTCCCCTGGAGGAGAAGGATGGAGAGGTGAGAAGAAGAGTTCTCAGCCCACCAGCACCTTCCTGTCCTTCTTCCAGAGACGCAAAGCCACCAGAGGAGGGATAAGGGGATTTAAAAGGGAGCTGGAGAATGCTGGTGGGAGATTGTGGAGAGAGGACCAAGGTGCAATGGTTGTCTGATAACTGAGGATGCTCCCCTCAGGGCCAGCCCGTACCCAGTGTGACCAGCACATGGCGCAGCTCGGCTCCCATCACCATGCCATTGCCCTCCTTGTCGAAGACACGCAGCCCTTCCACAAAGTCCTCGAAGGTGCCCTGCTCTTTGTTGCGGGTGAAGTGCTGCAGGATGGGGAGGAAGGTCTCAAAGTCCAGCATCTTTGTGTTCATTTCTGGAAGGGGAGGAGGAGATGGGGTCAGAGATCAACAGCGTTAGGCTGAAGTCAGCCTCTGAGGATCTCCTGGCTAACCTTCCTGGTCTTATTTCCATCTAAGTAAGGGGAGAAGCCCCACAAGTATATTATACTTGAGACTGGAAGATCTATATGAGGAATGAGGTATTAACATCTGGGGACTGCACGCAGACTGCTGATATCAGCCCCAAATTAAAACCAGCAGGTAGGTCCTCTGTCACCAGGGCAATGCAGCTGCACTGGGACCTGTCAGGTTACACCAGTCTGCACCAGCTCAGGATACGGTCTGCTAAGCATCAATTGTCACCACCCCTGGGTGAGGACCACCTATCCCTTACATCAGCTGTGGTACAGGGAGGGGAGCGAAGGAATTACTCAGGAATGAAGCCTCTCCGCATCATTCCCTTCCCAATTCCTTCATCTCATAGGGTTCTTCCTACGGCAGACATAATCCTTCACTTGCTGCCAGGGAGCGCAAGGATTGCTTGTCCCACCCTGTCCTGGCTGCCCCAGTTTGCTGTCACCTTCTGGCTTGGGCTTGCCCAGCACCTTCAGGACCTCTGCGTTGGTGGGGTTGTGGCCAAGCGCCCGCAGGACATCCCCGCATTGCGCGTAGCTGATCTGCATGGCTCCCGCTGGCGTCCGGTCGAACAGGCTGAAGGCTTCTTTGAACTCTGTGGGACAGAAGAGCTCAGATGTCCCCAGCCTCATCTCCCACCCCACTGAACCAGGTCCTGCCTGGCAGGCAGGGAAGGGATGGACACGAGCGTGGTGGGTGCCCTCTGCACCCACCGCTGCTGCCCAGGGCAGGCAGCCCGGTGCTGGCAACGAGCTGCTGAGGCTTGCCAGCCTCCTTCAACAGGCTGCTCAGCTTCTTGAGCAGGTTTTGCCACCCGTGTGGAGCTGGCTGGATGACCTGCTGGGATTCCTGCACCACCCCGTGCCAGCTGCAGGTGCAGGCTGCTGTCTCTGCTGCAGGACATCCCTTCGCGCTTTCTTTTTTCCACCCCGGGCTTCTGGGGACCCCTGACCCTCCCCGCTGCGCCTCACGACCCCTGCCTCACCCGCTGGGCTCTGCTGGTGTCCCCCCAGCTCCAGCAGGGCAGGCACAGCACAGTGTGGCTCCTGCTTGGGGAAGGGTGACCATGTCCCCCCCTCCGCCCTGCAGAGCGCGTGTCACACCAGCCCTGCGTGGAAGGACACAGATTAATTTCCAAGCCGGTTCCCATAAATTATCATGCCATTGAGTGTTACATTTTACCCGGAGGAAGGGGGCCTAAATTTGGGACCAGCAAGGATGGCTTTGCTTCTCTGCGTGATGCTTTTCAGCTTCCTGGTCCGTGCTGGAGTCTCTCTAATCCCAATGCTGGCTGTGGGGACAGCCATGCACCTGCACTGCTCAGAGCCTAGTTGCTGCCTCTTGTTGCAACCCAGAAGATCTTCTACGCTACAACAGGGTCCTCACTGGTGCTGAGGTGCAAAATGTGGGAAACCAGTCCTCCAGGACCGCCCCCACCCCCCACAAGCCCTTACCCTCCTCTGCAGGCAAGTCAAGCTGGTGGCCGGCACCTGCGACCCCAGCTGCCCCATGCAGGCAGGGACCTGGTGGGTTTCCTGCTGCAGATGCTCTACGTTCTTCTGGATTTCAGCCTCTGCCTGCAGGCCAGCCAGTCCACCGGAGCAGCTGCCTGGCCCAAGCAGGTAACCAGACTTTCCTGCCTGTCCACGTGAGCACTCAGAGCTGTGAGTTTCTTGTCCATGGCACTAATGAATTCCAAGTTCTGGTCCATCTTCTTCATGATGTCCAGCAACAGTTCATTCAAAGTGGAGCTGCTGCTCCTCCTGCTGTTGGGTGGGATGAGATGATCACAGTCTCTATGTGGTGATGGAGACATCAAGGTCTGGTAGGCATCGCCTTGGGTTTGGTGGGAATCCTGGTGCAGGGCTTTGGATCTGTTACATTTTCTACTTGGCATCCTTATATCTTCTGCTGAGCTTCACCATCCCATGGACCTGTCCCCACGACGTTCTTGTTGTGTCCCTGTAGCCCTGTCCATGGCCCCCCCCCCAGCACCTCAGGCTGCTGCTGCTGTCCCACTTGACCTCACAATGGCTCCATCTCCACGAGTGACAGCCGTCATGGGGGACATCACCGCATGTGAGTCCCTGGGCTGAGAGGCACCGCGGCCAGGGTGCTCAGCGATGTCGCTCCCAGCTGGTGGAGCCACAGGAGCACATCACGCGTGCTGGGACCGCGCTGCAGCTGAAATCCAAATATCTTCACATTTTAACTTGCTCACATTTCCACTGGCTCTTTTTTCTCCTTCCAAAAGCTGGTTTGGGGGCCAAGCCTGCAGGGTACTGCGTCTCCTCCTCCCAGTATTCCCACCGGGGTCTGCCCTCAGATTTGTCCCTTCCCTTATCTATACAGAGGCATTAAAACTGGCCGTGGGGAGATAAGAAAACCCAGTCTCAGCTCAGCCCCTCGGCACGGGGCTGCCCCTGCATCGCCAGGCTCTGCTCCTCCCACATGAATCCCAGACTTTGAACTAGGCTGCATCTCTCACCATGAATGGAAAAATACCTTTTCCCTGCCAGGCTCTGGAGCTGGGATTATCCTCTTCAACTGGGGCTCCCTCAGCGCCGAGCAAGGAGCCAGGATGCGTCCACTGCTCCTGCCAGCCCTGAATGTGTCCCAGCCAAACCCCCGCGCTGCCTCCCGCTCCCCACCACCATCGCCCCCTCTCCTGCCTCCTCCCTTCCCACCAGTGCTCTTTCCCATCTCCTTACCAGCTGGTGCTGGTCGGGGACCAGTTTTCCGATTTCATGCTGGGTAACCTGGCCAGCCCATCCCTCGGGATGAGCAGCCTGCTGGGGGCAAGGGGGTACCTGGACCCTGCTGGGCTTTCCTGCAGGAGGGGATCTGGTGTGTGGGGCCTCGGATCTCGTGTCTGCTGTGAAAAACTGCCTGGAAAAAGGAGCCCACATTTCTGATGCCATGACTGGGGAAGGTGGAGCCTGCACTTACCTTCAATCTGCTCGGCGGTGAACTCAATCTGTCAGAAGAGAACAGAGCCAGGCGTGAGGGCTGTGGTGCCACAGGGGTGGTGAGGGGGCTCTCCCCTGCGTTTGAACCTCTCCCTCCCCTCCGTGCCTGGTGCCCGGGAGCCTTCCTGCCCTCACTGTGAGCTGGGATCCCTGCGGGAAGCACAACCGGCAGCAGCGTGGCGGGGGGGGGGGGGGCTCAGGCAGCAGGGATGCTCGGACCAGGGCCGGGGCTGTTCTGGATGGAAGGGATGGTATTTGAAGGCTTGATGGCTAGTTCAAGTGATTAAACAGCCTCCATGCTGAGCCTGCTCTGAATAACTCTCCTGCCACAGCTCTGGCTTAAAAATGTGGCTGTATCCCGAGGGATCACTGGCAAAGGCTCGCTCCTTGTAGAGACTGGGATAAAAGATGCGCTCACGTGGAGACAATGCAGGCAGCAAAACACTTTAGGATGGAGATGGTGGGTGGCAGAAAATCTTTGTAGTGCTGCTGGGGCCCCAGCAGAGCGTCTCAGCCAGGAGCTATGGGGTGTTCAACCCCACGGCCGGGCAGCGGAGCAGCTGCCCAGGGTGGGTGCTGAGCCGGGCTGCACCGGGGAGGATTGAAACTCCCCCTCAGCGAGGTGAGCAGTGCGCCCAGCCTCTGCATCCGTGCAGTCTGATAATGCTCCCCTTCCAGCCCTGGCTCTCAGCCTGGCTAATGCCATTTGTGTGGAGCATCGCATTGCCCGTGCCTGGCAGATGACAGGCACGAAGAAAGAGGGTGACATCTTCATTCCTCACTCACCTTCACGCTCTTAGGGTTGAAGGCAGGCTCCCTGGGTGGCTCCAGGGATGGAGCCAGTTTGGCTGCTTCCTTCTTCGGGTCGGGTTTCTTGAGCGGCATGGCGCCAGGTCTGTGCGGAGATGCAGGGATGAGTCCTGCCCACACAGCAGAGCAGCCGGCCAGAGGGATGAAAGGCAAATCTGCTCCTTGCCTTATATACGGAGCCCTGTCCTCACCGGGGGGGCGGCCAGCTGCTGGAGCAACTGCTACTTACTATAAAAGGAAAAAAACTCAAACCAGAGGGGCCCCAACTTGACAATTGCCCATTGTCATCAGCTCCCGGCAAAGCCACCAGCCACCCCCCCAGCCACAAAAGGGGGGACATCTCCCCCTCCAGCACCTGCGCTGGGTGGGCTGCATGGGGGCTGCTTGCTAAATGATCACTGGAAACCTAAACGTGAACGGCCGCGGGTGCCTGGCAAGAAAATAGCAACACGATGGCTGATAGACCTGCCGCAATACCCCTGGGGAGAAGCGCGTCTGTTTGTAGGAGGCCTGCAAGGGCAGATGCTGCAGAGCCCTTTGTAAGGCCAGGATTTATGAAGTGCCACTCCAAAGAAGCTCAGTCCCCTCTGAACGCCCCCCCCAGCCTCGTGCTGGGGGTCTGGTTTGCCCCAGTTGCTCCCCAGGGCTGGGCTTGCGCCCTGGAAAAGGCCACGCTGCGGGCGAGAAGCCGTGCTCACCTCCATCAGGATGGTTAATGAGGGTGATGCAAGCAATGGCTAAAGCCAGGGGTTTAATTCATCAGCTCAGCACCTCTAACAGCCCCACACCGCTCGTCCCAAGCATCTGAAAACCTGCGGGGCAGAGCAGGTGAGAGGGTCTCCCGACAGCTCCTCTCCAGGCGCTGGGCAGGCTCTGGTGGGAGATGCTCCTACTCTCACCCTCCTCTCCCAACTGTTTGAAGACCTGCAGAAGAGGCAGAAGTCATCAAGGTTCAGCATTCCAGAAAACAGGGCTCAAAGATGACACCAGGACATCCTAAACCACCAACTTCAGTACAGCCAGACTGCAGCAGAGCACACGAGAAGGAAAGCCCATCCCTAGTTTGCACTGGGGTCCAAGAGCTGGTGTTTTTGTAACACATAAATGGACAAAAAATTATTTACAACAGATGAGAACATCTTCCCTGCTGTGGGGGTGCCGCACAGCCTCATTCCTCTGGCCAGCACTTGCTTACTCTGGGCTGCAGGGAGGGCTGCAAGCTTCGGGGGGAGCAGGGTCCTGTTGGTCCTGGGGCAAGAGCTGCCAGATCTTGGTGCTGGCTGGAGCCCGAGCCATTATATTTGTACATATGCACATTCTACATGTATGTATTAAAGTTTTGTTTATACATATGCATGCATATGGAAAACACAGTTATATTTGTGTTTTCAGGTGGCTGAGTCAGGCTGGTTCAGGTCACGTTGTATCACAGCGGCTCAGGCTTGGCATGACCCGGTAGGTCTAATCCTGCTGTTTGGGAGCTGCTGCAGGGCTAGGAGAGGTGGGAACAGGGGTGTCACCAGCTCAGCCCCGTGCTCAGAGCCCCCCCATGCTGCTCAAGGTGGAGGCTGAGCCATCACCAGCTGGGTGACCGGGGTCTTTCAGGAGGAGGGAGCAGCCACAAACTGCTGGGACATTTGCTGTCTGCCATCATCTCACGATTGCTAGCGTGGATTCAGGGAGCTGAGGGGGCTGGATGATGCACCTCCGTGGGTGTCATTCGCAACGATTGCTTTCCAGATCTCGCTATAATACAGCATGTAATTTGGCAAAAAACCCCAACCCAACGTGTTTTGCTAACTGTAAACTCGGAGCCTGGGTCAGATTTTGCCTGCAGTGGGAATCGCATTGCCCCTGAGCGTTGCTGCACCCCCCCCCACCGCCAGCATCCATCTATGCACCCACCCATCCGACCCTGAAATAACCTCAGCTTCACTCTCTCCTTGCTCCTTGGCAGCTCCTGGCTCGGAAATCAGTGCTCAGAAAAGCCTTCAGAAAACATTAATCCTGCAATTTAACTGCTTGTCCCTTCTCTTGCCCTACGTGCCCATGCCGCATCCCGACGAGCGTGCTGGAGCTGTGGTGCTGCCTGGCAGAGCGATGCTGCTAGGCTGGTGTCAGCACCCACGTGGTGGCTTTGCGCTGGGCAGCGTTTTGGCACCCACGGAGGTGGAAGAAGGTGCCTGGCCATGGATTACACCGGCTAGGGGACAGGCTCCGGGCTTGGCAGCCTGCTCTTCCCTGGGGTCTGGCACCAAGCGTTCGGATTTCAGCCTCATCCCACTAATGACGACCTGCTTGGGGATCAAGGACCCCCTGCTTGGTGCCCCCATTTCCCTGGGAGGTGCTTGGGCTGCTGGGGGGACACAAGGTTTTCAAGCTGGCAGGGTGGTGGGAGCACCTGAGCATCCACATCATCCCTAAACGCAGGGGACAGCACTGGGGCCTTGCTGAGGGGATGCAGGCGACAAGGGACGGCTCTGATGGGGACAGCGTCAGCTGTGGTGGGACCAGCAGCTGGCTCAGCCCTAGGTGCTAAAATCCTCTTCATTCAAGGCAGATTCCTCTTCTCTTTTCAGAAAGTTCTCTCACTGCCTGGTGGCTCATTTTTAAGCTGTCACAGCATCCCCCCAGCGCTCCAGCACTGCTCAGTCCCCTCCAGCCCCAGACTGGTCCCAAGGAGCTGAAGGAAGGTGGGAAAAATCCCAGTGAGGTGGCTGGAGGTAGGGAGGCAGGGTGTGCAAGCACTTGAGCATCACCTCGACACTGATGCTCCTGAGGTGGGATGGCTTTCAGGCAGATGCCAGTTTAACCCTTTTCCTTCTCTCAGGGTTGGGGCGTGTTTAGGGCTAAGCCATCAGGTGGGACCTGATGGCCCAGGACTGCCTGGCCCTGCCACTTCGGCTCATCCCGTCCACAGGCTGCACGAGGTGCCCAGCGGGGTGGGAGCTCCATGCTGCCAGCACCATCCCTCTAACCCCGGCACAGCCACCAGCCCCGCGCTGCAGGGGGCCAAGTGCAGATGTGCAGCGAGGCCCTTTTGCAAAGCAAACACGCAAAGGCAGCAGGATGCTGGTCCCAGTGGGAAGTGGGACTGATCCCAGCACGTCTCCCCAAAACATGCCCCAATCCCGAGAGAAGGAAAAGGGTTAAACTGGCATCTGCCTGAAAGCCATCCCACCTCAGGAGCATCAGTGTCGAGGTGATGCTCAAGTGCTTGCACACCCTGCCTCCCTACCTCCAGCCACCTCACTGGGATTTTTCCCACCTTCCTTCAGCTCTTTGAGACCAGTCTGGGGCTGGAGGGGACTGAGCAGTGCTGGGGCGCTGGGGGGATGCTGTGACAGTTGAAAAATGAGCCACCAGGCAGTGAGAGAACTTTCTGAAAAGAGAAGAGGAATCTGCCTTGAATGAAGAGGATTTTAGCACCTAGGGCTGAGCCAACAAACCTCTGCCATCCCCATCTGAACGGGGATTGTTTGCACATGCGGCAGGAGCTGCTTAAAGCAGGCGAGACACAGAGGGTGAATAGGAGCAAGCATGGGGGGGGAAGAACCCCCCCTGCCTAGCAAGCCTGCCAGCAGATCCCTGTAGCGCTGCCGGGGCAGTGCCCACCAGGGCAGGGGGTTCACCCCAGGGTGCTGCCAGGGACGGGCTGTGCCCCCACTGCCACCTCGCCCCGACGGGGAGGGCAGCTGGGAAGGTGCTCCCAGAAGATGCTCTGTCCTGCTGAACACGCCAGACCTCTCCATCGCCCGCGGCCTCGGGCTGGCAGTGACTGGGGCTGTGCAGACAGCTTGTCCCCAGGCAAGGACTTCGCTCCCGCCAGCTCGCCGTCCCTGAGGTCCCCGTCCCAGTGATACGGTGGGACCATGGAGACATCCATCCCCGTGGGAGGTACCACGGCGGCCCTCCTCTGCTGCTGCCTCCTGAGCTCTGCGTGGGCTTTGGTAAGTCTGCGTGGCCCCGTGGGTTCCTCTGGTCCCTCTCCTGGCTTTAAATACTGCTATTTGTGCCACCTGCTCCGGTCGGGGCCATGTGTCCCCCTGCTGCACGTCCTGCTCCGCAGAGGTGCTGAGCAGGGGCCGGGTGGGAGGGCAGAGGCTCTCCGCTCCTGCTAAAATGTCTCCAGCAGCCGCCGCGCCGCCGCGATGTAATGGCTTTTCCATTTCTTGGAAGCATCCAGGGCAAGGCTCGCAGCCTCAGAGGCGTTGGGGGAGCAGAAAGCGCGGGGCGATTCATCGTGGTGCAGGCGAGGCTGGGGGCGTGTGGCAGGGGCAGAGCTGGGTGCACCCGGGTGCATCTCCCAAAGCTGTGCCCCCACCCTGCTGATGCAGCCCCAGGACCCTCACTCCTGCCCTATGCCCCTCACCAGCCACCCCCACACACCCCCTCCACCCGCCTCGGATGCTTTTGGGAAAAGCGCAAGTGAGCGCTCAGGATCTCCTCTCTGGGGCAGGATTTGGCCGCGCTCACCTGCAGGCAGCCCAGGACATGACCCCGCTGCGTCCCAGCTCCTTTCCACTTCCAAAGCTCTTTCCTCATCCTGGCTCCCAACTCCTTCCAGCATCCCAGCCCAACAGATGATTGCACGTGCAGTGTGACCAGGAGCTGCAGGCGCTGCAGGCTGCACCCGTCTGCATCGTGCAGCTCCTGGCACTGGGCACCTGCTTTCTGCTGCAGGCCGGGGTGCCGGACCCGGCCTGGGATGCTCGGGGGGCAACGGGCACATCCAGCGCTGCTGGCAGAAGCCCAGCATACCGCTGGTTTCTGGCACAGAGATGCGCAGGGACGTGCATTTTTTAACCGCTCAGGGACAGGTGGGAGGGCGGCTCGTGGTCGGCCCCAGCCTTGCAAGAGGGAGCAGAGAGAGCAGGACGGGGGGCAGCGCTTTTCTCTTCCCTGTGTCCTTCGAATCTACCCCGAGCCATGGAAGCTGGACTCGCCCGGGGAGGGCTGGGGGAGCACAGCCGTGCCACGCGCATCCACTTCCACATGTGCTCCTGTCCCCCTGCCCGTGGCTGCGCTGGTTTCACTCTCACTCCTTGCCCCAGGGATGGTCCTGCTCAATGGTGAGACCCCCACGCTGCAGGGCTCGGCAGAGCGTTGGTCCCGCATCAGGAGATGACGTTCCTCTGTCGGCCCCTGAGCCCTCGCGATGTCGGATTTGGTGCTGATTACCTGGATGCGGGGGTTGTGCGGGGAGCGCTGGGTCTTTTGCGGCAGCAGAAGCGACATGGGTCCTGCTCTGGGTTGGGAAGCGTTTGTGGGTGTCCTCATCTGCCACCTTCGGGGTGCTGCTGGCACGGAGCAGCTTCGCTCCCAGCTCCTGGATCCCAGATCCCAGCCGCGGGTGGCTCATGTCACTGAGCAGACGGTGGCAGCTCTCTGGGGACATGGGGGTCACCAGGGTGGGCCGAAGTCTCCCGGGGAGGGTTAATCTCTAAACTGTGAGCACGAAGAAGAGACCCAAGGCGAGCTGCTGGCTGGCACGGCTGGCCTGACCACTTCAGTTCTGTCTTGGCAGGTCGACCCTGATGATGTTCTCACAAAAGAAGAGCAGATCTATCTCCTGGTGGAAGCTAAGGAGAAATGTCAGAGAGACATAAAAGCCCAACTGGAGAAGATCAAAGGTAGCGTCCCTGCCCCGCACATGGGTCAGCCAGCCCCGGTAGAGCTGGCTGTGCCACGGGAAATGCTGTGCCATCCGATGGGAGCGGGATGGGGCCAGGGACACTCAGCTCCTGAGGGTTTGTGGAGCTCCCGGCATCCTGGCTGCTCTGGGCGCAATTAGGTGCTGATCAGATCATCACCCTGATTAGTCAGCACTGCTTTCCAGACTGCCCCAGGCACAGGGCAAACTAGAGCGGTGGAGAGGCCTTGCCTGCCCCAGAAGAGGTGGGATGTGATGGGACGTGCCCTTCTCCCCGGTCCCTCTGCTCCGCAGGCTGGGGGGGTTCGCATGGCAGCACGTTCTCCTTGCCCTGGCCACCCTCGGGGAGGCTGCTGGCGTGCCACGGCCCAGTCTGGGGACATGAGATGTGTCTTTGTTGTTGGCCAGACACCAGCTGCCTCCCCGAGTGGGACGGGATCATCTGCTGGCCCAAGGGCTCCCCCAGCCAGGAGGTGTCGGTGCCCTGCCCTGACTACATCTATGACTTCAACCATAACGGTGAGTGCTTGCACCCGGGCAGGGAGCGACCTCGCCTGGGTGCCAACGGGGACGTGTCCAGGCTTCCCACGGTCCTTCGGCTGCCACAGCGCGCGTTGCCTTCGCAGGTCATGCCTACAGGTACTGCAGCGCCTCCGGGACCTGGGCCACGGCCCTCAGCATCAACAGGACCTGGGCCAATTACACCGAGTGTGCTCTGCTCTTCTCCTCCGAGAGCCGGAGCCGTGAGAAGGTGACCTTGCTTGCCAAAGGTGCTGGGAAAAGGGGTCAGGATGGGGACCAGGGAAGCGTGCAGCAAAGCCCAGGGAACTGCTGGGAGCAGGGGGCTCTTCCCCCGCCGCTCCTCAAACAAGCCCTGCTCCCGCCGTGCCCTCAGCCTGGGGGGGGCTGGGCTGCGGGGGGGTTGTGGAGCTCAGCCCTTCTCTTCCAGGCGGTGTTTGACCGCCTGCACCTGATGTACACCATCGGCTACTCCATCTCCCTGGCCTCCCTCATTGTCGCCGTCTGCATCCTCTCGTACTTCAAGTAAGGAGAAGCCCCATCCCCATTCCCGCGTGCGGGAGAGTCACCCTCGCCCCCTCCCTGAGGGGGAGCTGCCCCCGAGGGAACAGGCACCGGCCCCAACCCCCAGCACGAACATCAGCCATTTCCCAAAGCCCCAAACACCCCCCGTGTGACCGGCTCCCCGCCCGCGCCACCCTGCCCTTGAAGGTGTCAACAGCCCACTTGCCCCCAGACCCGGCCCCTGTGCCCGCGGGAGGGCTGCCACCTTGGAGGCCACCTTCGGTGGGACCCCCGTGCCCCAGCCCACGCGCGATGAGCTTGTCAGGCAGCCGGGGCTGGGCTCACGTCACCCCTCCTCTCCGCAGGCGCCTGCACTGCACGCGCAACTACATCCACGTCCACCTCTTCACCTCCTTCATCTGCCGGGCGGCTAGCATCTTCGTGAAGGACATGGTGCTCTACTCGGGCACGCTGGCCAGCACGGCTGAGAAGATGCGGGAGGATGACTTCAAGGCAGAAATGGGTCCCTCACCAGGACAACGGAGCCACCTGGCACGTGGCATGCCGAGACCAGGGGCAGGATCAGGGGAAAAGGGGATTTGGGAGCCCTGGTGCAAGGGGATGCGCTTGGGACCCTCCCGGGTCGGGGCTGCAGTGCTCGGGGCGATGCCGCTGGGGAGGGATGAAGGGCCATCCCAGCTCTGCCAGCTTACCCCGCCCCGGTGCCGCAGCAGGGACCAGAGCCACAGGGGACATCGGGCTCACTGCCTGCCCCAGCTCAGGGTGCCCTGGTGTGGGAAACGCCATCCCTAGGGAAAGATCTAGGGCGCCTGCTCTGCCTGATGCTGGAACATCCCAGGGGAGATGCAGCTCCCTGCCAGAGGGGAACGTGAGCCACACAGGGGGCACAGCTTGGCCAGAGGGCAAAAGCCACCAGGTTTCGTTTCCAGGGGCCAGCCTGAGATGGGCCCCTCTCTGCACGTCCGCAGGTTGGCTGCAAGGTGGTGGTGACGCTCTTCCTCTATTTTCTGGCCACCAACCACTACTGGATCCTGGTGGAAGGTCTCTACCTGCACAGCCTGATCTTCATGGCCTACCTCTCCAACAAGAACTACCTGTGGCTCCTCATCATCATTGGCTGGGGTAAGCACGGACCCCAACCCAATGCTATGGCCACTGTGACCAGCTGGGAGCCGTGGCCTCAGCCGTGGCTGCATGGCACCGAGTGCCCAGGGAAGGGCAGTGGGATGCAGACCAGCTGCAAACGCGACGCTTCACCCAAGCTCCTCACTCTGGTTCCAACCTCTCCAGGTCTCCCCGCCGTGTTTGTGTCTGTCTGGGCCAGCGTCAGGGCCTCCCTGGCAGATACACAGTACGTAGGTCCCCCTCCTCTGGTGGTCCCTTGGGGAGGGAACGACGGGCTGCAAATGCTAGCAAATATCTGTGGGCACCAGAATTGTGAAAGCGAAAATTTTCCAAAAAAAACAAGAGGGGTGAACACACGTACAGGTTTGTTCATAAAATTGTCCATAATCCAGACCAATAGTTGTTTTGTTCTGGATTTAGGAGGCAGATGGATGCAGGTTTACACCATAAAATTAACCAATAAAAAGTGCAAAGACGAAAGCTAAAGGACATGTTCTAAAATTAAGCATTTTAAAGGGAGAAAGGCCACCAAACATACAGCAGGAGTTTTAGATGAGTTGGCCAAGGAGTCCTTGGGAACATTAATGCTAATTTTTAAAACTGATTTGCAGCTTCATGATGGTTATGAAAGCTTGTAGCACGGCTGCTGGTGGGTCAAGATTTACACAAACTCCACAAAGGGAGCACAGGGTAGGAGGACGGGATGCTGGCTGGCGGGCACAGGGAGCCATCAGCCAGCAATTTTCCTTACCAGTGATTTCAGGTTTCTCAAACTGTTTCTTTAATGGTCTCTTCAGGTGCTGGGACCTCAGCGCAGGGAATGTGAAGTGGATTTATCAGGTCCCCATCTTGGCCGCCATTGTGGTAAGAATCCTGTGGCTGAATCTCCCAATCCTTTTTGGGGAAAGGGGATGGATAGAGACTCAGAGCTGTTCGCTTGTGGCCACTGGCACTGCGTCCCCAGCCACCCTGGCACCCAGGGAGGGCCCACATGATGCAAAAGGGTCCAGGGGCATCGGTCCCTCCTGGCTCTGACCACAGCATCACCCCCATGTCCCTGCCTGCAGCTCACCCAGAACTGCCTGTCCTCGTCCCAGGGGGCTGCTCGGGCAGACCCAAGGTCACTGTGGGTGACAAAACCACAGCAGGTGTTTGTCGGCAGGTGAACTTCTTCCTCTTCCTCAACATCATCCGGGTGCTGGCTGCCAAGCTCTGGGAGACGAACACGGGGAAGCTGGACCCCCGGCAGCAGTACAGGCGAGTGCTGGCAGCGCCAAACCATGCCCCGGCCCTGCTCCGGCTCCTTTCTGCCCGTTTAGCCAAGACGGCTCCCGGGGGGCTGGGAGTGAAGGGCAGAGGTGCGGGAGCGGCTGTGGGAGTGAGGGAGGGTGGCAGGACGGTGGCAGCCAGTGCTTCTGGCAGCGCGGTTTGACCGAAACAGCCGGCTCAGGCGCTCAGGCTCTGCCTGCTTCCTCCTCCAAGCTGGACACCGTGCGGTTAGCTACACACAAACCAGCTGCAGCAGCAGCAGCAGCTGAAGCAACTGCCCTCTTTGCCAGGACGCTCACAGCGTCTGCCAGGGGGCTGGGGGCTCCTGGCAGCCCCGGCTCATGGCGTTCCTCCTCTCAGGAAGCTGCTGAAGTCCACACTGGTGCTGATGCCGCTTTTTGGAGTCCATTACGTGGTGTTCATGGCCATGCCCTACACCGAGGTCTCCGGGGTCCTGTGGCAGATCCAGATGCATTATGAGATGCTCTTTAACTCCTCTCAGGTGTGTGGACATGGGGCTGCTTGCCTGCTCCGAATACCGAGCGATGCTCATGCCGGGAGGGGGAGGGACGTGTACAGCATCCCAGCTCGGGACTCACGCTCCACCTCTCTCTTTTGGCAGGGTTTCTTTGTGGCTTTCATCTACTGCTTCTGCAATGGGGAGGTAAGTTCAGTGTGAGCAGCTGAGCTCCCTGTTCCAGCCCCTTTAGGGTCGGGGAAGTCTGCCCGCAGACCCCAGGCTGGGATAACCAGAGGAAAACACTCAGATCCATCCCTCTCGGTAGGGTTTGGAAGGGGAAAAAATCACTAGGAGTGAAAGCCATGGGGAAGGGACGGGATCCCTGTTTCCCCAGGCCCCAGCAGCCACCTCTGGTCTCTCCCTCAGGTGCAGGCGGAGATTAAGAAAGCCCACTTTCGCAGAAGCCTGGCCCTGGACTTCAAGCAGAAGGCGCGTGCCAACGGTGCGGCAGGGAGCTGCTGCTACGCTGGGCTGGCCTCCCACGCCACCGCCAGCATCAGCACGAGCCTTGCCGGGCGAGGGGCAGGGAGCACACAGCAGCGGGGGCTGCTGCCCCCCGCCCGGGCCAGCCTGCCCGGCTACATCCCTGGCTCCTTTGCCTCAGGTCATTTTTTGCCCTGTCTGACCCAGGAGATGAGCCAGAAAACCTGTGGGGAAAACACAGGCGACTTCACAGACCTGAACCAGCGTCACCCCAACCTAAAGAGCGAGCTGGAGACCACGCTATAAAGTGAAAGGCAGGTTTCCCGGCGGGATACCCAGCTGTGTCTGGAAAGATGCTGCTTGTCACACTTTGGGCTCCTTTGACGCTTGCATGGACAGCTGGGGTTGGGGACAGTCACTGGGCCACTGCAGCTCCTGCTCCCTCACAGCCGCTGTGCAAAGGGACCACGTGCTCTCGCCCCTTCTACCACCCGGCCGAGCAGCCAGCTCCACACCTCATTTCCTTCCACACACGTGCGAGCGATGCCTGTGCATGCAAGGCCTGGAATCATCACCAGGAAGGAATCCTCCCTGCTCAGTCTCGCCTCCGAAGTCTGGAAAGCGACTCAGCTCCAGCGCTACGAACTGTGCTGTGCCTGGGGCTGGCAGAGCACGCGCTGCCCACAGAGCTGCCCTGCAGCTCACCCTGCCCTTGCACCTTCGTGCAGCTCATGGATATTGCGAAGCCCAACGTGCAGCGCCCAGCCACAAGCAGGGAGCGCGAGACACTGGGACACGACGGGCTCAGGGAGGCAGGCCGAGCTTTAGAGCTCAGGAAGGGCGCAGCAAAGGCCTGGGTCCCCCCTGCTTTACAGCACGGTTGGCCATAATGTACAGTGCTGCATGCAAGTCTTGGCCCTGTAACCCTTCTGCAGGCTAAAAAGTGAATAAAGAGAGAGTCTGGCTTGTTTCCATCCTTGAACTCCGTTAGGGATGCAATCAGTTGCTGGAGGGCAGCAGAAGGTGAAAAGGGCTGGAAATCCAGCCTTGATCACAGCTCACTGCCGGGGACCAGGCAGCCCCAGGCCCCCCCTGCCCACGCTGCCACATGTGTGCTGCCTGGGAATGCTCGTCACCCTGACGGAAAAGACATTCCCAAAGAGCTTGCCATGCCCAGCCCAGACAATCCAGCCAGACCACAGGGGAGGGGAGAATTGCTGCATCGTTGGGAGATGAGGTGTATGTGCCAGTTAAAATCAAACAGCATGGTGGTGGTAAGATGTAGAATTTTTTTTCCTACCTGCTTTAAATGAGACACAATCCCTCAAGGCAGTAACTTCATGATAAAGACAGTGACAGCAAACGTGCAAATAATTTTGTGCATTCACAGATCTTCCAGTGAAGAGCTAAGACACCAAAGGAGTCACAGGGATTAGGAAGTGCTGGAGGGACAGCCAGCCAGAAGGCACATCAGAGAAGGGAAAGGCTCCAGCATCCATATTCTTTAAATGGTCCAGACGCTGGTGCAGTCAGACACGTCCGCCCCCCCTCCCACCCAGGAAAGCAAGCACTGTACGATGCGGATGAGGCTCAGCTGGGTATATGCCCTGCTCTGGGGGAGGACAGGCAGAGGGGGTGACTGATGTGCAGGCACAGAGGCAGGAGCAGAATCCAAGGATTGCACTTTACAAAGAAACCTGAGCTTCCCGTAATTGATTTGCTCAGCTGCGAGTTCTGCTCTGGTCTCTTTAGAAGCAAGCAGCCCAGCCTGACGCTGCAAGGAAAGAGATTCTCTTTCAGGGCAGTCGGCGTGTTGCTCACACTGCTACCTTGTTCTGTGGAGATGGAATCAACCTTCTTATGTATCTAACATGGGGCTGTGAACTGATATTTATAGCTCTCTGTCAGCGATCAATATTTACTCATTCAAGTCTCAAGAGGCTCCTGGTAGCTGAGAGAGGGGTGAGGAATTTCAACAATCCTATCGAACGGCAGAGGGATGCGTTAAAAAAAGAAGGGGAGGAACCCCAGCATATGCCACATCCAAGACCAGTTCCCTGTGGCAGTGAGCTGAGATCCAGGAAGGGAGGGAGCAGATGGCAGCTTTAGACTATGGAGCTATTTTTATTTTTTTTGTTTTGAAACTCAAATCTTTAGCTGTGCAGAGTGATAAACCTTAAGTGTGACAAGGAAAGGGGAGTACAACATCTTCTAAACCCCTGCCGCATCTGCCCTGGACATATTTGTCTTAATGCTGAATACTCAGAGCTCAAACCAGTGCAATGAGGTTTCTGCCTAGACCATGATGAGGGAACTCAAATGGAAGCTATCTTTACAAACCCCCAACAGATTAGAGCTAGTTAGTGAGGGGGGCCAAATAATCAAGTTGGTGTCTTAACTGAAACAGGCAAGCCAGATCACAAGACTGTTGCAGAGTTCTCTTTCCAGGTCAACAAATGACCCCATGAAAGCCTGGGATAAGCGACATGTCCTGGGCTGTATCCTTCCCACTTCTAAAATGGAGAAAAATCTATTCCCCAGGAGGCTTTGAAGCTAAAACAGGGTTTGAAAACAGTTTGGGGTGAAAGATAACTGAGAAAAACAACAGGAAATCAACTTCTGGTGAAAAAAAAGGAACACAGTCAAATCTCCATCCAAATACCAGAACAGCTAACGGAAGAAATTGAGAATAAAAAGCACATGCTAGATGTTTTTGTACCAGTAATAAAACATTTACTAGAGCAAGCAGAAAGTAAATGCACAGCTGATAAAGAAAACATCACAATGTCACAAAACCCTGACAGTTTCTGATACTTCTTTCAGCAGAAACAAGACAGCAGTGGGTGCTGACGTGTTTCAACAAAAGAGTTCTTCCTTACCTTTATGGTGCAAAAAAAAAAAGAAAAAAAAGAAAAAAAAGAAAAAAGTTAAAAAACTGATAATACACATGACGAGTTAAAAACAGTCAAGCAAGATTTTACAGTTTTAACTACATGTGTCCAATATGGGGCAATATTCGAACTGTTGTTCTTCATCAATTGCTTTTCAGGTTCTCCCTAAAGGCTTCTGAGCAGCAGGTCCCTGAATGTCTGAATGAAGCCTCTTCATTTAGCTACGCTTCATGGGGGGCACCAGCCTTTGATTGTTGTGGTGTATCTACATTTTTTCCCTTTTTTTGTTTTTAATTTGAAGAAAGCATTCAACCCTCTCATAACAGAGGGTGCATAGGCACAGCAGAGAGACAAGTTTGCTATGCAGGCTTCCACCAAAATGAAGGTTATTAAGAAAGACGACGTTCTTTAAAACAAAAGAATACATGGGCAATGGGATTGGAATTGATGTACTGAGCACAAACAAGCCAGGGAGTCCATCAGGTGAATTTGTAGTTAGCTGGGCTGGAGAGGGATCCATTGAACAGCTTCATTTAAAAAAAAAAAAAAAGGCAAGGAAAAAAAAAGGAAAGAAAACCAACTTGCTTCATCCCATCTTCAGCAACATCAACTGACACATTCTTAGTTGATGAGGAGAGAATGTAAGGGGCAACCTGGAGGACAAATGATTTGGGGTTAAGAAAATATGTGAAAAGAAAGAGACTGGGGAAGAACTCACCATACTGAACAAATTGCTGAAAGATTAATGTTTAACAGGTGGGTCCTGAGCATCTCTAGATGGACTGGTTCTTTAACTGTGAACGCTGGTTAAGAACAGACTACTTTATACTTCTATGGACAACAGTTTCTTAATGTTCCAAGGACATGAAACAGCTTCTTCCTTGTCAAGAAGATCTGTTTAAATCCAGCGAAGAGTCATTTGAGCACTGAATGTTTAAAAGCAGAACCCAGGGAGCTTTATCAAAATGATTTCTTTTTGACTAAGCATTGTGTGCACACATCATTAGAGTGAATCTGTCCACAGATGTACCAGCCCAGACTTGCACAAGGAGTTTTCATCATTTCCTTCTCTTCTCCCAGCTGCTCAAAAACCAGTTACCAAAAACCCCCAAGAAATCCTCTGGAAAAAGACAACACTACCTGCAGAGATTCTAGGCTGTGTAACACCAGCTTTTAACTGTCCCACCGGCTCTTCTTACGCTTTGGGGGCTCTGGGACAGCAAAACCATCTGTCTTGTTGTCTCGGCTGTTGGCTTCCTTCCTGTTCTCACCATTCCTGCTCTCGTTGTTCCTACCTTCGTTGCTACTCCTGCTATCACCATTATTGCGATTGCCACTGCCCACATCAGCGAAGTGCCGGCTTTCACCGTGGCGATGGTTGTCACCATGTCGGCCTTCTCCATGGCGGTAACCGTCACTGTGGCGACCGCCTCCTTCTCCATGGCGCTGCACTTCATTGTAGCGACCACCACCCTCTCCACGGCGTGGGACCTCGTTGTGGCGACTGTTCCGGTTGTCATTGTATCGTTCTCTGACAATGCCGCCGCCGCTGCCACCACCACCACCGCTGCCGCCACCACTGCTGCCACCGCCACCGCCAGCAGTGGCAAGGCTGGTGCTGCCGCTGCTGCTGCCTTCTCGATTGCTGCTGCTGGCATTGGTGTTGTTGAAGCCCTGTACTCCCATACTTGGAAAGGTAGGAACGCTACTCAAATTCCCCGTGCTGGTGAAACCTGGAACACCTTTTGCTGCTGCGGCAGCTGCAATTGGGCTGTCAGGATTTGCAGCATTTTGCTGTGCTGAACTCGTCGGTACTGAGTTCAAGCTCCCAGCACTGGTCCAGCCACTAGCACCAGCAGCAGAGCTACCAGTCTTTTGATTATTTAAGCTTGCAGCAACAAAGTGGCTCTTATACTGGGACTGCCGGAAAGAGACAGAAAGAAAAAAAGAGAGCATGTTTGCCTCTACACTGCACCACAAAACACGCAATCATCATGCAAACAAGCCTATCTGGAATTCTGGGGACCCCCTAGGAAAAAAAAAGAGTTCCTGTAAAGTCAGCTTTGGAGTGATTACATTCCTGCTGTGCTTACGTACACAGAATTAGTAACGGACATCTGCTACCAGACCACAGAAACAAGGGTACTCCTATACCATGGGGTTAATTTTTATACTGAAGAGTTTCTCAGTTCCCCATTTCTTTTGATTGCAATTACACTACTGCTGCTAAGCAACCTAAATAGGATCAAGCCTAGGCGCAGAATCCGAAAGGAAAGAGAGCAGAGGCAGCAGAAAACTAAGTTTGGCAAATTAACTTGGTGCAACTATGTTCAGTCCAGCCTGCATACTAATTCTACTACTGTGGCCTGCAATGCTGAGCACGTGCTCCAAGTGGATGAGACATGGCCACAGCTACAACGCTCACCTTCCCTAAAATCTAGTGTTTCTGCATTTTCAGGGGAGAAAAAAAATAATTGTCTTGAATCATCAGTAGTAAAATTTTTCCCATGTCACGTCCTTTCCTCCTGAGTTAGAACTTGGGAGTACAAATCATTGAACCAACCTGAAAAGCTGCTTTCATTGCTGTAAGTCTGTCTCCCATTGCCCCAGTGGACGGCTTGTATGCCTCATAGTTACTCATGACACTGTTGTTGTTTCCACGGTCCTATGCAAAAAGACAAAGGACAACTGGAGAGATTTATCCAACACAGACACTTTCAATTCAACCATTCTCCACATCTGTCTTGACCCTGCACTCTGGAAATACATCTACTGAGGATCACAGAATCACAGTCTGGTCGGGGTTAGAGGGGATCTCTGGAGATCATCCAGGCCAACTCTCTGCTAAAGCAGGTTCACCTAGAGCAGGCTGCACAGAAAATGCATGAGAAACTTCTGGATAGCACTGAGCAGCGGACCAGTTTGCCCCACGACCTTGAGGGCAACAGAAAAGTAAAGCTGCATTAAGTCTTAGTGACTCACTAATCAACAGTGTAACTGCTTTTCCCAGCTCCTTATAGTACAAGCAAAAGCCAAATGCAACCAAACGGAGGCTTTCACAGAGGTCATAGCCAAGACAGAGTGTGAACATGGCTTCAGCGGTGACTTTTGGAAGGATGCTGAACATGATGTGTTTTCAACACATCTACAGTTAAACTCTGTCCCCGTACACATGGGCAGTGAGCTGTTTTCCTAGCATGGACATACCTTAGTAAGTGTTACGAATGCTGCAAGACTTCTTGCTGCCAAGAATCAGCCTGGAAATGGCTTTTCAAGTAGTTTATTAGCATTTATTTTGCACTGACAGTCTATTTTTGGAAGAATCCAAACCTTCCAGATTACTCTGGCCCTATAGAAGGTAGCTCTTGACAAGAGGATAACACCACAGGACAGTTTCCCTTGAGATATTACTGATACTAACTCTGAAAGATTCTGGGCTGTGAAAAACTTTCAAAGCAGAGGCTATATTCCAGTACTAAGATTTTTTTAAAGAGTCGTCAATACCAAGTTTAAAAGTTCCAAGAATTTGTAAACAACTTCTTCAGCATCTCAACTTACAGAATTTTCTGATCCCAGACCAGGACGTTCACGGTATCCTAAGCCACCACCACCAATATTTAGCTTCTTGCCTTTTCCTCCTTTGAAACGTGATTTCCGGAACCACGGATTCTGTACAAAAGAAGGACAAATGCTCCTCAACACAGGGAATAAGAAGCTTCATAAATGCCTGTAATGAGGCTCAGAAAAGAAAGATTTTGAGCATTTCAAAAGAAAAATATAAAGAAACTGTTTCTCATTCAACAACACAGCTGTTGCAAGGGGATGGGAGTGACAGACTACAGCACTTTGAAACTAAGCTGTAGACAGTTCTGTCACGTGGGTCTGAAGCTTTTTGTTACAAATGCTTTTTATGAAAACTAGTTTTGTGCCCTGAACTTCCATCCATGTTAAAGTTTTGGGGCTTTGCATACTAATAAACCCAGGAATAAATGCCATTCTAATGCCATTCACTTGGGAGCTCTGGACTTGCTCATACCTGGGTTTTATTTATTTAGCCCACTGCCTGGCTAAGGAGAAATGAGGTTTCTGTCAGAAAAGCTTCCTGCAACAAGCAGTGACCAGGAAACGGCAGTCCAACCAGACTTCCTGTCACCAGGCTTTTAAATAATGGTTGGCTGCACCTCTTCTTATGCCCTATAGTTTCTTCAAATCTGAAGGCGCCAGTAAGCCAAGCCTTTCAGCTTCTATATTCTCTTCTCGAAGGCAGCCTGTGGAGCTCTGCCTCACAAATCTGAAAACGCTGTCTCTGTACTTCAGAAAAAATATTTGCTTCTAACAGCTGGTGTCCAAGCTGCTTGGCAATGAAGCCACAAGCATGCTAATCCATCTCTGAATTTGGGAATTACCAAAAAGCCTTTGCTCTCTTGTAGCTACATGGGCAGCAAAAGACAAGAACTTAAAGAGCTGACGAGTACAGTGGCGCAAAGCACAATTGCTTCAGCTCTCCGTCATACCTATATATAGCAAGCCTGCCAGACAGCACTGCAAAGCAGGTATAATGATCAAGCAACAACTATTTCACAGAGTAGAATGTCCCTGCAACTATTTTCTAGTTTAGCTTTCAACTAAGCTGCATTTTCCAGGTGCCTGCCATAAACGCACATCGAAAATCTGACTGTAATGAGATAGTGAAGCTGGAGCGCTCTGCTGGCATCAGCTAGATTACAGCTCCCAATTTCCTAGGCAGTGCTTGACCCCAATATAGATTATATTACTGTGTTCCAAAATCTTCATGTCTTCATGGATTCTTTCAAAGGCCATTAAAACCACTAGAAAGCCTACTTAAAACCAGTATAGATTGCCAAAAGGTCACTGC
Organism: Falco peregrinus; assembly: GCF_023634155.1. Classification (NCBI taxonomy): domain Eukaryota; kingdom Metazoa; phylum Chordata; class Aves; order Falconiformes; family Falconidae; genus Falco; species Falco peregrinus. The sequence continues at coordinate 5,720,727 of NC_073738.1, read as the reverse complement.
TTACACATGATGGAATCAGAAACAAGTCCCTGAGCTCCTGATTTTGTGCTAATCATGGAAGGAATCTTCCTCTACTCGAGGAAGTTCGTACTTTCGCTTGTTCATACCTGCATTGCTAGATCCAACAGCTCTTTGGAAACATGTTGATTAGCGCCTTCCAGATTTCTGACGAGATCACCAGCAAAGTTACTGTCTTTGGGAGTCAGCAGAGTGTAGGCAACTCCCTTCTCCCCTGCTCTGCCAGTACGACCAATTCTGTGGGTGTGTGTATCTATGTCCCGAGCCACATCATAATTGATGACAGTCTTAATGGAAGGGATATCTAACCCACGAGCTGTAATGAAGAACAACATAGTGCTAAGTGTGATTATCCCAAATTAACTCAAAACAATCCCATTCATACCAGCATATCACTTAATTCTGCTCCAGCACACAAAAGGAGTTTCCACAGGAACATGCCCCAGTTAAGACACCCTTTGTAGACTAAAAGTCTTACTGTAGTAGTATCTTCTCTAACAGTAGTATAAGTACAAGTTCACAGGATTGGAGATGGAAGAGATCTCTTTAAATGACTGCTATTCCAAGGAAGAGAGAGGGCTTTGTTAAAGGGCTTTGAAATTCTCTCTTTATTCAGCTAAACATCTGGGTACAAAAGCTGTTCTAGAGAAGGCTTCAAGTGTGTCTGTCTCCTCTTCATTTAAGCATGTGTCAGCTGATTAACAAATAGTAACTACTTCCTTAAGAAACAGCTTATTTTCTTTCTGTAGATTAAAAAAATATCTGTCAGACTGTAATTTAAACATCATTAGAGGATTTTAAAAATAAAACCCCGTACTAACTGTGTACTTCTGAAAAACATCTGGAACACAGTGCCCAGCAGGTGCAGAAGCCAACCTTTTGCCTGCCACTGAAATGTATTATTTTTCTGCTGATATCTACAACTTGGATGAGCTGCTGTTACTTAGAAAGTCACATACCTGCCACATCAGTAGCTACCAGTATTGGGATCCCCTTTTTCTTAAATTCTGAAATGACTTTATTCCTCTCACTCTGGTCCATGTCACCATGAAGCAGCCCCAGATTATGATCCTCCTGCTTGAGGTTATTGGCCAGCTCTTCTGCATTTGCCTTCTTGGTGACAAACAGGAGAACGCTCCCAGACGATGTGAACTCGACGAGGCGTCGAGTCAGCCAGTTCCATTTGCTAGGGCCAGAGGGGAAAATCTCCACAATTTGGGTAACATCTTCATTTGCCTAAAGGGAGAAATACGACAAGCAATAACACAGGACAGAAAGGACAGTATGGCAAACAAAAACAGATGGCAGAACAAATGAGGAATTTAAACTAGGTGTGAGAATAAAAAGTGGAGAAGCAGGGGACCAAAATTCTCCTCTCAAAGTCTTCAGCTCTTGCTTAACTGCTGACCACTTCATTTTCACAGTGCAGAAAAGGCAGGGCTAAATGAGCTACTCTTTGCTAAATGTGAAAGGCAAAGTGCAGTCTTTGACATGCTGCAGTTTAGCACCCTACTGATCTAAAGACGGGTACGTGCAATGCCGATGCTCTTGCGACAAGATGCTATTAACAACTACAACAGACTGTGCAAGAGCAGGGTCTGAGATGGAGAGGATGCTCATCAGCAGAAGTTATTCATATGGTGATCAGAGAAAGTAATCCTGAGAGCTGTGACTTGAGTCAGGAAGAGGAGAGGCAAGAACAGACTCCCTACACCCGCCGTGTTGCAAGTGATAAAAATGCAGCAGAGCTCACAGCCCTATCTGGCAGTTTCTCAGAAAGATTTAATTTTTACACATTCAAATATTAATTATTTCAAGCATGATGCTCTCAGAGTAATAATGCAGATCAAGGAATAGAAACCCTGTGACTGAGCTAGGAAAGCTGCTTCTTTTTTTTAAGCAAAATTTAGAAAAAACAGTTTCCCAGAAAGAAGGGCTTCAGGTAGCTGTTAATTTTTTTTGTTACAAAGGCACGCCTCACATTCCTGATTGGAAAAAAAAATGCAGAGAACTGGTTAAAAGAAAAATGTTCTGAAGGCATCTTGTGAAATTTCTCAAGTTTTCATATACTATAAGCAAAGTTTCTCCACAGCAAGTACACATCTGTCCACCTCATCGACTTAATACCAAATCCCTGGTCTGCTAATAGTTCAGCTGCTACTGCCAAGCAAATATAGAATCAACATTCCCACATAAACCAGCTGAAAGATACTACAGTTTAAGTTTCAAATCCTTCATTGCAAAACCTGCAATTGCTTTATTTATACTTATGAGACAAAACAAAAGGATATGCCCATTGACTCAGCTTAATAAAAATAATAAAAAAATACATCAGTCACTGCATTAATGTTTCACTCCTGGATGAAACCTCCCATCAACAGAAGAGTATTTGTTGGCAGAAAGGTCAAGAAAAAAAACCTGCAAAAAAACCACTGGAAACTTTACTACTTTTTGTTAAGCACAAAGTATTTACTCTTAAATATAAATGACAATTACCACAGTTTAACTTAAATCTCAGACAACAGAAACTGAACAGTTCATTTCTCTGACTGTCTCAGAAGTATCATGGAATTACCTCTCCAATGTCTCCCTGCACAACTCGAATTGGGTCGATCAGAATATCTCGGGCCAATTTCTCAATCTTCTTACGGAAGGTGGCACTGAACAAGAGGGCTAAAAGAAAAACGATATTTGAACTCCTTGAAAAATAAACTTTTATTTCAGAACTGTGAACACACTGCACAGATCTTGTGAATGAGGACCTGTACGGCTGTGCTAGCTATCAGTGATCTGAAGCGACAGTCTGTTTTACTGGTTCTAATGAAAATTACATTTTATGGCATCTGAAATAAGACGTTGATAATATGTGGCACTACAGCAAACTTTCTTTCATGGCAGCCTACAACACAGAATCTCAAACCATATGAATATTAGTTCAGCTCATCATCTTTGATTACAGTCTGTGGTGGGATTACAGACTGATGAAGAGCGTGGTTAAATGCCCACATTTCACAAGTGCTCCATCCCAACACACCACAGCGAGAACACCACCAGTGGACTTTTGCAGAAGTCTCATTGTGTGGCTGTGCCAAGAACATGAAATTCAAGTTCCAGACTCTTAATGGGTAGCCCACCATGTAGCCTCCTTCAGCTCTCAGTTTATTTTGAAACATGCTTATACTTACTCTGTCTGTCAGGACGTACATGGCTTGCGATTGATCTAACCTGGTATTCTGGAAAGGAGAGGAAAAATGCTCCATAATCAACATTGTATGCTCATTATTTAGTAGAATCACTCAGAATGCAACTTCATTGTTTTATTTAACAAAAAACAATGGAATGAATGAGTGCCTCTCATTCAGTATTTAATTTTACTGTGACTTCCAAGTGCTTTTTGCTGCGCAATCGAAGTTCCTTTGCTGTACAAAGAAACTTTTGGAAGTCCCTTCAGCAAAATATTCCGTAAGCAAAGATCCTAGCTGAATCCATGCATACCCTGTACATTTCACAAGTGTCTTCCTCCTTTTGCAGGATCACAGTACTGTCAGATCTTTGCTATGTCCCATGATGCTTGAGCACATACTCAAAATCATCCAGATCCGAATGACCAAACTTCTTCCAAAGAAGTAGAAAGTTATTTTAACGCCAGCAGTTTGTACACACTGATACAAAGCACTGAAGTGGCTTGCCCAAAAGTTATTCAGCAACTCTAAGATAAAAATCAGCTTCTTGGACTTCAACATCAACAGGACTTTGCTGATCTCTTAACAGCAACAGATACTGATCTTTAAATAGGAGTTTTGTCTATAAGTATTCGCTTAATGTATTTTCAAGTATATAAAGCTACAGGGGTTATAAACAGTCCTGCTAATCTGGGAACCGGACACCACTGCTTTCCAAAACAGTGACCTTTGTTCATTACATACCAAAACCCATATCAAACATTCTGTCAGCTTCATCAAACACAAGGTAAGTGACTCTTTGAAGGTTTGTAGCTTTCTTTTTCACATGATCAATCAAACGACCCTATTAAAAAAACCGAAACAACAAAAGCCAAGTTTTTAAAGCATATTTTAAAAAAATGTTAATATATACATCCTTCCATTAACTGCTTTTTATCCTCACCAGAGACTCAGAACAGAAAACATCTCAAGGCTTCAGTCTAGAAGTGTCGATATTCAAGTCATAGAAACAGATTCCTAAAACTCTCTTCAACTATGCTTGACAAGCTGAACTGTAAGACTGTTTTTTCAAGCTTAACAGTGCTGAGATCCTAAAATTCCCCATTCTTCACCACAATTAAATTTTAAATGCAAACTAGCTACTTAACCCCACAATTTTTGGCAAGGGAGCTCTTCATACTTTGTTTTCTTGCCCAGTAGACCAATAAACAGCCACAATAAAACTTCCTCCAACCATTAGCTGCTCTGTTTTGCCCAAGTTTGTAACTATTCTTTGCAATAAGCGCTCATTTAAATCACTGGTTCAGTATCAATACCCATTCAACCCTTCGGCATTACTGCCACAGGCTCTACACTGATTCAGGAAGATGGCACTCAAGTTCATGACATTCTGGGAATTTTCTTCATGGATTTAAGGCTCAGCAATCAGAAGCTGGTATCGCACACAACTGACACCGATTCAAGCAGATCTTGCTTGCTACTCTGTCTCCTATCGGAGACCATACTTAATGTCTTTCAGTTCCTCCTGGGAGAAGAATAATCCCAGCATATTTGCTCTCAACATCTGATAACTTGTGAAGAATCTAGGTTTCATTAATCAGAGAACAAATTCTGCCTCACCAGTGCTATTAAAAATCTGTCTCAGCTTCAGTCTAGCAACAAAATGTTGTACTGTGTGCATACAGGTACTTACTGGTGTGCAGACAACTATCTCTGCGCCCTCCTGGAGCGCTTTGGCTTGCTCCCACATGCTTCCTCCTCCATACACAGCTACAGAGCGCAGATTGTACGCCTTACCAAAGCGCTTGCATTCGGAATGGATCTGAGAATTGTAAACAAAGCACGTCACAGTTCACGTGAGACAGATCTGAGAAAATACACCTGCCTTAGAAATACAGTCCAGCTTCTGAAATAATTTTCAGCTAATAACTTAATGAAATCATTCAGAAATCCTCAGGGCTGAATACTTCAATGCTTGTGGATAATTTCCAGTAGTTTGAGAAACCTATTTAAGCGTCCAACCATAATTTTAACCTCCAGGCTCTATCATTTTACGCAGAGAATTGGTGGCAATGCATCCACAATATTCTTAATACTTGGAAATAATATAGTAGCACTGTGCAAAAATGTACAATTTCAGATTTGCTATGATCCTTCAATAAGACTTTGTAGGAAAGAATTGTGAGCTTATACGGGAGCCACACCACTAATAAACAGGGGTAGTTTTTTTAAATAGTTTACAGAGGTTCTCTGATAATTTCTGCCCAGAATTTTGTCATGTTCTATAACAATACTGTATGACACATATAGGATTACTACACATTTACCTGTTGGCAAAGCTCTCTGGTCGGGCAGACAATCACGGCAATGGGACCATCCCCTGGTTCAAGCTCCTTTTGATCCATGATGTGAATCAACATCGGCCAGATGAAGGCTGCTGTTTTTCCACTTCCAGTCTTAGCTATCCCAATCATATCTCTGCCACTTAGTGCAACTGGTACACCCTAAAAATAAGGAGATTCTAAACCCATATTATGCCTACCTTAGCATCTCCTTGTACTAGATATTACATGAAAACTCAGGTAACAAGAGGAAAGCACATTACAGACGACTCACAGTAACACAGGTCGAAGCTTACACAGTTTTACTGCCAAATTCAGATCTGAATTAGTTTGTTTTAAGGCTGGAAGCAATTACCATATTCTGACTGTTGGTGTCCTATATGAAATCAATGTTTGGGTACTGCACAACATCCCAAGGATACATTTACATGTACACAAATGCATCTCATCAGCTGTAAGAATGCTAAAAATAAATTCTTTGAGCCTATTCTTTCTGTAAACATTCAGAGTGCTGAAGTCCTCAGTTCATCCCTACTGCTGCTATAAGGACCTCTCAACCACTGTTTTTTACAAATAGCATGGGCTAAGGTCCTAATACACATGCCTAGATATAGCGCCACGTCATTTTTTATACTTCAAAAAAAGCATGTGAGGTGGTGCGGTTCTAGTTATGTTATCGATAACCTTAATTACTTATGGTAATCAATCTACATATGCAGCAGAATCCCTTTTGCTTGCACAGCTCTCCAAGGAATGACCAGTTAAATGGTCCAGTTCACAGAGCATTTATTTCAACTGCCAAAAGAAATGAGAAAAATGCCTTGTTGCATACCTCTTCTAGTCACAAGACATTCAAATATAAGCTGTTTAAAGGAATAAAGTCGATGTATGGCTCTTTACTCAGCTACTGCTATGATTGTTTTTAACACAATTTTTAAAAAACACCCAAACCCAAAAAACAACAACCCAAAAAAACCTTTCATACATTTCTATAAGCAAGAGATGTCACTTAAATGTTCTTCAGTCTTCACTAAGAAAAAAATGAGGAAAAAACCATGGATATATTTACAGTGGTCATTTGACAAGAAAAAAGCTAGGGGGTAAACCCCTATTTAAATAATACCAAAGCCATTTTCCTAGAAAAATACAGATTATTCTTCTCTTTAACAGGTTTGTATAGGAAACTAGATTTGTATACATCCTTATATGGACTAGGGACTTTTGCATATGTTTCAGTAGCTTTCCTTAGGTGTTAGAGAAGTAACAACACTCACCTGACATTGTATAGGAGTCGGCTGGGTATACTCGGATTTCCTAATTTGATGCATAAGTTGCTCATCAAACCCAAAATGAGCAAAACTACTGCCAGGCCGTGGAGGAGCAGCACCAGACACCTTAGAAACAGAAACATATCTTTGCCTCGTGAACAGTAAGAGAAAAACAAAGAAGAATCTGTACAAAAATGAAACCAAAAGAAAGGCGTGTCTGCCTCTGAAAATGGCCTTTTACTTTCTGAATAGATATAAGTTTAACTAGGTAAAAATTCCAGCTGTGTTATGTAAATAAGACTTTCAGGTATAAAAATTTAGATAAATTGTCCATCGACATAAGCTACTAAACATCTTATCGCCTTCCTTGTATAATTGGTCTTCCCCAAATAATTCCCTTCATAGAGAGTCACCACACTAACATGTCACAAATGGCAAAGAACTAATTCTTTCAGATAATAGTTCCAGTTTCAGTTCCTAGCTCTGGAGTTCTTTAATCCAAGTGCAACCATGCAACTGGCAATCTTCGGTGCCCACTCTGAAAAATCTGGAGAAGACTTTCAAGAACTGCTAAGGAAAATCAGGCTCCCTTAAATCAAAGTCACTGAAGGTATCCGAGAGGCTTGGTATTCAAAAGCTGGAGTTTCCTCATTAAAACTGCTAAGACAATCCAAAAAAAACCATAGGGAGAAAAAAGATCCTAGGAGGATCATTTTGTGACCCGCTTACCCGGAGATTAAGTTTATGACGTAACTCCACCACTTGCTGCGGGGTGAGACTGGTGATCTCCTCATGCTCATCATAGAAATTTTTCTCAAACGGTGGATATTCAATCTGCAAGGGTAACTACCGAGTTAGTTTGGGACTCGAGATTCTCTCTCTGTACACTTAGTTTTGGAGGGGAAGAGTTCTTTCAAGAAGCTATTTCAAGAATCTTTAGTATGACTTAGGTAGCACAGCACTGAAATACTACAGGGACAGAAGCACAGACCTGCTTTCTAAATGCCTCAGACAGAACAGAATGGAATAAACTTCCTACCTCTGAATGATCAATAGGTGGGAGAGGATCAATGATTTTTTTGGACGGTGCAATTGGGTTCCCATCACTATCATACTCCAGGTTATCCTCTTCCTCTTCTTGGACCACACCAGCAGTGGGATTTTCAGCCATGTAGCGAAAATAAGCTTCCTGCAGCAAAACATATCAGTAAAATCACATACAATAGGATACAAAAATGCTGCTAGATTTGTTTAAATTATGTATATGCTAGAGAGCTGTTTGCTTTCATACCCACCACTGAGAGAAAAAACAACCACGTTCACTAGGACTGATTCTTCTAATAAATACCAACAGTTATGTCCAGAAGGACAGTAAGTACAAATGAAGAAAACTATAGTGTCAGAGCACAAAATGCTTTTAAAAACTAAACTTCTCTTACATGTCTGCTTAACAACTTCTACCAAGACCTGTTATGCTTAAACAATGGAAGAATCTGTTCTTATTTCCACATGAACGAAGTGCAAACACTGCAGGTTTTTAAACAGAGAACACAATGTTACTAAGCATGATGTTTATGTTTTTTTAAACACACTATGCCAAAGACAGTTTCTCCACTTCCCTAACTAGACTCTAAGAAATGAAAATAGATATCTGTTTTTCACGGAGAGAGTCAACAGCAAACGGGAAACTATTTCAGAAGAGTCCTTCAACACAAGCCCAAGTTTGAAGTCACTATCACCACTGTCGTATGCCATCCTTACAACTCACAAACATGTATGTCTCTCTCAGAATCTTGCTGGCACACCAAGATATTCTTATGGAGAAAACAGCAGTCTCACTTGACTTTCAAGCAAATATTTAAGACCAGATTTTTAAAGCAAGGTTCAACTACAAATATATGTATAAACCCGTCTGGCTTTTTCGTTTGCGTGGCCAATTATCACTCAGTCACATAGATATGCATGCAATGCACTTGGAAAACAGCTGTCCCCAAGTTAAAGTCACCTTTGCTCAAACTTTAGCACAGCTACGCTCACCAAATTGGAAGCAAAGGCCTCAAGGCCAGACAACCGTGCTTCCATGCTTTGCATTACTGCAAGTAACACAACAGTTATTAATTAGAACTTAGTAGTAAGGTATGTTTTGAAATGAAGTCTTTCCCCTTTGTTTACTGTTTGTTACAGTGATGCTTATAATCCCCAATCAGAACTGGATGTCCTCCAAAAATAAAGAGCAAAAAGCCCAATTCTTGCTCTTAACAGACATGAAATTTCATTGCAAATAGCCTCCACATTTAACAGCCTCTCACTGGTGCTCCTGGTTAGTTGATTCTGCTAATTTCAAATTTGTTGAGACTTTCAGATACTGAAAAACGTGTACAGGAAGTTCAAGTTCAGATTGACTGAAAAAAATCTTCTTAAACAGAGTAAAAAAGAATGAAATTGTCTCCTAGTACTCTTCTTTTTTTTTAGTGAAACAGCTAGAAGGGTAGAGACAGCAGGGTAACCACTAGAGCTTCCTGCTGAATTGTCCGGATACCTGTGCATGATACTGGAGTTTTGTTTGTACCTAGTACTTATATATTTGGCGAGGGAAGGTTAAAAAAAACCCCAAAAACAACAAAAAAGAAGATAGAAAGACTGCATAGGAACTCACTTGGTCATCTTCCTCTTCAATGTCATCTCGAATACCCCTGGAAAAACAAGCGGAGAAAAAAAAACTTCCCTGCAAGTGTTCCACATACTCAGCTCCATACTTTCATTTGATTAGTGCTGAGCTCCGTATTTCGTGGAAGACACAACACTAACAACTCAGTAACATTTATAATCCCAACCCATGGAGTTTTCGTATTTGGTGCCAACCATAACAGCGACCCTGCAAAGACTTCTTTTTACTTCTAGTAATGAGACTGAAAGATTAGGATTCCGTCTTCCCAGTAGAAGCCACATCAAAGATCATCCTGGTCTAAGCTCTTGATGCTACAGAAGTCCCATAACTGAAGAGGAATATGAGCCAGGAAGTGCAAATCCAGTTCAGAACATCCCCAGGTGGCGATTTGGATCCGGTGTTCTGTTTCAGGACCATGTATAATCTGATCAACCCCATGCAATGCAAGTTCTACCAATGCATCTGACATTTATATCAAGAATCAACAGCATAGTTATTTTCCTTTGTCAAAACAGATAGATAAGCTGTAAAAATGTAAACTGCTTTTAAACTCCAAATTTAGTATCCCAGTTATCATGTGCTAACTAATGTATCAGCTTTACAGGGAATGTCTTAAAACCTAGTTGAAGTTTGGAAGATTCTCCAGTACTACAGGCAGAGCAGCACTGAATTATTTTCCTCACATAAATGCAATTTTAAGCTAAACCAACCTGATCACTGCATGGATGTGGAAAGAAGAAAAACTATTCAGGTTGATTTGGAAAGTGGTGGTAGTACAATGTGCTGCCCCAATTTGCATGACCTAGAAAGATTTCTCATAAGAGAGAACTCTCAGTTTACCACAGGATGCCACCATGGATTCCTTCCTCCTATTATTCAGTTTTTATTGTACAGAACATTACCCATGGGGGATATCATGCGCTGGTTAATGCTGGTTACTAGGTATATATTAGATTGTCTACAAAACAATTATCATCAACAAAATGCATTGGAATTCTCTTAGCACCATACAAGACACAGGCAGGCATGGGAATTATAAAAGAAAACTTACTTAACATTCTTCTTTTCTTTGTCTTTATCTTCGAGCCTCTTCATGTCTCGAGCAGCTTGATCCTAAGAGGTCATAAAATTATAACATGTTAAAAAGACCAAGATGATAAAACATGGAAGGGAAAAATGTTTCTACATAACTAGATCATCAGGCCACAGAGACGACACTTTTTGGACTAAACTTTCTCTTGTTCAATATCCTTATCATGCTAAATAAATACTTCTACAAATAGCTTTGAAATGTATATACCGTAACTTTGCAGCAACGTTGTTGAAAAAAACCCCACATTCCCCTCATTCCTCCTGGAAACAGTGATAGAATCCAGCTAATAACAGAACTGTAGCTAAGAAATAGCTCATGATAAATACAAATTATTTCAATTCAGGTAGCGAAAAATGCAAAACCCATTAATTTCATATTCAGAGACACACAATGCTCTTTGCTGTATTGTTTTGACATGCTCAAAACAGTTAGTTAGGCTATCGTAAATCATATCTACCCTCTCCCTACCTAATCCACCTTTGAGTTCTAAATAACACAGCATCTCACAGAAAAAACCGAAAGGTAAGTGACATTCTGAATACAGTTGCCAAAGCTGTGAGTGACATTTGCTGCTCCTGACTGGAGAAAAGTACAGTTCCAAAAATTAATAAACATTTCACGAGCCGGGTCTTGCCTCCACTTCAGCCATGAATGCCTCCAGAGGATCATCATCGCTGTCAGAGTCTGCTGATTTGGAATGAAACTGCTGGCGAGTGGGGGAATTCTCTGCGGGAATGTATGGCAATTCAACATTGCTGGAATCTTCCTCTTCATCCTCAAAGTACCTGAAAAGAAAAGAACAATGGCCCAGTCAGCACAGAGCCTACAGTACCATGCTGTCTTTCGTGGTTTCCGAGTCAAGCTTCCCACACTGAGGATAATAAATGTCAGTATATACACAGTATATATACAGTAAATACATAGGAAAAGATGTTGAGATGTATTTATTTACAATTATTCATGTTGTAAGCTAAAAGAGGTGGCAGGGCAAATAGGTATTATGACACTGATCTTGAGTGGGTCTCCCAGGCTGCTGAATATAGGATGTTTTTCCGACCTCCCTTCTATCCAACATGTTTGTGCAGCTAATAGAAGGGTTAGTCAAGAACTGTGGAGCTGAATGTTCCCCTGCGCAAACGACACCCAAATTTATTCTGCTTGGCTCCAGTTCTGAACACACCAGCGTCAATATGACTGAGCTGACTGAGCCTCACAGTTGAGATATGTTCTTAGAGAGGGGAAAGCTAGGGGAGGAGATCTCTCCATGGGTTGCGGTATTGTCTTAAGAGTCTTTTAAATATACTTAAAGACAAGGATGTATTATTATTCTGATTTTACAGATGACATGCTGACACCCAGAGAAAGGTAAATAATTGGTTCAGGGCGACACCAAAGTCTGCTGCAGAACAGAGGTAGGAGTTCCTGCATGTGACTAGCTCAGTTTTTCTTGATGCTACTGCCATAAAGCTACCAGGGTTCTGTTACACCATCGTGCAGTGTTAGGTATTTATCCTTAAGCAGGCTTTCCTAAATAACTAAACCTCATAAACATCACAGATAATACTGTCCCTGACCTTGGAAACTTTAAAAGACTAAAATCTAGAGCTAGATAAACACAGGAAACAACTTGTACTTACGCATTCTCTTCATCAAAATTTGCTCGCTTTGACCCAATTTTGTAGAAAGAAGGCAGCTGAGGAGGTCCTGATTTTGCAAATGCAGCAGAAGAACCAGCTGTTCCAAAAGCACTATGAGACTGTTGAGAGAGCTTAGGCTCCTCTTTTTTTCCAGGTGTTATGGCAAATCCACCAAAACCAAAGCCTCTCTTAGTACCAGGTCCACCTTTATTCCAATTCATGATGTCCCCAATATACCTGTTAAATTCAGAAAAGACAAATTAATGCCCTCTCTGCTTTAGGCAGTTACATGCAATTGTCACGATTTTTCTTGTAAGAGCATTACTTCAGTCATTATAGACAGACTTGTGGAAATGTGACTGACAAGAGTTTGAACTGTTTCCCAAAAAGGACTGGGCTTTGCTCTTTCCTTGTAAGCATGAATGTATCCATAATCCGATAAAAGAATAATAAAAAAAAAAGGCGGTCTTTCAAAACAGATCATGTCCCTCAGCTATTACTTAAGCACATTTAACATGTTGCTTGTTTCATCTGTTTTGCAATCTAAGACAAACAAACCCAAGGCCAGGACTTTGAACATCAGCAGGAACAAGACATGAAAAGTCAGCTCGGTACATATTTGGCATGTCCATACAGTCCCATCCTTGAGTGTTCCATGGTTTGTAAATACCACACTACTGCAATCCAGACACCTCTAGAAAAGCGGGCCCAAAGCAGCACACAAAGCAGCTCCATTAGGAGACAAAGCACACTTCTGCGAAAAATCAACTCACTCTTCTTAAGAAAGCATCTTTAGCTACATGTACGTTCTTCAACCTACATTTTTCAAACCATGTTTTAAATACGCCACATAATACGTCTGCCCTGGACTCGTTTAAGTTAGACGAAGCGACAACTGAACTGATCTACTAAAGACATACGTTTTCTGTTCCAAGTAATTTCATTATTTCATCTGCATGGTCAAGTCAGTCATACCTTTAAGGCAGCCAAAGAGAGTATGACACCCACTGCTTTCAAGTGGGTTATAATTAGATAGGCCAAAGGCTACAAGCTTTATTACACAAATCTTCCCATTCAGTGAGAATTCTCCAGTAAGACCAGAATTCACTGGCAAAAGAATCAACTTCAAAATAATCTGAGAGTAAATACTGCTCCTGCTGCCTGTGCAGCATTGACCAGCTTGGGCCTTACTCTATAAACCTGAAGCCTAGACCAGAGCTTGCTAAGAGACTTCGGGGGAAACTGCTGCTCGGTTCTCCCCCGCAGCAGTTGCCTGGGTGTCCTGCTGCCCCACCTGCACCGACACAGGAGCGCTCACACCTGCAGACATGTGGCAGATAAGAAACCAAACTGTGCAACAAATGGACAAAAAGTGTACCCTTACACTGCCGCTGAGAGCACAGTGAGACATCTTTTAAGTTACAACATCTGATTTTAAGGATTCTTCCTCACTGTGCTTATCGACATTTTTGCTTTTCCTCGTCCCACTGCAGAAAATACTGAGAATTCTTCTTTTATTCTGTCGCACAGCTGCAGAAGTACAAAATCCGGTCAGCTTGCCCAGGGAGCGCCCTGGAGCGAGCAGGGAGAGGGCTGCAGGGCAGCGCCGGAGGGCAGCGCGCCCCGCAGGCTGCAGGGCGCCTCTTCCCCGACAGCACCGGCTCGGTGAGAACCTCCGCGGCGCGGAGCCTTCCCGGGGTCCCCAGCACCGGAGGGAGACGCAGCGGCGCGTCCAGCTACCCCGTCCCCGGCGCCCGACCCTCCCTCCCTCCCTCCCTCGAGCTCGGCAGGGCAGGACAGGGGGCCCGGCGCCGCGCAGAGCCCCCGGCTCCGGGGCGGGCGTGGCACGGGGGCGGCGGCGTTTCCCTGGGCCCTGTGCGGGGCCGCTCACGGCCCTTCCCGCCGCGGGGGCGGGCCCTTTGTGAGGGCCAGGCCCAGGCCCAGGCTGCCCCAGCCCGCGCTAGGCCGCGGCCCCGTCGCCTGCCCCGCGGGAGGTACCGCTGGCCAGCAGGGAAGGGGCGGCCGCGCCAGCCCGCTCCGCGCCCCCAGCCCCTCACTCACCCCTCGGGCACCGCAGCCGCCGGCCGCCGCTTCCCCGGTTACCGGGGCGGGGGGTGGAGACGCGCCGCACCGACGCGCCGCCGTGCGTGACGCGCTAACGTCACAGCGCGCCCCGCCGAGCATGCGCGCTGGCAGCGGGGGAAGCCGCGGGTGGAGGGTGGCGGGAGCGGGCGAGGCCCGGGACACCCCGGGCCACCCTGGCAGGCGGTGCCGCGGCCCATCGGCCGCCTCGCCAACGGGGGCCCCTCCCGCTTGCCGCCCGCGTGTGGGGCCGGCCGCGTGCAGGCAGGCCGGGCGGCCGGCGGCGCCCCGCAGTGCGCATGCCCGGCGCTACGTAGGGCACGCAGGCGGCGGCGCGGGGCCGGGCCTCGGCGGCGGCGGCGCCGCGTGACTCAGGTAAGGCGGCCCCGGGCCGGGCTCCGCGCTCCGCCGCCATGGGGTCCCGCGCCGCCATGGGGCACACCGCGGGGCGCGTGCCCGCCCCCTTCCCGTCCCGCTTCTCGTTAATGGCCTCGGCCCCATCGTGCCCCCCGAGAGGGGTGGCTGGGCCCCGTGGCCCCGGGCGTGCGGGGTCTGCGCTGCCCCCCGCGGGGACGGGGGGCCCTCGGCACCCCCTGGGGCAGGGCGGGGGGCCCGCGCCCCGGGGCGCCCGGCGGCTGGTTTCAGGCTCGCTAACCTTGGCTCGTGTCCCCGGCCGGAGCCGGGAGCGCGGCGTGTGCACAGCAGGGGCACCGGTGGGTGCCACCGCCACCGCTCTCCGGTGCGGGGGTGGGTGGGCGAGTCGGGTCCCCTTGCGCGGGTGGGGCGGGGGCCGCCGAAGCACGTGTGCGCGGAACGCGTTGAGCCCCGGGGCAGAGGCGCCGAGCTGGGCAACGGGTCTGGGTCTCGTCCGTCCCTGGTTCTGCACCTCTGCCGGCAGCCGCACAAGTTTATTTTGCGTAAAACTTTATGGGGCTGTAGGGCCTTTTGTAAGTGGGTGTGCCCAAAGAGTCTCGAAATTCTTCTCCTGAAACTGTTGGGGTTTGGTGGAGCAGGTGTTGCCGCTGTCCCAGTGTCTGTAACCTCTGAATGCAAATTCTGTCATACGTAAATAGCATTTTCGTTTTCTGTTTTAAGTTCCTGCAGAATTGTGATGTACCCAAACAGCATGCTAAATTCCTGGGCTCTGCCTTGCTGTTCTTTCCATCTGGGTTAACGTTCTCGTTACATGTTCCGTTCAGGTTTTTGCTAGAATGAGAAGTCTTTGACAAAGGCATTTATTTTAGCCGTCCTTGTCATTTGTAGCAGTGGGTGCCCTGCATGTGGTACTCGGAGGACTGCTGGGCTAATTTAGAAACAAATTGTTTCTATTTCAAGTTTCTAAGAGAACATTCTCATCAACATTCGAGTTCCCACTAAGATCTGCTTGCGGGAGGGAGTAAAATGATTCTTACTGCCATGCCTGATGCAGCTGACGCTCCTTAGCTGTCTGTGAAATGCAGAGGGTAATCACTGCCCCTTCGGGGCTCGTAGTTTGGACCTTGGTGATGGCACCTACAGCCCAAGTGGGAGACCAAGACTGTTGGGAGATCAAGCAAAAAAGGCACGGGAAGCTGAGGGTAAAAAAAGGTGACCTGTCAAACTCTCTGCAGGTTTCTATCAGGTGTGGGGAGAGAGCTTTGGTCTCATGAGCCCCAGTTTGCTGTTTGTTGTTCTGGGCACCAGTGCAGTATCCATCCTCTTCCCGCTTTTGTTTGTAGAGCTTACAAGAAAAGGTCTCTCTCTCTAAACAGCAGTAGTGCTGGGATGCTGTGGGACCCGATTCTGAGCATACAGTCTAGAAAATCAAAGTTAAGCACTTTTAAAGTAGCAGGGGCTATCACAGCATTTGTTAAAAGTGCATGAATACATTTTAAGATTTACTGCTGCTGTTACACATTCATTGATCTGACTGTGTCTAATTGCTAATTAGTAACAACTGTAGGCACAGTGTGTGGCCTTTGAAATGAGCTGGCAACAACGCTGACTGACTGAGAGATGCTATTGGAGAGTCAGTTTTATAGTGGAACTTCTCTGCTTCCAGAACTTGCTCATCTGAACAGCCTGGCCAGATGTGAACTGGCTGCTGCCTCGGCTGCTTCTGCTTCAAGCCAGAGAGTCTAGAACCTCACCTTCAAAGTTATTTTTTCTTGTAATAGTATTCACTTCTTTTATACAGAAGATGGCAAGATCAGGCAGGGGTTTATTTCTCTCTAGTCTTGACAGCGTTTTCATTTGTGAAAGTTGGGTATTACTGTAGGTGTGATGTAACAGAATTGATGAGGATTTTTTGCAATGTTTGATCAATTTTTTTCTTCCAGTGAAAATGAAGAATTTATATATTTTTATTGCTGTCCTGTTCATCCCATGGAGTTTTTCTTTGGCAAAGTATGATGAATTCGAGGATGGAGATGACATTATGGAATACGATGATAATGACTTTGCTGAATTTGAAGATGTTAATGAAGATGCAGTCACAGAGTCTCCTCAGAGGATCATCACTACAGAAGATGATGAAGAAGAAGCAACTGTAGAGCTTGAAGGTCAGGATGAGAATCAGGAAGACTTTGATGACGCAGATGCACAGGTAATGCCTCATCTCCTTCCTCTGTGTGTTTCCTAATAGTACCTCTGCACCTTTCTCAGCTGATCTTTTTGGATTTGACCTACCTGGCTTTGGATTTTTATGCTGTGTGTGATTTTGTCCCTCAGGAGGGTGATACTGAGAGTGAACCGTATGATGATGAGGAGTTTGAAGGCTATGAAGAGAAACCAGATGCATCTCATAGCAAAAATAAAGACCCCATAACAATAGTTAATGTAGGTATAAATGTTGATCTGCTTTCTGTTTGGTATTTCATCACTTTTTTTTTTTTAAGGTGGTGTGCCAATAATCTCATTGTGTACAAACACACGTGTAAGACAGAACCTGTCCTAAAAAATTTATTATTTAAATTAACAAGAGACAGTGCAGAAACAGGAGAAGTGTGGAGACAAGAAATACTTGAAATAATACAACAGGACAGCAGCAGAATACGATCCAGGTGTGCTAGCTCCCAGTTCCATGCCCTTCTGCATTGGTTGATGCTACTTTCCATAGCAACTCCTGAAGTAAAACTGCCAGGGCAGGTGCCTTTGGTCTGTTGATCTCTATTTTAAGCTTCTAGAACTCGGGTCCTTGGATCAATGCTCTATTCTGTATTCAAACTGAGAACCGCAGTTGGAATATAGATCATGAAATTCTTCGTTAAAACAAACTTTTTCAAACATAGTTTTGACGAAAGCGTTTTATGACTTAGCTGCTTTTACCCATATGACTGTGGGGGAGAAGTGGAGGAGCTAGAGTGATGACCTTCATTTAATCCAGAGAAAAACCAGATACATCTCAGAATGTCTGGGTGCTTTTTCAACATGTAAAGAAGAGGTTGCGATGATCATATGCTTACAGTAAACAGTGTATTTTTAGCTTGTCTATGGCTAAAGTTTCAGATTATAAATTGCCTTGGATGGTTTTTGAAGCAAATCTCTCTGTCCACCCTGCATCACCATCTTGTTACATCCCAAGAGAGTCCTTTACAGAATGATCCAGTGCTTGAGGTCTGTGTTTTTATTATCTGTAACATCTCTTTTTAAGTATTGTGGCTGGCCCTGGTAGTGAAAAGTAAGGTTTGGGTACTTTTATGACTGAAGGGTGATACAGTGATAGCAAAACAGCTAATTGTTCTCTGAAGATGGCAAGTCTGGCAGGCTCCCTTGCTCCCCCCTGCAGTCTGGCTCTTGGTAGTGTCCTGAAAATGCTCCTGGACACTGGGTGTTTAGATTTCAACAAGAGTTACGTGATGATCAGATAATGATGTGATGGGCAAGGCATCAAGCTCAAATAATCAGTGAGTTGAAATGCTGGGCTGTTGACTACTCTGAGGGACGCGTGCTAGCGCAGGCTCACTTGGAAGAGAGAACTATTTTGTTTGTATAGGCCAGGTATTTTGGGAATGCTGTTATCTGTTGTTTCCTGTAAGATTACTGTGTCCCAGTAGAGCTAAATGCATTATGTAGGCTTAGCTCTGTCCTGTTGCCTTTGTGAAGCTTATTGCTGTGTTTGGGATGAAGTTTCTCCAATACTCTGCATTTTCCAAATTGTTTGTGTATGTGGAATCGGCTCGTTCAGTGTGTAAAAGACAGTCTCCATTCACTTACTGTAGGTCCCTGCTCACCTTCAGAACAGTTGGGAGAGTTACTACATGGAGATCCTGATGGTAACAGGACTTCTTGCTTACATCATGAATTACATCATTGGGAAGAACAAGAACAACCGTCTGGCTCATGCATGGTTCAATACTCACAGGGAGCTGCTAGAAAGTAACTTTGCTCTTGTCGGTGAGTTCCATAACGACTTAGATCCATTTTTAGTTTGAGTAAACCTGGTTTTAGGCCAGCATGTGGACTATAGAGGAGAGTATGCTTTCTGATGCAGATGTGTGACAGCACAAATGAGAGCTCTGTGTGTAGACAAACAGCGTGCCAGTCGTCTGGTATTGAAATTAATTATGGTGCTGCAGTATAAATTACTCAGCAGCATCACGGGGATATTGAAGTAATCCAGCAACAGCAGAGCTCTATACTGATGAACTTTAGTGTTTAAATTTGTGATTTTTAGATTGCAGTTCTCTTTCATTGTTGTTTTCTTCAGGGGACGATGGCACTAATAAAGAAGCTACAAGCACTGGGAAACTAAATCAAGAAAATGAACATATATATAACTTGTGGTGTTCTGGAAGGGTGTGCTGTGAAGGAATGCTCATCCAGTTAAAGGTAAGGATGAGGCAGTTTGTAGTACTGTTTACCTGTCACCAGTTTGCAGGTTTTAGAGGCTTTTCCATGCCAGTGTGAGCAACAAAGAATCCCAGCTCGACTCTTCTGCTCACATTCAGATACAGGGTTCTGAATATGTACACGTGAAGGGAAGACTGGTTGGACTAAAGATCCATACAGGGCTGTATTCTGCCCACCGAAGTAGGTAAGAGTGAAAGCTTACAGAAAAAGTATAGAAAGCTGAAGTATAGCATAAACAGAGGTAACTGTATGCTGAAGAGCCCAGCTGCCGTTTAGAGGGACTTTAGTTGGAGGAATGGACCAACAGGAGTTCCAAGGAAGTACGACAAAGACAAGTAGGAAGTCCAGCACCAGGGATGGAGTAGCCCCACATGTTGGTTCAGCTCCAAACTTAATGGAGCAAGGCCCTGAGAAACTAACCTAATGCAGAAAGTATGCCTGCTTTTGAGCAGTATAGGCGACTTCTAAAGCGCCCTTAGAAGATGTTTTTCATAGAATAATTTAGCTTCGAACTGTCCTATTTTTTCCTTGAGCCCCACTGCTATCTGCCAATGAAATGCTGCACTCTAGGTATATCGAATTATCTTCTTCTTGTTTACAAACATGTTTTTTTAGTTTCTTAAGAGACAAGACCTGCTGAATGTTCTTGCCCGGATGATGAGGCCAGCTTCTGACCAAGTGGTATGTACTCAGCCATTTAGATTAACTTTGATAAATTGTTTAATTCCTTTGGTTCTGCTCTGCTGCTTTTGATTGTTCTTGGCACACACAAGTGAACTGCTAGGTGTCTTTCTATACTATTCCCAGTCTTCCAGTTCAGTAACTGTCAAAACAATCTGAAAGAATTGTTTGTGTTTCTTTTCTGCCAGTGGAATGCAAACTGCTGATGTCTGGAAATTATTTCATCTATGGTGGTTATTGTTTGAGTGGTTTTGTGAACAGTCTATCATGCTTCAAGACCTCATCTTGATAAAAAGCGGTTTTACAGTCTGAAATACTTAATGATTGCTTTTCTGTCTGTTCAGTCTGCCTGAACAGAGCTGCTTAATGCGTATGCTGGCCTGGATATTACACCCTGTAAAGTTACTTTCTGCCTTGCTCTTAGAGATGAGGATAATCTCATAACTGCGTAAGTGCCAAGAGAGGTTACATTTGGAAGAACAATGGCTGTGTGCACTCTGAATACTCTTTCCATGTATCTATAATTGTGTTTACCCATATCTGTTAAAAATACTTAATCTAGATGTCAGCAGTTGTTAATAAACAATGGATATCTGCACTGCGAATGAGTCTTACAACTCTGCTGTTCTAGTCACTGTTGTTACACTCAGGCATTATACCAGAATACTGAACTGAGTACTCAATACAGTTTAAAAGTACCTTACCTTAAGGCACATTGAAAAGTTTTAAATCGGCAACCTTTACCTTACCTGTGTATGGCCTCACTTAATCTTTGTTCTACGAATCAAAGTGTCAGACAAACACTGAAGTCATACTGTGACACAGGTCTCCATTTGGCCCATAGTCTGAATGCAGAGTCATATAAATCTGATCAGGGCTAATAACATTCTGTCCCACAGCAAATAAAAGTAACAATGAATGATGAAGACATGGACACCTATGTATTTGCTGTTGGAACGAGAAAAGCACTGGTGCGACTTCAAAAAGAGATGCAGGACCTGGTATGTAAGTTCATGTTGGGAATACTAACATGATAAATGATAGGATGTAAGAACCTCTGATCTGTAGATGGCTTATTTTCTTGGGAACAGTTGAAAACTTGTGACTGACCTGTTGAAATCTTCTGTGTAAGACATTTTCATCTAATGGATGGAAGTCTAATGCTATCAAACACCTGAAGTACTAGCCAGCTGCTGTCAGAACTGCGGGAAAAGACGCAATCAAAAGCAGCTTACATCTTCCTTCTGGTGTAGAAATCATTTGGGAGGAGGCTGAAGTATGTTGTCAGGATACGAGTGTCGCTTGACCTCATTTAATTTGCACAAATGACTTTCAAGGATTGAAGAGTGGACATAATTAGCAATATGTGATATGGAAAGTTTGTGTCTAAGTCATCTTTTATGCAATCTAAAATTAAAGCTGTCCATATGGTCGAGCTCTGCAGCTTGCAAAAAATCCAGTGATAACAAGCAGTGGTTTGTGAATCTTTTCTCTCATAACTTGTCTCAAGCAACAGCACTATAGAAGGTTGATGGGATGCTAGTTGATTTTGTTCTGTTATCAAACAATGTGAGAAAAGCCTCAATCCACTTTGAGCATTCCAGCGTGGATGTATTAGAATTGTTTTATCTTTTACCTTAAAGTACTGACTATTTAAAAGACTGGTGATACGACATGATTTACCTTTTACATTTGGAATGTCCCCAGCCAGACTGGCGTGACTCAGCTAAGTGTAATTTTTGTAGTGTTTCTTTTCAGGTACTTTTAGGAGTCCCACTGTGCTGGAATGGTTCAGTCTAAGATATTTACAAGCTTGTGTTTATGTTTATTTCTTTCCCCTTGTTCTCTTTGAAACAGAGTGAGTTCTGCAGTGATAAACCTAAGTCTGGTGCAAAATATGGGCTTCCAGATTCACTGGCTATCTTGTCAGAGATGGGGGAGGTCACAGAGGGAATGATGGATGCTAAGGTAATCTTGAATGAATGAGTACGAATCTTCCTTGGTAACCCTGGCACTGGCTTCTGCAAAAAAGTTCTAATCTTTATCTCCTGTAAACATCAGAACAGGAGAGCCAAACAGCCCTAGTGAGATCTAGAGAAATCAAGATCCTAAGAAAGCTTAAGGGCTGGAAGAAGCACGTAATTCTCATGTCTTTATTCCTGTTACATATCAACATGAACTGCAGACTTAAAACTGCCTTTCAAAGCCTGGAAGTTATCTTTTAACAGCCAAGTTCAAAGGAGGGTGGTGATGGTGTCTGCAGGTCCTCAAAGCTGACATGTTGCCAAATTAACTGGAAAATCTGCAATGACTTAGATATCTAACGTCAGCATTGCTCACACTAATTCCATGTATTGAGGTCCATTCTATAGCAAAAGCGAAAAAAATAATTGACAGTTTAAATTTCAATGTCACTGTGGCAAGCTGAGCATAGCAAGTTTCTGAGTGATATATGGACACTTTGGCAAGCCCATATGGAGTGGGTAGGCTGCAGATGGATTGGTGTTGGGAAAAACTAACCCCATTTTCTCTTTTAGATGATACATTTCCTCACGCACTATGCTGACAAGATTGAATCTGTCCAATTCTCGGACCAGTTCTCCGGTCCAAAACTTATGCAAGAGTACGTATAAAGCTAGATCTCTCCTCCCTGTAGCTATTGTAACACTAAGCAAAATAGAGGCTGACAAACTCATTTGCAGTGTGAAGCCTGCTAGAATGCACACAAAGAAATTGGGAGCAAAGGTGAAACAGGTGAATAAATACACTCCCTATGCTTCCAAATGCTGCATTAGTTTAGAAGATCAAGGTGCTCTGTTGCCCTAATAATTATTTTTGCTGGTTATGCTGTAGTTGGGGCAGCTACAAATTTCAGGTAACACGTAGCAGCTACAGTGTGCACACCTGTATGGGAAACAACGGAGTAATCCCACTAGAGGTATACAGCATGTTAGAGTTTAAGGGCCAAGAAATAACACTGCAGGAGGAGAACTCAATACATTAACTCAGATGTTATTTGAATGCATTGAGTACTAGGTTTAAGTCAAGTCTGGAGTGTAAAAAAAATCAAAAAACAAAACGCCAAGGCTGCTTGCCCTTCTCTAGCTGATACAGCTCAGCATTCTGCTGTTGAATCCATTGCTTGGGTACGTTGTTCAGGTTGATTTTCAGCTGTGCTTCAGAAATACATAGCAGCAGTATCTCTTCTGTTTCTCAAAGCCTCCTAGTCTTAGAGAACGCCTCAGAATTGCTAAGTGGTGGGTGATTTATCTTATCTATCATGTAGGTTTTTGCAAGGGTGTATTATGCTCACAGGCATATAAATAAATGATTCATATCAAAACTTGAAACTGTCCTCCAAAAAAAGGAACATGCTTTGATTTAATTATAAGAGAGCAGTACGTGTACCTTGTACTGAAATTGCTAGGCTTTAGAGGATCTGTGAGATGTAGGTCTGACTTTCTTACACTAGAATACTGCAGAGTTTTGAATTCTTCAGAAAATGGTTTGGTGGGTTTTTTTTCCTAACTGATATTTATAGAAGATTTATAGTAGTATGAACAATGGGGCATATGTACAACTGAATGTCACTAAAAAATATGCAGCCCCCTAAGGGGCTCAGATGACCTCTGAACTGGATTGGATGGTGCTGTACATTTTTACATTAATGCCTTTTCACTGGGTGTTTTTGAGTAAAACTTCAGGACTCTGAATAGTGTGGAACTATTACACAGCCAGGCTTTTAATCTTGTTTATTGTATTCAAGTAGTTTGCAAGCGTCTCTTGGTTCTTGACAAGGTTTTCCCTAACATTGTTAGGTGCTTTATATGCCTGTATTTTTCTTTACTCATTCCAGTCACTTTTTTTCTTTCATACCAGGGAGGGTCAGCTTACAAAACTGCCCGAAACTAAAAAGACACTTCTGTTTACATTTAATGGTAAGAGAACTGGTGTATGCATATAGAGGGGCAGTAGTGTTGTGCATTATTTCTGCACAACACATGCTCAAGTTCTGTCATCTGTGGAAGATGATATATAACTAATTACTTCAGTGCATGTAACAGGATCATTAATTGATTAACCAGGCAATAGAAGGCAGTAATAACACTGGGGGCTGCGTGGCACATCATCATGATAATAGCATACTTAGTCTTGCTATTACTGATCTTACTTTGTACTCTTATATCTGCTGGTGGTTGTATTAAGTCACCATTGGAAGATGGCTTCTTTTTAAGTTACACACCTTGCAGCTGGAGCTTGCACAGTTACTTGGTTAACCCTGGTTTGAAATAAAACCAGCCTGTTGGGAATGTGTTCTAGGAAAAGTCCATAGTCCTCTTCAAAATTCAAGGTCATAGCTCCAAGTGAAGCTAATGGTAGAGCCTGAATTCAACCCCTATTTTTGTATTCTGTACCAATAAAACTGAGAAGGATTGTGTGGGGAAAATGCCTGTTGCTGTGTGAGGAATCTAAATGCAATCTCCAAAGCTAAATGCCTTTTTTAGTGATGTCATAGAATCATTTAAGTTGGAAAAGACCTTCCTAAAGAGGAGGATAAGAACATCTTTATTTCATGAATGTGAGCAATAAGGAAAGATTTTTCTTATACATCTTATACATCTAAATACATTATAGCAAGTAGAAAAATTCTGCCAACCTCTCTGAATTAACAAGAAACACTTTATCACAGTGCCTGGTTCAGGCAACACTTCCCCAAAGGACATGGAGTCTTTGCTGCCTCTGATGAGCATGGTTATCTACTCTATTGACAAAGCAAAGAAGTTCCGTCTGAACAGAGAAGTAAGTAGAGTATATTTTTCTGTCTTCTGAATATTGTATGAAACTGCAACAACTACCACTGGATCCTTAATCTTAAGATTGGAAGCCTTATGTTTCTAATACGACTGCCAGAGATACTGCATCCTGCTCTTGGGGAAATCTGTATTAACTGCATTTGCTTTCCTCTGTGAAAAGGGTAAACAAAAAGCTGACAAGAACAGGGCTCGTGTGGAAGAGAACTTCCTCAAACTGACCCATGTGCAAAGACAGGAGGCTGCCCAGTCCCGTCGAGAAGAGAAAAAACGGGCAGAGAAGGAGCGAATAATGAATGAAGAGGATCCTGAAAAACAGCGTCGGCTGGAGGTGAGGTGGACTTTCAGATTGTTACAAGCTATTGGCACATATGTCCTGTGATACCTCCAGGGCTGCCTGTAGATATACTGGCAATGGCCAACTTGATTTCTTATTTGCTGGAAGGAAAACAACTTTGAGGGTATATGCTGTTGCTTTCTGAAACATGCAAAGGCTCCCAGTGAGGAGCTAGCTCATGTAGTTAGATGTGAACCCAAGTACTGGAGGTCCTTTAAGTTTGGCTCTTCTGAAATGATCAGCTTGCTCTGAAGAGATCACTGATGTTCACTCAGATCTCTATGTCCTTGCCTGCAGGAAGCCGCTTTGCGGCGTGAGCAGAAGAAACTTGAGAAGAAGCAGATGAAGATGAAGCAAATCAAAGTGAAAGCTATGTGACTCCATTGTGAGAAGCATCTCAGTGCCACCTGCAGACTTTCAGTTCACAGGGTACAAAGACCTACTTAACTCCATAATCCTACGCTTCTTTGAACACTAGTAGCCATTACGAGAAATGTTCCTTGCATTGGTGTTACTTATTTAAGTATTACAGCAACATGCAGGTGTATGTAGAGAGCTTTGTCTCAGCAGTTTTATTCCAGGTGGTACAAATTTTTGCTACTTGTCTGTTTGGAAAAAAAATAATGCAATATTCTTGAATGCTTTTTGTCATTTGTTCTTTAAAAACGGAAGATTGTAAACCTGTCCACATGTGCTGGTAACATATTCACGCTTTGGTTTTAAGGTTTGGTTTTAGTTGTTGGGAGGGAAGGGGGGAAAACTAAGGGGAAGAAAACTGCACAATAAACATTTACTGTGTGTTTATTTGCATCAAGCTTGTAAAGGCACAAAACATAGAGCCTTCCATACACAGTATGGATTCTTCAGGGATTTAAGCCCAGTAGAATAGAAGTGATTTTTACTTTCTTTTTTTACAAACAAGGGACTGAAACAGTATTAGGTCACCTGTGGACATGACTGGCATATGTGTAAAACATACAGATGGGTTAGATACAAGGGAATGGAATACATCAATAGTTTCCTCCTTGTGATTTTGAATGCTGCAAGCTTAATACAATGTGAAGTCTGTAATGTCAGCATGGAGTTTGTTCAGGAGTGAGCACCTGGTGAGTTAGCAGCTTCAGTTAGCCTTCCTTCAATACCAACTGCACAAGTTTGCCTCAAAAGCTTCTCCCGTTCTCAGCAGCTGCTGCCTAGTTCACTTCAGCGAGATGCTAGATTTGGTGATCTACAGTTGCCAGTTTCCCCAAGCAAGTAAAAAAGTTTCAGAGGATGTGTATCCTCTTCATCTGGTAAATGATCATTTCAGGCTTCTTGACTATAAATGGGGAGAATGAAGTGGATGCCCCTGTGCACACTTTGCTGAGAGAGCTCTGCATTTTATAAATGCTTCACGTCTAGAAGGCATGATTGTTGCTTGTAACAGACTTTTCAGTTTTTGGGGAAACAGTTTTGCATTTTCTTGTTCAATACTTTGTGCAAACTTGCAAACTGAGGCAATAAGAACGAGCTGCTGTTGAAACAGAAATTCCTTAAAACTTTTTGTTCCAGCATGGGATACTTCACACAGATTTAAATGCAAATGTCTGTAACCTGGTACATGCAAATACGTTAATTTTATAATGGTTGGTAAGATTATTTAAAACCAAAACTAATGTAGATAATGTGAAATTTTAGCACTATTTTGCTTTAAAGATTAAACTGGTATTGTTTCACAGAGGTCTCTGAAAGGAAGTACTAGTTTGTGCTCTTTAGAGGAAGCAGACAGCTTTCCTGAAGTCCCACACATTTGTGGGCCACGGCAGCTAATTTTGTAATACGAACATTCAAATGAACAAATCTAATGGAGAGTAAAATATAATTGAAACACTTCACCTGCCTAGTTGGCTGGACTGCGTGTGCCTTTCATCTAAAATCTCGAAGAATGTGAATCGTCTGTGCTGGGGAGGGCGCAGTGCCGGTTTAGTCACGCAGGAGGCGGCGCTCGCTGCGCGGGGGCACGGCGGGGCGCCTGTGAGGGCGGCGGCGGGCCGGGGGCGGGTCTTCCCTCCGGTGAGGGCCGGGGCAGGTGGAGGCGGAAGACTTGCCCCCCGCGGTCAAAGCCGGGGCCGTGTAGGCGCTGCCGAGGGCGGGCACGGCGCGTTCCCCGTGCCCAGGGGGGTGAGGGGTGCGAGCGGCCGGGCGGACCGTAGGGACGAAGCCTCGGTCGCCTTCTGAGGGAGCCAACATGGCGCCTGCGGCTTCCCGCCGCTCGCGGGCGCCGGAGCCGCAGCGTCACGCACGCGCACGCGTCACGTGGCGGCGTGCTGGCGTCACACGCGCGGCGTCTCCTGCCGGTAAGCGGCAGCCACAGCCTGGGGAGCGGGTGAGGGGCCCGGGCGGGGGCGGGTCTCTCCCTGCGGGACCAGGGCCGCGCTCCGCGGCCGCCCCCCCCCCCCCCCCCCGGGCCTGGGGTTGCCGGGCCCCGGCTGGGCGAGGGCGAGTAAGCGCCGCCCCGGCACTCGGTCCCGGGGTGAGGCGTGAGGGGGGTGACCCGCTCTTGTGCCCGCAGGTTGCCCGTCCTTTGGCAAGCTGCGCGCGGCAGCACACCCGCGGATTCCATGTCTTTTCTTGTAAGTAAACCCGAGCGGATTAGGGTGAGTGTTGAACGCCTTCCAGCCTCCCTCGGGCGCCGGGTGTCGGTGGAGCCTGCCTTGCGCTTGTGCAGAGGAGCGGCGGCGGGGCCGGCCTCCTGGAAAGCACCGCAGGGCCCGTGCCCCCAGCCCACGCCGCCGTGACTGAAAAGGGCGGGAAAGCGCCGGGCCGGGCCCGCTGCCCTCGCCTCAGTCCTGCCACCGGCACTTGCTGCTTGGGGTTGTGGCCTAACCTTCGCTTGGGTTTCTAAACGCTTTGATTAATTCTGCACTTGTAAGTGAGGAAGCTTCATGCGAGAAAACCGCTTGGGTCAGTGGTGTTCTATACCCGAGTTCTGGGTCATCGTCACCTCAAGACTTGGTGCTTTCTAGGACTGGCTTCCCTTGCACTAAACAACATAAGCTATTTCCCCCCGTATTTTCCCAATTCCAGTGTGGCAGTGTTTGTTTAACACTAACTTCATGATCAGCATTCTGCAAACCTAAAGTCACGTATCCTAGAGTGCACTATTTGTGCACACTCAAAAAATAAATTTTTTCTTTGAATCACAGAGTTGAATAGTGATAGAAACACTTCTCTGCACAACCTAATGCTTGCTGTGAATTTAATTTAATTCACATTAAATTAATGTGAATTTAAGCATGAATTGTGGAAGCAAACAGCTTTCAAGTATTTATGTTATAATTTTGCATTCGGTCAATAGATAAATAGACAAAGTATTTAAGTTCTTTAAGACATCACCTTGTTGTAAATAGTTGAAGCTTTTTTTATACCTGTTACACCCAAACAAGCAACTTTTATTTGCCTGTAAGAGAGTTGTAGCACACTTACTGTTTTTACTGTATGTGCATGTATAAAAGTTCTTGTTTGAATGATCTAAAATGATGTTAACTTTATGGCCAGTGCATGCCGGTCAGGAAAAGTAGTAGCACCTGTGTGGTTGCTGAATGCATGCCATCACAGTGGCACAAGAAGAGAATATCCTTGTCCAAAGTAAGGATGCAACTCTGGTGTTGGCAGTTAATCAGTTTCAGACCACAGTAGCATCCTTGAAGTGTTATGAATCTTACATTATTTTGTGGGGGATGGGGAAAAGACACTTCTCTTTACATGGAATAACTAATTACCTGGGGGATTTTTTTTTGTTTGTTTCAGCGGTGGGTGTCTGAAAAGTTCATTGTTGAGGGCTTAAGAGAGTTCGAACTGTTTGGAGGTAAGTTTTCCTATCATTAGATGACATTGTTAGAAATGTTTTATTTTAACCACAAGGTCTGTTAATTTGGTTGTAAATATATATCTTAACAGTAAAAGAGATGAATGAATCTGGTTGTAGCACCATAGTGTGTTATCCATGTTGGCTTACCATAAAAGCTAATATGGAAGCATCCAAGATCTAGCGAGTTATTTGGAAATCAGTTGAGGGCGGTACTGTTTTCAGACCCTGAATTCTCTACTCCTTAGCATAACCACTTTTTTGCTATGAAAAGATAATTTGAGATTTGGGAAGGTTAATTATAATTTTTTGAGTAAAAATGGATTTTGAAACTCTGATGATGGCTCCCCAGTGTGCCTGCGGGAATGCTGACTGGTTTCTGTTCTGCTTTGTGCATAACAAACAAAATTGCCCATTAGGATGCAGAATTCCT
The DNA here is from genome assembly GCF_023634155.1 of Falco peregrinus. NCBI lineage: Eukaryota > Metazoa > Chordata > Aves > Falconiformes > Falconidae > Falco > Falco peregrinus. Next base: position 5,691,498 of record NC_073738.1, on the reverse strand, counting down.
GATCAGTGTTGTGGAAAGCATTCTGAGCATTGAAAAGAGGTCTAGATCTTGAGCTTCCAGGTGAAGTAAAACAATTTTCATTACTGTAAATGAACTTTTGATAGTTTCTTCAGTATTTAAGCAAAGCAGATACGTCATTTTTGAATGTGTTTAGAGGTATAATTTAAAAAATGTGTCACTTTCCATTTATGTCAAATATATGAACAGTTGCACTATTTGAATCTCTTTAATGCCCATACTTGTACTGCAATTTGATTATTTTTAGTGCTGCATCCTTATGTGTAAATTAAATGTCTTTGTGTAAAAAATATACTGTATATATTTGGTATAAAAAAGTATTATGCAGGGTTATTTACTCAGTTTTCCAGCTATATTTTTAATGGGTATCTGTTGAACACAACATGGTGAACAATTAATTTCTTTACTCCAGAGCAGCCTCCGGGTGACTCTCGGAGAAAAGTAAGTGACTTTTGCAGGCTGTGGTGCTGTGGTTCATTGCATGGAGATTATTCCTTGTGGAAGTTTGATTTTTCTTTTTATCTTAGTTATATATCTCATCTCTATATTTAGCTCTACAAGTGTGGAAACAGGTTTCACCCTGGAGTGGAGATTTTGGTGTGTGGTTTTCAAACTATATGTGACAAGTTCAAAACTTCAAACTTCATCTCTTGGATTTGTATTTGTGTTGTCCCCAGCCCCCCAAGGGTCTTTCTTTTGAGATGACTTAGATCTGATTCTTCAAAGACGCTAATCTCTTATAGCAGCCTTTTAGAATAAAAGGAAGAGGTTAGTTTATGGGACTAGGCCCAAATAATTTTATGTTGGCCATTCAAAACCAGTGTTCCCTTCTGAACACATTGATTCCAATTTCCTTTCTCTTCCTTGTAGAGCAGCCACAACAGAGGCTTCAGCATCAAAACCAAACATTATGCAGTTTTCAGTTGAGGTGACTTTACCTTCTGTTGTCTGGTCATCTTCAGAGCCAATTCTGTGCGTGCTTGGAGAGCTTTGCCTCTTAAAAACTAAAATCACTAGAAACATGGAATGTCTGTTCAAAAACATATAGCCAGAATCTGGCAGTTGAAAACTTTACCTTGATGCAGGCCCTGATAGCACGCCATCTGGTTCATAATGAACAACACTCATAGAATAACACAACTTAGGATAGAATATATTTGTCTAAATGATTTTCCACCTACCCATACCATATTGAAACATTTCTGTGTGCAGGTGTTGCTTTAGTTTAAGCTAATTACAAACATGAATTAAGTGTGATTTGATTATAACTGTGTCAGTTCAAGCTGCTTATAACTGATTTTTGTGCCGTTGTAATTTACTGGCACAAACAAAGCTGAAAATATGAGATGTATATGGAATGTTTTGTGGAAAGGCAAGTAAATTCACACCTTTTTAAAAATTGCTGAGTGTTACATGTATACTGGACTGGAAGCAAATTGAGATTAGCATCTGTTTTGTCTTTGTTGAAATATTCACTTAGGGTTTGGGCATTTTTGCAGCAGTATTTCTGACTCTCATTTTGATTTTTGCATCTAAATAAAAGCTTGCTTTTTCCTGCAGGGCTATAGAAAAAGGTACAATGATTTTGGGAGAGGGGTGGGAGGAAATTTTTTGTTGCTTATGTTGAAAGTGAGTGAATGAGGAGGTGGAGAGGCAGGCAGCAGAACAAAACCCGGTATTCCTTCCTAACTCAGATCAATGTCATTTGGCAAACGCAGATCCTTGCTAGCATCACATAACTTATTGTCTCATGGCATTTATAACAGTAGTTGCTTTTCAAAGATTAATTTCCTACAACCTATCTCAAATTAAAATCAGATCAACAAGCCAGAAAGCTAGCTCTTAATGAATGTCATGCTATAAAGCTAGTCATATGTGACTTCATTTTGCAGCTGCTTTTGCTTTTGACCATACACCAAAAGCTGTCCCGTGTGAAACTACTGAGGAGCTTTTTTGCAGTAATTCATAAATGACATTTCAGTTTAACTTTTCTCTTTTTTTTTAAACTCTTGTACTACAATAAGTTTCTGGTAGAGCTTTTTTTGCATTAACTCGGTTATTGGTCACTGCTAACATGAAGAGAGGTGAGTGAAGACCTCTGATGCACTGGAAGACTTAAAAAGGGAATTTGCAGTATTTTTCCATTACTGTTGAAACAACATACACCATTAATAAGATTAAATTCATTTATTTATTTTGCATCTGTTTTGTTGGCTTATGCTATATCTGGAGTGGACTTTAATAAAGCAAACCACTTACATATTGCTCAGTGTTTCACCAGCTGTCATTGCTCCATAACACTGCTTATCAGAGCCTCCTGCTTTCATTTCCTTGGTGGTGCCTTTCTGCTTCAGAGGTTTCCATCTGCCTGTGTGTCTCTCCTGGCAGTCTTGCTGTTGACAGGACTGTGAAATTGCTGGAAGAAGTAACAAATGATACAATTAAGATCAGAATTGACAGGCATCTTTAACAGAAGTTTGAAATTGTAAATGGGAAGTCACTGTTCTTAACCAAGGAAAAGCACTGTGTAGTGTTAAGACTAGAATAAAGGATTTGGGATTGCTGAGATCTTGGGGGTTAGCTGTTGTGAAACAGAACTGAGTTGCTGTGCTAGACTTGTTTGAGCTGAAATTATGCCATAGCACTGTTCACAAATCTTAGGTTGTGCCTTTTCCCTTAACTGAAAAATACACCTATTTTAAAGGTAGGCAAAGAGGGGTAAAATATGTGCTCTTCAAAGTCAGGTGAAAAGGTAGAATTTGGGAAGCGTGACTTAGTTTACTCCTGAAGTATACTCAGGGACCCAAAGGTCATTTATGGCAAGTTTCCGTCTGTGCTTATTACACTATGTGCGCCCTGGACTGAGTGTAGAACAGCAAGTTCCTTGTTGTTCAGCTGTCACTCTGTTGTTTCCATCTTTCAGTGATGGGAAAAAGAGTATTTGCTTTCACTCTAAGGAACATGCACAAGCCTTTTCTGCTTCATGTACCGTGAGAAAGGTCTGATAAAGGGCACTTGCAGTTGATAAAGAATGAGGTGGAAAAAATGATCTGGAATTCCAAATGTCAGGAGGAGTTAATGTGCTGGAAATTAGAGATAACTAAATCTGATCTTAGCCACCAAATAAATTTGGACCTCTGTTAGGATGTTCTTGTGACTTTGGAAACGTGAGGGAATTGGTGTAGTGGAACTTGCGAGAACATTGAAGTTTGTCTTAAGCAAAATCCTGTTGGAAAGATTTATGTGTGTGTAAATAAAGCAGATAACTTCATGTTAGACGTAGTGAAGAGAAGCTGTGAGGCTCGGGAGTGCTGCTTCCCCATGTGGTGTGGGGTCTTGTCTTTTCTTTTCTTTTTTCCCCTCCTGTAAGCATTAATGCTTTGCAGTTAAGTTTTTTGCTTTCATTTGGAGCTTCTCTTCATGTGTGTCTGGTCTTCATATCTTGGGCTAAGTTGGTTCATCACTTCTACCATTCAGTTAAGCAGCTTCAGCTGTGCTGGTCTTACCACAGAGCAGCTGAGAACCAGAAGCCCCCAGCATCGGAGGGGAATGCAGACTGCTGCAGTGCAGAGAAGTGCTATAAACAAACTTTCCTTCGGCCTTGCTTAGGCCAACAGGATAGTGGCATAGAAGTTCGTAATTAACGGGAGAAAGGTAGTCACTATACAGCAGTGCTTCAGCTGTCCTGGGGAGTAGTAATTGGCTTTATCCAATATTCCTAAAGAAATTCTAGCTTACAGTAATTAAGAACCTGTCTGTTACGGTTACCTGTTTTGAAACACAGATGTCTGGATCTTCTGAAATGAGGCATCTCCTGGATTTCAATTGATAAATAGCTATTCAAAATAATTCTAACAGCAATTAAAATCTCTTTTCTGTATTCAGTACTGTCTTATTATTTTGAGGTGTATAATAATACAAGGAGCAGATGATTTTTCCAGCACGTGATCTTTATTTCTTTTGACCTAACTTCATTTTTTTTTTTTCCCCCCTGCAGACAAATGAGGCGAGCTCTGAGTCGATAGCTTCTTCCCCTAAAAGGGACACCATGAGCAACTTCCTACCAGACAGCAGCTGTTACGAGTTGCTCACTATCATAGGTAATATTACTAGTGGGCTGTGATTGTCAGAATTCTTCTTTGCAAAGAAAAAAACCTGCAAATTTATTGGCCTTTTCTTGATTGCTTGCTTATTTTTGATGTTAGATGCCTGTCCTCTTTGATTTTAAAATTACTTTAATACAAAATGAGATGCTAGTTCCAAAGGCTTTCATTGAAAGAAGCTTGTGATGGGTTAACAATACTGGGTGTGAAGTATAAAATCAGCAGAAGCAGTCTGAAACCTGTCCCTGTCCTTGGTGGGGCTGTGGCCTAATCATTTTATTTCTGCTTCAGTCCTGAACTTGGAAGACAGGATAATGTTACTGGGGGGAAGGATTTTGCTCAGTGGGATACATGCCAAAGAAGGTAGTGTCTGAAAGAACAAATACTCTTTCACAAGGCAAAAAATAGGTTCAGCAGACGCCTGTAAAGATTATTTAAGAGTCAAGGACTGCAGGAGTTCTCCAGAAGTGTGTGATTCCAGAAAGTGTTGCTGAAGCTTTAATGCCTTTTCTTTCAGGCAGAGGCTTTGAAGATTTGATGGTTGTGAACCTGGCCAGGTATAAACCCACAGGAGAGTACGTCACCATCAGAAGAGTGGACTTGGAGGCCTGCACAAATGAAATGGTCACATTCTTGCAGGTAAGAGGAATCCATTAATACCATAATGCAAGTTTAGGAGAGGACGTGCTTATCAATACTGTATTCATATTCCTGCATTTACTAAATTGAATCAAAATATCTTTTTTCATTTTAGGGGGAACTTCATGTTTCCAAGCTCTTCAACCACCCTAACATCGTGCCATACAAAGCAACTTTCATAGCTGACAATGAGCTATGGGTAGTGACATCTTTCATGGCCTATGGTAGGTGCAGAGGGAATACCTTTGTCTGACCATATTTGGTGAAATGAAATTTAAGAGGTGTAGTTTTTGGGGGGGTTTTGGGTTTTTCTTCTGACCAATTGAGAGGTGTTTTGTTTCTTTTTAGGTTCTGCAAAAGATTTAATCTGTACCCATTTCATGGATGGGATGAGTGAACTGGCTATTGCATATATCCTCCAAGGTGTATTGAAAGCACTTGACTACATCCACCATATGGGCTATGTACATAGGTACTAAAAAAATATAAAAAAGGCGATCCATTTTCCTTCTCTTGGAAGTTCTCAGAAATACTGCTTCATCATTAGAGTGGATAGTTCAAGAGATGCGGAATGCAGTATCAAGTTCTGTATTTTCTGTTAGAGCAAGTCAGTTTGATACTTGTGGGGAATTACATAATTGATTGTAATGAAGTGCATGAAAGTGTCACTGTGGAACACTTATCCCGAAGACCACTGTGTATTGTGAGTCACAACTGCAGCTCATGTTGAAGGCTCTGTTCAGATACTATTGATAGTCTCCAAATTGAGACTGACAGTGGAGGGGCATGGGGTTGCCCTGTTGTTATTGAAGGTTCTGGGTCCATAACCCCTAGTCCTGCATTTCTCCTTGTCACAGAAACAGTTTTTGGGAACCTGCAAAGTGGATGAATACAGTCCTCTTCGTGTTTGTAGAAGAGGTTTTGCACAGCGTTCAGGATGGTTGTTAGGAGTCTCAGGCTCCTGGTAGGAGGCTGAATAAGTTTGGCCTGCATGTTGAGCTGTCCAGAGTAGGCTTTTGTCCTTTCTGTAGGTGCTCACTAAGGATCAATTTCTCTTTAATAACTACAACTTCTTTTAATCTAAATCACTGTCTCCACCCACTAGCATATTTTTCCTCTTTGATACATCCTTCTGTTGCGAGAGTACATTTCAGGTGCTGAAACTTTTAGGTTATTACGGGTTATTACTTCTGTTGTATGTACTGTAAAATAAGTTCAGCTTACCTATGCCTGCCTTAAGCCCTTTGCACTGCCCTTCTGCACTGTTTCCTGGGAAAGCTGTAAGGAACATAACGCCCTTGAGGCCAGAGAACCTGACTATTTTTACTTGTTTTTGTTGTTTTTTTTTTTTCCCCAGGAGTGTTAAAGCCAGCCATATCCTGATCTCTGTAGACGGGAAGGTATACCTCTCTGGCCTGCGAAGTAATCTAAGTATGATCAATCATGGGCAGCGACTCAAAGTTGTTCACGACTTTCCCAAATACAGCATCAAAGTCCTGCCTTGGCTCAGTCCTGAAGTCTTGCAGCAGGTGTGTTTAAAAAAATGCTAGTTTTTAGTGACACATGGTATCTCTGTATAACTTTCTGAGTTCTTATGGCATGTTTGGGCGGACATGGCAGGGGACATGACAAAAGCCACAGGGTTTTTCTTGCGATGAGCTCTACCCTTTTTACCTTAAACGCAGTGACCCCTAGCAAGGGAAAACCTGTGTTCCTGTCAAAAAGGGGAATTACTGAGAAGCCCGTGTTACCACATTGCCTTTCCCTTCCCTTCAGAGGAAGGTGCACAAATGCAAGGAATAGGGAGAGGAAACATATCTGGGCGGGCACAGGGCAAGTGGGTAGAATTTGATCTAGTTGACTAAACAGTTTTCTTGTAGGTACCTCTACAGATTCTCCTGTTAGCGAAGTGTTACATTAGGTGCCAGTTGCCCTAAGGTAGATGCCATCCCAACTAGCTGGCTGATTTAATTTAACTAAATGTTGTCCTTAACTGTGTGTTTTAACAACAAAAAACCCACCACCACAATAAACCAGCCTATACGTGGGTTGTACTGTTTCTGCTCTAATAATTTGGGTTTGCTGTTCTGCATATCGAATCATGGGTATCGCTCATGCCATCCCATATAAGTGAGGCTAATTTTTCTTTTCCTTTTCATCTAGAATCTCCAGGGTTATGATGCAAAATCTGACATTTACAGTGTAGGGATAACAGCCTGTGAGCTGGCAAATGGACACGTACCATTTAAAGACATGCCTTCTACTCAGGTAAGGTTTAAAAATTGTTCCTTCCTCATCCTTCATCCTGGCACATGGAAATGCTTTGTTGCACTGGGATGTTGTTACGTTAGAAGAGATGGAGTAATTTGGCAGAAAGTAAACCCCCTTGCTTTCTAACTTTTCTCACCGGAATGGGAGGTTAGGTGTGGCTAGGTTTAAATTCTGAGTGATATCTAGTATGCCACTACCGGTCCAGTTGTGTCTAATATGTAAATTAAACTACCATGATTCTGGATACACTAATAGCGGTCTGCACCTTCAGTCCAGTCATGCTCATGAACTAGCGTGGCCGCACTCTAGGGTGTGGTCACGTTCAGTGAGAAACTGTGACAACTGGCTACTTAGTGCGGTTTTTATTTGTGCAGCAGATATACAGGTTCTTTGGATTGCCGGTGACAGTGACTTTCTGCAAGAAAGCATGTGCAAATATGATGTTATTAAGTACAAAACACTTGAAAAGGTTATAAATAATACAGCCTGGCTATAAATGTTAGGGAGTAACTCTCTAGAGAGATTTTTAAGATTCCCAAGAAAAGTGCTTAGTCTAAATCTCACCCAAGGCGTCCCAAGTAGGGGGAGAAGCAAGGCTCAGCCTGTCGGCCGATCCCAGGAGTCAGAGGCAGTCTGGGATGGAGTTTCCCCTGACTTACGGTAAAATCTTCTCCTCCAAAAATTCCCCATTTCCTTGGCTATTTTATATCCTTTCTACCTTCAAGGTGGAGTTTGAGTGACTGTAGTCATACATACCTTTTATCATAATTGGTGTAAATTTCTCTGGCTTCACGTTTAAAGTTTGCAAAAAATCAAGGACACAGACTCAAAGAGGAGTGGTCGCACCTCGGAGGCGGGTAGCCTTTGGGATGGAGGTGTGTTTTGGTATTAAAATGACATTAAAATGAGCAAAGTTCACCAAAAGGTAGCATTTTGGCAAGGTCTTGAAAAACTGTTGGCTCAGGGGACCAGATGGGCTGCTTATCTGTTCTTTGAGGACCATTTCTTCCCATTTATCATCACAGAGCATGGCCACGGAGTCTGCACTGTGCTCCACCCTCCTTGGTATGTTGCAGGGAGTTGCTGTGTCAGTGGATTCCTCACATGTCTGCTGCAGCCATGTCCCATCCTCAGAGCTCTTTGATTTTATACTTTTCCTTTATAGGTGAACAATGCTACGTTTTTCATATAACCCTTAATTTTCATACACAAACCTTAATTTCCTAATAATTACACAGATGTGAAGACAGAAGGGTGCCATGCCTGCATGGGAAATCTTAAATATCTACTGTGTGTGATGTTGCTTATGCCCTTTCTCTCCCAGATGCTCTTGGAAAAGCTGAATGGAACTGTTCCCTGCTTGCTAGACACCACCACAATTCCTGCTGATGAGCTGACTATGAAGACATCCCGTTCAAGTGCTAACTATGGGATGGGCGAGAGCATGGCTATTAGCAATGTCAGAGCAGCCAACGGAGAGCCAACCCTGCACCCTTATCTTCGGACCTTCTCCACCTACTTCCATAACTTTGTAGAGCAGTGCCTCCAGCGGAACCCTGATTTCAGGTAAAGCCAGGTGAAAGCTGCTTGTCACGGACCTGTGTTATTCTAGGGCTGCTTCAGCCGTGAGAGCCAGCAGAGGTTTAAGTTTTCTTCCCAGAAGTGTAGTGGAGTGAGGATATGCTCTGTACACTGAGAAAAGCAGTCCATGTAAACCAAGAGCAGTGTTAATGCTTTGGCCACTTTCTGTAAGACAGCCTGAAGAATTATCTTGCAGCCTTCTTTGTGGAGTAGAGTGGTGCTACACGTCAGGAAAATAAAACTGAACAGCTTTAATTTCTCATCACTGTGAGACAGTTTACCCAGTTTCCATCACTGTGGATGTCTGCTGTTCAGCTAGCTGAGGATAACAATGGGAAGTGATGAAGAACTGTATTTTCCTCTGTAGTGAGCCTAAGATTGTCTTTAGTCATGACAAACTTCTCTAGCATGCTACACTGCTCAGAAACTTTCCTTTGACCAAATGTTGGGGTGTGCAAGTAGGTAACTTGCACAGAAGGTTGAACTACTTGGGTAAAACATCATGTGAACATAATAAACAGTGCTACTGATTACAAAAGGGAGAGATCCTATAGCTGAGAAATGAGACGGGCAGAAAAGACCCCGGTCTTTTCTTTCTTCCCCTACCTGCCTTTAAATGCTACTGTTTTCTTGTGTGCTTACTTTATTCTAACTCCCTTCTACAGGCCAAGCGCAGGCACTCTGCTTAATCATCCCTTTTTCAAACAGGTAAGGAAATCATTTATTCTCTAGATAAAAACCAGTGGCTTTTCTGTAGTTGCCGTCTTGCTGTGTCACTGAACCTGAAGGTGGGAATGTAGAGTTGCTGCATTTTCTGTCATTGGAAAGGATTAAGTTAGTTTGCTGGCTAATTGTAGTGCAGCGTGGTGATCCTCACATTCTCCTGGGAGGTGGATGGGCTGTTCTCAAAGCATCTCTTACCTAAACAGAGGGTGTAAATCTGCCTGTCCCGTGTGCCAGAACAGGTTTTCACCCACAGGCTATTGAGTATTGAGGCAAGGCAGTCCTAACCTGGTTCTTAGTGAGACCAAAGTGAGGTGACCTGCGCATTGCTTACCGCTGTGTGGCTGGCTGGGGGACTCCAGCTCTGCTGTGGGAAGAGGCAGCAGCTCTGCTGCTCCTAAAATCATTTGTCTGCCTTGCTCTGAGCCGAGGGCCTGGGTGGTGCTTTGCCAAGGGGATCTCGTCAAGACCATAGCACTCGTCCTGCTGAAAAGACTGCATGCAAGCACTTTGTTACAGGGTGCAGCGTGAAAGCCCTGCATATCTGCGGGTGGGAGGACAGTACTGTGTTGTTTCTGTCTGTAACCACACGCTGTTGCTGCTTGATTGTGATGTGCAAGTGTGGGCAAGCATTTCAGCAGCCGAGTTCTCTCTTTTCTGTGCAGATCAAGCGCCGTGCTTCTGAAGCACTCCCTGAACTTCTGCGCCCTGTCACCCCAATCACCAATTTGGAAGGAACACAGCCCCAGGATCTCAGTGGCATTTTTGGGCTGGTATCAAACTTCGAGCAGCTGGATGTGGATGACTGGGAATTCTAGAACAGGGACTATACCTGGTTCTGGAGGTGCTTTCTGGACATTGTAATTTATTGGTCCTGTTCATAAAAGGTGATGAATGTTACACATGGAAGAGTTTACAGGTTCTTGCGAAGGAACTTCAGCTGCCTGTTTACTTAAGAAGTAGCTTGGAAACAAGTGGACAGACCTGAGCTGGAGAAGATCAACCCCAAGGAACTGTGGAGTATTCCAGATGGTGCTGTGCCCAGAGCAGCTGAGCACTGGTAGATCACTTGAATGGATTTGAATGAGTCTGTGTAGTTATGGTCTCTATTTATGTGTTTCTAAAAATCACTGGCTTCCTCATATCACAGCTGAAGGCTGCATATCCCTACCCTCTTTGGTTCTTTCTCTTTTAAGGGTGCCTTAGAGTTAAGGGGAGGCAGGCAGCTCTTAGTTTTGGGCATTCTCCTAGAGCTAGTCAGATTACTGTTGCAGTGTTGCCACAGGGGAAGTTCTGAGGGGAGTCTATGGGGAAAGAAGGGATTATGTTTTTAAATTTAGTTACTGCTTTGTGATGGAAAATGGGAGATAGAAGAAGCCTGATTCCATTCCAGGCGCACTCGCTGCATTGGGCATTCCTCTGCAGTGCTGGATTCTTCTCTTCCAGTTCTGGAGAGAGCTTTTGAGAGACGCCTCTCACTTCATACTGAGCATTCTGAACTCTGGGTCAGATGGGGCATTCCAGCCTTTCCTCCCATGGCTGCCTGGGCCAACAAAGCAAGTGTGTACGCCTGTATGATGTACCAGCTTTTTTATCCCCACAGCACTACTTGGGCCTCCTCTTAGCTGGGCTGGTTTCACAGCATGAAACACTCATACCAGCTTGTTCTCAGCGACTTACCCTGGCACAGAGGAAAAGTCGATTTTTGTACTAAATGCTCTTGCTCATGACTCCTCTTTAAACATTGTGTACAGAATTGATCTTAAGCCTCCCCTTACTGTTGCTGTTCTGCCTTCCCTGACGGAATGACAGGTAAAAGCTTGCTTCTCATGTGGCTGCCCTTGACTCGTGGCTCTGTGACTCTGCCCTGCTGCTGAGGCAGTGCTCCCCTGTTCCATGGTATTTGTTTTTTGGAGGTGTATTTAAGGCTTTTAGTTTGACCTTTCCAAGGACTGGGTGCTGGAGGTCTTCTAGTCTTTTAGTGAAGCACTGAGATCCAGTCCTGTAGGTGTGGTTGATGGGAGTAGTGGTGCTGGCAACAGCTCCTTGTGTTTATAAACTGTACTTGAACTTAGATAAAGTTTGTCAACTCTTAATTTTTTGCCAAAACAAATAAAATATTTCTGAAGTTTTTTTAAAAGTCTGCTGTTTCTGCGAGATGATGGAGCAGATGGCAAATGATGACAGAGGCTGCCTATGCACCTTACCCTTCCCCCTTCCTTGCTTTCATCCAGCTCACCAGGAAGTTGCAACTACCTTTGTGTTTCAAAAATGTATTTCAACTAAACAAAGCAGCTGTGAACAACTACTTTTGCTCTTTTCTGAAAGTTTCAGTAGAACGTGTTCTTCCAGAGCAGGGGTGTTTGTAAGGGCAGGCTACAACAGATAGGACAAGCCCACTTCTTCCTCCCTATGATCAAGTTTGGCTCCTGATTTAATTTTATTACAGTGACTAGATCTTAATTTCCTAGCTTGTTAGGAAGTCTGCAGCTTGCGAAAATCCTTATCCCTTTCCTGCTAAGCTTGGACAGCAACTGAATTGCTGATTCTTACAGCAAGAAAAAGCACAGTACCACTCAGCATAAAACCTTGGGGACTGAGCTAATGATTTGGAGATGAATCATCCCTCTATAAGGAAACCTGAGAGGTGTGTTGCCCACTGAAGCCTCTCAAACTGTAGGAACCAAGAGGCAGACAGAAAAAACAGGAGGGAATACACCGAGCTACAATAAATCACAGCTAAGTGCAGCACTACTAGCCTGCTTTCCTCTGAGTTAGCATTTTGAGGGTGAAGGGGGAACTTAGTGCAAGCTAGTATTTCTCATCCCTTTCCATGCTTTCAGCTTGCTACATGCTCAAAGATCACAGACTTAATTTTTAGGCTTGCACAGCAGCAGGTAGCAAGCAGGATCAGTGTAAAGTTAGGAGAGAAACAGCACCTTGGTCAAAAAAAGAAGTTACAACATAATCAAATGCACAGCCTTCTGCACCTGCCCAGGCGCGCTGCAGCATGCAGAGGCAGCTGCTGGGTCCTGCCAGCAGCGCACGTGGCAACAGATGACTGTGGTCAGCCACAACTCGAGGCTGGCCTTACCTGTTCTGTCTTGCGCCTTCACAGAGCAGCGAGCAAGGAGCCTGGCACAGTCAGGACACTGTTTTAGTTGCTGGTTGGATACACAAGCACTGGCTATAGCTACTGGCCCCAGGGCAACTGCTCTAAGTTTGTTTGGTTTTTTTTCTCCCATGAAAGCTTTATTCAGCTAAATATAAAATAGGGTGCTCTGCTATTGAGGATCCTCTCCATGGTCTGAATGCTGCTGCTCTTCTTCCTCCCCTTTGTGTTTTTCCAGTTTTGCCATGAGCTCTGAAAAACAGCAATAGGCAGGATGAGACTCCAGGTGCAGGGGCTGCCCCACACCAAAGCCAGGTGTCCAGGGCCTGTAAACAGCCGCCTCCGCAAGAACTGGGGCAGCTACCAAAAATCACTTGCTGACACAAAGGCTCAGCTAGGAGCTACCACTGTTTGCAGAGTTCAGGGTATCGGACGTTAAGTCAGATAATCCGTCGGTGCGTTACTGACCTGCCAGCTGCACCATCGGACGAGCTGCTGCCTCTGTTCCTGTGGCACATCCCCCCCTACTCACCAGAAGCTACTGACCCTCATTTTGCACCCATGGAGCCACCCAAGCAACGATTAATCTCTCCTGGCACCAAAGGAAGCTCTGCCGGCAGCCAGGAGCTGTGAGCTCCAGCTTAGGGCCAGGCTCAGCACCCAGATATCGCAGGAGCTAGTGCCCTCACTGCTCCAGATGCTCCCACCAAAAGCCCTCTCTCCCACAGGGGCCTGTTACCTTTTGCTGGGTTAAAGACTCCATTGGTTTGCTTGTCACAGACGTAGCAGCGCTGGGATTTGCGATAGTGCTGAAGGGCACAGCTCTCACAGAAGTAGTGCCTACACCTGTACAGAGACACAGATGCCGCTGCGTCACCAGATACAACCATTGTCCAGGAGTTAGTTAGAAATAATTGACTACTGGGGTCCCCAGGAGATGCAAATGTGAGCTGCATGCAGAACTTCTCTGCATCATTGTTCCCATGAAAGGTGTTCCAGCGTTGCTTTGCTGATGTGGAGTGGTGGTACAGAGCCACCAGTGAGCTCTTCCAGGCCTCGGGTACCCAGCAAGACAGCTGGCAGTGTGGGAGAGAGCTGGCAGTACGTGATGGCCACGCTGCCCCTCCCGCCTACTACTCATCCTTGCCAAGCTCTTGGCTTCCTCAGGCTTTTGTTTCTCCACTCACGCAATGCAGCGTGCCACTCAGCAGCCAGGAGGAAACGACGGCGTGAAAACAAAATCTCAAGGTTAAGGGGAAAGATGATGTAATGAGGCAGCATCTGTGGAAATCTAAAAGGTGTCTGGACAACAGGCTTGAGATGCCTTCCAAGGAGATACTCCAGGTGCAGTCATGCGACTCCCTGGTTCTCAGAGGATTTCCTCACCCGCCAGAAAGCCATGGCAGACAAGCAGCAGGTTCCACCCACCAGCCTGTGGGCAGTGTTTGTATTTGCCTCGACAGTGAATGACTAGTGAACTGGATCGACAGCAGATGCTTAGCTCCTCATGCCAAAACCACCACTTACTTGGTGACCACGGGGTTCTTGAAGGAACTTCTGCAGATGAAGCATTTGAAAGGCATATCCTCTTCATCGCTGCTCACCTCATAGTTCTCCTCCTCTGCAGAAGAGAAAGTTAACCAGACTGGAGCAAGAGCAGAGGCAGCCAGACCAGCCCATGCGTGGGGCATGAAATATTAAATATGAAGAGAGCACAGCAGGTGTGATTAAATCTCTGCTGGAAACAATAGAGCTCTGGCATCTGGGTGTTCCTAATGTCAGTAACACATGTAGGACTGAGATATAATTAGGTCTAATAAGCCAGCGTGCTTGTTGCTCATCTCACAGGAGCAAATTCTTTTCTGCCTCACCCACTCACTGCTATAGAGAGACATATCCTCCAGCCCCCTCCTATTTTTCAGATTTTCTTCCAAACCAGCTGCCACCAAACTCTTTGGCTCCAACTGAACAGAGAACACCCTCTTCCCTACAACTGCACAGTGGTTCATGAGCCATACTCAAGGGCCTTGGGCCGCAGCTACTGACACCGTGTGTGAGAAACGATGTGATGTAGCACAAAAGCATCCCACCTCCTGGGCATCTGGGGGGCAGGAGGTGGTCATGTCTCCCCGGCTCCACACAGCTCGCTACTGGGACCCACAGATCAGCAGTGCCAGCCTTTTACAGAAAGCCAGAGGAAATAATTCTCTCTGGTGGCAGTCTGCGACTATCCAGAAGCAGCAGGTTTGCTCAGCACTGTCTGACTGGCCCCAAGGTTACCTTGCAGCAGGGAGTTCCACAGCTTTGGAATAAAGAGCCCTGTCTGTCTAACACTAATTCAACATGGGGCCTATGCAGTTTGAGACAGCGAAGGACCCACTTCATTCTTAGTGATCCAAGGTCCCCAAGTCACATTCATTTTAGGGTATGATAAAAGGCAGGACCTGGTAGCCCCATTCACCATTAGCATAGGGACAGGGAGAGCAGAGGGGTGGTGCCATACCAGTGACTCCATACCGGCCTTCATCCAGTTCCCGTTCAATCTGCCAGCCGTGTTTGTAGTCCGAGCGGTCATGGAGGAATTTGCAGCTGTCTGAGCAACACAAAGAATGAGGAATTAACAGCTAGGCTGTGCAGGGTAAAGCGTTAATAGGACACCTCAATCAGGGGCAACTTGAGCTTTGCCCAGCAGAAGGCAAAACCCGATTGCTTCGCCTCCTGCCTGTGCTCTAGGGCAGCGCTGAGCACCTGGAGCAGGCACAGGATCCCTCTCGGGTCTGACAGTCTGCAGGCATGATGCTCTGTGTGCCACAGCAACAGCTGCAGTGTTTACACATGGGGAGTGGAAAAGCAAACAGGAAATCCCACCCCTCACATGGCCTCAGTGGTCAGAGTACCTGTGGGAATGTGGGCCCCTGGAACATCCCAGGGGTCCCTCCCAGGACTCATAACCACCGATTAGAGGCCACCAGCTTTCAGACAGGCTGACACAAATGACAGGAATGTTACACAAACCAACTCCGCAACAGCGTCACACACCAGCTCTGCGAACAAGGGCCTGTAAAGCAGTGAGTGGACATTCAGCGCCACAAACATGGGATCACAAGCTGGACTGGATCCCTTAGCAGACCTGGCGCAGTACATGCTCAGCTGCAGGCAAGGATCCACTCACCTCCAAAGCCACAGAACCCAGTTTCTTTGTAGTCCTTGCAGATGTCAGGCTGGTAGTCCCATCGCACCGTGGCCCGCAAGTGCTCCGGAGCGCGGATGGGTCCTTTTCTGAAAGGGTGAGAGAAGGCTCAGGCCGGCTGCGCAGCTGTGGTGGAGAAGGCCCCTGGGGGCCTGCTCAGAACCAGGCACCAGACTTGTTAGACAGCAAGAAGCTGGCAGTAACAGCAAAGTTCAAGCCCCACACAGGTGCCTTTGGGGATGGTGCTGGAGCTCCTCCATGGTCCCAGTCCTCTGGGGCTCATCCCAACCTACCTGACCATTCCTGAAGAGGCATTTCCCATCGACGTGTCCTTGGGCTTCACATACTTCTGGTAGTTGTTGATACCACGGTAAATTTTATCATCTTCCTTTCCTCTCAGCTCCTAGGAAAGCACAAAGAAAGGCGATTAAGAATCAGGAAAGCTTCATGACACAAATTAGCTTTCACTACTCTGGCACCAGTCTCCCTTAATACCAAGATAAATAAAGCCCAAAAATTCGCCTATTTGCAAGGGTTGCACTCTTGGCTTCTCAAATTTCCAGGGAGGAAGAGACTCAAACTCTTCTTGGTGTGCAGAAGGTGACTAATAAAGCACACGTAGTCCTGCTGTGGAGCACTAGCTCTTACAGAGCAAAGCTGACTCACCTCCTGGATTTTCTGGCTGCGCTCAAAGATGGCCTGGGCATCTTTCTCCTTCTCTGTGTCCAGTTCATACACTGCTGTGGCTCCCATGTCTTCTGGGCCAACGGGTTTCTGAAAAGCAAGAAGAACTTGTGACAACAGCAGAGAGAAAACCTGTACAAGACAGAGAGCTCTTTGGCTACCTCAAGGTTTGGTAGGACATGGCCTGCTTTACGTTCCACCAGTTTCTACCATGCCTTAGCATCTGCCAGGGAGAAACCCCCATGGGCCGGATCCAGCCCAGTGCTTGCAGAGCCCAGAGTGCTAATTAGCCATTGCACCCAAGTTTTAGCCTGCAGGAAAGTCAGGAAACACTTATCCTTACTTTACTCCTTCACACTCAGCCTCAGCTTAGCTGCAAGCTGAACTCAAGTCTCCCATGTCCAACACTCCAGTCATGAGACCATTCCACCTACAGGCAGGATGTTATGCCTGAACTTTTAACCCAGCTGTGTGTGGTTTGCATTCAGTTTTGACACAGTGATCTGGTTTAGATTCCTCTTTAACGGACTGAACAGACACCTACTCCTAGGTTTTATCAGATCTTCAGGAACAGCTGCATAGAAACCAAAGAATAATTAAAGCCAGCCTCAATTAAAACCGAATCCAACTTAGGTACAAAAACCTTCTGGAGCCCCAAAGCTGTCATCTCCTGTTCCCTTCCCATTCTCCCACAGCAAGGAGGGCTAACAACATGCTGCCCCCCTTGGCAGCAGTTAAAGCAGTGAATAATTACAGCACGAGGTTATAATCATATTAATCTCTAATGTGACAAGGACACCTTGGTCTGACCCTGCAGCTTCGACTGGGGACAGTTAGGCATTATTGCCATTGTATGCAGAGGCACAGACAATAAGGAAATAGGCCTGAAGAGGAACATGTGTTGATACCTACTTTTAATCCTACTTATATCCTGCCCATGCTCATACTAATGGGCCAAACTTCACTGGATCAAGAGGAAAGTTAAGAGAGAAATCTAGTAGGAAGAGCAATCTGAGCTTTGCCCAGACCTTCACAGCTGATTTCTCTCCACTCCAGATGTTAACAGGACACCCAGGACACCCCACCCATCAATCCCAGGAAAAAAATGGCATCTCTGGAACTCTCTACTCCATCACTAGGCTGAAGATGGGACCAGCTCCCAAGTCACCTTGAATTCTTTGCAAAGGAAGATGTCCTAAAACTGAAAACCCGAACCCAACAGCAAGGCAAACCTGATTCAAGTGCTCCCTCTCCTGAAAATTTTGTGCGATGTTGGGCAAGTCCACTGGCAATCTTGGGGTTTTAATTCCCATCTCTAAGAGGGAAAGGCCAACCTTAGGTGGTCTCCTGAGGTTGCAGGGGGCATCAGGAGGATAAACCTAGCACAAGGTGCTTGTCTATTAAGAGGGAAAGGATAAGGAAGTGCACAAATAGATGAAAAGAAGGAATGGCTGATCCCACATTCACAGAGGCAAGTTTTCTCTATCAAGTGTGGGATCTGCCAGTCCCACCCAACCGCACACCCCAGAACCACATCCTGCCCAGTCCTTACCGCCGACCTTGTTGATTTGTAAGTGACTCCAATCCCCTTTGATGGATCCTCCTCATCACTGCTGCTCAGTGCATATGCAGGCCTCTCCTTCGCGCACCTCCTGGTCTGAGGGGCAAGAAGGCAGCAGGTATGAAGGATGGAAGGCTCCAACACCGCATCTGCCCTGAGCTCGGCAGGCCACTGCAGACGCATCTTGGATGGAGCGGTGCCCTGCTGCGGCTCCCTTACCTTCTGGATCATGGGGTTGGGGGTCTCCCGCCGCCGCTCCTTCCGCACCACCGTGCTGGCCTCCTCCCCACTGCTCTCTGAGGGATAAAGCCCAGGGTAAAGGTGTGCCCTGGGCAGCCCCTCAGCCCCTGGGCAGCCCCACAGCCCTGGCGCGCCCACTCGGCCCCACCGCGGCCCCAGGGCAGCCCCTCGGCCCCAGGGCAGCCCCTTGGCCCGGCGCAGGCTCTGCTGGCAGCCTCCTCACTCTGCGGGCCGGGGCCGCCCGCGGGAAGGTGCGGGAGGCCGGCGGGAGTCCCAGGGCGCTGGCCCGGCCGGGCAGAGCCCTACCACCCCTCCGCCACGCGGACACCGGGGTGGCTCCAGGTCCCCCTTCGGCTCCCCAGGGCACCGCAGCGGCCCGGCGAGCCCCGCCAGCCCTCACCCTGCTCCTGGTCGCTGCTGGGCCGCTTACGCCGGCCCCTGCCCGCCGCTAGGCCCCGCTTCTTGAAAACGAAGCTGCAAACGGAGCCCTCGCCGGCCATCTTGCACCGCCTCCCGCGCCTAGAGCGGCTCTGGCGAGGCCCGCGTCGCGCAGCGCCCCCTGCGGGGCGGGAGGGGCGGGGCGCCGGGGCGAGCGGCGCCGGGGGGGAGGGCGCCCCCTGGCGGCAGGTCAGAGGGGCGGGGGGGCGCAGCGAGGGGTGAGGGCCACGGCCCCCTCCTCACCCTGCTGGGCCCCTCCCTCTCCCCCAGGCCCGGCGCGGCCTTCCACGTCGCCATAGCAACGGGAAAAGGCGGTGGGCACCAGCGCCCCCCTGTTCCCCGTAGAGCCCAGCCCCACCTGCGCGGCGCGGGGGGGAGCAGCGGGTGTGGGTGTGTGTGTGTGTGTGTGTGTGCGCGCGCGCACGGGTGTGTGTGTGTGCGTGCACACATGTGAGGACAGTGAGTGTGGGAGCGAGCATGTGCTTCTGTGAGTGTGCATGTGTGCATGTGTGCATGCACATGTATGAGAGCACGTGAGCATGCCAGTGCATGTTTGCTTGTGTGTTTGTGCATGTGTGTGTGGGTACGGGTGTGCACGCAGGCGAGGAGGGGGCCTGGTGCTGCCCGCAGGGGGCTCAGCAGCTGCCGGGGGTCCCCACTGCTTGGGGAGCTCCCAGGGGCCGTGGGCTCAGCCCCAGCTCTGCACTGCCCGTGCCCTCCACGGCTGGGTGCTGGGACGAGCCCCCCGCCCGTACCCCAGGGCACTGGTGGGTGCCAGGCTCGGGGGGCTTGGGCACCCCACACACCTGCCCGATGCTCCCTCCGGCCCCGTGCCCCGCTGGGCGTGAGTGCTGTGACCCCACCAGCCCCGGCCGAGTACGACCACCAGCCGCTGAGCCCCGACCTGCCTGGCCGCGGCGGGTTGTACAGTCCAGCCAAAGTCCTCTGTCATTTGCCCCCGGTGGCCGCAAGCCTTCCCTGACGGCCGCTGCTGGGGCACTGCGGGGTGGCAGAGGTGTGAAATCACATCACTGCCCTCGCCGTGCCCCGCAAACACCGCCATCGCTCCCTCATCCCTGCTCTTTGTGCCGGGAATTACAGACACTGAAGGTCCCTGGCCTCTGCCACCAGCTTGGAGCGGGCCATCACCAGCTGGCGTCCGGCTCTTCCCGGCAGCACCACGCTGCTGAGGAGCCCGACCCAGAACATCCCGTCCTGCACCATCGCTACTGACACCCTGCCCTCTGCGCCATCGCGCCTTCGGCCTCCCCGTAGCCCGGGACGGCGGGTCGGGATGAAGGCCTCAGAGCTGAGCGTCCCCCTGCCTTTCTGCCAGCTCGCGGCTGCCCCGGCTCCCTCCGCTGCAGCAAAGCCCCTCCGAGCTCCCGCCAGGCTTCAGCTATTAATATTTAACCTATTTATTCCCAGCCTATGGCCCTGTTCCTGGGGAACCCCCAGCCCCCCGAAGCCACCTGGCCCCAGGCCCCGGGGTAGCACAGGGGAAACTGCTGGATCCTCCCGCAGGATTTTCCTGGCCCCGCGGAAACCTGCCCCACAGACCCAGCGCCCACCCCACGGCCCCGCTCTCACCTCCAGCCCCGCTCCCACCCCCCAGCCCAGCTCCCACCCACGGCCCCGCTCCCACCCACAGCTCTGCTCCTACCCCACAGCCCCGCACCCACCCATGGCGCCGCTCCCACCCCCCAGCCCAGCTCCCACCCACAGCCCCATTCCCACCCATGGCCTTGCTCCCACCCTGGCCCCACTCCCACTCCACAGCCCTGCTCCCATCCATGGCCCCACTCCCACCCATGGCCCTGCTCCCACCCCCGGCCCACCAGCCCCCAGTAGACTGCCAAAAGCTCGGGGCGCAGCCCTGCCCTGCTGGTGGGTGAGGGGCTGGGAGCACTGGGACCCCCCTTTCTAGCTGCTGCCTGCTTACGTCCTTCCTTGGCAAACGCTTTGCGGCTGGGGGGGTGAGTTTGGGTTTTGCAGACCCTGGAGGGATGGATCCCCCGGGATGCTTGGGATGCTCACAGGGAGCCTCGCATGAGCGGGCTGGTGCCAGGCAGAGAGAGCCCAAGGCCGCAGCCACCGCCTGAGCGAAGCCCACCTGCACGCGCAGGGCA
Organism: Falco peregrinus; assembly: GCF_023634155.1. Lineage (NCBI taxonomy): Eukaryota > Metazoa > Chordata > Aves > Falconiformes > Falconidae > Falco > Falco peregrinus. The sequence continues at coordinate 5,670,809 of NC_073738.1, read as the reverse complement.
CGGGGGAGAGGCTGGGCAAAAGCTAATTACACCGGGCGGGTAATTGCAGGAGGCTGCTGGCAGAGCTCCTGGGGTCAGCGGCGTTAGCAGTGGGGTTGGGGCGGCTGGGGGGGTCTGGGGGTGGCCAGGAGGAGGGAGCCCGGGCAGAGGGGGGCTGGGGGGGCTGAGGTTAGAGGTTGGCTTCACACAAAGGAGCGAGCGGCTGGAAGCCGGTGCGACGCCAGAGCCAATCGCTGGGGCAGAGCGGCGATAAAAGGGCTGGCGAGGCGGCGTGGGAGCTCGCAGGAAGCTGCTCCCGCTCCCACAGCCCCGGCCTCTGCGGCGGGAGAGCGGGAGCCAGAGCGGCCGGCCATCAGGAACGGCCACCGGACCCCCGCCGCACCCACCCACCCACCCTACCAGGGCGAGACCTCGCTCGGCATCGCCGTGAGGACCCAGGCATATGGTGAGCCTTCGCTGGAGAACAACGGGGCCGAGAGGCGGCGGGCAGCTCGGTGGGAGACAATGATGGACCCCGGGATGAGGGGAGTGAAGGGGCTCGGCCACCCCGGGGCTCTGCTCAGCGGCCGGAGAGCTGGGGGAGAAGGCAAGACCGAGAGGTGGGGAGGGAGGGAGGGAGGCAGGCGCCTGGAGAGAAAGGGATGGAGAGGAGGGAGGAATGCAACGACGGGGAGAGCCCCGGGAAGAAGCCCCGCTGGCCAGGAGACACCCAGCAGATGGGGGGCTCGTGCCCCCCTGCGCAGCCCCCTGGGAACAGGTCCCACCCAGATGTGCCGGGAACTTTTTTTTGCTTTGGGAGGAGGCTCGGCCGAGGCGGTCGTGGGAAGCAGATTCAGGGTGGGGGGAGACACAAGGGGGTCTGTTCTTGGCCCTGGGTGGCCTCACCGGGGTCAGGCGGGGGCAAGGCGAGGCTGCCGGAGCTCTGGGACCCTGCTGGGGAGCGATGCTGCAGGACGAGGGGGCAAGCAGCCCCCTGCATGAGCCAGGGGGGCGAGGGGCTGGCACCCAGCGTGTCCTGGGGATGAGAGCGAGTGGGGGCCACGTTTGCTGGGTGCCTTGCAGTGGGCGTCTGGGAGCAGAGCGTTTTGGGGTGCACGCTCCCCGTTTGGGCTGTAATTCCCTCTTTGTTGTGTGCTGCAGTACGTGCTCAGGGGGGCTGGACAGATCCATTTTAAGCTGATCAGAAAGAGCAGAGATGGAAGAAAACCTGTTAGATCCCGACTCCCTTATCCCCCTTCGTTAACACCCGCTAATTCTCAGCGGTGTGTCTCCTGCCTCATCCAGCCGGGCTGTAAACCTTCCCTGTGACAGGTCTTTCATCACTTCCCTGGGGAGACTGTTGCACGACTGCGAGATTTAATAACAACACAAATACCCTGAGCTCTGACATAGCCCTTAGCAGCCAGGGATCTCCCAGGGCTGCACAAAGAAGAGCAGCTCTGTCTTCATCCGGGGCGTGGGGAAGGGAACAGAAGAAATGAAATAATTTGTCCACTGTCACCCAAAAATTAGCAGCAGAGCTGGGAATCAAGCCCAGGTCTCCTGAGTCCCAGCCCAATGCTGTAACTACCACGTTTTGAGCCAGCCTGATCTGTTTAATCCCCTTGGATCACTTGAGTCCAGCTAAGCTACCTTGTAAGTCATATTTTTGATCCATTTTCTGCTGATTTTTGTTCACGGGGTGAGCATCAGTTTTGAAAGAACGTGATAATTCAGCAGCCTGGATCGTGCCTTGGAAACTGGGCTTTGTCCGAAGACATCGTGTGAGGGATCTCGCGGGGAAGACATCTGGTGCCCCAGCCGAGCTGTCGTGCGTTTAGGGCCAGGAGCAGCACATCTGCAGTGTTATTAACGTAGATGAGAAAATAATTGTAGGGCAACCGATCCAACCTGGTCTGAACTGGCTCCAGCGTTAACATCCTTTTTAAAGGGGATTCCTGCAAGAAGGAACTCCCCAGTTAAGAACTGGGGGTCTCTCAGAGCCAGGCCTCCGCAACGTGACTGGATGCATCTTTTTTATGCAGCTCAAAACTAGGTTCCTGGCCTTTTTTGGTCAACAGAAATCCCACGAGACTTCTCATTAGGGAAGGGAGTTCCTCTTCTGGTTTCCTTCAGCAAGGCAGCCCCGTGAGCCTACAGCTACCCCCTCCAGCCCCACATGGCTGTGGAATTTTTCTTTTCCTTGTCGCCCATCCTCGGGTTTTGCAGGGTTGTTGTCCATTGTCAGGCAGCTGCCATGTTCCCCCAGAGGTGGCTGCCTTTCACTTTCCAGTTAAGTCATTTTTATCTGCCATCTGGGGGTGTTGCGGCGCTTACCTAGCTGTTGGCAAAAGCTCTGGGATGGAAAACAATAAATCTGGGTGAAGGAATTATTGCAATCGGTATTAAGCACACTTTAGACATATTTGCCACTCCTCCAGGGTGCCCGTAACCTCTCCATCTGGCCGGCTCAGGGGGTTCCAGACACAGGGAGCCCTGGCAGAGCCCCGGATCCTGCACCTGGCTGCATGGCGTCTTGGATGCTAACGGGGAGGATGGAGCTGAAGGCAGGGCAAAAGACCAATCTTTTGAGGGATTCAACCTATGAATACAATTTTGGTGGCTTTTTTTTTCTTTTTTTTCTGGACAGCAAACGCAGGAGGATGCAGCAGCTCTTGCAGGGGTGGTGTGGGGGCAGTGAGTGAGGGCAGTGACCGTGGAAAGTGGCTGTGCCGTGTTTTGGGGTGCCTGGAACAGGGCTCCCTCCTGCTCTTGCTGTGTCTGCAGATGGCGAAACAGCAGGAGCTCTCAGGAGAGGCTCTCGGAGCTCAGGAGATGGGCTAACCCATGTAGGAAATGCCAGTCCAATGTCTGGTGTTTTACAGGTGATGTTCCACCAGAGGAGATAAGCCAGCACCACATTTACAGGTTATGCTTGGGGAAAAAGGAAATTACAGGCAATTACTGTTCCATTAATCAGAGTACAATAGAAGGTGAGTTTCCAGAATAGCTTTTGGAACAGTAATCGAAGACATGGTTGGGAAACAGAATAAAATGCGGTGTGGTTTTAACATAGATCACATCAGTTTGGCTCCATATCTTCCTCGGCAGCGATAACTGATTCCTGAAACAACAGGGTCTTATGCACCCGGAGCGGGGGAAAGCCCCTGATGCAGTGCCCAGGGAAATGGTTGTTTTAGGGGGGGACAGGAGAGAGGATAGGGAAGAGACGGCAAAATGGAAGGAGGATGCTCAGCTGCTTCCACAAGGAAAGATCGGGGGGATTGACCTTGTTAGCAGTCCCTCTAGAAGTCAGGAGATCTGCGCATGGTGAGAGACAGCAGCTCAGCGACCAGGGAGATGAGGCCGGTGGCCCAGCAACGCTGAAGGAGAGCTGTGCCAGAGCAGGCACCGGGGAGCTGCAGGGAGCTGCAGGGACCTCAGCCAGAAGGCATGGGAGAAGAAAGAGCATCTGGGACTCCTGGCAGAGGTGACAGAGGAAGAGCACGCCAGGCCAGATGTTTTCGGGGGTGTCAGAGAAGTATTGGTACCAGCACCCAAAGGTCAGATCTCCATCAGCGTGGTGCACCCAGGGCAGCTCACCCACAGTGGGCCACCAAGGTGGCTGCAGGGGCAGAGAGCCCACCTTGTGAGAACAGACTAAAATGGGTTGGCTTCTGCCAAAAACAGACAAATAAGGAATGCGATTATTCGTTATTAATCTCACTAAGAGGTAAATATTATGGTGGGAGAAGAATGAGGAACATAATGCCAGTAGGATGGTACATGGATATACATTTATGAGGAAACCAGAAGCTGAGGTTTCCAGGTGGAGCATGGTTTATGGAAGACCCTATGGAAAAACCGAAAGGAGAGGGAAGGAGCATGAAATGCTGTTTGCCTACTGTGCTTGTTTGCACCAGGTTTATATTGCACCAAATTAGTGCCACGCTGTGGAACTTCCAAGTCTTTCTCCCAGCGAAGCTGTTTTGCCTGATGTCCAGCCTGAACATCCCAACCTGCGGCTTTTTAGCCTTTGCTGCTCGCGCTGTCGTCTGGCACCGCTGACAGGGGTTTCACTCTGCCCGGAAAAGAGGCGCTGCTCATCCTCCCAGCGGGCTTTCTGCTGTGTCTGCCCGCTCTGCCTGAGCTCCGAGCGAGACAGGAGATCCCAGGGAGCAGAGGCTCCCTTCAGACCATGGTTTTTAATGGATGCCATTAACCATGGCCACGCTCCCAGGAACGGGCTGCTCCGTGCTTCAGTTTCCACTTCTGGAAAATGGATGAATCCCAGCAGAATCCTTCTGCCCGGTCTGTCCCCTCGCTGAGAGGCAGGGGCTGGGGACCAGCCCAGTCCCCCTTGGCCCTGGTCCTTCCAAGGCCACGCATCTCCTCCCCAGGGCAGGCAAGCCGAGGCAGGGGCGAAGGTGGGAGAACAGAGTGGGTGGGCAGGGGTTTCCCTTGGGCTCCCTCCTCGCTTCTGCGGGTCCTGCATTGTTGCCCTGACAAAGACAGCCCTGTTCCTCCCCACAACTGTTCCTTGTCAGCATCCCTCAGCATTTCGGCTGCAGATTTCCTGCCCACTGGCAGCCTGTCAAGAGGCAGGCCGGGCGCAGGACGTGGATGGAAAGCGGATTAGTGGGGCAGGCTGGTGGAAGGTAGCTCTGCGCCGTGGGATGCGCGCAGGGGCAGGTTTGTCTGGTGGGGCTGCGCTCCAGAAACCTGATGAAGAGGGTAGTGGTGGCTGCAGAAGTGGCCCAGCTGCTCCTGCTGGTGGTCTACCCTGTGTCAAGCCAGCAGGGACCTGCCCTGGGTCCCATACACTGCTGAGGTCAAGGGGTTGGCTCGAAGCCACGCAAGGAGCCAAGACCTGAAGATGAATTAGGGTCTTCCATGGCTAGAGCTGGAGCCACTACTGCTGGGCTCACTCCGCCATCCTCCCCCAACCGCATCTCACTGTCTCTTTCCACACTGGAGAATCCGAAGCAGTGCTGGGGATGCCATGTCCCCTTCCCCAGCGGTGCTGTGCCCACTTCTGGTGCTGGCCTGTTTGACGCCGACTCTGCATTGGGCTGTGTCTCATGGTGCGGGCCGGTCGCCAGGCCCCAGGGTTGCAGTGGTGGGGCAGCCGGGCAGGGAGCCCCCTGGTTCCCAGGCTCAGGGGTCGGGCTCTTCCCGCTCCTCTCCACCTCCTCCCCACGCACACCTGCTGGGAGAGACCACGGGCTGGGGTCAGCGGCCGCCCCATGCGTGCGGGCTGCACCGATCCTGCACACGATCTTGGGGCCGTCGGTCCCCACGGCAGTCGGTGCAGCCCGCGCTTTCCAGGGGAGATGCTGGGTGTCCCCCCGAGGTGCGGAGCCCCTGCCCGTGCCTCACCGGGTGGCTGGGACACACCGTGTCCTCCCAGGACAGAGGAGGAAGGGGCCCACGTTCCCCACGCCGCGCTTTGCCTTCGGGAAAGCCTCCGGCAATGGTGCGGCGATCCCAGCGGTGAACACACGCTTCACAGGGTGGCTGATGGGAACCATATGGCAGAAAGGGGCCCCTCGCCCTCCGCAGTCACGCTGCTGCCCGTGCCGGAAACCCACCGGCTCCGGAGGGGCCTTGCCAGTGCCGGGCGGGGGCTGCCGGGGGCAGGCTGCTGCGGCGGGGGCAGCCCGGGTGGCCCCGCTGCCGAGGGAAGCAGGGAAAGGCTCCCGGCCCCCATCCTGGCTGTGGGAAACGCGGCGCTTCCAAGGTGGGTCGCTGTTGGGGGGATTGGGGAATTTCCTGAGCGGGGCAGCCCAGATGCTTCCCTCTCACCACATCTGCCCCCAGGCTGAGCGGGGAGGTGAGAGGGGAGGTGAGATGCTGCTGGGCAGGAGCTCTGCTGCCGAGTAGCAGCTGGGATGAAGGCTGCCTTCCTCACCCCACACTGCTCCCCGCTCAGTGCTGACAGACAGACGTAGCACCTCTATGGCTGCTCGCGCGTGTCCCCTGCCATGCCAGCTCCAGCCCCAGGGTCCTGAGTCCAACACCCGCTTGCTGAGACCACCACGAAGGTCTCCACATGGCACCAGCAGCTGCTGGTGGTGACCTGGGCAGGCAGAGCTGGGGGTACCAACTCTGGTATCCCACGGGCTGCGGTGCCACGTCCCTGGAGCTCACTCTGCGTCTGCCACGCTGTGGCCACCAGCACTGCCATCAGAGGCTGCTCTGTCTCCCTGGGTAAACGGCACCAGCCCAGAGCCCTTGGTGAAGGGTCCATGTTTTCATTCACACCAGCCATCAGATGCTCCCCGGAGGAGTTGGCAGAACGGAGGCTGCAGGGCAAAGGGCTTGTCCTGCCCACCTTGTCCTGAGACAAACCCCTGAAGCTGCTGGTTGTGCGACCAGGAGAGGACAGCCCCAGTCCTGCTCTTCCCGGGCTGTGTTGGTGGCTGAAAGCCTTAGGGAACACAGGCTTGGAGAAGTCAGGTCCACCAGTTACAGTGCCAGCCTCTACCATGGACACCTGGGTCTGGCTTGCTTGCTTTGTCACAGATGCCGCCTGCACGCCCCAGGGTTGGCGAGCCCCCTCCGCGCGCTGGGGGCTGCCCTAGCCGTCGTCAGGGCTTCGTAGCATTAGTGTGGCAGCACGTCCTTAAGCAAAGCTGGTGCCACTGGGGTCCCTGCACTCATGGAGGCTTGTGTTGACTGCCTTGGGCTCACATCCCATCCTGCGAGGAGGAATGACCCTTGGAAGAACGACGACAGCAGCTGGGAGCCTCCTAGAAACCCTCCTGTGGTTTCTAACTTGTTCTGTTTCCCTTATCGCTTCAGCACACCCTTCCCCTTCGAGATTTCTACTCTCGCCTCCCGTCCCTCGGCAGGAAGGACGTTTAGCAACTTCTACTCACATGCCTGTAGGGCAGCTCCACCAGGGGAGCTGGGGCTCGGAGCGCGGGCTGGGGGCGCAGCGCTGCCGGCAGGGTACGGGGTACGTGCACGGCGGGGTGGCAGGGGGGAGGTGGGGGGGTGGAGAGGATGGAGACCTGGAGATGGGGCTGGCTGGAGAGCACCAAGCCACGGGGCAGGGTAAGTGGGATGGCATGGAGGGGAGCAGGGTCTGGGGGCAAGAGAAGCAAAGGAGCAGACAGTAGGTGGAAGGAGCCGGGGCGCATGTGTTTGTGGGGAAGGGCCGGGGGGGATGATGGAGAGACTGGGGACACCAAGGGCGAGAGGGTGGCTGGGGCAGGGGAGGAAGATGAGCTGTGGGGGAAGAGGAAGGGAAGCCGGGGTGGAGAAACGTTTGTGGTGAAGGCAGGGGAGAAGGTGCAAGGCAGGTGGAAAGGGGGAGGTTGTGCATCCACATTAGGGGTGTGCAGGGGGCAGGGACGCCAGGTCCTCTGGGTTCCTCAGGCTCCCCTCGGGGTCCGCGCTGGCTGTAGGCACCGTGCAGGGCCCGGAGACATGCGGGGGAAGGTTCCATCCCAGGGGATGGTGGGCAGAGGGGGGCTGTGGGCTTGGGACAGGAGCCCCCACCCCAGGGCTGCTCCTTGGCCGGCTCTGCCCCAGCCCCACGCACCAGCCGCCAGTGCTGCCGGCCGCCCTCGGCGAGCAGGAAATAACAAGCAAACCGCAGAGGAGACGGAAATGATTTAGGTAAAACAGAGCCATATTCTCAGATGAGGCTGTGAAACGTTTGCGAGGAGGGCCGGCCAGCCCCCGGGGCGGCGGGGGGAAGCCCAGCTCCCCCGCCGCCGATGCTCAGGACCGGCAGCAAAGGTCTCAGCTCTGAAAGCAGCCACCCGTTTTGGGTGCTTTGCTGGGCTCAGCGCCAGCCTGGCGTCAGCCACTGGGTGTTGGGACTGTTTGGGCAGCCAAAGAGCCCCCAAGACCCAGGTGCCATGAGATCGGCACAGTGGGGCTATCCCCTCCCCCAAGCCCTGCACCCCAACCTCCCGCCCTGGGGCTTTGTCAGGGTCTACCCTCGCCTTTGGGCAGCAGGGAAGTTTTTGGGGTGACAGTATGAGGATGAGAGGTTTCAGCAGGAGAAAGCAGCCCCAGACCGGCGGGGGGGTGGTGCTGGTTTGCCAGCCCCCAGCACATCCCTGTTGTTGCAGAGCTGCACAGCCACCCCCTCGCCCTCCTGCTCTGCTCTGCTCCCCCCTCGGCATCATTCGGTCACCCCACAACTCTGCCTTGAGCATGCAAAACAGTCTTATCGAGCCTCATCTTTTACGGGTGTTCTGAAAGTAAGACGTGATGGGGAAAAAACCCTGAGGATCTGTCAGTGCCTTTTCAGCTAATTTTTACCAAAAGGGGTTATTTGCAATGCTAGTGGATTTTTTTTTTTTCTTTGCATTGAAATTGGCCTGAGATCTGTCAGCCTCATCCTCCCGGGCACTCGGCATGTCACGCAGAGGCCACAGCCTCCGGGTCTCAGCCGAAAGGCGACGTGGGCTTCCCAGGGAAGACAGAATCCCCACCACTTGCTCTGCTGAGCCGTGATCCGCTCAGTTCAGCAAGGCTTTTCTGGGCTAAAATTAGACTAAAGTCACAGTCCTTGCTCCAGCAACACCAGTCCTACATTAGCAAAACACTGGGTGCTGGTTTTGCTGCCTCGGCAGGACAGCAGAGTTGTAGTCTGGGGGGTGCAGCCTTGCTGCCAACGGCTTGGCCATTGCCCGGCCATTGCCGTCCACGCGTGGGTTTGGAGCAGAAGCCGTCACATCACCTTCTGCTCGTGCTCCTGGCAGCCCTCTCCCATCCTAGCCCAGTATCTTTGCATGGGACCAGAGCTACTGAGCTCAGTGCCCCAGATCATCTGCCAGCTTCCTGACACTACGCGTCATTCCAGACCTGCACCTCCTGTCTGGTGTGCCTAAACCTCTTGGATCACTCCAGAAACCCCCAGACCAAAGAGGCGGCACTGACCCGCGGAGGAGGCTTTGGGCATGCTGCTGCCACGCACCAGCTCCTGCAGAGCTGCGCAGCCGCCGCTGTCGGGGTGATGAAACCAGCCACGCTCCTGTTGACATTTCCTTTCTAGGTGTTGCAAGAGGTCTGTCTTAGACACCTCCTCAGGGAAGACCAGCTCACCAGCTTCAAGCTCAGGATTAGATAGACGGAGGAGGGGAAGGAGCCATGTTCCAGGCCACGGGACCCGCCAGCCCACCCCCAACTCATGTACGTAGCATCCCCTGCGGGTTGTATGGGAATTTCAGCCTGGGGTTTGGTTCTCAGGGATGGAGGGTGGTGTACGGAAGCTGTATTTCGGGCCTGACATTTTAGGGTGATCAGAGGCACGGTCACTGCTACTCAACCAACAAAACTGAGGACAGGAATGTTCCAGCAGAAGGTGCTGTTTGCTGAGCGCATTGCAACGCCAGCGCCCCGGCTCCAGTCCGTACGGAGCTGCTCACCCTGCTCTCGTCTCGAGTTGCCGTGTTTGTTTGTGTTTCCATGGCTTTCTGTGATCACAATTGAGAGCATGCGAGCTGCTTAGGATTGGAGTGATCGGAGATGGAAAAACATAAAGGCTCAAGAACATCTCCTGCTGGGACAGGATATGGCCCTTCCCTGAGGGAGGATATATCAGATATGAAATAGATAGTGTGCCTGATCGGAGCCAGAAGGCTGCCGAGAAGTGACGAGCAGCAGTGGATTGCCTGTAGCCTTGGGAACGGATGTATTCCAGCTCTGAAGAGGCAGCGTTTTCCTTAGCTCTGGTCAGCTGAGCCTGGAAACAGCGTATTAAACCCTATCCCCAGGAGAGCACCTGCGGTTGTTTTACCAGTGCCAAGGGATGCAACTGGTTTTACACGGGCTGAGCCTCCTCGCTGCCCATGTCCCTCTGTTGATTTTGGCTCACTCCTCCAGCCTTGTGGGAGTGAGAGGAAAATCACGTCCCTGACCTCAGTCAATGAGAGCAGCTGGGAAACGTCCGAAGAGCAGCTCAGCGGAGTGCGAGTTTCCTGTGCGTCTCTTAGACGAACTCTTTCCAAAAATACAAAGGAGAAACGAAGGGGAAGGACAAGGCAAGAGGAGCGGGGATGGGAGATCAGCCTGGGGGCAGAGGGAGGGGACAGTGCTGGCCAAGCAGGGCCACACCAGCAGCAAGAGGAAGGACAAGGAGGCGGCGGGGGGATGCTCTAGGGTCACACTGCCCCAGTGCTGGGAACAAGCCGCGCAGAGGGCGAGCCAGCCTGTGGGGAAGCAGCCCTGGCTGGTCCACCTGGCTAAGAGTGCATCTACCCCTCTGATCCTGACTGTACGCAAGAGGGGAGCATCTTCATCAGTGCGAAGGCAGGTGAAATACTCGCAGGCGGCTGAGTGGGACCCAGCAGGTGCCTGCACCGTCAGCTGGGGAGGACGCAGGACCGGGGGGCGGCACAGTGAGGCAAGCGGTGGGAGGGGATTTTTGGGGAGATGAGCTGCTGCAGCTGCAGATGGGAAAGCATGCGCCGAGACTGCTCTGAAATTCTGGGGACAGAGGTGCAGGCCCCTCGGTGCCTGGGTCTCTTTGCCTTATTGCTCCTGCTGCAGCTGCAGCGCCTGAGCAACGCCTGCCCCAGCGAGCTGCAGGACCGGTGGAGCGCATCTCCGGCTCCGAGCGTGCCCCTGCCCCTCTGCGGGCACCCAGAGCCTGTGGGGCCTCAAGGAGCTTCTCCGTCTCCCCTGCGTGCAGTGGCGTGGCGGGCTGAGAGCCGAGGAACTCAGAAACAAAACATCTGCTGAGGGGGAAGCAGCACAACCACAACGTGCTGCGGGAGGACGAGGGGCACCCCAGTTACACCCTGGGGGAACTGGCAGTATAGCACCCTCCGACTGCAGGTGAAGCCCCCACTGGCAGCATTGCTAGAGCCTTGTGCACCTCCAGCAAGAGAAGGGTTGATCATCACTCTCCAGCCCCGTAGGGGAAACGTTGGCTGGAAGGAGCAGGAGCAGCATCTCGCGCTGAAGCAGCGTTGCCATTAGTAGGTGCATAAGCCAGGAGGTGACGATTTGCTGGTGCAGGCCACAGAGGTTTTGCCAGGGGCTTGTGCCACAGCAGCTCAGCAAGCCCCTTCCCCCTCCCTGCCAGCCAGAGACCACCCCCCAGGGCTGTGAAAGTGGCTCTTGCTGTCCCTGAGGGGCCATGCCTGGCTGTGGGTCCTGATCCACGCGTGATGTTGCGCTGGGTAGCCCAGGACAGCACCCAGTGCCTGCAGATGAGAGTGGGAGAGTTGTCACCCTGGGGCTGTGCCCTGCGGCACCTGTGCTGTGACACCCGCTGGACCTGTGCTTGGGTGCTACCAGCAAGAGAGATCTGCTGCACCTTGGCCACGGAAAAGACAAAGCCACGTCGTGCTCCTGTGTCTGAGACGGAGCCTCCGCGGGCGGTGCTGAATGGGAGAGCCGGCTGCTCTGCCCCGCAGCCTGCTGGGGCCCAGTTCCTCCTCTGCAACATGTCTGTGGTTTATTCCTCTTTTTCTATTTTCCTTTCTTCCTTCTCCTCTTCTTGGGAAAAGCACCATGGCGCAGGAAGTAACTCACACATAGGGACCTGATGGAGTTCACGGCCCCTGGGCCAGTGAGTTCAGAGATGGCCACCAGTTGCCCATGATGGCCGGGCAGGGGCTGCTGGCGTGCCCCAAGGTCCCTTGCAGTGGGGACCTGCACTGCTCCTCCCCAGCACAACTCAGCACCAGGCTGCTCAGCCCTGGCTCTCACTTTGATTTCTCTTCTCCTTCCGTTCTTAGGAGGCAAAGAACAATTCAGGAGGCAGCACGGTGCAGCGCTCCAAGGTACCGCAGTTTTACCATGTCCTAGTGGTTCACAGCGAGGTAGGGAGGACCAAAAGCCCGCGGCTCAAGCACCAATCCAGCCCAGCACCGGCAGTGCGGTACAGGGACGGCGAGGGGAGGTGGGGCGGCTTCACACTGACCGATGCTCCAGCGAACGGCAGTGTGGATATTAGGGGAGTGGGCTGCGGTGGGAGCCAGGCACAGTGTATCCCCAACTCCTTCCTCATCCTCTCTCCCTTTGGTGTCCCCTCCCCCAGTCCTTCAGCCTGAAGGCGCAAGTGAAGGAGATGTGCACTGCCTGCCAGAAAACCGTCTATCCCATGGAGCGGCTGGTGGCGGATAAATTCGTCTTCCACAACGCCTGCTTCTGCTGCAAGCACTGCCACACCAAGCTCAGGTGAGCCAGGCTGTGCCCACGGTGCTGCCCAGCCGGGGTGGGGGAGACCCTTCCACGCAGTGCCCCCACCTGCCCACCACAGCCCCTCCACTGGGAGCTAGAGACCCCCAGTCTGCTCATCACAGCAAAGAAAGTAAAAAAAGGGCTTATCTGCCCACCCCGTCCTAAGTCCCAGCTAAAGCCCACCCGGCGTGGAGGAAGAGCGTTTTGCCCTCGAGAGCAGCCCCAGGGTGACATGGAGCTGAGCCAGAAACCCCCGAGGTGACACGGAGCCCAGACTGAGCCGTGCTGCGGGACCTGCCTCCCCCAGAGCCTAACGCGACCCCTGGCAGCCCCCTGCACCCCGAGCCGGCCGGAGGCAGCACTTGGCCCTTTCTCAGGGTCCCCTCCTGCACGCTCCCCCCCTCTTCCCTCCCCTTCCCGGTGCCCCCAGCCCCATCGCTCCCCCCGCCTGCGGCCGAGCCCCCTGCCCAGCTGACCCTGCGCTCCTTCCCCAGCCTGGGCAGCTACGCGGCGCTCCACGGGGAATTCTACTGCAAGCCCCACTTCCAGCAGCTCTTCAAGAGCAAAGGCAACTACGACGAGGGCTTCGGGCGCAAGCAGCACAAGGAGCTGTGGGTGCACAAGGAGGTGGAAAGCGGGACCAAGTCGGCCTGAGCGGGGCCAGCCGACCCTTCCCTGGAGCCCAGCAGGGAGGCACGGAGCGCTGAGCCAGGGCTAACTGAGCTGATGTAAAGCAAAGGGGACGCAAGGGCCTGGAGGTGGGAAGGCAAGGGGGGCAGCCCAGCCCTCTCCGGAGGATGCTTGGGGGGATCCCACAGGCTGTAAGGACAGGGCAGCAGCGCCGGGGTACAGTCCCCAGCCCTGGAGCCCCCTCGCTGCAAGCCCCTCTGACCGACGAGATCAGACCAGGGGCACTCGCCCCTATGGGAATCCCAGCCCTGTCGGCACGTTTCAGGCCTGCCACCGTGGGAAAGGAGAGGATCCGTGGGCTTAACCCAGCCCGTGAATCACAGCGGAGCTCCCCACTCCTGCCACACCGCTCCTGCCTTGCTGGGGCTCTGAATAAGGAGGGTCCTTGGTTTACATCAGCTCAGTTCAGCTGGGATTGTTCAGCCTTAAGGATGCTGCCCTGCACCTGTTTAACAGTGTCTGTCTTTTTTATATTTGCCTTCGATTGGTACGTTCCGCGCTGAAGCCGGGCACGGCTGCTCTGCGCGCAACACCGCGCCATGCGCTCTTTTATTTTTGTAATACAAGGTTTCCGAGCCTTCCCTGCCTTGTCCTCTGTTCCAGGGGGTCCAGGGCGGTGGGAGCAGTGGCCAGGTCTGCCTCTTACTGCCCAGTTACCATGGAAAGAGCCTCTGCCTGTGATACCCCTGGATACAGGTGTGCGGTGCCGTGACTGAGGCAGATGGGGGCTTGGGGGGCTGATTTCACTTTGCGCACCGGCCTTACTGCCCCGTCAGCTGCACAGCTCGGCTGTGACCCCACACCGGCTTCCACGTGGAGCCCGGACCACCCGCACAGGGAATTCACTGTCCTGTGCAACAGACCCACCGCACTGCCCTGCGCACATCCCGCGCCTTCCTCGCTCCCCTGCCGTACCCACAAACACTGTGCCCTGCGCTGCAAGCAGGTGCTGGCTCCGATCGCCCTGCAGCCGATGTGAGGGGCAGGGTGGGCATCACAGCCGGGCAATACGCCCTCTGCTCTGGATCAGCCCCACCTGCCGAGCTGCAAGGTTTGATAGCCCAGCCCGTACAAATTAATGAGCCCAACAAGACCTGCCAGGCTGGAGAGCCTAATGCAGGGAAAGCAGGTGAGTTCGTTTTTAATTATTACTTACCTCCTTCCTCCACACACAATTTGTAAGACTAGCTTGAAAGGGTAATAAGCATTCAGGAACCCCACAACTTTCCAGTACTGCAGGAACTGGGCTTGTCAGAGCCCCCCACCCCCAGCACAGAAACAGAAACCAGCAGCCCCCCCCCCCAGCAGAGCTACAGCCCCTGAGATGGGCAGCGGAGCTCCTGTTCCATCACTGACGGGTACCACCAGCCCCCCCCGAGCGCATCCTGCCTGGGAAAATCCAGACACCACCACGAAACCAGGAGCGAGGGATTGAAGAGGGGAAGAGGTGGGCAGGGAAGTCCCCAGGTGTCCCAGGGGGAACCGATGGTACATGCAGGGATGTGCCCCTAACCCTGGTCCCTGCAGCACCCCTCCCCCCTGCCACTCCGGGGGCTCTGGGTGGGCACCAACAGCCGGGCAGCATCGGCACAGCTGCCCATGCTGGCAAAGCTGGCTGCACTCCCACCTGGTGCCGGGGAGGATACCTGCTGGGTGACCCCCGGAGCCTGACATCCCTCTGTTGGACACGTTATTTCTCTTTTTTAATTAAGGCCTTACGTCTGCTCCTCTGGGCGGGGAGCACCCAGGCTTTGCACTGCCCCACGCCGCAGGGGCTGCCCGCAGGCAGGGACCCCCACCGGGCTCCCGGCCAGGTTCAGCCTCACCAAGTGCTTTTATGGTCCCCACCATGGTGCAGGTGCTGCCTCAGCTCCTCACACCGACGGGCGGGCACCAGATTTACCCCAGGACAAAAGCCGCTTCCTGAGCAGCCTGCAGCGGCTCTGCGGCGAGGGTCGAGTGATGCTGTTGGGGTTTCAGCCCCTTCCTCCCGAGGGTCAGCTTAGAAAATGAAAGCAGCCTTCTCCGTTTCGCTTCCTGTTTCTTGCTGCTCTCGCTTCCCGATTCCCTCGCCTCTCTCTTCTGCACGGCAGGGCAATCAGATACAAAGTGTTTTTAAGCATACCAGATGATTTGGGGGTAGGGGAAGGAGAAAAAACCCAGCTTTTAAATGTTGGGCTTTCAGTTGAAAAGAGAAGGTTAAGCAGGAAGAACAACGAAGTTCCATTTCTCTCCTTACCTCCAAAAAATTGAAATTTGGGATTTTTGTCTAAAGGCAGTAGCACTGGCCGTTCCTACCTACCCCCTGCTCGTATGGGCACAGCAAACTCTCACGGCTGTAGCAGAAGCGGAGGGAGCACGTGCAGGCATGCGAGGCGTGAGATCTCCAGCCTCGTACGTGGCTGTTTTCTGATTCTGAGAGCAGGAACCGACAACCAGGCTGGACGTTACCGAAACAGGCTGCAACAACCTGGCCCGGGCACCACGGTTCAGGGGAGGGAAGCGAATCTGATGAGCATCGTCGGACACAGCGGCATCGCCCAGCACAGTGGCTGCGCCCAGCAGTGGGTGGTGAGCTCCTGCTTCCCTGACTGACGTGCCAAGCTCTGCACACAGGGGAACCCTGGCAGTAACACACGTGGGAAGAGGCTTTAAGCATGTGTAGCTTATCTTAACTGCCTGATAGGTGTCAAAGGTGCAGCTGCACAAATGGCAGCGCACGCCTTCCCAGGGCAAACCAAGAGAAACAGCACTGCAGAAACCCCAGCTTAAAATGCCTCCAACTGTGACCTTCCTGCAAGACATTAAAAAAACCAAAACAAACAAACCCAAACATTGTCTCTTTGTCCCTAATGTTTAGTTAAAACGCAGCTGATGAGAGCCAGTTCCATGCCACTGGGGCTGGCACCCTCCTCTCTGGATCACCCACTCCCTTAGCACACCTGGGAACACACGCAAAAATCCTGCTTCTGGGCAGACATGGTGACTTCTTACTGCAACAATCCCTTCAGATCTCCATCCTGAAGCACAAGGGCCATGTTTTCCCATTCCAGCTGCCAGCAACCTCCCCCTCCCGGCAGTCCGAACCGGCAATCCACACGTATGGATTCGGGATGTTCAGACCCCGCAGCTGGGGTAAGATTTAATGTCATAAATACCCGTGAAGAGAAGGAGGACCACAAGTTCTTGGCATATATAGCTGCCTATCATTATCACAGCTTTTGATTTGAAATTTCAGAGCGGCCAGAAGCCAGCCATCAACTCTGAGTGGTGGGGGGAGCATTCTGTGCTCCCTCCGTGGGGCTGAGCGGCGCTGCACGGCAGCACCCTGTGCCTGCTGGGGACAAAGGTGGTTCGGAGCGAGACGGGGACAGCAGCTTCCAGGTGCTGGGTGCAGGGAGAAGCCTGCAGCATCTGGCCACCACAGCAAGGGCCAGGTGGGCAGATTCTGCCTGCAGCCTACCCGAGGATGCTACACAGAGCTTACACTCAGTTGAGATGAGCTAAAAGTTCCTTTCAAGTCACGACCTGGTCCCTGTCGGGGCTTCTTTTTGCTGCTCCAGCACAGTGAAAGCAGCGCAGCAGCTGCAGAGGAAACTATTCCCCAGCAGAGGAGCCAGAAAAGCAGCAGAAGTTGCAGCCAAAGCAGATGCTACAGCTCTCCCAAGCTCCAAGGCGATGCAATGTAGCAGCACAAGGGCTGCTCCAGGGTGTACCGGGGCTGCAGCACTTACACCTGCCCTAACCCCGCAGCAGAGACAGCGTCACGGCCACCTGCGCTTCCTCTGCTCCGGGGCTCAGGTCTGGTCTTGCTGCCAAAGAAACAATACGGCTGACGAGCAACAAATAACCTCCGTGTGTGTTACACACACCTCGGCTTTCTCGTGCACTTTCACACAAGCATGAGGCTTCTGTTACCAACCTGCCTTTTAGCTCAAGAAAGGACATTTTCCAGAGCCTAAAAATTCAAGCTAACAGATTCACATAATAAAAACTGGTTTTTTGGAAAAAAAAATAATAAATCAGTAAGAATCCATATACATCCATACCAT
This sequence comes from Falco peregrinus, assembly GCF_023634155.1. NCBI lineage: Eukaryota > Metazoa > Chordata > Aves > Falconiformes > Falconidae > Falco > Falco peregrinus. Next base: position 5,653,935 of record NC_073738.1, on the reverse strand, counting down.
CCAGATGTCCAGTTTTGGACGAGATGCAGAGTGCTAGGCAAAGCTCAGCAGCAGCAGAACAAGCGACACGAGAGCTGGCTGTGCCGGCACGTCCTGGATGGAACGCGATACACCCACACCCGGGCAGTGCTGGATCCAGGAGGCATTGTTCCTCGTTTAGGCTTCGTTAGCCTAATAGAGAGGGACAGAGTGGTGCAGCGCAGCCAGTGTTTTCAGGGATTTTAAATTATGTTTGTGTCACAACAGAATTTAGAGGAAACGTACCTTAAGCCACCTTCCCCTGAGCCGCACTGCGCGTCTGACTCAAGCTACCAGCGATCAAAGGGCGCTGGAGGTTTTCCGCTGCGTTTCTTTTGTGCGTTGGTCGGTGTTTTGTGGCTGGGGGGTTCTACCTTCACCCCCAAGCCCCCAGACCTTCTCCTGTCCCAGCCCCTGCCCAGCCCCCACCGACAGGTGAACGTTCCGGTCAGCGCTACACACTTTGCATTCATGGGAAGCAGAATTACAACAGAGCTACTTACTTTTGAGAGGGGGGAGTAGGAGGGGAGTCCGGGAGCGTGAATCTCACGTTCATAAAGTGAATGTTACCACCGAGCATCCCGAGTGGGAAGGAGAGCGAAGGCATCAGCTTTGGGAAGGACCTTCTCTAGCAAAGGTGACTGAGGGTTTCTAAGTTCCTCCTTCAGCAAAGGCAGGATTTGCAGGTTCTAACCCACACGAGGAGGGTGTGAGGAAGCAGCAGGAGGTGGTTATTTCTGGTTCCACAAGACATTTTTGTTCTGGGACAACTTCACTTGTCTGATTCTCATCTGTTCTGGAACAGCTCACAAGAGCCACACATGTCCTGGCTTCACCCAGGGCTTTCTACTGCATCGGCTCATTAACCAATTTAATCTTATTTGTTCATCTTTTACATTTCAGTATTTAATCAACATAGCAACAACCTATACCATGGCCTGGGAAAAGGCGATTAGAGGGAAGGCTGTGGCTCAGGCTGGGGAGGGCGGCATCTCAGGGGACCCTGGTGGCATCCAAACCACTGCTTAAGCGACTGCGACACTCAGGACTAGGAGCTGCGTAACAGCAGCAGAGGGAAAAAATGAGCATTTCAGCAAGTAGTGTAGACGAATTTTATATGAGCACTATTTCTGTCCTTTCCTAAGATAGCATGCTGGAAAAAAAATAAAGCCTGAAAACATTTAGAAATGTGGTTACCCATTCTCGTGCCTTACCCTGGGACAGCAAAGCTGATCCCGTCCCAGATCCCAAGTACACTCAATGCAAGACCCGCCAGATTCCTCCGCTTCTGCTGGGAGGCTTCATTTCTGGAAGGGAGCTCACGACACCAAACAGCATCCAGCATCACTCGCCAACAGCATCCTGGCTTGTATTTGAAATCGTGGCCAGCAGGACAGGGCAGGGACCGTCCCCCTGTGCTCGGGGCTGGTGTGGCCGCCCCTTGCACCCGGGGGTCAGCTGTGGGCCCCTCACTCCCAGAGGGACACAGACGGGCTGGAGCGTGTCCAGGGACGGGACACGGGGCTGGGGCTGAGGAGCAGCAGCTTCGGGAATGGGGGTCGCTCAGCCTGGAGAGGGGGAGGCTGGGGGGGCTGGTTGCTCACTGCAGCCGCCTGGCAGGGGGCTGTAGGCAGGGGGGGGTCTCTGCTCCCAGGTAACAAGCGACAGGACAAGAGGGAACGGCCTCAGGTGGTGCCGGGGAGGTTTAGGTTGGACATTAGGAATAACTTTGTCACCCAAAGGGTGGTCAAGGATTGGAACCAGCTGCCCAGGGAGGGGGTGGAATCACCATCCCTGGAGGGATTTAAGAGACCTGTGGATGTGGCACTTAGAGACGTGGTTTGGTGGGACTTGGTAGTCCTGGGTTAATGGTAGTGCTTGGTGATCTTAAAGGTCTTTTCCAACCTTAACCATCCTATGGCTCTGTTCTCTCCACATGGAGACAACAAACCACTCCCGTCACTCTCCTGCAAGGTAAAAAGATGTTGCTATTTTTACACTCTGACAAGAGGGACGGAGCCACTCCACCTCTCCCTTTAAAGAGTTAGAATGGATGAAGTCACCTTCCCCAGAGGCAGCCTTGTGAAGGAGACATGCTTACCGGATCTAAGAAGCAGTGCTTCACAAACAGGACACTTCTCCATCTGTCCCAAAGAATCAACACCTGAAAAGAAAAAATTCCTCTTTCAGTTAAGGTCCTTGATTAGAAAGAAAACTAGTTAATTGTCTTTCTTACCTCTGGGCACCACTTACGCAGGCAGTAAGAAACACTGTATTGCGAACAACCACCAAAAACGGCTTTCATATAAATGATAATTTTATTGTAAATAAAACGATACATTGGCCTGGCTTTGCACTGCAAGCCCCCAGTCGGTATATATAGACTACTGGTTCAAGGTCTTCTGCACAATCCAGGTTAAAGCAGTTTCTCCCTGCGCTGCACAGTTTACGTCAGACAGGTATCGACAGATAACAAAAGTCCTTTTCTTCACTTCTGACCTGTCCCCACGGCACACCTGCCTTTTCTAACCGGGAAATTCAGAGCTGCTCAGCAAGGTTTGCTTCTGAACAAGGCTGGGGTTTAAAGATCTGAAGCCCAAACACCATTAAACCACAGAGGACACCCTTTTTTTTTCCTGAAAATTACAGACAGACTGAATACTCCCAGCTCCAAGGGCAGGTACCAAGGTGACAGCCCGAAGACTGTACATATTCAAATAAGTAAAATCTTCCCATCCAGCACCTATTAACTAAGCACCCATCACTGGGATCTCATTCGCCCCCACGTACAGCTCCATGTATCTGGCCTTTGCCTACCAGAGAGAGCATGCACAGCAGGGACGTAGGCATTTACCGAGGTTTCACAAGCTATCCTGGCTCTCCGGAAATACTCACTTGGAAATAACGTGTCACCTGAGCTGGTACTAATTTCCCTCTCGGTCAGTTTGTTTGAGTAACTTATGGCAATGGGAACTGTTTGAGGCATCTTCAAGTCCTTTAGAATACTACTCCAAAAATATGAAAAAAATAATCCAAATTGCTGCAACCTACTGCCACTAGAATAGGCAAAGATCAGATTTACTGGAGAACAAGCAAATAACCTGGAATGCACAGAATCGTCACACCAAGAACAAAATGCCAAGTTTGTTTCCTAACAAGTTCAGGGAGAACCGTGCCCCCCATTCCCCATAGCTCCTCTCTGATGGGAATCTCTGACAGTTTCCTGCTCAGTTTCAACTGTTTCAGGATAATGGGACCCCTAGAAGATATTTTTCTTCAAACAGGATATTCTCCGTTTCTGCAGCACCTTCCATCGAGGATGCCAACACTCAACATTCCCTATACATCCCTCCCTGGAAGGAACAGTAGAAAACACAACATGACATTTGGAATGGACACAACAGCTCATTGTTAGCCTGGCACTCCTCCTCCCCTTTCCCCTAAATAAGTTTATTCCCAGTTTTTTCCAATTCTGCCAGGATAAAGAGGCCAGATGTAATTCACTTTAGAGGTATAATTAAATTTATGTCTACTTGAAACTTTTTTTGCTGCCAGGGCCGTGTTAGGAGACTGCGGTGTAAGTGCTGTCCCCAGGCTTATTCACCATAGCAGTGGACTTAGGAATCCAGATCTTCCTTTTCCATAGTCAAGAGGACTGTGAGGAAACAAAGACTGCATTTTGGCTCGGCTCTACTTGTTAGAAACCATCAGCAAATTCTCTGCAAAACCAGCTGCTTTTTTTCCTTTTTAAATTCATAAAGGCGTCAAATTTATTTCCCGTCCTCCCCCCTACCCCGTAACAGTCGAGTTGATATATATAAAAATCACCAAATATGATCTTTCACGATATAAATAAAAAAAAAAAAAAGTATGAGGCATCACCGTTTACATGATGTAAAAAGAACTAAAAAAAGAGCGATATAAACTACATTCATAAAAGTGCATTTCCAGACATACAAGTAATGCTTTGGCTTGTTCCTGTGCCGAACGGGTGGCATTGGGTCAGGTACTGGTATACTGGAAGTCCAAGCTGGCACCCCATGCTCTCTGTCACCGTGTAATTGCTATTTACGTTCGTTAATACAGACTGGAATACGTGGATACACAGAGTAGGCACATTTCAGCATAGGTGGTGGGAAGGACCAGGAGCTCCGGCGGGGAGAGGACTGAGCCCATCAGCCCATGACGCTCTTTGCTCTGCTCTGGAACAGCCTTCCATGACGCATATGAGGTAAAAGCCACAACAGATCCTGAGGATTTAGTTGCTTTGAAACATTAAGTTACACCATTTCCTCATGCCCTATTCTCTCTTAAAACATGATGTGTGGGATTAGCAAGGGAAGGCCACGGAAGGTGGTCTCAGTTTGGTGAGGACAAGCCAAGGGTAGAGAGAAACCTACGCAGACAGGATCACTGCGCTCTTGGTTGCTGCTGTACGTCTGCAGGGTCAAGTGTGATGAGTAAGATTCCAATCTTTGGTATATTTAGGTGCTAGTTGCAAGGCTTGAAGAGTGCTACCAGCCCCCACAGGAGCGCTGACCACCCTGCTTCTGTCATCCAGCCTACAGGATTCCTCTGCAGCGCAGGCAGCCAGTGAACCACAGCAAAGCGGTGCAAAAAGCTGCCTGTAACACAGTAGTAGTGTCACACCCTTGCTTCCCTTTGGTGCAGGTGACAGTGAAGTGCAGGCCAAAAGTCAGGCCACGTGTCTTGACAATTCGGAGTCAAGTCCCACATTTGGAAAAGGTCAATAGAAGTGCTCTCGCTAGAATTAAATAAATTATGGAACAAGGGCTTTCCTAAAAGGTATCCCCCTAAGTGCCTGCAACCTAAACAGTGCATCCTTGTAGTAGTGCAGGACAGCCTGAAAGTGAAACCAGCACTTGCTCACTTTCACTGATCACACAGGGCTCCCAGAAAAAAATGCTTCAGATTGTTAAACCCTTTCAGGGCTTTTGGCTGCTCGGGGTTTTTTTAGGGTTCTTTTTTTCCTCTTTTAATCCAACACAGTATTTATAATGTGTTCAAGGAGCTTGGTTTCATTAAAACGTGCCTTATCCTGCTATTAGCATTCACTTAAAACCTGTTAATTTTACTGCATTATGAAAGCAATTTTCAAGTTTTTATGGGGGAGAAGAGTGGAGGTATGTGGAGCCTTAATAGGGTTTCCAATACACGAGCAGAACACCTTCAGGGTTGTTCTATAAAGCAATATCTTCCCTAATACATTTGCTTTTCTTAAGTTTCATTTCACACAGATAACTTATAATTGAATCCCCAGCACTTAAAAAAACCGCGAGTCTTTTATGAGTGAAATAAGGACTGTTAGTGCCTAAATCACACGCAGTACTTGAGGCCAGAAAGCCGCCAGGAGCCTGGTTCTCAGAGATGTGGTACCTTTCAAATGCAAAACCACTTGGACGCACCTCGCTGGTACCAGCATGGGGATCTCCAGTCAACTGTAGAAATACACCAGCTTTACAAATGTCCTCTCTGGTTCACTGACTTAACTCGTACAAAAGCTTATTTAAATAAGGCCGTAACAGTTTATGGAAATCTTAAATGAACACTTAAACACCTGTATAACAAAACGCACGCGCTGAAGGGTTGAGCTTGATTCTAACTTACTGTGCACAAGTAGAACTGGTGTCCAGCTAATTCTCCCCATGAAAAACTCGATTTTCCATCAGGCCAGTCCTCAAAGAAACACATAAGCTTTTCCTGAAGTAAATTCCTGGGCACCAGATGAACTATCTTTGGTTTAAAGGATGGTAAAAAGCTACCAGCCAAAAAGATAGGTGCAACAGAAAGCTGTTCTGCAGAGCTCCCTTCCAGAAGGGTTTTGGTTAGACCCAGCAGTCCCGGGGAGATGAAGCAGGAGCACAGACCTGTTGGCTATGAGGACACAAACTAACCGACATCGTCTTAATGCTAGGACAGATCAAGCCTTGGAAATCAAGCTCTAGGATTTTCTAATGTCAGTGGGAGAGCCCTTATTTTGGGCCTTGGAGTGATTGCATTCTGCTGAAATTTTTCTGATTATCCTGACATTTAGCTAGAAAGACCTCCCTCACCACCCCCACCCCAAAATCCATGGTTTCATTATAAAATAACACTATTCACATACTTTTGAATCAATATTTTCTGAACACCTTCAGATGCTGAATACTTAAGAAGAAAAATATATAATTATATAGTGAGCGCATGCTCAATGACACATGGCTTTTTGCTGGATTCATGTACTATAGATGCCTCTAAAGCCCTAGCAGTCTGGAAAACAGTGACCCACACGCAGAGAGCTGGTCTGGAGGGCTGTTGCACGTTTCTGTTGTGAAGAGTGTAGCTCTTCTAGTTCCCACTTTGGTTCAGATTTCTTCTATGTTCAACCAGTGAGACACGTGTTACATTCCCATTCTTGGGCCTGCAGAAAACATGCAGCCAGCTGCAATTTCACATCAAGGTAACTAGGGCAAAAATGCAGCTCTGTTTGGACAGCTGTCGGTAGGATAAACATTGGTCCAGCAAACAAAGGTATCAGGCACAAGAGCAGACCCTAGGTTCCTTGGTATCATTTCCCCAAAGGACTAGGACAGCTGAGTTGGCATTTTGAAGATGCAGCACCACAACGGGCAGTTGCAACTAGACCAGACGGGGCACCGAAAGCCCAGCAGGAGCTGCTAGCGAGGGAGGTAATTCAGTACTGGAGCTGTGCAAACTGATGTCTGAGCAGCTCTTCAGCAGAGGGTCTGTGCCTGGCTTCCACAAAGATCTGCTTTAGAAAGTCCCGGCAATGTTCTGATATGTGGGAGGGAAGCTGGGGGTTGGTTGGTTGGGTGGCGATTTTGAAAATGGCTGCCATGGCTTCGTACTCCGCCCAGGGGGGTTTCTCCGTCAGCATTTCCACAACAGTACAACCGAGGCTCCTGGAAAAGCAGACGGGGGGGGGACAAAAAAGAAAAAAAAAAAAAAAGAAAAAAGTGAGAACTGACTCAAACAATAATGCACCGTGTTCAGAGAACTTTCAAGCAGCCAACATCAAGGTACCGCTCTGCTCTGAAAACTGCTATAAATTGGCTTTGTGCTGAGAACTGCACTGAGAATGGTCAAGTGCCATCTGTCCAGCTCTCGATGCTCAGATTCTAGTCTCGGTAAACACCTGCATTAACAGGGGACACGTGGTGCACACAAGATGCTCCTGCAAGGCGCTGTTTGACCTCCGTGGTGTTGCGGGTGCTGCTGCTACTGTTGTATCTCAAAAGCACTTTCTGAGTTGCAAGGAAGAAAACATACTTTTTCGGCAAGGTCCAGCAAATCAGAGCTGGCTGACCCCACAAAGCCATTTCAGCAAAATCTCTTTCCAGTGCACAGAATGCCCACATGGAGACAAAAACCCCAACAAACCAGTATCTCCACTTCACAAGAAACCAAGCATCACAGACAGCCAAAAAATAATTTAAGTCTTAACAGCTCCAGGCTGAGAAGGCAGTAAGTTAAAACACCAGCACGGCAGATGCTTCATGAAGTTAAGGCAAAACTCCCAGTAAAGTTACTGGGGCTCTGCAGGCTACTCCAAGGCAAGAACGTGATTATGGGGACGGACATGGCTGAGCCACCTTTCTGAAGCAAGCACGACACCAACACTTTCACAGGGAAGATGGGCTTCTGTAGTACTGCAGCGATTGTTTTTTGTTCAGAAAGTATTAATTGCTTCCTCCAGGCCACAGATTAAGCAAAAGCAGTTAGTGAACTTCTAATACCCAGTCCTGTGTTTTGATCACATCGTTCCATTAAAAAGGCAAAACCGCCTCTTCTACCTTTAAACGAAACTCTCTTTTGAAGTGAAAAGCAAAGATAAGACATTTTCAGAGGCAGGCTTGCATCAGTTGCCAAGACAAGGAAGGAAAGGAATTAAATCCAGTGAATATGCAAGCAATGACTTCTTGACAAGGTTTAAAATCCAACGTGAAAATTTTACACTGGTTTCCAGCCATTTAAGACTTACTAGAAGAGAGTACAGAAAATGCAAACCATGTGTGCTGAAGTGCTGGGGGTTTCTCAAAAGCAAGCAGGGATATATTATTGTTTAGACTGATTTATACCGTTTAAGCAGATCCGGTTTCTTTAAGATATTCAGCAAACAGCAGGAATGTTTTTCATGTCAAGTCACTCCAGCAATAACAAATAGCTCACATATTCTGCTATTTAGGAAAAAGAAAATTGGAGAGGGGCCTGCAGCAGTGGCGGAAAGCCAGGTGGCTAGATTTGTTACGTCTTTGAGCCTCGTGGCCATACGCATCCACCCTGGGACTAATGCTGCACTGGAAAATTCTGACCCCCCTAAATAATGATTGGGATTGTAGGAACTGGAACCCAGCCAACGGCTGCGTCTCTTTGATGGGAATGGACCGATGTCAGCACCAAGAGGAAATCCACAAATGCATCAACCCAGGGGGAAGGGCACTTGCTCCAGTCTCTCCCCCAGCATCCCAACTGGGAGAGCCTGCAGAACTTAACCCTTTGCATGCGAGACATTTCAGCTCCGTTTCCACTCGCTGCTTGTACAGGGAACAACATAGGCTTTGCTTTGCTGTGGGGAGACAAACATACTTTTTCTGGCTGTCGCTCAGTTTAGTTTTATAATCTCACCTTTTTAAGGCCCCCCAAACTAACATATTGACATAGGACCATTCTGCTCTTTCCTTTCAGTAGCGGCTGTTTCTTAGCTATGCCAATAATAGCATGGTTACAGTTTGCATGCATGCATACTTCAGATCACTGCTGATCTGACTTCTATCTTTTGTGTTACCCCAGGTTTGGGCATCTGTCCTTTAAAGCTCAAATTCTGTTCATTTCCAGTCTGTTATTAGCATACCTCTCATTTTATCATAAATGAACGGGCTCTTTGTAAATAACCTTCGGTCTTTCTTAAAAGGGATATAAGAGGGATGGAAACCTCACACCGGTCAGAAAACTGAAAATTAGCTATCAGTTTGAGGGAGGAACAAGTGGAAATTATTCCTGAAAAACTACACAAGCAGTTGTGTGTTGGCATCGCAAAGCACAGGCTGCAGCAGGTCACATCTTCAGTTCAAATCAACTACTTCAGTTCGCTGGAAACTTTTGATCCAGACAAAATCTGAATTTAGATGTATGGACAACAGAATGTCTATGTCTTATCTTGCTCCAGAAAAGCTGTAACTTGATCTACAGGCAGAAAGTTAAAGCCTCACCATACGTCTGCTTTCCTTCCATAGCCTTCTCCGCTGATCACCTCTGGGCTCATCCAATATGGTGTGCCAGTGACAGAGCGGATGCCTGTTCCAGACATACAGATTGTCTGCAGCCGTTTGCTGGCCCCAAAGTCCCCAAGCTTCACATTCCCAGCAGAGTCACGGAGAATATTGGCTCCTGGACAAAAAAACAAAGAACGGAGACAGCTGTTTTCATGCAATCCAGCTGTTGGATCCGCAGCCTACAGAGCTGATATCCAACCCAGAAATACCCATGCTCATGGTATGGCTTTTTCCCCATTAAGCCTCAGGTGACCTGCTAAACATAATTTCTTTAATTCAGGCTGTAGACAAGCCAATTGCTAATGGCTGCAAATGGGAAAAACTTCAGGGGAAAAACACAAGGAAGTGGAGGGGGAAGGGAAATGAGAGCTGAGTCAGCACCATCATTGTTACACTGCCTGTAAACAGCTCAGCCAGCCTATGCAGGGCCCCCAGGCCAATGGCTTAGGCTATGCAGAAAAGGATTTTATTGGGATGCTGCTTTGGTGAGTATAGCTATTGCTTTCTGGTCAGCTGGGTAACAGATGTAGCTAATTAAACTACTCTGAACTCCTACAATAAACAAGTCAATCTCCACTTTTCTTGGTCAGAGGTCCTGAACATGAAGCACCAGGGGAAAAAAGCAGACTTAAGAGCTTAGCTTGTATGTGGACACAAAGTAAGGCTTAGACACCAAAAACAATTCTTCCTCCAAAGCCACAATAAGATCAAGAACCCTTGTGTTGCCTTTATCTGGTATGTGCCTATGTGAGATCCTCCTGCCCTCAAATAAAATGCACCTGTGCTGGGAAATAGGTTTATCACTTCACTTCCCCACTGGAGAAGCCGAATTCAGAATAACAAGTCTGTCCATCCAGCACCCTGTAGGCAAGTTAAAACAGTTTGGCTTAGATGGGTGCAAACCAGTGAATAACTCACCAGGTAGGAAATCGTTTGGTAGAGCACCACATGAGCAGTATACAAGGTGTTATTCAAGAATCAGCAGCTCATTTCCCTTTGCCAGCCTAGAGGGGACGTAATGAAGATTTATAGGCAGGAACAAGAGCCTATTTTTCCTGGTTCCTTTAGAGCACAGAAAAATTTGTGTGGCGTCTGCCCATCTGTTGACATTAACTCTTAAGGAGACTGGCTGGCTCCATGGGGTTATATCGGGAAGAGGAAGATTAAGAACTGATCACAGAGGCTTTACATGGAAGATTGTAGGTTTCCTACACAGAGGAGGCAGGGCAGTCATGAGAGCCTGAGGTAAGCAGGATTGTCAAGAGCAGGCATGGAGCTCTTACTGCGTTTGGCATGCCTACCACCTGAAAAATGGTACTTTGGCCAAGCAGAGAGGAAATCAGAAGGGAATCCACAGGGAAATGCATGTGCCTTAGACAGGGAGCTGCAGTCAGGTGTCAACTCAGCCTCATTCTGCTGTGGTGAGAGAGAGATGAGGAGTTACAGGAGTGTTCCTAACAATTAGAGGCTTCCAGTTTTTCTTACTATAACCAACTGCCACACTCTCAGGTCCTGCAGAGAGAACAGCCCAACTTCCCTTACCCGGCCCAGAACATGACCTTCCCTAAGCCCTGCACATGGACTTGTGACCAAAAAGGGGTAACTGAGCAATGCAATGTTCAGAAACCCCAGCCAGGCCACTGAATTCTTAACACTCAGTTTCTTTTTTCAGGGTTCCTTTAGCACGTGGTATACACATGAATCACCAGCTGATCTTACCCTTTATGTCCCTGTGCACAATCATGTTGCTGTGAAGGTACGAGACTCCCTCGAGAATCTGGCGAGTGTATTTCCGGGTTACATTTTCCGTGAGAGCACCATATGCCTTCAGCTGGTCTTTCACTGATCCCTGCACCAAAAGCAAACAGAAGGGTTCGGCAAACAAATGCCAAACCACAAATCTTGCAGTCTCCATTCAATTCCCATGAGCTGTGACCGTGTCAGAGTAATGAATTCTGGCCCCTTCTAAAGCCTTTTTGTGAGGCTCTCGGAGCATCTCGCCCTAAGAAGCCCCTTTTAATAAAAGCAAGGACACGCTTTACAGCAAAAATGGCTTAAGAAGGTTCTGTCTGCTTCCTCCATCCTTGAGCCGCGCTGGTACAACCGTTTGTGAAGACAAGCAATAAAATAGTTTAGCAGACTGATCTGGGTCAAAGTCTCCCTTTTTGCAGGGTCAGTTTTAGTCTAGTTTGCTGTACTATACGACTCCACTAATTCAGCCAGCCTGATTTACAAGTTGGCCCAAGTCCTGTGAAGTACTTTCGTAGAACAAATCTAGACTGAAGAAAAGAACTGGCTTTAGTGACAAAGGAAGGTAATGTATTTCAAGTACAAGACACTTAAGGAAAAAACTTGAAGACATGATTTGGGCATAGATAAAAGGAAGTGGTGGCATTATAACCCAGTATAAGAAAAAGGCATACCTAAGTGGGTATAAGGTGGATTATGTAGTTAAGAGTAATCACAGCAATTACTAAACCAACTAACAAACCCACCCATCTCACTATGAGCTGTGACTACGCTGCTTGTGTCAGCTCTTACCCCTGGCATGTACTCCATGAAGATTGTTAAGGTCTTCTCTGCTCGATCCCGTAAGCAGCCATAATACTGAACAATACGCTCGTGCTGGAGATTCTTCAGCAGCTGAATTTCACACTCCAGGGCACTCACTTCCTATGGATGTTGAAGGAGAAAATAAGGTTCCGGCCCCAGGAAATATTCCATCCTAATAAATTTCTCCTTGTCACTGGCAGGATGAGACCACTACTACACTGAAGAAGTCTAATCCATGGCATCGGTTCATCTACTTCTTGGAAAAGGCAAACATTACCAGTGCTTCACATTGATCTTACTGCATAATAAGCGGGTAAGTATTGGTGCTTTGACAGTTTGAAGACAGGCACTATCGTACATGGATTTAGTACCAGAAAAACTTCGTTTCTCGTCTCGATTCTGGCAGCTGAGTAGCTTTAGCCAAGGTGGTTGAAAGCATTCATCACGTGCAGCACAGACATAACCTTCCTTGTCACCACTAAGCCGAGGGCCGTGAGCATTAATTTCAATTAGGAAACAGCTCTGAATATGGTTACAGAACTGATAGGAATCTTTCTGTAGGAATGTCAACCCATTACAGAGCAAGATGACAGGTGTTAAAAGAGTTCCTAAACTTCACCCAGTCCGGTTCTGAATCACACTGATGATTTTACTTGAATCAACCTTAGTAAATGGATTCCTCTCTTTATTTACTTCAAAGAGTCTGCAGCTATGCACATGAAACTGATTCTCTGCTTTACGCTTGCCACAGACAACAGGGTATCATAGCGCAAAGGCAAAAAGGCTATCCAACAATTTCAGACTGAATCAGAGATGTTTGTTGCCCAGGAAAAGTATCAGGTTCCTGCTGAATCCAGCGAATGAACAGGATGAACATCAAAGGTACTGGAGCACAAGGATTTATGGAAAAAGGAATGATGTTTTCCCCCAGATTAGTCCCACTTAACTCTCTCCATTCCTGCCACGGGAAGGTGCCAGGTTCACTTCTCTCACTTTGGGAGGATGCAGGTCCTGAGGAGCAAACCCAGCTGCTGCAGAGATGCATGGAACCAGAGAAAGCTGCCTGATTGGGCCAACTGATATTTTAAGGTTTGGAGTTTAGTGCCTTCAAAATACATTCTAGCCTATTCTTCCTTGGCTCAGAGTTACTGTCTGATTTACAACAGAGGCATGGTATAACTTAGAACTTACCAAGTTAGGACTTATCTTGGCATCAATATCCCATTATAAAATCAGAATAACATCTTCATGGATTGGTTATTCCAGCTCAAAGTGATTTTGTTCAATTTTGGGAAATTGGTACATTGTTAGAACACTAGAAAGAACCTAACAGCCATTCCAGCTGCATCCACTGTGCAGGGAGTTGTGCGCTATCCTACAATTTCCAGGTGCCCCTTCCCACCTCCACTGATTCTAATGTGTTATCACATCGCTGCTCTTGATTAACTTACACACCCACGCTTCAGTTTGTTTGAGGACAGGGAGAATTTAGAAGCAGAAATCGGTAATTAATACACTCGATACAGGGCCTACCATAAACCCCCAGAAAGTGGGTTTTGCAAACGCATGCAGCTTCTTTTGTTTAAGAAAGAAAAAAGTCCTGCTCTTTCTGGGTTTAGTTTCATTCACATCCATGTCTAACCAGGAACACAGGGCAGTCTAGTATTCCTCAAGTAACCTGGCAGCAAACCAAAAAGCTGAGAAGGGAGAGCCAAAAATGAAGCCAGAAAATGGATTTTAGTTTAGGCTGAAGTTAATAATACGGAAAAGTAATTTTTAAATGACTCCTATTCCTCTCCACATGACTTGAAACCCTAGCATAAACTACGTAAGATGCCAGCTTTTGAGGACAGACAGATACAGGCACATTACAGGACCTTACAGAATTTTAGAAGCTGTGGTGAGAATTACCTTGCTTGTTTCAGGACTCTCTGGATCAAACTGGACCTGCTTAGCTGCAAGCTCTCTGCCCGTGTCCACATCATAGCACAAATACACACGACCAAAGGCACCCTGGCCCAGCAGTTTTCCTCGTCGCCAGTTTATTGGAGCACTTGGAGCTAAAAAAGAACAGTAATAAATTCTCTGTTCATTATACTATTTAAAGATACCAGTAATCTTTTCAAAGATCAATCACCACATTGGGATTGAAACAGGTATTTTGCAGCTGAAGAAACAGACACGAGGCACTCTCCCAGTATAAGGGAGTTAGTGAGAGAACTCTGAACACAATCCAGCCATTCAGACTCTCAGGACCTGCTGACTGGTGTCCCATTAAAATGAAACCATGAAACATTTTGCAAAGATATACTAGAGTCAAGTTATTCAATGAGGTTGATGAAATTTCATTCCACCAGCACGGTGGATTCTACAACATCACTATCTTAAGAGACTGCATAGCAATTAAATAGTATCTTCCAACCCTTAATCTGTAGTTACTACATGAAGAAGAGCTGGATCAGCCTTCCTAAAGCAATGCCACCCAGCTGGGAATGACTGTTAAGCTTCTGGGACAACCTGAAGGGCATTACTTCTGAGCTCTTTGCCAACCATTGGTTAGTGTGGGGTTCCTGCTCCTGTGGGAAGGATTTCACTGCAAGGCTACGTCTACAGCAGAAAAATTAGAAGTCATAATTCCCCACTAGACAGTGATAAGGTAGGGGCCGTAAAGTAAGCACAGTGTGGGTATCTTTACCTGCTGAACAATCAGACTCCTAAAAATATACACGAGAACCAGCTAAAGCAGCCATCTCCAGTACCCCAGCAGGAGGTTATGTCGGCAGGGAATTATGAGTTCTCATTGTTCTACTGCAGTGACAAGCGCATTGCAGAAGCAGCGGTCTCCTGACCCAAAGATTAACACCTGAGCCCAATTTTCCAGACTGCACTTAATACCACAGCACATTAAAGACCAGCACTTTAGCTCTAACTTTGAAAACGGCACTAGACTCATGCAGTGCAATGCATCCAATTATGCTGCATCTAACAAGAAACTCTAAAACAAAGACAGGAACCAGCCATCTGGACAGTATGAAAATACAGAAGAGCTAAGAGATTAGCTTTGCCATGTCTAATTTAATCAGATTTACTGCCAGTCAGTGTTTTTATGTGTTGCTTACTCTGCTGCATTAACGTCTTCATTTTGATCCTGAAATTACTGTATGGGATATCTGAAGTTAATCAGTAACGATTTATGTTCCATTTCTTTTTTTTTATAATACAAAGATGCCCAGAAAACAACTCAGAGATGCTATTAACACAGAAATAAATCTTTCTACTTAGGAACAAGTGAAATATATACAGCCCTTAACTAGCAAAATAACTGTAATCCACAAGCCTGACTATAAACGTTAATGTATCAAGAAAATAAACAAGCTTGTCTGACTGTTTTAAGAACCCTGTAGATCATCTAGATCCGATCAACTTACAGGTTTTTTCTTACTCCTTAGCTGAATTCCCAATGTTTTCTGAAAGAAAGGCCAGCTCCCAGTGTAAGACTACATATTCTTAGAAGAAGAAGAGGACCTGTCTTATAGGTTGAGACAGGCTGGTCTCAAAACACAGCCACGCTAATTACGTGGGTTTGCATGGCTTGTTAAAAATCAAGTTATGGTAATATATCGGGTCTGGAGTTTCTCTCTGAAACCGTTTCTTGTTCATAACCCCAGGAGGCTGTTACCCCCTTTGCATCAAGGGTGACTGCTTACATTTGGTGGGGATGTTCCTCTCCTGCACACCAAGGGCATTTTCACTGTCGGCACTCCGCAGGCGCCCCCGGGGGTCCAGGTACTGCAACGCCAGGCCCAGGTTTTCTCCATTGGTGCTTAAGGAACGACTTGAAGGGACCAAGGTGAAAAGATTCCCTTGGTGACGCCGTATCCGGGGAAATGTCCTCCGGCCTGGCAAAAAAAGTAAAATTTTTAAATAACATGTGTGTAAGTGGAAGGTAACGGCTGGAGGTTGAGCAATAAGGAGAAGGGAGAAAAAAAACCCCATGTTCTCGTCTGCTCCTGTGGAGTAGAATCTACTGCCAAACAGAAAAGATGCAAAAATGTAACAGTTCAGGGCTGATGCTGCTTGAGCTCAGTGAAGCTTTGGATCATTCCCAAAGCAGACGGGAGAGAACACTTTGTAATGCCCTGCAAGATCTAAACTTGCCTTCCAAAGCAAAAATGTAGTTTACAGGCTACCACACAAGCTCCGAGGCTTGTTAACAACTACACAGAATGACTTCCTAGATAACACGCCTGGGCTTGCAATTAAAAACCATAAACAGAGATAATGACAACTTGCACCTCTTATGAAACTTTGAGAAATTAATTTGCATAAAACCATCTGACGAGCAGAGATATGATTCTTTTAAGACACTGGTATATTTGAAAAACCCACAAGCAAGTTTGCATTGCAAATTAGCAAAGCATAATGAATCCCCGAGGTAGGAACCCACTATCTATGACCAAGGCTAATAACTATGTCCACCGCTCAACCCTAACAGTCACTCATCAGCTTGGATATCCCCAGAAAGGACAAAGTAAACAAAGAATTACAAACAGCCATTGTGGGTTGCTATGAAAATGTGGCATCGTGCATGGCAGCATTAACTCCAGCATTAACTGCAAGGACCGGGGCACTTCTAGACTCTTCAACTAGGAATTACCCTCGCCCATAGAGGTTGCCATTGCCTCACCCTCTTTTTCAAGCCTGAAAACAACTCACCATCATTGTAGTCTTTGTGCTGCATGGAGACATTGTAGCGCCGCGGGTAGGTCCCACCTTTCCCCGCTTTGTCATAGATCTGATTCTCACGGTCTGGAATGAGATGCAAAGAGAGAAGTGAGGCTCCTTCAAAAAGAGTATGTTCTAATGACTGAGTTTTCCTGCAACAGCAGGGTTTTTAGGAAGAGGTAATAAATAACTTCATAGCTTTTCAATCAGCATATTCCCAGTCCTTACATTTATACAATCTCAGCATCCATGGAGGGTAGCCAGCAAACAGCAGAAAATGTCTGGATCAAATAATCTTTATACTGGACATTGACATACCTGAGAACTCCTGTCTATTATCAGGAAAGCTTTGTGCCCTTGACATCCGTGACTTCCGAAAAGAAGGACTATTAAAGAAAGAAGGCAAGAATAAGTTTTGCTATCTACTACAGTGAAAGCTACAAGGACTTCAAATACAAGCTAATATAGTTGCACATCAGTAATGATGATTCTCAAATCTGTGTCCCTGCAATAATTTCACACTACATCTGCAAAGCTAAAGTCAGGCTAAGACCCAGCTAAGCAGACCACTTCCCAGTGTCGGCAGTCATCCTTCCTCTTCAGGCAGTGTCATTTATTCAGCGGTTCCCCAGTGTGTGGCGTAAAACCCAGCGCTTCCTTCAGACACATGAAGTAGAAGGTCAAAACTAAGGCTAAGAGGAAGAGCAGACCAGGGTACTGCTTGCAGGGCAGTAGAGAAGGGGGACTGCTGGCCCCAGTGATGTACCATCAGGGGTAAGTTCCTCTCATGAAAGCTCTGTGCACTTTCCTCTCTACCAGTAGCAGATGAGCCTGAACACACACATAGCTTACAACCCCTGTGTTTCTCCCCAATAAGCAGGACGACTCCTCAAGCAAGCCTAAGTACGGCCCCTTATTTGGCTTTAACATCTCTTAAGAAATTACACAAACTGAATCTGTGCCAAAGCCACGTTATTCGCACTTTTTTTGTTAACCAGTGTAAATGGAGTAAGCCTGATACAGCTTTCAGACTCCCAAACGAGACTCCTTTCCTACTACAAAAAGAACAGCAGCTTCCCCAGATGATTCCCACTCTTACAAGGAATAATCAGGAAGGCTTTTCCCCCTGCCACTTAGGGCAGGAAAAGGGGAGAGAAAGACAGGTAACAAATGAGCAATGCCCCCCTGCCCCAATAAACGAACATATGCATGCATACACATAGGTTAACTCTTAAGTGCTTCCTTGTGACTCCATAAAGTGGAGGAAGTGACTGGCTAACAAACCAAACCTTCAGAGCTTGACACAAAAGCATACACTGCCTACATGAATCAGCTTGGAAGAATCTCAGACTTAAAAGCCTGCTCAGTCCCGTATTACGGGTGCTGGGAAGCCATACTGGCTATTCAGGTTAACGGGACCTACAACAGCCACCCACCAAGACCTCAAGCAACACCAACAGCAAAGAAGAGGAAGAAGAGCATCAGACTACGACAAATGCTTCATCAAAGGAAGCCCCCCCCCCCCCCCCCCCCTTTACCTTTGGAATTGATATATCTTGCAGGAGATCGGAATCTAGTGTAATGATGTATTTTTGTAACCTTAGAATAGTTTGGGGTTTTTTTTCAAATGAACAAGTAGAGCCTTGTCTAAAAGAGATTTAAATACCCTGCAGTCAGATGTTCTTGGAGCCTAGGCTCCAAACAGAGGCATGCTTCAGAACATTGTATTTGTAACATAGAGGAGCTGAAGCACCAGTTTGTTGGTATATGGGTTTGCCAGAAAATAAAACAGCCTTAAGACACAGTTAACGCTCTCTAAGAAATATATTGGGATACAGGTAGGAAATAAGTTCTTATTTCTCTCCAAGAAAATTTATGAGATGGAAAACAAACTTCTGCCAAAGTACAACTGGCATTTCCATTTGAGCACTTAAGTTTCCACCAGCTTGTACATTTGTACCTGTCTGCTGACCTGTCCAAGGACTGACAGCTTCCTGACACCGAGTTTTCAGCACTGCTTAGAGGGTCCAGCATCTGCAACACAGAAGAAACCACATGGCAATATCAATTCAGTCTAATGCCTAAAAGAGGCTGTGCACGAGGATCAGAGTCCACAACACCTTGCCTGGATGATGTCTTGATGAAAAGGGGAGTCTGAAGCTGTTTAGAAAGGACATTTTTCCTTTATCTCCCACAGAAATTCTTAAGGACATGCCAAATTTGAGACATTGCTTTAGGTGTCGAAGGACTCTGCTGTGAAAATCGAAGTTTAAGTCAGCCTAGTGCTGCATTTTGATCGCAACTGCCTTCAGGGACAGAGTCTCTACCGGTGCTACTGCATTGCTGCCTCCACCTGCAAGTCGCCCTTTGGCCTTGCTTCCCACTTTTTTGAATGGAGAGCACAGTTTCAAACACGAGAGGGTCAGACAAACCTGGCAATAGGAAAGCTGAGCATATAACGACAGCAAAACTGCTCATTCAGTGGCGGAGAGAGAATACACATGGCAACTGCTTCTGGCAGTCCAACAAAGGCTTTGAACTCGCACATCTACAAGCCAGTTTGAAGCCTAGTTTAAATGAACAAAGCAGTACTAGCAGGTGCTGATGCAATTACAGCTAGTGAATATTTAGGAGTGAAAAAGAGGGCCCAGAGAGCAGCAGAGAGGCTCCTTAACAGCTGGACTTACACTTTTCATTCCTAATGTTCATACTTACACACTGTTCATTGGTTTCTGGGATGAATTCGCCTTCGCTGTTTATGCTGGTGTAGGAACCCTGCCGAGCAATGCGCTGCTGCCTCTCTGGAACGTACCCAGGAGGTGGTGAACTTCGGCCTGTGTTCTGGGAACCTGGGCCAGAAAGAAGGACATTTCTGATATTTATGCTCACTGAGATGAGACTGCACACGCATGTACACAAAATAAAATGCTAAACAAAATACTTGTCAGGGCAACCAGTCTTGTCTTGATAGTCAGTTTGACTCCGCTAGCATCATTTACCTTGACTGACAGTACTATTCCTGCTAGTCATCATTAGCTGAGCTAATTATACTGACAGTCAGCAATTTCAACGTCACATGGGAGCACTGTTACCTTTGTAAATAATCCCAAAATTTCTGTTTTACTGCATGAAAAATAAAACCGAATGACCAGTTTGGCTGAAAACACATGGAAGTCAATTCTGCAATTTCTGTTAATTAAATGAGACAGCTAGATGGACAGAGAGCATGTTTTGGGGCCAAAGGATGGGAAAATGTTTACTGATGACCTGAGTGAGGGGACTGAGTGCACCCTCAGTAAGTCTGCAGGTGACACCAAGCTGGGTGGGACTGTTCACCTGCTGGAGGGCAGGAAGGCTCTGCAGGGGGATCTGGGCAGGCTGGACAGATGGGCCGAGGACAACTGTATGAGGTCCAACAAGAAGTGCCAGGTCCTGCACTTGGGTCAGAACAGCCCCACGCAACGCTACGGGCGTGGGGCAGAGCGGCTGGAAAGCTGCCGCGTGGAATAGGACCTGGGGGTGCTGGCTGACAGCCGGCTGAACGTGAGCCCCCAGTGCGCCCAGGTGGCCAAGAAGGCCAACAGCATCCTGGCTTGTATCCAAAGTAGCGTGGCCAGCAGGACGGGGCAGGGACCGTCCCCCTGTGCTCAGGGCTGGTGTGGCCGCCCCTTGCACCCGGGGGTCAGCTGTGGGCCCCTCACTCCCAGAGGGACACAGACGGGCTGGAGCGTGTCCAGGGACGGGACACGGGGCTGGGGCTGAGGAGCAGCAGCTTCGGGAATGGGGGTCGCTCAGCCTGGAGAGGGGGAGGCTGGGGGGGCTGGTTGCTCACTGCAGCCGCCTGGCAGGGGGCTGTAGGCAGGGGGGGGTCTCTGCTCCCAGGTAACAAGCGACAGGACAAGAGGGAACGGCCTCAGGTGGTGCCGGGGAGGTTTAGGTTGGACATTAGGAATAACTTTGTCACCCAAAGGGTGGTCAAGGATTGGAACCAGCTGCCCAGGGAGGGGGTGGAATCACCATCCCTGGGGGTGTTTAAAAATCACCTGGATGTGGTGCCTGGGGACACGGCTGAGCGGTGGGCTTGGCCCTGCTGGGTTAAGGGATGGACCCGATGGTCTCAAAGGTCTTTTCCGACCTAAACGATTCTATGAAAAACATTGTACTCATCAGTTAATGGTACTACCTGAAGAGTTTCTGTTGTGCAACCTACTGGGAGAAACTTCACCCCCAGGATTTTTTTTTTCCCCCTTGCAGATCTCAAAGTAGATTATACTTTAGAAACAGGAAGATACAAAATCCCTTTTTGCAGTGACCTACCCACCTACAGCTCCCACCACGCCGTGCTGTGAGCTCCAAGAAATGCTGTGGTCCAGCCAATCTACTCAAGGTCATCCACGAAGACAGCATTTTAAGATCAGCTCTCAAGCTGTGCTCTTTATGATACTGTCTTTAATTAACTGTGTGTACTCAGGTGCTATGAAAGATGGGTAAAGATCAGCAAATACTCTCCCAAGGAAAATATTTTCTACAGAAGTTATTGTAATAAAGAGTGAAGGCAAACATTGGCAGAAGCTAACTGAAAACCAGTGCACACGCCTTTTAGAAGACTGCAGAAGGAAAAAAACCCTAACACTGACACAGCTTAGAGTGCCTTGGGGGGTGAATTCCTTTAGAAAAAAAAAAATTATCTATTGCTTAGAGCTACCACCTGATTTTCCAAATTGCTCTGCAGGGCTCATGTGACATTACAAGCCAACTGGCGTGGAGATAAACAAGAGAGCGTGCTTTGCGGCTGCACTGAGTCACGGGAGCACACTTTCACTCTTTCCGATACAATGCCATGGCTGGCCAAAGGGAGCCCAAGCCCTGCTGGCACCAGCCCAGCCGCTATTGTGGAAAGGCCACCATCACTGGGCAGGAAAAGGAAGTCGGCACTAAATCAATGTATATCAAAGGAAGTGAGTGGAAAAAACACAAATGCTGCCAGAATGCTTAGAAACATTTTTTTTTAAATAAAAGTTATCTTTACTTCCAAACCTCTGAACTAGTGACAGCAGACTTGAGGCCCGTCCACTTGAGAAGACAGGAACTACACACAGATTACCTCCTGCATGCAAACAACTTTTGTTGAATGCTGCTTTTGACTTTCGTTGCATGAGGTGGTATGAATAGGAAAGCCTCTGAAAAGTTAGGAGAGAGGGGTACATTCCTTTTCCAAATCAAAGATAGGAAAAGAGAAGGAAGAAGAAATTGATTCAAGACTGAGCTATTGCTAAATTACTATCAGACCTCTGACAGAACTGGAACTATTCCGGACCTCTTAACAATGGAACAGTCTGGTACTTTGACATGTTCAGAAAATAAAACCAATGCCTTCTTGATTGACGAATGACAGGCTAATCAGAAAGCATCCATAGGCTGGGATAAGAGGAGAGTCTGTACAACTGGGATACAGAAGGGGCCCCTTATTACTATACAGTTTACCCATGACAGGCACTCGGTACAGTCTGTTAGCTTTGGCATTATTATTTGGATACCTTAGAATGCCAATAAAGAAGAAAGATATATTTTTTTTTAAACAAAATATTTTTGGCATTGAATTTGTCAGTGAAAAAAGAAACGTGGTGTTCAGATGTGCATGGATACCACTGCCTTCTTCATGGGACTGAGGAATGTTGCTCTTTTTGTTCATATTAACTTCAAACTAGAAAGGATAGGAGAACTCTTTTTGTCCCGGTTTCAGTCACGTACTTCACAAACTTTCAGCACTTCGTTGTTTGTTTGCTGCTTGATAAAAGCAAACTATACAAAAGGGGATCAGCAGATGCTAGACAGGATACAAGCAGGTTTGCTAGACAAGTCTAGTATTGAGAACTACCGGACTAGTTCAAGTCCTTCTCTACTGAGCTTACTCTCCCAATTACCTTTGGTCAGAACAATGTGGATCTGACTCTGGTTTAGACTGTCTGGAGACTGTCTGATCTAGTTTAATTGGATTTATTATTTGACACTAAGATTGCACTGCAAATACTGATCTGAAATCCCATAATGATTATGTCTCAAGTTTACAGAGTCAGTGAAACGGAAGCACTCCTCTTCCACAGAGGGAGCTGGTTTAGAACTCGGAAACAAAACAGTTCTGACATTCCCAGCTCCAAGCACTGCCCTCGTGATTCGCAGCACCTGTCCTCTGAAGCATCAGGTCTGACCAGCCCTAAACTAGCTGCTGCAACAAACACAGCCATCCTCTGCTTCCGTTTCCAGAAAAATTTAGCTTTTCTCACTTTTGAAGCAAAAGTCATTTGAACAGAACACCATCTTAGGCTCTAGCCCTCATACTGCAGGTCTGTATGATTGCTCACCTTCTTCCTGCTCTTTCACTGCTCACCGAGTTTCCCACCAAGGAGCCAGATTCTAAATCACAGATTTATTTATTTTTTTTTACTTCTAAGTCTTTGAAGCAGTTTCACTTTTAGTGTTTCATAAAAAAATTTCACAGCTTTGAGTATCCATCTATCTCAGTTTTGAATAGTACCACAGAGTTATACAGGGACTTGTAACATAGAAATTGGGACAACTCAGACAAACCTACCAGACAGAAGACATAAAAATTACAGAGCTTTACATGGACCTTTTCACTAAACATGAGTTCACTAAGCTCACAGAAAGGAAAAGAGACAAAGGTATGTACTACTCTGACTTTTCTCATTACCTTTCGTGCAGCTGTGCCAGTCACTTATGGTATTAACCTTGTGCTCTACTCATTTGCTAATTACAAGAGTGAAAGGTTAGGGAACTCCGTATGTAGGGCACTCGTTGGATATGCAGTAACAATTCCTGTGCTACTAGTAAAATGCTTGATTACAAGAGTGAGGACAGATTCCAAAGCCCAACATAAAAAAATAAAAAAATTTTCAAATCTAGGTTTCATGAACTGTAATTGCCAATCTAAATAAAAAGCTTAATGGACCCACGTAAGCTTTCCAAATTTCTAACCTCAATGAATCTGGCTTTAGGACATCCCCTTTAGCAGCTCCTCAGCTGTTCAACAACTTACTAAGGAACTTTGAAACATTCTATTGTAAACATATTAAGAGCTTTCGAAAATGAACTGCCTTGTCCTAGAATAACCTTTCAGTTTCTCGTGGCATTCATAAACGCTATACCATAAACACTAGTGCCCAAAAGATACATTTCACAAAACAAAGACAAGCAGAAGTGGCAAAAATACTCACTGACAGACAGATGCCTACTTCTGGGCTCTGGCTGCTGATAGGGTGTGCTCACATCCCCCACAGATTGGGAAGTTTTAATCCTGACTTGTTTGGGCAGTCCAGAATGGGGTGAAGAACTGTTTTGCTGGGTAAAATAAAAAATAAATAAAATAAAATGAGACTGAGGAGCTCAAGCAGTCTGGCCACAGTTTCAAAAATATCATGTTTAGTAGCAAGAAAGTAGCTGAGAAACAGTTCTAGAGCTTGAAATCTTATTAACTTCACAGAACACAAACAATAAAGGCATCAGAAGAGCAAGCTTTATAATTACGATGTAAAACAGGAGTTGAACAACTAGAGGATGCTGCCCTCCAGCCTCAAATCGAATGCAGGATTTACAAGTCTCTATGTTTGTCCTCCATCAGCAGCTACCTATGAAACCAACAAGATGGGGCTCCTATCACTCACTGAGATCAGAACACAGAAGAACGTACAATTTCTATCAGCCACCTTAGCCAGCAGAGATAAATTATAAAGCTTGCACTGTCAGAAGCGGTTAGATAGCAACCTGACTCCCTACAATCTTTATAAAGTAAACTGACCATTCAGACCATCTAAATGAAAATAAATTCTAGAGAGTTTAAGAGCACAAAGAATTCGGAGATGTGAAGATGAATGCTGCCTGTGTTGCTTTCATTCATCCTTCCTTGAACTTACATAGACATAACCTAATAAAAGATTATTTTTGCACAGTGCCTCCATCTCATTCAAAGCAGGAAGATGAAAAGGAGACACGTCAATGGACTTCTCCCCAGTCTATTGAGAAAGATAGAAGGGGTAACTCCAGCATGCTTTGTAGGAAGAGGAACTGCAAAAAACATTTTGCAACTTCAGGCAGTAGGATGTTCCCAGAGCACAGCTCTGCCTCCTGAAACTGCAAGGCCACTTCAGACTCCGGAGGGTGCTCACTTGGAAATATCTAGACTGCAGCTTCAGGGAGGTAACCCCTCTGTGCTCTCTCTGCAGATGGCACAGGGAACACGGGCTCGTAACAGAAGGCTGACCAGGACTCCAGCTATCTGAGGATGGTGCTCTAAAATCTGAACATATGAAATACTACGAATTGCCTTCCTCAAACAAATGAGGTCCTATGCATGTCAAAGCACGTGCTCAATACTAGTGGACACTTTTGATTTCAATCTTCTTGTCCCAAAATACCTAGCTTTACAAAAGGATATAATATTCCCTTCCTCTTGTGCATTACAGAATGTAACTAATGTTAACTTATTTCATTGAGATGAACAGAATCACAGGCATCCCAAGGAAATTAATTCTGACTTCTGAAAATTATTTGAATACAACTAGCAACAAGGTGGGAGGCTACACAATAAAAAAAAATCAGAAGTATTGAATAGTTGCTCATTTAATAAGCACATACCCTTGCACAGAGTGAGGAGGGAGCCTGACTTAAATTACATCAACTCTACCACGAACAGAACCATGGGAGCTGAATAAAGGGTGCAGAGGTCACACCACTCACAAGGACAGTCTGGCTTTAGTACTCTAGGTGTTCAACTTAACCAGTTCTTCCCATTAGTTGCTAAACAGAAAGAAAGGACTGACAACAGGAGTGAGTTGCTTGATCAAAGAAAGCACAAGTGAGCCACAGAAAGAGGCACAAGAAAATTAATATAAATGCTATTCACAAGCATGGGCTCTCAATACTAGTCACACAGCTACTGCTGTAAAGTTGATTTGGTTTATATACATATTTGTGCCAAAGTCACGGCATTACCTTTCCATCCCCAGAAAAAGAAAAGAGCACAACCAAAACAAAATCTGCATCCTGTACTTCAGGAAAAATAATGCTTCCCGCTCCCTCAGTGGGATGAGATCATGCAGCCAAGTAACCTCCTTCAGACTTGTGGGCTTTTGCTTTATCACATGCAGGGCTCTCCTGTCAGGCAACTCAGAGCTGGAGAGGAAGTCGAAGGAGAGGGGGGAAACAGTGGCACTTACTGAAGACTTTGCTGTTTGTTTCTGCTTTGAGCAAAAGAGGAAAAAACAGCTAATAAAAGGACAACACCACAGTACTGGCTACAAGCTGGTGTAGGGATGAGGTTTACCAAGCGTTTACTGTTAAGTGGCTTATGTAAAGTTTAGGTAGTATCATTTAACATCTGGTTTGCAGTTTGAAGACACCAAAATTAAGAGAGGGCTGTAAACCAGGATCGTTTTACAGTTTTATACCAAAAATTGAGGCCACCTTTTACAGACTGTTTCCTGACAACACAGAACAAAGCCTGACTACGCTAGGTCAGCCTGAAGGCCCCTCTTGCCAAGTATTGTCTTCAGAACAGCCACCAACAAATGCTTAGGGAAAGGGCATAGGACAAGGAACAGCATCATCCCCTCCTACACTTTTCCAGCTTTTGGCATCCAGTCATTTGGGAAAGGGCTGTTAACGCTCCTGAAGGGTTTCTGTATTTCTGTTAACATATATTATCAAATTCAAAAATAACGAGATGTGTATTTAAGTTCTCCTGACAGTTCCAAGAATTACAGGTGTGATTATTTCAAGAATTTGAGCTCACAGCCTGCAGAACTTGAATAGGGATGAACAAGCAAGACTGACAAGCCATTAGCAACAGAGCTTTCAAGACAGAGTAACTTTCATACCTTTCAAGAGAATTTGGAAATTTGTAAATAAAATATCTAAGGATTATTAAGGTCTCTGGCTTGAAAAGCTGTATGACCTTAATTCTAAACAAAAGACATGGGTTGAGTGAACAAAGATCTTCAGTCACAGATAAGGAATAAGGGAAACCTTCTGACCCTTTCTGCCCTCTTCAGCTTTCAGTTCAATTCACTGTCTGAAACTGGCATCTCCGGGAGCTTGACTTAAAAGATTTATTTCTGATGTTATGATCATTTCTGCTGAAAAGTACAAACTACACTGACATCCAATGCCACAGCCATCTGTGGTATAGGAAAGTGAACCAAGACACTATCAAAATAACCTTAGGTGTGAATACACCATTATTAGCTAAAAGCAACTTAAATTTCTACAGACTAAGGCTGGATTCAATGCATTAGGCTACAGACCTGAAAAATCATTGGCAGCTGTCCTTAGGCTTCTTACCCAGGAAAAAAGTGCTAATAGCTTGTCTTCAAGGACAACCTGTGCTTTCTTAAACGCAAGATAATTACATGCACTTTCAACAGTGTGCTATTAATCAAAGGTAAAAAAAAATTCCCTGCGAACCAAACTCATTAACTGTTTTCTGAACAGTCATTGGGTACTTGATATAAAACGGCCTTCACATTACAGCTTAAAAAGCTGCAATATTTTAGTCCCAAGCAGCTGCTGAAGACAGGAAAAAAAACCAATATAGAGAGATACCTATAGCTAAGCCAAAGCAAAGAGGATAAACATATGCATTCGTGTCTGTGCAGACTGATTTTACTAATCCCTGCTGCTCTCAGATGAGGCCACCATTGTGTTTCAGAGACTTAAGGGTAAAAACCTTCATTTTGCTGCAGTCACAGAAGCTGTTACCTACATGGTTTCTGTCCTGAGACAGCAATAATATTCTAAGGCTTTTCACATTAGAGCTTCGGTCCAAGAGATCTACTGCTTTATCCAGGTCATCTTGATTTTTCAAAGGAATAGACAGCTGCAAAATAAAGAACAGGGAAAAAAATCATTAGAAAAGACAGGAAAACTAAGTCTACATCCACAATAGGTATTTAAACAAAAATTAGAAAAAGAAAAAAAATAATCAGAATATAAGATGGGATTCTGATTGCTCAATTATTCCACAAATTTTTATTAAAATGCTGTCTCACTGTCCTTTTTAACAAGGTTTTTCTCCCGTACCATCAGAGAAATGGCTGACCCTATGCAAATTTCCCTAAGGCACCACCTACAAAAACATTAATTGCTACCTGAATGTGTTGTTTGCAAAGAACAAGTCAGAGACAAGCCCCTGATTCACTGATGAGAACACTGTCTCGGAATACTTCTGAATCCAGACCTAATGATTAAGTGAAAATTTGGTTTATGATACTAGTACGAAGTCGATTAAGACTCTGAAAGAGGGAATCAAAGAATTTGAAACTTGCTAGTAAGACCCCAAAAATTATGCTCAGACACCCTCTATTCTACAGCCCACTCACAAATCGAAACGTGAATGCTATTAACACTGAAGAACCCCTTTCATTTTTGTCTGGCTCTTGCTGGTGAATGGAGTTTTGCATCTCTCTCATTAGGGATGTAGCCCCAAACAGCACGAAGGCAAAACCACAACAAAAAAAATCAAAGGAGAAGTCAGGGTGACCAGAGTGAGAAAGCCAACAAAATACTTCAGATTATTAATAAAATGCTACTCCTCATGCCACTTTCTTTTAGCAATGACAGTGCCCACAGCCCCCCTGCAGCATCTCATACCAGAGAGCCTCCCCTGTGCTCTAGCTCCCCTTGTTTGCCTAATAGCTGGGCAATAAGCAGAGAGCTTGCGGCCAGCAGGAGGTATATCTGTTACAACTGGCTGGCTGGCTGCTCCTGGTCAGTGGTCAAACACCACAAGCAATCCTGACTCTGCTATCGGACAGCTGAAGAAATTACTCTGGGACTGCCTGCAGCCCTCAGACTCTATATTTATTGGCCCGCAATAGTTGCTTTTAGCAGTCAAAATACCTCAAATACCTTTTTTTACTTCCCCAAGAGAGTCTCCCAAACAATACCAGTACAAGGAAGCAAGGTGCTGATGTTCATACAATACACACATCGGTGCGATGTTTTGTCAGTATCAGCATGTTTTCCTCTGGAGCAGAGTGATTCAACTATGGTTCGTATTAGAGGGAAGAACTGAAAATTAAATGTATGGGTACAGAATTTGGGACAGAAAAAGGAGGTGTCATCCAGAGAGAGCGTTACATGTCCCGAGCACCGATAACAACGTTCTGTACCTCATTGTTCATGTAGTGGAGGTCCAGTGGCTGGCCAAAGGCTGTTTTCACTTTCTGCTGCACATCTTCATAGCGCACAGGACGGACAAATGGGATAATTCTGGAACAAAAGAGAATCATGGACTGAATTCAGAGATACTGAAAATGCAATCAAATCAGATGGCTGAACCATTAAAAACACATTTGAATGTTCTCCGTTCATCCTCAAGCAGCCAATGAACTTTTCTGATTTGAATTAATTATTTCAGCAAGGAATTCTTGATCTATGGCCCATTTCCAAATGGTTTGTCAAAATGCAATATTCAGCTGAAGATTTCAAACAGAATGCCTTTGACCCTGCATAGGAAAGTATCCTTTACTGAATAAATGTCTTTCACATAACAGGATACAAATCTCTTATGCACTTTGGCTTAAAGAATACTGCCTCGTGCACAAAACACAAATACATTCAGTCAGAGTTGAATTAAAAGCCACAGAAGGCCCAAAGAACAAAAAAGTTTTTGGTTTAAGTACTCCAGTATCTGAATTCAAAACTCACTCCCTGAACATTTCCAAAATGCGTTCCAGTTGAAAGGTTTCGACAAACATTCCCACAACAAAGCCAGTCCCGAACTCCTGAAGAAAGGTACCAGCCGGAGGACACAAAGGAACCTGAAAACCCTCTTTCCCAAAGGTGGCCTGTGACATTAGGCCCATGTCAGCGCTCTGCATGCTCAAGTCAAACATCTCCGGACATCTGAATCACAGGCTCACTGCGCTGTCTCTGCAGTGATCCTTCAAATCCTGGACAACACAGCAGGGACTTTTATTCAAGAGCTGAGGACAAATCTAACTGTAACTGTGCAACCATTTGTCACTCAGGGCTTGCTTTATTAAAAAAAAAAAAAAAAAGCCTTTTTAAAAAAAAATTAGAGGCCAAATAGATCAAAACTTAAATGCTGCTTCAGTTGTAACAGCAGTGGCACAGCTGACTTGCCATAATTCAGAATATGCATGTAAGACAGATATGCAAGACAGAATATTCACATAAGACAGATCAGTCTCATTCTCTCATGCTTCCTCCCTCACCAGTTATTTTCCCTAAGTAACACATCTCTGGGCACCTTCACTGACTGACAGACACACAAAATATGCACAGATGTAAATTATTCTAATCACTTTCCCTTAGCCCAGAGCTTGGGACACACCAAACCCCCAGTTCTAGCACGCAGCCATTTCCTCACCAGTTGAATGGCACAAATGGCCTCAAGAAATCCAAAATGGCAACAGGCAGAGCCGTCCCCGGGGAACCCTGCAGAATCCTGTGGCACACGCATGCTTTTCAGAAAACGACAGTGTACTTTTGTTTGCTTTTATTACTGTTTTGCCTCCCTTGGGATAGAAACACTCATGTTTTAGGCAAAGTACTAACACGAAGTTCCAGCAAAGCATCTAAAACTGTTTGTTTTGCTGGAATGTTCTTCTGTAGGAAGCTGCCAAGTACTCAGAAAGTTGCTACCTTGACAGCTATGGAAAAGGATGATTTTTACCCTCTTCAGAAGAATTAGCAAGTAAAATACCCTGGGTCAAGAGCTGGAGGATCCAAACGTGAACTATAGTTTACAACCCACTGTTCTAGCAAACCAAGGACGTCTGCTGCTCAGCTCAGCAACCTACTTTCCATATCCTGACTGCACAAGGCCCAGATGGCTGGTGGTTCCTGCCTTCGGGCTCCTGAAACCAGACTTCTCGCCATCTGCTTCCACAGCCCATGAGACCACGCTGCATCTCCACTACTGGCGAGTTCAACAAACAGCGCTGGGACACAGCTGACAGCCACCAGCCTTCTGCGAGCTACCAGACCACGGCGATAGCTGCTCACCCCACCGCTGGAACTTGAAACAACTCTGCTTTGGCATAGCTGAAACACTGCCATAAAAAACCTGATTGTTAGCACTCCTCATGAATTCTGCCATCAGGCAGAAGTAAGACAACCTGAACGGACCACAGACACTCAAGACCTATCTTGCTCACAGGGGCAACTCTCTGAGCTCAGTGAAACCCTGAATCACCCCTGGGGCAGCTCACACGAGTTGGTGCTGAACGCGTGCTTTGGATAGAAGGCCTAAGTTTCCAGGCCATCCAGCCAGCCTGCTTTGCCAGCACTCAGTATCCTTTCACGACATGCAGCTTTTGTTTTAAATAGATCTAGTGCTAGTTTGCTTCCTTAGCCCCTTCCCAGGAAGGGTTCATCTTAATACCAGACCTACAACATTCAGCTATTTAGAAATAATTGTCCTTGTTAAGAAGCAGCCCACAATAACATTTTCGACATATTACTAAGAAATCCATCCATGAAATTACAGTACTCTGGCACCGTACAAATGTAATTTAGCTCTCAGTTGAGCTGAAGCCCCTTATAAAGGCTTCCATTCTACACTCAGTGCATTAAAAAGCAGAGCTGTTCTCAGGTGCCACAAATTCTATTAGTTTAAAAACTCTGTGCACTCTTCTAACACAAAATCATGGACTGCAGGGTTTAAGGAGCCCATTCCTGCCTGACCACCTTAAATATTTGTGGTTAGATCTGGCAGCTCCTCTGAAACCAAGCACACACACTTACATTCTCGGTGCAAGCTTGCTGTCTGTAACTGCATACCACTTTGGGAATGGGGAATTCAGGCGAGCGTAACTGCATAATTAGACTAACACACAATCAACCTTTTCATTTTAATGTTACTTCAGAAAAAAACCCCTTTCTTCTCTCCTGAACTCTGTGCCATCTTAAATGCACTCAGGCAGAAGACATACAAGACGACAGGACTGTGGTGACAAGATTTTGCTTCCGAGTTACCTTGTGCTAACACGGTATCACAAGAAATTGTGCCGTATCGCACAGTGGTTCTGTTGTAGCCCACACAATGCCTCTGACACAGCAGAGAGCTGAGAAGATATGGCTGACAAAGGCAGCAGTAGATCCCAGCTACGATTACTTTTTAAATTTCAATTTGAGCAACCAAAAGTCCAGGTACTTTTACTGACGGAATTCACCATGTAGGACTTTGGTGAATGAAACAGTTCAATTTTTGAGGAAGACTTTACAAATTATTCTCTACTGCCTGCTTTACCAAGGAATGCCTCTGCTTTTCTGTTTTAGCAAAAATCCCTAAATCTGACAAAGGAGGATACTTGAGGAGGAGCTTAAGCACCCCAGCCAGTAACCTTTGCTAGGAACAGGCTATTAGCATCACTACATACAACTTGTGCTGTTGTATTATCCACATTAAATTTGCGTTTTATCATGGAACTGTGAACTACTTCACACTGAAAGTACTGTCTGGGATGGGAGAAACAAAAGGATTCCCATAGGATATCTGTGAAGGATAGCATATGAACTCCTGCTTACAATCCAATTAATTTCTTCAAAAAAAAAAAAGACAACTGGAACATAGCATCAAGATCCTTTTTGCCCCCTCAGCAAGAGCTCAAGAGCAGCCTCAAAGAGGCTGCAAACAAGCCTGGAGCCTTCCTGTATGCTCACACACACCGAACCGCCACAAATGGACTGAAGAGTTTCTCTCAATTAGATGGCAAATAGGGGGCTTCTCAAGACCTACTTTGAAATGTCTAGACAATTTTATCCATTGTAAACAATACTGTGAACACCAAAAATCTTAGTTCAGTTAATTCTGGGTTTTTTTTTCAAAATAAAGTCTCTCAAAACTAAGTATCAGAGGAAACAACAAAGAAACTTTTACACCAATGAAAAAAATCTTCACTTGCTGTATCTTTTGCTCAGTCACAGCAGGACAGTGATAGTGTAGGTCATCAGGAAATGAGAAACTAGAAAAGAATGGCGCTAATTTGATCAGTTTCATTTGGTATTAGTTAAATGAAACAAAAAGGGAACATATCTGAAACAAGGCTATCAGACTGAATTTCTTTCAGGCTGGACAGCTTTTTTAATATTACTGCAATTCACTTACAAACAGATAATAGGAAAATAAATCAAAGGGAAGTATTGCATGACACACTGATTTTTAAAAATAACCAGTTGGTTTTTATTTATATATTTTATTTAAAAATAACAAGTTGAGTATGACCTGTTTGCTATTGCATTTACTGTGTGTTTTTCATTCAAGAACAACGAAAGTGAAGCCAACAAAATGTTTAACCTAAATTACTGATGACTGTATTATTCTACTAAGCAAAGAATCATAGTGAAGACAGACTTACCGTCTTTCCCCGTTATGTTCAAACTTTATCCTTACATCATTCTGCAGAAGAAAGAACAAAAGTTTAGTTTACAGTGAAACTTGGGCATGCATAACAGTAGACAAATGGATATAATATGATTTTAAGGCCCAAACACAAAGCAGGTCAATTTGTGATTGCAGTTGGCATCAACTCCTTACAAGGCTACCAGAACACAAGTCTAATTAACTTTCTCCATGGAAGCTGAAGCAGACCATGGCCAACAAGTGGCTGACATGTAAACACAGCAGCATGAAAAACGAAGAAATTGCTAAAGGAGCAAGAGAAGCAAACAGGTAAAAACTTGTAATTTTTCTTAACTGTCAATTAAACAGAGGACACTGAAATATACTTTAAGGAAAATTAATCTATTTTTATCACTGCATGGCAAAAATCTGAAATTGAGTCCATCTGCATATTCATCTGAACTGAAGCTGATTTTCTTTCTTTGTGCATTCTCAAAGCAAGCACATTTTCTTTTATGACAAAAAAAAAAAAAAAGACACACAGGGAATGTGCTATGTTCTCTATTCTTAAGACACAGACTAAATCTCTCCTTTTGCAAAAATGCATAGTTTGAATTTCAGGGGCTGAAGTTACAAAAAAGTTAACTATATGTCCTCTTTTAAAGTGCAAAGGGGTCATCATCTGTATCTGGCAGATGGTTAAAAGCACTAATGGCACAACCTGTGCATTTCACTGTAAACTTAAAAAGATGCGATGTGGCACGGAAGAGTCAACATGCTGAACTTTCAACTCTGGAGATCAAAGTTGAAATCCCAATTTAGGTCACAAAGATAAAAATAAAAGGGAAAAATCTGCTCTGATAAGACTCCATAATTTCTGCCGCACAATTTATGTGATTGGAATAGATTAAGCCATCTGTGAAAGCCTCAGACAATAGGCAATCATACATCTAGGAACTTCAAAAAAAACGTGGCCAGGAAATGCTCTTTAGCTAGAGGAAGTATCTGGCAGACCTAGTGGTCAAGAATGCAGTTCAAAGGGACCACGCAATCACTGCAAGTACACAGTATTCCTGCAGCCGTACTGTAGGTGCAGAATCGAGCATGACAAACGAGCTTCCCAAGCAGAGCAATCATCTGCAGGTGGGTAATTTACACCTCGCTTTAACAAGGACATGTTGTCAGAGGGGGGAAGAGAAAGAACTTACTCTAGTATGACACCAAAATGAAGCAAGTTTTGGAGAACTCGTTTTAACTGAAGAATAAGGGGAAAAATGCAACAGACAGCACAGGAATAATGAACTTTCCAACTACTTATGAACCACCTGTTTCTTAGACAAAATGGATGGAGAAATGACCCCTTTATGTTAGGAATTTCAGGGAAGGAAGGCTCTGGATATTTTTTTTTTCAAATGCTATACTATTCTTAGTAGCCCAGTCCAAGGAAACTAAATAGGACTGCTTGGATGAAATTGAATTAAAGTAATTTTTCAGATTAAATTTTACCTCAAGATGCATTTTAGGTCATGAAACAGCTAAGTGACAAAGCTCTTGCTAATTAAAATTAGACAACGTTAAAAGATCCTCAGGGCTCTTTGGAAACCTTTCTTCAGCTCGCTGGTACCTAAGCGAACTGAAACACCTTTCTCCACTCCACTGCATACTTTCAAACCCATAATTTGTAACAAAGGGAAGGAGGGATAGAATTTGGCATGTATCTCCTGATGATTTTTCCAAAAGGATCAGACACTAGCCATTCGTGTTTCTTTTTCAAAGATCTAAGAAAAGGTATTCGAAGTGATCTTCGTGTTTATATTTCAGAAAGAACCTAGAAGAGTTAAACATCTAGTGCTTTTTGTTTCCTTCGAAAACAGTGAACCTGTCACCTATTTAAACAACTTCTTAGAAGCAACTCACATGAACTGTCCTGAGAGATGACTAAGAAAGCAAATCCAAGTTTAGTACTTTGGCATTCCAGTTCCGTGATGTGGTATCACAAATAACGATTACAGATCTTGATTTAAGACATCTCTGAATTTATGTTTCAAAGTGATTTGGAAAGGATTTTGTACTACTCCATCTACAGACTTGTCCAGCCCATTCGAGGAAATCCCAGATCCCAGCTGAACAAGTGGATTATGAGCAGACAAAGCATAAGGAAGAGACAGACATGAACTTTAAAGCCTGCTCCAGAAAGCTTAAGCCTGTAATAGGAATAAAACCGGAAAGAGTTATTTTACTGATACAGGCAAGTTCTCTGTTAACGTCAGTCTAACTGCCAGTAACTCAATTTAATTTTTTAAGACCACAATGGAAAAACAATTCTTGACTGAAATTGTTGCTTTTGTGTTGAAGTATTTCGTTCAAATGACACGCAGCACCTACTGACAGAGCAATATTATTCTGTGCTTTCTTCCTGCCAGAAAGTCAATGCAATAGTTTTCTTTATGACAAAAAGAGTCTCTAGCAATGTTAAACAAACCTATAGAGACTTTCAAGTATTGACCCTGCCACTTACTACCCTGGGAAAAGTATTTCTTTTGAACAGGGAAACAGGGAAACACATCCCCATACCCAAAAATAAGGGTTAGTTTCAAACCTGTCTTCATGCGACATGCAACTAGGTAACTCCAGACCACCCTCCCCATCAAGGATGCTGCCTCTCGTCAGACACCTGCAAATAGCTGCTTCCTTTTTCCCTGAAGCAAGGTTTGTCACCCTTTCATTAACGCCAGTCCTTTCAGGCAATCTCCTTCGCTGTTCTTGGATCAACCTCAGTTTGATTACCTTTTATCAGGATCTTCACTCTGTATTCACATGCGGTCTGAATCATGTGAAGATGAGACCAGCATTAGCTCACTATCCAACAGACTGCTTTATGCAGCTTTAAACTGCAGCGGCCTCCTTCTACATCAGAAATGGAAATACTTGTTTCCTTTTCATCATTATGCTTCTCAGTTCCCTGCTTCAAATTTAAGTATCATTTCCATTACAATGAGAAGCACATCATACTGCTACTTCATGACACAGTCAGTAAAGAAAAGCTTTCCTGGCTTCCCACACCTGCTTAAACGCATTCTACAAAGGTCACTGCACACAACTTTAAAACATGCCCCTAATTTATAAATGCTAATATTGAATAGGAAGCCAGTTTTCTTACCGGAATTTTTTTTTCTTCCACTGCAGAGGCACACTGGTTTGTTATTGCAGGGCTGCCCAAGAGGGGTGGACTGCTGGCACTGTGTTTTTTCTTTAAAAATAATAAAGTCATTTAAGAAAACGGTGATATGCTCGTGAAACCAGAAAATCACTTGGTAAACTTTTTAGCGAATCTAGGCAGACCAAACCCCATCAGAAACACATATAGGGGGAAGGCAGAATACCAAGATGTTGCAAATTATCAACTCTACCCTCCCTAGTCCATAACGGTAAGTGTTGGCAACGCAGCCGGAGCACGAACAGGCAGCTAACCCACCAGTGACGCTGCAGCTGCCAGAAGTGCCAGGCATGACACAGACAGCGGGCCCTTGGCCTCCAGGGAAGGATTGCAGGGAGGCACCGCATGGCCCCTTACCTGTTTGTTGGAGTGAGCAGCGTCTTTGTTCTTCATGGTATCATATCCAGTCAGTCTGTGACGTCGGCTCATCTGGAGTGCTACCAGGTCCTTCATGATGGATTTCAAGGCCTCTTGTTCATCTGTGATGCACAAGAATTTTAGCAGTAAGTCACCTGGGTGAGTATTGGCCATAACACTTCCCCACTTGTTTTCTGCTGACTCACAAAACGGAAATCCTTTTTAGGATCTTTGCAAATACACTGTAATTTCATGTAGCCATAAAAAGCCCAGACTTGAGCTAATATCATGAAGTAGTAAAAAGACGGATTAAATTTTAAGTCATTTATCCAATGCCACAAATGGATCTGGCCATAGGAAGATTCGGAATAAATATCCCCAGCCTCTAGTTCTGTTAAAATGGCTTCACAACAAACTACAACTTGGGCAGGTTTGCTAGATCATCATAGATCATTTAGGAGGGGCAAAGTGATGTGCTTCTGCCAAGGAAAACCTGGTAAGAATCTGTTCTTTCCAATTTTATATCCTGTTAACTTAGAATTCTTGCTTGCTAGTGGAACAAACCACAGCCTGTAGAGAGAAAAATGAAAATCTGGACAAAGAGTCATCTCAGAATATCCCTGCATACAAATCCACTTGCACCGATTTCCCCAACACATTCCTCTCTTCCCCCAAAACACGCTGATGGAACAAAGTTCAAACCATTTTATGAGATTTCAAGATCTACTGAACAGATTCAAATCACACAGCATTAAGAACGCTGTCTGCTGGCAGACTGCAATGCAGCAGGTTCAACTCCAGGCTCCTTGCAAATGCAGGAAAATAAGACAAGCTGAAATTTTTCTTATACATACTACTGACTGAAAATTACTTTCTGAAGCTAAGACTCCTGATGTAACCAATTTAAAGTGTTCTTCAATTTCTTGTTAGCTTTGAAGAGAGAAGTGATATTTAGCAGAAATTTGTATGAAGTCTAGAGAAAAAAAAAAAGACAAAAGGAGAAAAACGCATCGTAGCTGAGCTGTGACGGATTGCTAGCATAAAGGTGTCTAAAAGCTAGTGCGAATATTCCTTTGCTTTTTCAAGCATAACAATCCTAAATTCCTTGATACTGCAAAAGGTAGAAGTTGACATGTGAAGTGTGGTTCACAAAGGCGACTGCACCAGCCTCTTTGCTCCCAGGCACTGGGCCCCCAGCGATGCGATCACGCAGAGGATCTGCGGCTGGCACCCTCCTGCCTACTGGATTGCTGGGCTGCTGTCTCACATACAAAGACTCAAAGAGCTTTCAGGGATAAAGCGTTGTTTCCTTGCAAATAATAGGTCCAGTTAAATCCTTCCCGATAGCGAGGTATAATTTAGGGATGAAATTTGAAGCAGTGATTGGATCAGCTCTGAACATGCCCAGAAGAATGTGCCCTTTCTAAAAGAGTCTGGTTGGACTTGACCACCGGGTTTGGATGTAAAGCTTTTTTTAATTATTTATTATTTATTTTTTTGACAATTCAGACTTTTGGAAGTGATGTGAACAGGTCATGCATAGATGAAATTATCACAACCCTACTCATACGACAGTGTATCAGGTGTGCACTGCTTGATATGCTAGGTTCCTCCTTTCTTCCCTGCGCCCACAAACACATCACTTCAGCGTGTTCAAATTCAAATGAACACTTTTGAAGCAGTTTTGTAAATAACCGAAACTTCATTTTAGAAATCCAGCATGGCTACACACTCGTTTGTGACTCGTGGCATTGCTCTGGATGGGTAATGGCTTTCATTTGTACATGTTGTCCTGGGTACGTTAAATGACGGACTGTCTCACATCTGTATTTCTCTGTAAAAGGGACTCATTGGGACTATTTGTTTCTCCCATTTCATGTTATGCATTTGTTCATGAGTGTCTCTAAAAGAAGCCAGCTTATATTTTATGCAGAAGACTGGGCTCATAATTAATGTCTGAATAACAAACTAGATTTTCGCAACGGCTGAAGATGACAGATGTGGGACATATACAGCTTCGCAAGCACACAGGGAGTGAACACTACCAAAATTTAGAAGCAAAAAGGGGGAAAAAAATATACCTATTTGTAAGGGGGCAACAGCTAAAAACCCACCAGTCAGAACAGAAGTCACACTAACATTATTTTTGGTAAGACCAACAGTTTCTGCCCAGAAGGTCTGCTTTAGTACTAACACTAGAGCAGCGGCACTTCCACTGTGGCCTTCAACGTGTATTCCCAAAAAACAGAGACATCAGACCTAGGCCAGGCGACAGAGGAGAATGGAAAGAAATCTCCCACTGCATTTGCAGAAGGTGTTAATTAAGAGTAAAACCCTTAAAAAAGGAAAGCAGAGCAGAGCAAATAAAGTTATTTTAAAAACCCCAAAATCAAAACCCACCAAATCGCTGCTGTCCAAGACAAGCCAAATGAGACAATAACTACATTGTGGTAGTGCAGGAGGGAGAGTACTCCTTGAAATTCCAACTGCATGCAGAAGAAGCAAGGGGTATAAGTAACACAACCAAAGCAAGAGGTTGCTTTTTGAAAAGCACATCAGCCAAAGGAAATAATTGCTAGGATCTATCTCAGCACTAAGTAACCCCTTGTGGGAGGAAAATGTGAAAAAACAGTTGTGAATGAAGTTAAAGTTCCAGGTAGCTAACAGCACAACTTTTTTTTTTGTTTTGTTTTTTTGAATTGTTTCCAACTTTACATATGAACATTTAACCTTTTACCTTACTGGAGTGTCTCCAATTTACTCTTATTCTTTAATCTTGTTTGATATTAAGCATAGCCTTTGAGTCACCTGGCAGACAAAGACAGTAACTTTGCACGACAAAACATTACAAATTATGGACTGGCATATCCCTGGAGCGCCTACCACCCAAAACACGCTGTGAAGAGCTGGGATACAAGTTTTCCACTACAGTGCAGTTTGGGTTTGGCCAGATATCAGGAGGATGAAGAAGAGCTTGTCTTGGCAGAGTTCCTTTGGGCAAGAAGCAAAAACAGCTATGAAAGCAGTTTATAACTTAAGCACTCACGACAAGAAATCAAGTCAATCAAAGAGCACGTCTGTGAATAAAAACTCACATCTGAACAGTATGGCACATCACTTGAAAATAAGGATCGATGCAGTTGTTGGCTACAGGTGTTTTGATCCCAAAGCCCAGGCAGTGTATAAAGTCAGGTTTACAGTGTCCCATGTGAATGAGGAAGTGGGCAAAGAGGACAGGCATCTAACCAGTAACGCATCTCTTAATAAAGACTGTAGCTCAGCTACAGGGTGTATTTATTTATTAGCTAAGGCAACTTGTGAATTTACAATATGCTAAGACATTAAACTCTTAAGGGCAGCACCTGCCAAGTGTCTAACCCCGTTAGTGCATGCAAGGTCTGTCTCTCGCTGTAAACTCAGCTTCCTCCATTGGCAATTGCTAATGCTGAAACCTTACTTGCATCCACGCAAAAAGAAACACGTAATGTACTAGCAAAGGCTGATGGAACAACTTCAGGTGCATCTGAACCTTACGTGATCATACGTTTTATTATAGCTATACACTGAGCTATGGGCTCCCCGGTACCAAAACATACACTCTGTAATTCATCCCTGTGTTGGTGAGGTAGGAAATGATGGAGTATGAATCTTTTCAAAACGTAAACGTCAAATATTGATCTGAAGCTTGTGCAGGGAAAAAACGTTTCCAGTTAGGATAGCACTGCACTGGATTTAATGTTGAGAAGCATGAATACTTCTTTATTTCCATCAAAATAGAGGATTTGCATAGATCAACTTTAAAGAAGCACGTGCAGCAGCATCACATCAATCACACAATGCAAAAGTTACTACAAATGAAAATGAAGCGATTTTTGAAGCGCACTGAGAGACCCTGTTTTGCTAGGTCTCCAGTAGGTCTGGGAAACACAGTTCTGCTTTGTGCGGGAAAGATGTTGTCCAGGAAATGCTTTTCATGTTTTAAAAACTACACTCAAGGATTTTTACAACATCGATAAAAGGGAACTGCTACTCACAGAGAAAGCTATTCCTCTACATAAAGCATTTATTTCAATACACAGCTTCTTACACAGGTCTCAGCAAGTCAGTGTATTTGCTGTGGCAGAAATGGAAACAGTTTTGAAAAAAAATCATGAAGTTCAAACAGTAAAAGCATCTGCACATTGGTAAAAACAGGAAGTCTGTAAACTCCTGTAAACCAGGATGCTATTTTATATAGCATGATAATAGAAGACACGATGCCACATTTGTTTCAAAAAGAAAAGAAGTGAACAAGTAGGTGCGTGTTTGTTCCCTGCCACCACAGCAGCACAGCTGATTGTTTGTGCAAGTGATCGGCAGATCCAGGGGCAATGAGTGAATTTCACAAGTGAGGCAGACAAACCGAGTACGGCTTAAAGCTCTGAGAAAAGTTTTTGAAAAAGCTTAAATTTTGAATCCTTCACTGTGGACAGTCTTAGTGGTAACAAGATGCTGTTCTGCCCGATTTTTAGGAAACTGCAAGCGACCTGGTTTGCAGGCTTAAAAGAGAAATCGGCACTTCTCTATGAACCTGGCACATGCGGTGTGTATTTGGGGTACCTCTTCCCAGCCACAAATCAAAAAAAATATAGGTTGGGATTTAAGCTGGTCCTAACCTGCCGGCTCAGCCCTGCTCCCCTCCCCCACGGCGCACCGGGAGTGTCACCACCGCTACAGCCGGGAGCTCCACGCTCGGCCATGGGTGCGTGTGCGAGCCAAGGGAAGGAAGTGACACAGGCAGGAAAAAAGAGCAGATCGAGGGAAAGACTCAACTGCAGCTGGGCCTGCAGCGCGCGTTTCGTCTAGGCCTGCCACGCATCATCCAGTCCGAACTCTGCTCTCCCTTCCAGTTCACAGATAGATGTGGATTTCTCTGTATTAGAAGCAGGTATCTGTATTTTAAACGCTGCCAAGGAGCTCTCTGTAAGGAAACAAACCTCCGCCACAGCACCTTCTGTAAAGGGCCAGAGAATCGCTCACAGCGAGCTTCAGCTGCGCCAGAGGAGCTATGACACACCGTGATACCAAGCTCTCACTGTCAGCCACCCCACGCAGCTTTCAGGCTACTATACAAAAAACAAGATGGAAGAAATGCAGAGTGGGATACAGCCTGTTACCCATTATTAATTAGACTATTTGATCACAACTACCTAATGAATTTAGACCTTCCCTATTATGAGCGATCTGCTTGCAGCCGTACCATGATACAACACGAGCACGCAACACTACGGTGGAGCAGCCCACAAAACTGTACTTTTTTCATTCTGTGCTCACATGTTTACCAACACGTATCCAATTGCCGTTGGAAAACACTTCCATGGAAATCCAGCTTCTTCCTTCTCTGCTATTTTAAGCTTCTGTACTACCTGGCTGGCTCCTTTAGAGAAGATACAGACCAAATAATACTATCCCAGTCTTTATGAAAGAGAAGCCTACTGATGGATCTGCATCAATCTGTTGTATTTACAAAATTAAAGCAGAATACAGAGGAAATAAAGTTGTTGCTCAAAGCCAAAGTACTGCATTAACAATGCTTTGTGAATTTACCATATAAGCAACTAATTAGCATACTGACTAAATAACCAAGGACAGTCTTGGAAAACTAAACTTAGTTGTAGGAAGGAAACACTGAAGTTGCAGCCCACAAAACCATGCAACTCCGCACTTATGACAGCAGTAGTAATTCCCTGGCTAATAAGCAAACAGGAGTAAGTTCTGGTCTACAGAAAATAACCTTTTAATTCTAAGTACACGAAACCCCTCTTTAAACGGAAAGGGGAACTAGGTAATACAAACACACACACACACACACACACTCCCATCGCCATAAGCAGTTCCTTATACAGGACACACAGTCCAAAAGAAGTGATCATTCAGGTTCAGTTACAGCAACTTCTGAAAGCAGCATTTTACTCTGGATAGAGCGCTCCGCCGGCTCCTCTGCTTGCTGGTATGTGTCGCCGTCTGGGTTAATTATGGCGAATGAGAACCCACTGGAAGCTTCACAGAGAAAAAAAAACCTATTTTGACAGACTCCCAAGCTGCAATTAATACCACAGTAGAAGTTTTCCTAATTCAATTTAAGCACGTAAATTCCCGTCTTACCGACGGGCAACCGGGTTCTGAGCAGCTGCGGCAGAGGCCCCAGCCCCCCCGCCCGAACCCCTCACCCAGCCCGGCCGGGGGTGCCTGCGCGGCGGGGCCGGGGCTCCGCGCCCGCGGTCGCAGCACCGGGGGCCTCCTCACGATTTGAAAGAAGCCCCTCGCAGCCGCGCTGCTGCCCGGGGCGCAGAAGCAGGCCGGGGCAGCGGGACCGGGCCCGCCGGAGGCCGCAGGCCCAGCCGGCCCGAGGGACGGGGGCGGCCGCAGCACCGAGGCCGCCCCCCCCCCCAGCCCCGCTCGCGTTCGGCTCCCTCAGCCCGCTGCCCCCCGGCCCGCACCGCGGGGAGCTCCCCACCCGCGCAGCGGCTCTCACCCATCTCGGCGGGCGGTGGGCCCGCGCCCGGCGGGCGGCGGCGCGCTGAGGGACGGGGCTGTCACCGCCGCGGCTCCATGGCGGCCGGGCCGAGGGGGAGGGCTCACAGCCGCCGCCACATTCCCAGGCCCGCGCCGCCGCCGCCTCCTTCCGGCGGCCGCGCTCCGCGTGCCGGCGCGGCGGCGGGGGTGGGAGGGGGCACGGGCGGTCCCGGTCGCTCCCCGCCGCCGCCGCCACAGGGCGCCCGGGCCGCCAGCAAAACAAACCGCTCGGCGGCCGCCGCGCACCCGCCGCCGCCGCCTGCCAATCACAGGGGCCGACCCGCCGCCGCCTGCCAATCCGAGCCGCCGAGCCACCCACCCGACGGC
The DNA here is from genome assembly GCF_023634155.1 of Falco peregrinus. Classification (NCBI taxonomy): domain Eukaryota; kingdom Metazoa; phylum Chordata; class Aves; order Falconiformes; family Falconidae; genus Falco; species Falco peregrinus. The sequence goes on along the minus strand of NC_073738.1, from coordinate 5,610,506 downwards.
GCCGCTCGCCAATGGGCGTGCGAATGTCGCCGCCGCCCGCCCCGCCGGCTACCAATCACGGGGGCCCGTTCCGCTGGCGGGTTAGCCCTACCCCCTCCTCCGGCCACTAGGCGGAGCAACCCCGTCCCCGCCCTCAGCGGGCTGCCAATCAAGGTGACGGACGGCTCCGCTGGCCCGCCCCAGCGGCCGGGTCCTGGAGCCGGGGCGCGCTGCTGGGTCCTAGAGTCCGCCCAGGCCATGGGACGCAGCCACGCGTCAGCCCCGCTCCTTCCCCCGCCGCCCGCCCCTCCGCCTGCCGGGCTCCCCATCGCCACCAACGTGTCCTGGAGGAGGGAGCTTGTCCCCCTGCACGCTGACCCCGGGGCTTTGCTCCCCTCCTGCCCCCAGCTCGGCAATGCATTTAATTGCTGCTTTAAAAGCATCTTTTTAAGGGCGGCGGTGGGTGGGTGGGAAATCCACAACCAAAACCAGTTCAAGCGTGTTCAGAAGACACTACACGCAGGATTCTTCTGGTTTCAAAAGAAAAGTGTGAGACAGTTAATTACTCAGGGCACCTGTGGCTCCTCAGAAGTGTTCTAATCAGAGAGCCCGTTGCCCTCGGAGCCTGGCTCGGTCCCCAGGCTGCGATAAGTGGCAAATGGAACAGAATAAACAGCTCACCGGCTTCTTAAACCTTCAAAAGCACTGGTTAGTGGTGGGCTTGGCGGTGTTAGGCTTACAGTCGGACACGATGATCTCAAATGTCCTTTCCAAGCTAAATGATTCGGTGATCCTGTTTCATCGTCCCCACGGTCACGATGTTTCCATGTGCTGCAGTCGCACAGCGTCTGTCAAAGTTACTCACTGTGAAAGTTGTGTTCTGGAGCCAACCTGTAGGAGCCAGCTCTAGCCTAGTTCATTAAAAGCTCATCATTTCCTCCCCCCCCCCCCCCCCCCCCCCTTCGATTTAGGAGTTCATCTTAATGAGAAAGTGTTTTCGTCATTTAGAAGTGGAGTTGCTGACCTGCTGCATCCACTCACTTGATATAGGACACTTGAGGACAAATTTTTTTTCAGCTTTAGCATCTCAGTTTGGCAAGCCAACTTGAACACATGGACCATAAGCAGGACACACTCTTGCTAAAAAGCTCACCAGTGACACTAAATACAAACAACTTGGAAGAGCAAAACCCCCAAACCAGAACAAACGTACCACACAACAGATTTTCATAGATATTAGAACAAAGGAAGACTACTATGACCATCAAATCTGACCCAGCAATTCTACTCAGAGTTCATAAACTGTGTTTACATCAAGTCATACCTTTTAAAGCGACATCCAGGCTTCGTTCAACTGCTCTTTCCCAGCTTCTGCCTCCATTCCACCTGTGGGATGATATTTTTTTATAGTCTTTTCCACAAAAGGGACAGCAGAGGGGCAGTGGTATTTGTGGTATTGTTGTTGGTTTTTTTTGTTTTTTTTTTTTTTTTTTGGGGGGGTGGGGGTTGGGGTTTTTTATGTGTGTGTTTTGGGTTTTGTTTTTTTATTATTATTATTTTTAATTTTTTAAATTATTTTTTTAAAAGTAGTATAGGCCTTCTTCCCTGGTGTGGCAATGGCCATCCTGCTGCTGGGAAACTCACCTCGAGCAGATGTTCTAGCAGCAGCTTTCCAATCTGGCAAATGTCTAGCAGCAAGTGCATTGTTTTTTGAGTGGTTTTGCTCGCAAGCAACACAGCAGCAACGTCAAAGAGGTTATATCAACTGGATAAGCCACACAAAGAAGAAAACTGGATTGGAGAGGGATATTTCTCAAAAGGGTGCCAGAATCTAAATCCCACACACCAGGAAGAATTTGGGACTTAGCCAAAGCATGACAACAATACCTATGATATCATTAATAATTTTTTTTAAACTGTCTAGATGGTATAATAAAGAGATTTCACAATGTCATACTAGGTGGACATGCAGATCTATAAAGGAATGCTTAGATCAACAGATCCAGCCTCTCTAGAGCAAGCAGCTGTGGACAAAGCCAATAATATAACTCTGAAGCTGGCCCGCTTTGAGCAGAAGGCTGGGCTAGATGACTTCCACAGATTCCACCTTGAAGTTCCCATCTTAAAGCCAGACTGGTGCTGTTAGTATTTAAGACTTCTCTTTTTCACTCCCTCCTGTCTTATTGCTGCGATGCTAGAAAAGCATTTCTAGCTTTCCTGTCTAAACTATCCCATTTTCACGTCCAGCTTACAGCCATTTGTTTTCATCTCAAGATTATCCTTTTACTTAAATAATCCTTTCCTCTTCCCTAGTATTTGCTCTCTAAATACATCAAGAAGATAATCATATCTCCTTTCAGGCTCCATTGTAATAGGCAAGCAAGCCGCTCTGTCTTCATAAAGCAAGCTTTGCATTTGTGGTATCTTTACAGTGGCCTTTTTTGCCCTGTTCCAGTTTGAATTCCTCTTGTCTGACAGCATCTTTATTGATCTTGGACCAACTTCTCTACATGCTTTTTCACAGCTTCATGGTGGCTCATCACTATCCTTTATCAACCACTAAATCCCAGCTTCCTTTCCTCACTAATTTTCAAGTAGTAAAAGAACTCAGCATCCTTCACAAATTTCTCCTTGCCCCTCAATTCACAGCCTTGCACTTTATGCTGCTACATTTCATCTCATTTCTATTTCTCACTCTTCAAAGTCATCAGTTCTCTAAGATATTCTAGTTCCCTTGTATTATTGAAGCCTCCCACTTGTTCATCACCAAATTTAATTATCACACTCGCTTTTTGTGCCAAGGTTGTTACAAAAAGGCTTTAGTGAGATTACTCTTGGGACCAGAACTGGAGAGATTTAATATTAATTCCCCACAGTACTAGCCCTGATGTCAGAATGCTCCATTGTCACCTTACCATTTGGTATTTTTGTCTGTTTTCCAGTTTTTACATGCTTGCACATAAAATTCTCAGCTGAAGTCCTGTTAAATGAGATCGATTGCACGTCCTTCACATAGAAACCTGTTTACTTAAGTCCAGAAGATATTAGACTAACTAGTTGCAGCTTGTGACAGTGAGCCAGGAGTTCCCAGCAGATGGTAGGAGACAGCCACCCTGGTAAAACATGGTCTTTCCATCTCCAACTGCCCAGGATGTCTGGATTTCACTGAAGCCTCCTCCACCTCCTGTCAAATCAAAACTAAAATCACTTGTCTGTAACAGTTCATCACTTCAGCTACCTATCAAACCTAGTTCTAGTGATTTTTATCTGCCAATTTGTGCTTCTATTCTCATTTTACATTACCACAACGCTATATATACACAAGTACTGTTAGGCTTCCTTTTGGACCACCTTTTGGACCCCCCTTGTCTTTTTTTTGCTTCTTTTCCCTAGACAAGCTGGTACACCCTTCCTAAACTGGAATTAAAGTTTCTACCAAAACAGATGCAAATTTTTTGTATAATTTGAGGGAAAAAAGAAAAAATGGAGTAATTAGTTTTCCACCTTTACTGCCTACTTAATGCTATGCTAGTTTTGTGCATAAGAATCAGGTTATTTGTTTTGCCAATAACGCTATGGTACAAACTGATATTCTGTGGCTTTCCACCCAGATTGCCCACATCCTTTCAAAGCTGCGGCTTTCCAGAAGAGAAGCTTCACTACTGCAAACAGCAACTACAAAATATACTTAATTCTTCAACTTAAAGCTCTTCAGATTGTTTTGAGATTGTTTCATGTAAAACCATCAGTAAAGATATTCAGGGAGTTTCTCCAGGAGCTGCTATGTTTATAATTAGCCCATTTGTTTTAAAGGAACTTTATAGAGGCCTAATTGTTTAATGCTGTCACGCAGCATGAAGTAAGAAAAGGAAATGTAATCCCTATTTTAGGGATTAAAGGGCACTGCACAGAGAGCCATTGACTTGAAGTCTGGAGTAGACCTTTGGGATTTCACTCCTGGCATCTTTTCCCAGCCTCTTAATCACTATGCCATCATCTTATTTTCTATTTTGGTGGTGTTTCCATTTTCTGAAGCATACCTGTCTGACTCAAAGAGCCTCTTCTTCTTGCTATCAGATGTACTATTTCTTCTTTCCTTTCCGTTTCCCTTCTTGTTTAGGTAGACACATCCTTCCTGGGGAGCTGAGCAGTCTCCAGGCTGAGCCTTGTCCCATGCCAAAACTTCCTTATTCTACATCTCAGACTCCACAGCCAGAGGCTGAGCAGGAACAGTGAGAAGAAATAAAAGCTGAAGGGCAGCAGGACGAGAAACACTGTAAATCTTCAAAGGATGCATGAAAGTGTCCTGAACTTTTTTCTGCAGATCCAGGAGAAGAGCAATCTCCCGCTTTCTTGCTGCATTCTCAGCTTTGAAAACAAAGTTAATGGAAAACTAACATCATTATCCAACTTCAGGTCAGAATATATATGAGCCAAACCTTACCTCACCCTCCAGCAGAATACACCACCCATGTGAAACTCCTTAAAAGCATGGATGGAGCCCCCTTTTCCAGCCCCTGTAGAGCAGCTGCGTGCCTGTCCTGCCCTGCTGTCCCTGTTCTGCGGCAGACCTGTGCCTGTCCCACGGCTGACAGCACCAGCAGAGGGGGCTCGGAATCCGTCTGGTTAAAAAATAAAAGCCATGCGGCTCGTAGAGTGGGCAAAACTATAGCGAAAGAGGAGGAGGATGTGAAAAAAAATCATATGCTTTTAGATCATTACTTCTTTCCGAGCTGGCAGTCTGGACTGTTTATAGAGCAGCACTAATGAAAAAGCACAAGATTAAGTGCGTTACAGACACGGGCCCCCAAATCATCTCAGACATCACTTTTCCTCTACATCTTTGCACAGTATATTGTGCTACCATGGTGGTTTTCTTTCAAGTATTTTCAAGCCACTTACTGATCAGTGATTAATTATGTGCTTTTCACTTACAGCAGGTATCACAGTGACTCTCCCAAGGTCACAGAGCAAGCGAGTCAGTTGTGCTAGATGTCAGCTGTTCCGTAACATTTACAAAAGGCAGAAAACCTTACCTTGCCTCTTTTTCTACCCATCTTCCTCTACAGGACTTCACAGCACTTGTTTTGCCACACTGACAGGCAATCCATTTCTCGCATCACCAACCAGTTCCCAACTTTTTGTACTAGCAGCTCAAATTTGCAGAAGTTGCCTTCTTCCACCAGAGCTGAAACTGAGAAAATTTCTTCGGAGAATTCCAGAGCACAGATCCAGGGAAAAATAAACAGAACTAAGAGGATGTAAATACATTTCTAGGGTAAAAGACAAACAACTTTTAGAAGGAAAGCATCTTTTCCAAATATGGATTACTAGAATGAAGTCCATATATAGCTTAAAAACCACTGCAGCATCTTTACAGGCAACTCTTTCCACTGTGGTCATGAAGCTTAATAAGCTTTTATTTCAAAGCCAGTACACAAAGAATTAGAGAGGAATCCGGTGTTGTCAGACAACAGCTTAGTTGAACTAGAATTAATCTAAATACTTACTCATCAGTCCTGCTCATCAAGGTCTAAGGTAAAAACAAATTTCCAAGTTCTGCCACTAAGCCCGTAAAGAAAACACCCTTTAACAGAGGTCACCCGTCCACAGGAGAGACTTGGAGGCTAAATAAGTGCCTATTTGTCTTCAATTTGCCTGTATTCAAAATCCTTAGAGACCAATTATAGGAATTAAAAAACCCCAACCATTTGTTGTGCAGGGAACAAGCACTACACAAAGAAGCTGGGAAACATAAGCACAAACAACACTAGTATACAGGGACCCCATAGCAGGTTTGTTTTAAGAAAGCAAATATTTAAAGTACACTCACATAAGCCATTCTGTTCAAGTTCTGTTGTGACAGAGTTCCTAACAACATAATTATTCAGGGTAACTCGCGACTTAGAGCAGCTAGAATTATCAAGTTTGTTTGGATAGCAGTAGGATGAGAGATCAATACACTTCACCAGTTTTGCAGAGACAAGATGAAGCAATCACCCTCTCCTGTTACAGCAATAAACTTCACGCCGGTTAGATGAAGCTTATTTGAAGTAGTTCCCTGCTCACCCCCACAGGTACCAGTTTTTAAACTCACCACACAGTGAACTGCAGTCAATCTACAAATGTTCCATTTTTATTACAAAGTATGAAAGGCAGAAAATACTGTACCTAATACACAGGAGGCTGAAACTTAGAAAGAAGGTTAAAAAATCTGAATAAAACTACATAGGAAGCAGGAAATAGCATAAAAGGATGCAACATTCCACTTTCAAGCGATTTCAGAAAATTGCCTTAAAATTTACAGAGTTTCAACAATATGGTTCCATGACTCAGGTGTTAAAATCCATTGTAACAAAACCTTTTGTATTTTCTCCATAAAAATAAAGGAATATAGGGACACTGCAGTTATCCATGTCAACAGCATAAGTCTGTTGAATAGCAGGATACTAGGATTCCTCTAGGACAGTATAGTAGTGAAGTTGCAAATCTCAATATGGAAGGTGGAGAAAAAAAGGACAGAAGTAAAACTACTATTGCTTTAACATATTTTAGTGAGAACAGGAAGTCAGGAATCTTATATGGATGTTTGTACAATCATGCTACAAAGATTACACCTTCAGGAAATTACCACAACGGGACTGTGAATGGGAAGAGCAGAAGGGAAAACACACATAAAAGTAAACATCTACTTGACTATTGGTAAGAAAAATGCTTCGGCGCAACAGATTTAAATTACATTTTACACGGCTAGCAACCCAAGTTTTTTTTTTAAAAAAAGGTTCCTTTTAAATAGTAGATTTCATAATTCATATTTACCAGGTTGTCAAAAAAAGCAACACATCGCTTCTCAGCTGTACTAGGACTCTTGCATTCACTAATTCTTGCATTTCTGCCTTTGTTCGGATTCGACAGACCGATCCTCGTCTCTTAACAGAGGGGGCTTGCGAGTCAAACATCTTGCAAACAGGAAAGCCAACTCCAAGGGATGAGAGCTGTAACACAGGCTTACACCTACTCATGGCCACAACATTTTTTCAGGAAATAGCTTATTTCTTCATTTTGTTAGGATATTCTGAAAAGAAATAAACTTAATGGAAGCCACATAGATATTTTTTATTATTATTTATGATTATGGAAATTCTAGCTCGATGCTGAGTATCAGAGGCTTCACAAAAGGCCACCAAGATACGGGGCAGACAGTTACTTGAAATCAGGCAGCAGCAAGCCGGTCTCACAAATACCTTTGCTCCTGGAGTCTGCCATGAATCACTAGATGAGCATACAGTGACTGGTATTTAGTTGCATTTTTAATTACTGTTCTTTAGTGCTGGTGAAAGGTGCTGATCGAAAGTTCTGGAGATCTCTTCCTAAAAAACCAAAAGGAGCCAGGGACAAGCTAAACTCCTCTCAATATCCTTGAGAATGAGATGTTTCTGGCTTTTCTTGGGTAAGCAGAGGGAAATACAGCTGCATCTCTAAGGAAGCATGAGAAAGTGCTCTTTTAAGTGCCATATACAATTTATCCCCTGGATTCTCTGCAAAGATCAAGAGAAACGGGGATGTAGTTGACAGTACCTTGCCCAATCCAGAACTAATTTTGGACATCTCCTTTTAATGTCCGCTGTACAATAAATACAGGCCTGCTCTGACAGCAGAAAGCAGGAAACACTTATCAGAGAGAACTTGTCTTAACTGACAGGATAACAGTGTGGATTTGAGGTGGTATGACCATTTTGCTAACCGGCAATGGGAAAACTAAACCCTTCAGTACTTTGATGGAACTGTAAGCGTGCAATGTATCGAGCCAAGAGCTTATCCTTGCTGCCATTCATCCTTTTCAGTATGTCCTGAAAGAGTTAAACCACTACTAACGTAAGGAACTGGTAAGTTAATGAATTTAGGTTGTGTGAATTTACAGACAGCAGCTGCATTTTTTTCCTGTCACAAAAGTAAGTTACCCAAAGAATCCAGCTACAACTTTACACAACCAACCTGCCCCTACTGCCATCATGCTGAGATGGTAGAAAAGACGATTCCCGAACACCACCAAGCTTCTAAGCAAAAGGGACTCACTCCCTGGGTGACAAGCAGCACTACCTTACTTGGGCTGGCCTTGCACGATTGTGTCAGTCTCAGAATACAGAGCTTCAGTTTAACATTAATGGTATTGTCAAGTGCTCACATTTTTGGTGTTCAGTAGAAACAGGGGAGGGTTCACTAGGTATTGACAACCACAGCCAGTTTAGCATTTTGGTGAGTTGTATTAAACATGTTATACAAAACACAGACAAATGCCTACCATAAAAGGGCTGAGGAAAAGATGACTCTCCTCCTATCTCACCAAAAATATATTTGTTAAAGTGCCATCTGCAAGAGAACAAAACAGACACACTCAGCTTTCTTCATTTACAAGCACAAGAGCATCTGAATTCCAATATATCAGACTCCTCCCCTCACCTAGTCTCTGGCAGGCAGTGATCTACAATTGAGGCTGATGCAGCTTTCTCACTGCAACACCAGGCAAAAATAGACCTTTTTACTATTATCCAGAACATTCAGGAAAGTAATTACAGCTGGGTTTTGAAAGGATCATTAACTTTGACTTATGAGAGGCAATGCCTCCCCCGTTAAGTACATTTCAAGGTTCCATAAGGAACAACCTGTATTATAAGTCTCCTTCCATACCATTCTTTGAAACCACGGTGCTTTCTTTCTAAATAGATTGTCAAAGCACTCAAATCCTTGCTTTTTAGATCCCGGCACACAGAAGTACAATTCCCAAAGATGCAACTTACCATAGCCCGTTTCACTTCGACAATTAACAGAGTTGGCATACTACACACTAAATTGACACCCAACTTATCTTCTGTAGGTTTTTACCTCACTACTAACTTTTACATGATCAAGATCTCCTGGTTGAGAGACAATACACTAGCAACAGGTTCTCCACATGATAGTAGGCATCTACAGAAAGCTTGGTTTAAACACAACATAACAACCAAACAATAGCTTAGTATCTTGAATTAATCGACTGGAGAAGTGATACAGAACTACTTAAGTGAGAGAAATTTTTTTCTGTCCCAGAATCAGTCTTGCCTGTACCAACAACAGCACAATATTTGCTGCTTTGCTAACCTCACTGAAGCTCACTTTTCCCTTAATGTCTCTTTATACTCAAGGAACATGATGCATTTGAAAACAGTTGCTCTGCATCCTGTGTTTGTGCAATAAGCACAAAATAACTGAATTCAAATATCAAAGTATTTACCTTCATAAGCTTTGGGAAAGACCATGCTTACGGGGGCTTCACACCCAACGTAACTGCATGTTCAGCAGGTGAAATGTGATGAGCTAGCTTCTGATTCATGGGCTGCAGTGGCAAGTCTCAGGGTTTTATTTTATCTGTCAAATAAACTTGAACCAGCAAGTAAACTGTTAGCTCCCTGCCGCTGTGTCAGCAGGTGCTGGCAAAAGGGCACCAAAGTCTCTTCCTTCCTTCTCTATATGGAAGTGCCATTTGCACTACAGAACATCTCACCCAGGAGGATTTTCATGTCTTTTCAGTCATTAACCTTTCAAGTGACTTCTTTGAAAAGAAGCTATTTTAGATAGCATTTCCCTGTTCCAAAACAGCCTCTGGTGATTTAAAATGTAATTTCAGATGAAGAATGACAATGGATTTATGCCCAAAGCAATATGTTGTAGATCCAGAAGGAACCCCAACTGGCTAAACAAACAGGATATAGGCTTTATTTAGAATCCACTGGAGCCTACAAGTTTCTTTCACTTGCTTTTGATGAGTTTGGAATGAGCACCCAATTCCACAACCAAGCAGTTTTACGGATGGAAGAACTGACACCGGATCCTATTCAGGTTCATAACAGGATTGTTTTCCAACAGTAGCAAAAGCTACCTGACTATTCAGGCTGTTAGTCCCTTTATACATGCTCTCTTCTCATCATCTTAGTGTAAGAGATTGTATTCCTCTAGAAATAAACTGTATTTGCCATTTAGTATAGCCTATGGAGTCTTCTAGTGACTTCACTTCCAACTGAATTATCTTATGTCTCTTTTAAAGCACAATTCCACAGTTGCAAAAGATGCATTTTTAAGCTAATGCAAGAGATGCATTCATCTTTTAGTCACGCCTTCTATACAACTTCTATAAAGCTGTGAATGCCACTGTATGCTTCTGCTATGAAAATCCTAATTTTCACTTCATTCTGCATAAGTATTTTCCGATTTAAGATGAAGTGCTATTGTAAAAAGTGATAACCTAATAGTTTGGCTAATGCTGTTCTGACATCTAGATGAAATCTGTTTGTGGAACACACTACTCTCAGCGCTGCTGCTAATAGGAAAAACAGACCTTCAAGAGAAATCAAGCTTTCCGTCAAAAATCCCACAACTGAACACAGAATATGACTGACAAAACACGAGCCTGAACCGCATTAAGAGTCTCTTGGTTCTCTGATACTAAAAGGAGCGATGGACTAAAGCTGTCCCTAATGAATTCCTATCAAATTCGGAAGGCACTGCTTTTCTGAGCTCCACATTGAGAAGCAGCCTGTAGAAGAGTATTTCCATATATCCAGAATGACAAAACTCCTCAGGTTCTGTCTGTATTTGACAGTGCTTTCAGCGTCAGCTGCACTGTTTCACAGAAATTGCTTTCCCAACTTGCCTTTCCTGCATAAACTGACAAGATTCGAGTTTGCCAGTGTCCTACTATTTATAAAGCTGCCTCCAGTTGCAGGTGAACACTCATTAAGTGGAAAGACAATCTTGATAGTTTCTGACATTTACATCAAAACTCAGCTGGTATACCCTTACAGACCAGCTATGGTTGTCACGTCTTCATCGGGAGAGTACAGCGGAGCATTCATCCGAGTAGCTATGTTATATTAAGACTTCAACGGAGATTTTTATCTTGCCTAATCTGCTCAGCTTTGATTGACAAGTATTATCATAGGGCAATCCGCTATCCAAAACAGAAACAGAAGCCCTTGGGCACATCCCCAAAAGATATGAAGACGACATGTGCCAAACCTTATCCTCAGTGGTGCGGTTTCTTTCCTTTTAAATCCATCTTTGTGCATTGCATTAGGGAATAATTTCTTTCAGATAAACAGCTTTCATTTGGATAGCGGACCAGCTTTTCCAACTCATCTTGCTCATTCAACAAGACCTGACAGTACAAAGCACATACACTCTGGAAAAAAAAAAAAAATATTGCTTTGCATTCCTTTCAAGAACTCCCAGGAACACAGGCCAAATGCAAAGAAGTTCCAAGGTACAGGCTAACCACAAAATCTTGCTCATATTATTTGCTAATCAAGCAAGCTACAAAGTGTGAAACCATTTTATTTTGATTTAGATAGTAAGTCTTCTGAGGGGAAATAATTTGATTGGAAGTTTCAATGCCAAATTTGTTACAAATCCCATTTTTTCAGTTGTTGTTTATCTCCTGGGAGCTTAAGTCATGCACGTATTTTCTTTCAGAAACCTATAACCATTCTGTTAGCTAACACAACTGCAGGATACACACAAATTCAGTTATAATTTAAAAATAAGGCCTACCATAGTAACAACTGCCTCTAGCATCAGAAAAGTGTAAAGAAATTGTGCAACAAGTACTTGTACTTCACAGCACCAGAAAATTCTGCCCAGGTAACCAGGTTTCGAGAGCCAAGGCAACAGTTAATTCTGGCAGGCCTTTACCGCCAGGGAGCCTGCAGTGTTACTATGATTTGTATCAACAAACAGATCCTGCTTTGGGCATATGGAAGTGGATCACATATCAAAAGTAAGAATTAGGGAGAAAAACCTTACTCAATAGAAAGTTAGCCCAATATATAAAACCCATACAAACGTTTAAACAGTTTAGAGGCAGCAACAACAGGAATGATAAAGATTCCTGTCAAGGTGGCTGTTAACATCAGTGTCTTTTTCCCCTACCTTGTTTTGCACCTGCATCTATTAAACTAGTTGATGTGCTGCCTCAGCTGGCCGACAAACACATGGACATATGCAGCAACTTAAAAGCCTGCAAGCTTATTAATACAGTCAACAAACAAATATACAGAACTTTTACTGAGGGGGAAAAAAAATAATAAAGGAAACCAGAACTCAGAAGGTCCAAGAGGCTCAGTACGTCTCTGCATTTTAGAGTCTTGGAGCGACAGGAGACACCTGCCATTGATTCTTGTAACAGTTTCTTGTAACAGTAGATGCAAAGCAACAACAGATACTGGCCACTTGACTTGTGTTGTTCTTACTTTAGAGGGGAGGGGAAATTATACAGCCCTGCCTCAGTGTGGCATGAAGCAGTCATGTTACACTCTCAAAATCTCCAGGCAGTTGTTGTAGCAGATAGCTATCCAGTCTGGCTGAGTTGATGCCCACTGTACATTGTTGATTTCTCCCTCTGCTGTATAGGCCAAGATAGGGTCCTCAATGGCACGAGGCATTTGCTGGATATCCCAGATGAGAGCCTGATGGTCATCCGCTGCAAATGGAAGAGAAAGTTGGAGGTAGAATCAAAGTATAACGAGATCCCCATACATGGCTACTAACAGGCATATAGTCCAAGAAGCTAGATAGGATATGGCTGCTGCCATCCAGATGAGTACTCAAGCCAGAGATACAATGACACAACTATGCTCCAACAAAATAAACTTGGATCATTATACATTATCCGGCACAAAACTGGAAAACAAATCATCAGTGGAACTCACACCATTTGAAACCGTCTTAATAACTAGATTGCAAAAAACTAAGGAGCATTAAAACAATATACCCTAGCCAAAGCAGATGCATAGCTTGGGCACTGGGCTCACTGCTTCCACACAGTAAGTTCTAGTAGATGTCTACTTCCACAAAAATTTTAGGGAAGTCACTAATAAAGGGCTTCTAAACCACAGGTATTTATTAGCAAAAGGCAGGCAGAGAACTGCATAAAGTTTTGGAGACAGAGGATCTTGCAAACGCAGTGAAAGACTCTCAGAGATTCACCAAGGCAGCTAGATCGGGATGGATTGCACTTACCTGCTGTACAAATATGGCAGGAAGAATGCGGTGCCCAAGCAATTCCATTTACACATGCTCTGTGGTTGTTTAACCTGGCAACAGGAGTGCAGGGAACTCTGACATCTAGAATCACAACCTTCAGGAACAAAACAAAAACCAACTAAATTAATAACCTGCCTTTTTTTATTTGTTTCTTCAGAAAACCAAATATTTTGAGCTAAGGCTATAAAATTCAGGCCTTTCCTAAAAGACGCAGTTGGCAAGCAAACACTGTTCTCAAAGAATAGCTTTCTACCTGGTCAATGCGCTGTATCTCAAAAGGAGTCAGACCTCACAGGGAGGGCTTGTGAGTTATGCTGCAAGGGCAAATGGATTGTGCTTCCCTGAAGCAGCACAGGTGACAGACTAAGATACACTGCCTTGTGTGCTGAACCAAGAAAGAGCAAGATGACTAAAACGCTTGCAGTTAAGATTTTGTACGAAAACTACTGCCCAGCTGGCTCACAGACCCCTCTTAAAAATCAGCTGCAATATATACGAGCTACAGAGATTTTCAAGTTTATAATGCCAAAGTTATTTCTTTAAATCCTAATGAAGCTAGCATACTAAAAATTTGTCCTTAATCGTATTCCAGTTCAGGTACCGACACTGCCTCCTTAAAGAACTGACTACTAATCAGTTCCAAGCCACCTCCCAAAATAATCACAACCATTAGTACCTACAGAAGATGAGCTGCAGCCTTACCTCCATGCCGTCCATGGCCATTGTAGCAAGATAGTTGGGATCCTGCTTATTCCAGCAGAGACGAAGCAACGGATGGTGCTGTGGGTCCTCATAAATTATGGTGCTGTGTTCCAGATGACGGAGATCAAACATCCTCACTGAGCCATCTGCACCAACTGAAGCAAACATATCTCTCCCACCACCTGCGCGGCTAAACGCTATGTCATACACCTGCTCAGCAACAGGACAGAGGGAAAAACAGCCTTAGTTTTAGAGAGCACACTGCCTCCTAATTCCCTGTAAAATGGGTTTTACATCTGGATAGCAGATGTAGTTGCAACACATTCTGTCAAATACTTGATGTTCCTAGCAAGTTTTTAGTTATCACACTTGCCAAAAAGGAGAAAAAAATAAAGGATTACATCATTATAGGATCACTCACTGAAACTAAACATATCAATTTCCCCAACTGAGATTTTTTTTTTTAATATTAATTGCCGAAAAGTAATCTTATGTTAAAACAAAAGAACCCTGCAAGTTGTTTATTGCCTTTGATATGTAGTTGATTTCAATTCCGGTTTGGCATTTTACCTCATTTTCCTAAAATATTCTGCAGCATAATCTAGCAAAACAAGCATATTTAAGTCCAGATTCTATGATGAATAAACTGGGTAGTTCTGATAGCCAATAATGTAGTTTTAATTAGTTTGGTACTCGAAACAGTTTATCTTAATTGTAAATAAATTACTTTTTTGGATCATTAGATTTTTCAAGGAAAAAAAAAAAAAAAGAGTTCTGTTCCTTTTCTACTGCTTAAAAAATATGCAACATAAACAATCAAAAAACAGGTCACCTCTTTGTCATGTGCAATAAGCTGGGTCTTCACATGGCCAGAGACCAGGTTTACTCTTCCCAGAACCTGTCCTGTCTCCAGACCCCAAATAGTGCAGGTTGTGTCAATACTAGAGGTACCTGAAACAAAACCACTTCTGTTAGCAAAATTATCACAAATTATTTAATCACTTACTGGATTAATATTCCCCAACATCTACAGATCAAAATAGCTACAAGAACAGCATACAATTAAAATCAAGAATGTCAAACAGCTAACACTCTACCATGCATTTAAATGACCCAAACCTTTTAGCTCAGAAATAGTCTTCCACACAGGAATAAAGTGTAAATAGCTCATGTCTACTTCAATTTATTCAGAAGCCTGACAACTCTGAGATGAACCTTCCCACCCTGGAAGTCTCATGTGCATGTCAAAACCAAAATTCAATCATACTGTTGCGATAGTGTATTATTAATTGATTATTCCTGTGGACTGAATGTGGGGCTAGCAGTAAAGCTCTAAAGATATGAGAGATGCAACACAAAAAATAAATCATGTAGTAAACATTTACTAAGACATATTATCATCGTTAATCTCTGGGCAAATCTCCCTGACATAAATGGCTGTACTCTTCTGGGAAACAAACCTCTGCTGGATCAGTCATCTTGGATTCACAATTTGTCCCACAGGCTATAACTAAACCTTAAGCATTCAGCTCCCTACTCCAACTGAATTAAGGGTTCCTGGCTTTGCTACTGCTGCTGAAATGGCTTCACAAAAGACAAAGCTTGGTACACAGTTTTCTATGCACTCCAGAACACACTGAAATAAGTCACAGGAGTTCAGTTACATGATCACTTCGGACTACAACAACAGCTCACCGGTCCTGAAGGCTGAGACTCCCTATCTGCAAATACAGAACATCCCTAGCCCAGCTTAAGTGACCCACTCTGTACTGGACATGGCACCTTTCCATGCAAAAAATAGTTTCCATAAGCTTCTCAGTATTTTTTTTTTATTTTATTTATAATCTAATAGAATGGCAATTTCTATAATGTAGAAGTTTGTCCACTGGTTATCAGATTACCCAGTGGGCACGCAACGACACAGCAGTCAGTCACAGCCCAGACTCCACCAGACTAAATTCAAACACGTTATCTTTTCCATACTGAAAACGAGTCATTTTGTCAGTCTCACCTAGAAGGTAAGGATCCACTTCATTCCAGTCAAATGATGTTAGCGGAGCACAGAAATCAGAGTTCTTGTTATTGTTCAGCAAACACTCCAGCCGGGTCTCTGTTTCACCCACCTTTAGAAAAAGTGAAACATCTGACTTAAAATAGCAACATCACATGTCTTGTTCCCCCTGCACTTCCAAAACTTAAGGTGTTAATCCTGGGTTCCTCTCCTCGCAGCTTCACATCCTAAAGCTCTGGAAAACACAATCACCATCTCTATCTTTAATAAGGTGACTGAAATAGCAACTACCATGAAAATTCGGCTTCTCCTACAGTCTTTGTCTTTAGTCACATTATTGCAGTTAAGAAAACAAATTATCAAGTACTCTGACTTGATTTTATGTCTTAACCCCCACACTGTAGAGCAAGGGCAAGACTCCCTGAAAGTATCTCACTTCAAAAAATCTGGAGTGAAAATGAGATCAGCATGCAACACAATAAATATCATGGTTCATCTTTTTCTAGGGAGGGTTTACTCACTCTCCACACTCGCAGATAGTCACCACTGGTTGCCAACAGGTCTGGATACACTCCCTTGGTGTCTGGGATCCACATAAGCTTTGTGGTAGGGTAGGGGTGATCAAAGGTGTTTCTGCAAATGAATTCTGAGCTCTCTTCATCCAAACCAACAAGCTGCACCTGTAAGAAGCCATTTGGTAAGAAACCAAAAAAAAGCGTTTTATCAAAATACTAATGTATAACAAAAGCATTAGGACTGAGTGTATTTCAGAAGGACACCTACTGTAACCTCAACGACAAAATAAAAGAACCATCATGTGAATGGAACGAGAAATCGTTAAAGCTTTGCTTCCTAGCTGGGGCATGTAAGCAAAGTGAAGTATATATAATCACCACAGTGCTTTACTTTGAAGAGATGATCTCAAATGAACTGAAATCCAGTCCTAAAGGATTAAAGACCACCCTTCTCTTTTCCACACTGCAAAGCCTAGTTTAAATCATACTTAAACTGCACAAACATTATTCCAACTAATCTTTAACTGAACTGATGCTGACAATGTCATCTTCAGAGAGCAGGACAAGCTGTAGTCTGCACAACAACCACCCACAATTAAAGCCCATATCATGGAATTCTTGGCCATGACCCTGCAGATTGTGACAGATCATGTCAACTAGCTATCAAACTCTTTTCAGCATCACATTACCTAAAACATTCTGTCACAACTGCACAAAATTGAGATACAGATTAATCACATCACAGAGTTGGAAAGTAAAATAGAATTCAGACTTAAAAGAAGAATAGGAAAGCTAAAATATTTACATAATTCTTAAAATGTTTTGTGTGAAAAGCCCAAGAAAGAGGCCTGCTGAAAGATTCTGGGTAACCGAATTCCAAATTAGTTTTTTTGCACAGTAATGTGACAGTGGGAAGGGCTAACTCGCCCAGTTGTGAGTGTGATGCAAGACAGAGCAAACAAGAAACTATCTTCACATAGCTTGGTCATGACACCACCTGAAGTAATGCTTCAAGTCCCAGACATTATGTTATTAGAAAAATATTGACATGTCAGAAAGTGTTCAGAGAACAATATGGTGCTGGGAGGATGTGTTTAATCCAGCAGTGACTGCAAGACCTAAACAGGATGAAAGCCCCACTGTGTTACATGCTGGTCAAACACAAACATTATGAGGACAGCTCACTACAATTATTTGTAAGCTGCTCACAGTAGGAACTTCCTAGTACTTTCCCCACAGGAGCTTCCTCCTGGAAACAGTAGCTTAATGGACTTTTTCCTAAGATGTTTATCTGGAAAAATCCTAAATATTCTGGGTTAAGCAGTTTAGTTAATAAACTACACATCTGAACCAGATTAGAAATCCACTGTGGTTTTTTCCGCACAAGAGAAAACCAACAAATGCTTCAGTGAATATTAAACTGCAACATAAGCAGTTATGAACCCATTTAGAGATGCTCTTAACAAATGCAAACCTTGCGCCCCGCCACAATGAGAAGATCCATCCTTTTCACCCCATAACAAACCCTAAAAGACATATCCAAGTATGCAAAAACAGCGTATTTGCCTGGCACTCGCCGTATTACAGCTACTTCTTATTATACTTCACACTCTAGTATGAATCAGTCAAGAATCTCCCAGTCTTCTGAAGTGATTGACAAATAGCTCCTTTAGGGATCAGAAATACTAAGCGGATTTTACAAAGGAAGCAAATTGTCCTTGGTGATAGAAAATCTTGTGGCAAGGTCAGAATCAGAAGACAAATGACCTCTAATCATTTCTTCTCCTTTGCTTATGCTGTTTTCAGCTCAATATGAGTGTATTAAGCCAACATAAAGCAATCAACATACTCATAACCAGAAGCAAATCTCAAACAGCAAAGAGCCCACTTTTATTGGTGTGAATTTATATATTCCTGCGCTGCATTTTTGTATTTAACCCTTCCTCAGATCTGAAGAAAAAGCAGTGACTATGTAGCAACCCACTATCTTTGTGATCTCTGACATTTTTTTGGTGCAAGCCAGGTTAGAGAACAAGAATTGCATTAGCAACACTAGAGCTCCTGGCAACTGCTGAAGATCAGGTGTCTGACACCGACTGTCAGACCCAGCAGCAGCCTGCAATAACCCCGAGCAGGAGGCACTGGTCTGCCCAGAGACAGGAGCAGAAGCAGAAAATACTGCTTGAGAAGCTCTATTCTTTCCTAGCTCAGCATAGTCAAAGGTATGACTCTTCTCTTCGGACTTGATCACATACAGTGATTACAGAATCCCTCCATTCATCCTCTTGTGCAGGCTGAACATAAGGGGATGGAACGCTGGAATTATTTTCAGGATGCTGATTATATTAGAGCCCCATGTCTCCCTCCTGCAAGTGAGACAATATTTGCTGCCGCTGCCAGCCACTGCCCAGAGTGCCTGAAGTGCAGGCCAGGGAAGACTGAGGTGATGCTAATGGGAAAGTAACTGTCAGTCTGGACACAATTTGAACCATTCTACATCCACCTGTAACTCGTTCCAGTGGGGAAATGAAGACCAGTGTGTTCAATCTGCGTTAGTTTTGCAATTATGCTATGACGGTGGCTAGGAATGCTAAACATGTATTTGTTTCTCCAATACATCAAGATATGCTAAAATTGGATGTGGATTTCCCTATCATAATCCAAGCCTTCAGCAACATAAGGCTTAATTGCAATAGTGCATCTGAGTCAAGAAATGCCTTTCACCAGTGTTCCTTAACTTCTAAAAAATTACATCTCTCTTCCAAAATAATCCAAAAGATTCAGACCCAGAATTAAATAAAGCAGAAATTGGTAACAGCTTACTTCTTCTTGCATGCTTTGAGGAACAGCAAAGTTCACAGTACTTTTTTTAAAAACCCCTATATCCCTTTAACCTAATTGGCAATTACTAAGAATGACATTTTGCAATTATTTTATGGTCATGTACAATCAGAAAGATCTCTCTGCACCAATTAATTTGCAACATGCAATCAATTTTTTATTTTGCAACTCTAAACCTTACAGAAAAAAAAATGACCCTCTGATAAACCAACAGCCCTGAACGCTCTCCGATTCGAGGCACTGTTCAGGAAAAGGTGGCAAGCTGGGAAGCACGTGGTCATAATCTGCCAGGCTGCTCCAGTGACAGAAGCGAGCAGAGTACAGCACCACCCTCTGCTGCTTTCTAAACTGGACTCCCGTTTTGTCTGGCAGGTAGATCCCAACATCAGCCTTTCCTGATGTTTTCCACGTATCATTCCTGATCCATGAAGCCACAGTCAGGAGCCTGTTAACAGCAGGACCGTGTTAACAGTGAGGTTTATGAACACCTCTGTTCCCTCCTGTTACGCCAGTGATCCCCGAGACATTATAAAGGCTGACAGCAGTTTCCCAACCCAAGTACTCCAGGAAACACTACCTCAAATTATTTCAGTTCTTCCAACTGGAGCAAGTCATCTCTCTTTTTGTACCAGTACTCTGACCAGCACAGGTGTACAAGCTGAAACAGAACTCCTCTGGGATTCAAACAGTTCTCAGCAAGTAGCTTTCTGGCATGCTATACAGCCTGTTAGCGCGGGGGCTGACAGAGGTTAGAAGTGTCTGGGGATTTGGGATAGCACTAAATTAGGGTTTGGCAGTCAATAGGTTTGAGTATCCCACAAAACAGAGGCTTAAACAGCCATTTTATATATGTAAATCATAGGTACTTCAAGTTCTGGTAATTACTACAGAAATATAAAATCACAGAGACAAACAAGACAGGAATCTCTCCTCTTTCTTTCACTGTAATTCCCTCACAGTGAGGACTTCAGCTGCAACAAACACTTGGTGCACAAAGTCTTTTTAAAGGCACCTTTTTAAAAGAAACCCTAAACCAGAAGAGTAATAAGGAAAAGGTATATTCACCTATTTGGTTAGAATTTAAGAAAGCTAGAATTGCTATTCCTGACTTTTTTTTTTTTTTTTTTTTAAGCATATTACGGGTAAGGATGCAAACCAGTTATTTGGAATAAACCACTGCAACATCAGGAACAGAAACACTGGAGCTTGTCAGGAACTTCTCAAGATTTTGAGTACAAAGAGAAAGTTGAAATGAAAATGAGTTTTCATTATCCTTTTAATTAGTGCCACTGGTACCTGTAAGTGTATTTTGATGTCAGAAACTGGCAATATAAAACATCTCAACGGTGAAGGGCAAATTATGCAGAGGACAAAGCTTTCACACATGCTGTGTAAAAACTTTAAATTTATGCTTACTCCAGAAGTCAGGCTATAAAACCAACTGCTCCAGACCCTTTGCAGCACAATGTTATGGACTACTTAAACAGGCCAACTTCAGTTCTCCTTGTTCCTTCAGTTATACCACTTACATGGACAGAAGATGGAATTGAAGGAGTTTACAACTAGCGTGTACCTAACACAACTGTACAGTATCTGTCCAAGAGTTCCCAAGCTGGAGCAGGAAGCTATTCCCTGAATGTTTCAGTATCCTCTAAAAGGTTCAAAGGTGTAAGAGTCATAGTAAGACACCATAAAGATAGCAGATGAACCACCACTCCCAAGCTTGTTCTGGTCCCCAGAGTAAAAGGGCCAACACCAATACTCTAAGCAGTAACAATACTTGCAATGACTAAAGACTGCTCTCTTAAACGTCTTCCTACAGGAAGGCTGTACTGAAAGCACTACAAAAAGCACCGAACTAGAAAACCACACACACAACCAACAAACCCCACCAACAAAAAACCCACGTTAGTCTGAAATACCAGAGACACAGCAAAACATCTCAGCAAAGTGAAGGTTATGTTTCCCTGCATTTATTGTACAAGTTTAATTTTCCATCATACATCATCTTTATTTTTATGGCAGCAGCACTCAGACTGGCATCTCATTCTCCGTACAATTAGTTTCCATCTCTTTACACCACATAGATTTCATAGCATGTGGTGCTTACACAGACTGAAACCAAAAGAGTAGTTATTCCTGAAGATCAGAGATCAAGAGAAGCCCTGGGGAATGTTTACAGACAGCACTAATTTACACAGTCCTATACAATTTTTGTCTGTAACAAGCGTCAGTGTAAAGGGTAGAGAAGAGAGGGGCTGACTCAACTGCTTCACACTTGAAGGCTGAACTGAAAAGCAGACCTGATCACACTGTAATCAAGAGCAACCCCAGGGAATGGTCCAAACTTAAGGAGGTAAAGGCAATGTAAACATATACCCCCTTATTAACCAATTCCACCACTTCCAAACAAAAAACCGTTTGCAAGCTTGTAACTTTACCTTCTCAGAGTACAGACTACAAAAACATTTTCAAGTTGGTCTTAAAACAAATTATGAGTTTTCAAGCTCTGGGACCTGCCTTTCCCCAGCAGTACTCCCAGAACAACAAACACAGTGCTCACCAGCATAAGGAGACAACTCACACACGGCCAACTCATACTGCCTGAACTACAAAGTGCACAATAGAAGTGCAGTAATTTAACCACTGTTAAGAGATGTCATCCCTGCCTCACCGTCACTCCCTCTCATTATATCCTTGCACAAAGCCCAATTCCCAACACCAACTTTTCTGACAGCGTTTTCTGCCATCTCCATTCAACAGCTTGTTTAATAGCTACAAAGCACACATGCTATCTGCAAAACCTTTAGTTTCATACAAATTTCTGGATGCTCTGAAACTACGTCCACTTCCGCATCTCTTTTTTACCTGTATGAATTCACGATACCAGACCAGCACATTGAAGGCTGTTCAGAAATAACTACACACACGTTTGGGGAAGCTCTATTACCAATGCAAGGTTCTCCGCTTGTATCTGGCGGGGAAACACTGACAATATAATCTCATGCCTCATTACACCCTTGTTCTCCGAGTCAAGGTACTGAGGAACCAGTGAAAGTGGTTTACATACTCACAGAAAAAAAGTTACCGCACGAAAGTCCTCCACAGCAAGAAATCAGAAGAATCACCACATTTCCAACAGAGTCGCAGGCATCCAATATGCACGCAAACTTTAGTCCTGGACATAAACTTTCCCTCATAGGGGAAAAACCAACAGCCAGGTAGGCTCAAGCCACAGGGCCTTCCCGGCCGGGCAGGGCCAGCAGCAGCACCCGGGGCGCCCCCAGCCCCCGGCAGCCCCGCAGGGAAGAGCCCAGCCTGTATCTAGGCCAGCAGCCGCACGGCAGGGCCCGCCTGAAGGCGCTGCACAGCTCCCAGCGCCGGGCAGGGCAGGACACCCCCCGCCACACCGACCGCAGGGGCCGTGCCCGGCGCCGAGGAGCCGCCGGGATGACGAGGGCTGACCCCTTCCCCCCGCCGCCCGCTCTGCCCCGGCCCCACCGCCCCCCACCTTGTTGTTATACTCCTCCACGAAGCTTCCCAGCGCCAGACGGAACCGCTTGTCCGGCCGGACGCTCCAGTTCATGGCGTACACGGTCCAGGGCGCCTCATACTTGTAGATCTCCTTCCGCTTCCCGTGCAGCGACATGGCTCGGCCGAGGGGGCCCCGGGCAGCGGCGGGGCCAAGGGGGACTGCGGGCGGGGCCGAGGAGCGGCCCGGGCTGGGCTCGGAGGGGAGGGATGGGCCCGACCGAAGGGAGCGGGATGCGAGGCGGGCCAGGGGAGAGGGGCAGCGCGGCCGGCCGGGGCGCAGCGAGGCCGCAGGGGTGGCGGGGAGCGGGGCAGGCCGCAGTACGGCGCCGCGCCCCCAGGCCCGGCTCCAGACCCCGGCAGCAGCAGGAGCAGCGCGGAGGCCGTTTGGGATTCAGTCCCTCACACAACGGGAACGGAAGCCACGCGGGGAATCCCGCCCACTGTGTGCTGATTGCCTGCATTGCCTGTCACTTAGAGTTTGAGGCGTCTATTGGGTAGTTCACCCGTCAGTTTGGCCCTCTTCGGTCTGATATTGGTCACTTTTCCCTTCATTCCAAACGGACGCTCACCCTCCGGCTGGGATAACCTATCGTTGCGTTTGACTCCGCCCCGGAGGGAGGCCGCGCTCGTTCTCAACATCTTACTGGCTACCAAGGGTCGCAGTGGCGCGAGGCGGGATCTTGAACCCTTATTGATAATCGATTGGCTGGCAGCGATGCCAGTCACATCAGCCCGAGGCGGGCGGGAGGCACTTCAGCCTCAGGGCGATACCACGCGTTCGAGTCCCGCCTCCGCCGAGTGGCGGATGAGGCCGGACCTGTCTCTAATTAACTGAAATTTAATTACGGGGGTATATTATTACAGCAGCATTGGCGTATGTCTGGTGCCCTACTGGGGGAAGGGGCGCGGGTGGGCATCTGGCTTGTAGCCCTGCGGGCAGTCGGGCTCCCTCTGGCTGGGCGGGCACGTCCTGGGGGGACCTCGGGGCCTCCCGGCTCTGCAGGCCGAGGCACCGTATGGGCGGGGCGCGGCATCCCGGCCTCTGCCGGCCGAAACCTCTGCAGGCTGGGGGGTAGAAACAGCCCCTCTGGGGGCCTGGGCCTGCCTGGGGCCTGGGCAGGGCCTGCCGGGCGTCTGTGCCCCTCCGCAGCCCCACGGAGCGAGAGCGGGTGGGGAGAGGCCGGCTGGGCCCTGCTGAGGCCAGAGGCCTGTCCCTGCTCTGGGGGCCCTGCGGGTGCGTTACAAGCGGTCGGGGGCTGGCCCTCGTGCAGGAGCCGCGGCCCCTTCAGCGAGGGATGAGGATGGCCTTTGGGTATCACCGTGCTCATTTGGAGCTCTCTGTGTAACCTCTGCCTGCAGTGCGTCTGCGAGATGACTGATGGGCGGGGGAACAGCGGCAGGCTGGCCTTGTAGCCTGAGCTCCTGCACGTTGCTGCGGAGCCTGAACTGCATCCCACTGGGAAGACGTTTCTCAGCAAAGTCCCCCCTGGACCCCCGCCTTGAGCTGTAAGACCTGCACAGGGGCTCTGTCAGCCCCACACTCCCTGCGTGAAGCAGCTATGCTCTGACCACAGGCTTTTCAGGGTTCTTTGCAGACTGGCACCTGTCTTTTGTGCTGCCAGGGATGAATTCACAGGTGCTCCCAACAAACGCAGCTGTAATCCACATTAGGTGCCAAAAACATATTTATTAGCAAAGTGTACACTAAAACTCCAGAGAAAGAGATGCTCACAGTTTTACTACTCTCAAAGGGAGCTTGATACAATACTTGAGCAGGCGGCCTAGGACTGTCACAGCATCTAACCGAACGGCAAGGCGGCAGTGCTAAGTGGGCTTCTCCTATGGGGGATGCTGGAGGAGTCTGCTGGGGGAAGGGCTGGGGAGGAGGAAGCATCTATCAAACCTTTATCAAAAGAGAAAAGCTGGGAGGAAAGGCTGGGGCTTTACGGGATTGTGCTTTTGAGTTTTGTGCTTTATGCCCAGGCCAGTGACCAGTGGGTTTATCTGGGGAGCTGTGGGATGTGTGTTGGGGTTTGCAAGGCGCGATCAGCCTTGCTGGAGAAGTTGGTGCCCTAGGACTCGTGCTGAAGCGTGCTGAATTGGCAGGGGCTGTTGGCCCTTAGTTTCCCAGTGGCAGTCAAGTAGGACAAGGATAGCTTCTGTCCTTGTCCTGGGCTTCCCACCTGCAGCTCCCCCCAGTACCACACTGTGGAGATCTCCTCCTCCTCTGGTGACTACCCTTTCTGTAATGCTCACAGGCTCCGCTGGGCTAAGCCCAGTACCAAAGTAATGGTCCCTGCTCCAAAGAGCTGGCAGCAAAGTGGCTGTGCAGCTACGAGCCATGGATTTGCTCTCCTCCGGTCGCTGAGGCTCACTTGGCTTGTGCCGTTCTTGAGAGGAAGCCTTGGCAAGGAAGAGGTGGTGGGTGCCATTTGGCCTAGCCAGCTTGTTGGTGGCTGTAAGAAAGAGCTGCTCTGGGTTCACTATAATGTGCAAATGAAATCTACTCTATGGGAACCGCTGGAAAACGTTGACCTTGGAAGCCAGCCACTCTACGCTTCCTTTCACGGTGGTAGAAGACAGCTATAAATTATACCCTGAGCCAGTGGCATTGTCCTCCGTCTTACCCTTGCAGTCAAAATCAACATCAACTGACTGAGCTCACAGCTGAGGTTCCTCTTGACGTGCTTGGCAGCCCCCACATCTCTAACTTCCAGGAAGCACTGGGTCGGAGAGGTGTCTCTGAATGTCCTGGTGCTCAGAAGATGCCTCCAAGTGCTCAGGGAGGGAAGGGAAACGAGAGCCCCGCAAGAGTCCTTGGGTATTTGGTACCCTTTGGTGGAGAGGCTCTGGGTTTGGAGGAGGTGGGGAATGATGCTCCTGCTCGGAGTAGACTGTCATGGTTTCATCAGATGCCACAGCAGGGTGCATCCCGCTTGACAAGGAGTCCCTGGATTTCAAGTGGAACTTTTCTACCTCCGTGTAGCTCGGGCTCTGGTGGGAAAGGAGGAACCAGGTGAATTATGGCAAAAGCAAAATAAAGTAGCCATACTCTCTCCTCACCCTATCAGGCTCCAAGCCCCAAAATGTTGTTTTTTGCCTGAGGAAGCCTCAGAGCAGAGGAACCCACTTCCCTCCCCTACTGATGGGGCAACCTGGTAGTGCTGGAGATGGCAGGCTGTGCCCCCAAATCAGCGATGCACTGGGCAGGAGCATCTCTAGGTAGATCTATGCCCATTTCAAGACCCTTGGGCTTTGCCGGGACCCACGAGTGTTTGGTGCGCTTTGCCTGCAGGGAGGCTGGAGGGAACGGCTGGCCCTCCAGGACCTGTCTGCTTGCGGCAGAAGGAAGCTCAGCTGGTGCTGAGTAGGGAGGGATGGCCTTACCTGCTCCGGGGTGGTCGGCTCCTCATCCTCCAGGGGTGCGCAGGGGGTGAGCGGCTCCAGGCTCCGTGGGAGGATGCCGTACATGGCCAGGTTGTGGGAGGACGGCGAGATGGGGCTGTATGCAGGCGGCACTTGGGACAGCTGGCGCTGCAGGAGCTGGAGGATTATATTAATGTCTGACGACATCCTGGACTCCAGCCTAGGGACAGAGCAGCCCAGCGTTAGTGCAGTGCATCTCACTGCATCCCACGAGAGCCAGACCCACGCCTGGGCAGGAGAGGCACTGGGGAGGAGGTGCCGATTCAGCTGCCCGAGGGTGATGATGCTTTGCCTGGTGCTGCTTGGTGAGGTTTTTGTGGAGCCAAACTGGGATCTGGGCTCAGGGAACTGAACAAAGCTAAAACTAGCCCAGAGTGGGAAAAAAATTGCAATAGTTAGTTTTAATCTGCATCAATTCTCCAGGCCAGCTGCCTGTGCTGACAGACGGCAAGGCAGGTTGGTGCCAACCATTTTTAATTGAGGAATAGAAGGAAATGGAAAAGTAGAATAAGTCTCTTCCTTCTGCCTTGTTCTGGACTGAAACAAGCCGCTCTGGCAGGAGCGGGCACAGCCCCCTGTGCAGGCAACAGTCCTGGCAGCACTTACAGAGCGGGTGGGAGATCTGTCCCCTGCTGCCGGGGGTGGCATGCTGGCGAGACACTGGCATGCATGTGTGGGCACTGCAGTGATGTGAGCTTAACATGGGCAGCAGCTGTGGGTGGGAGAGCCAGCCGCTCGTGTGGGTGCGGCCCAGGGCCTTTAAACCTGCGTCTCCAGTGTGGGCTCCTCCTTCTCATTCAAAAATCATGTACTTTTTCTGGTTTAGAGGGCAAGGATGTGCACGAGGCTTGTTTGCTCGAGCAAGAGAATGCTTGCAGCCTTTTGCAACAGGAAGAGGCTTGCAAAGGGCTCAGGTCGTGAGCCTGTGGGTGGTTTCATGTCTGCGATTGCATCGGGTTGGGAAGCAGCGGCAAAGCGGCTGATCCCAGGGGTGGTGGCACAGCAGCAGATGAGGTGCTGGGCTGCAGCCAGGGCCAGGACTCGGAGCTCGAGAAGCCACGGCCTTTGCAAAGCACTCCCAGCACCTCCCTGAGAAATGCAGTTTGCCAGGGGGTAAGGAGGTGGCATCTGCTGCACAAAGCCCACTGCAGCCACATCTAGAGAGCTGGAGGTGATGGCCTGAAGCCCCCCCTGGGTGCTCTCCAGCCTTGTGCCCCAGGAACCTGCCCACCTGCTGAGCTGGGCCTGCAGGAGCTCCAGCCTGGACTCGATCTGCCCTGGTCTGTAGTCGCTGTGCAGGGGGATGTCCCGCGAGTTGTGTAACAAGGAGATGTGTTGCAAAGGCTCCTGGTGGTGGTTTGGCCTTCGGTCCTCCCAGAAGGTGAACATGTTGGGGATGTCCAGGGGGGTGGCTGGCAGGAAAGGAGAGATCTCAGCACTTCTATCATGCATTCCCCAGCCCCACTGGTGTGGAGGTGCTCTAGACTCCATCACCCAACATGTTCTTGAAGAGCCATCACCTTGACATACATGGTGCTCAGGGAGAATCCATCACCCTAGCACCTGAGGTGCTTATGGGGATCCATCACCCTGGCACCTAGCACGCCAATGGAAGGCACATAGCATGTGGCCCCTTGGGACAGCCCCAGAGGGGTCCCTGGGTGCTAAGAGAAACTGCAGGGCACGGGAGGGACAGAGCAGATACTACTGGGGACAAAAGGCAGCAAAGACCCAGGGCCACAAGTGTGGCTCCCCTCTAATTCCCTGTTGAGGCTGTGTCTAGAGGGCTGTGGCCAGTGCTGAGCTCCCCAGTTCAAGAGAGACAAGGAGCTACTGGAGAGGGACCAGCGTGGGCTGCAAAGATGATGAGGGGGCTGGAGCATCTTCCTTAGAGGAAGGGCTGAGAGAGCTGGGGCTGTTCAGCCTGGAGCAGGCGGAGGGGGGATCTTACGATGCCTACAGATATCTGGAGGGTGGGTGTCAGGAGGACGGGGCCAGGCTCTTCTCAGCGGTGCCCGGCGCCAGGACAAGGGGCCACGGGCACCAGCTGCAGCGCGGGAAGTTCCACCTGAACATGAGGGAGACCTTGTCTGCCCTGAGGGTGAGGGGGCGCTGGGACAGGCTGCCCAGAGCGGCTGCGGGGTCCCCGTCTCTGGGGACACCCAGACCCGCCGGGCGGCTCCGTGCAGCCTGCTGGGGGAGAGCCTGCTCTAGCAGGGGCTGGGCCGGGCGACCCCTGGAGCTCCCCTCCCAGCCCCACCAGTCTGCAATGCTGTGAAATCTGCATGAGTTGCTCGCTTCTGCCCTAACATAAGGCCACCATGCCTGAGCATCTCTCACCACCCTCCTGCCAGCTTTGGCTACAGCTGTTGGTACCTGCGTAGGACTGGCTGCTCTCTGCCGCGGGCTTGCCAACCTCTGTGCTGCCAGCGCTGGTGGTGACGAGGCTGAGCGTGGGCAGAGCAAAGTCATCCTTTTTGGATGTGAGGAAGGGCTCAGCTTTAGTAGGGCTGCCAGTCTTGGCATCGTCATCACTGGTCTGGGTGGTGCTGCTGCCCAGGTCGTCCCAGTGGTCCTTACTCAGCGGGTCCTGTGGGTTGGTGAGCTCTGAGTAGGTGTGATACTGCTCTGCATCAGAGATGCCCGTGTCTGGGTCTGTGGGGCAGCACAACAGGTTAATTTGGGGAGGACCACACATGGCAAAATCAGCTCCCATCCCCTCTAGGGTGCCTGTAGGGCTGGGGCATCCTAAGGAGAGGGGGAGGCAGGGACAGAGGGAGGGAGGGCAGCGTGGGTGCCCCCAGGACAGGGACATTCAGGCTGGTTGGCAGGGACGGGGGCCCTGACAGCCACCTTTGCTTTGGGGCACCTGCCAGGGCAGTAATTAAATGATGATCCCGCTCCCCAGCCCTGCCAGCCTGGCTCTGCCGATGCTGCGGGACTCACCAGGCTTGTTGGGCTGGCAAAGGGAGTGCTTGCGTCGACGCGCCCGCCGGTAGGTGCAGTCATACTCCTCGCTGAGTGGTGAGCGGGGAACGCTGTCTGCCTGAGGGATGAGAGGGGCTGGTCACCAGGGAAAAGGTGCCATGTCCCATCCGTGGGTAGCACAGCCCATCCGTGGGTGCCATGTCCCATCCGTGGGTACCAGGGCCCATCCACAGATGCCATGTCCCATCCATAGGTGCCATGTCTCATCCATGGGTACCATGGGGGCTACAGCCCATGCAGCATTCTCCTAGGGCTCGTCTCCAGCTGCCTCTGGCTCTCCATCACTGCTCTGTCCCACCCAGTGACTCCTGGACTGGTTGCAGAGCTCAAGGGATCCTAGAGGTTAGCCTCATTGCTCTGAGGCTGAGTTGAGGGTGTCAGGGCCATAGGGAGGGAAGGAGCACCCTGAGGTGGGGCAAGATGTCCTGGGGTGGGACAGGACATAGACAGAATTTGACTTTCTTTTGTATCTTACCAGGCAAGTGCCTCTGAAAAAAATGTCAGAAAAGACAAAGTCCAGTCATAATGTTTGAGTCAAATAGCAATGACAAAAATGCTCCAAGCCTTCCACGGATTGCAAGCGTGATTATTTAAAAAGGAAATTTCGATGAAGCATGAGAATATTTCCTACTTCAGCAGCCTCAAAACAAGCATGTGACCCACTTGCCCAGGCTGGAGGGGTCCTGGAGATGATTTACAAGCGCTGCAGAGCAGAGTACTACTGACATGGCTTTTGGGGCCAACTTTTCTGAAGAGCTCAGGAATGTGCAGCATGTGCATGCTGTGCTGAGGGGGAAGTCACAGCCCCATGGAGAGGGCCTTGGGAAAGGTGGCTGCTGGCCAATCCACCACCAAACTGAGTGAGGAGCACCTGTCGGCTTCCTTGCCCTCCCGATTGCCAAATTTAAGGCATTGGCCACATCCCTCCCTGGGACAACCCTGGCACTCACATCTCGCAGGTTGAAGGTGATCTCTAAGTTGCTCCAGAAGTTGTCAGAGAAGGCTGGGTACATGTCCAAGACTTCCAGCAGGTCCTCCCGCTGGATCTTGTGCAAGTCACAGTAGGTCAGGGCCCTCACGTCAGCGTTGGACTTCCCTGGGCGGGCGTAGAGGCTGATGGGCTCCCCAAAGATGTCGTTTTTCCCTGTGCCAAGAGACAGCTCGTTAGGGGGAGGTGGGCACCCACTCCAGCTCCAGAGGTACTGGACCAGCAGACCTCACTGTGGGGCTTATGAGCAAGGGGATGCCCAGCAATCCTGACCCTGATTGTGGACACTGAGGGTTACACTGTGAAAGCCATCACTGATGGGGAGACCAAGCCAGGGCAGTGGGTCATCAGTGATGGCTGGAGACTGCTGAGCCATGCCCCGCTCTCCTCACTCCTTTGTGGCCTCTCTCTGACATCTCCATTCCCTGTGCACTGGTGTGGTGACCCAACCAGATGTTGAGGAACAGCCTTCCCTTCTCCAGAACATGGAGAAGTCCTTTGCCCCTCATCTGCCACCTTTTGCCCGCTGCCCATCGCACATCAGCCTTCACCCATCGCACATCACCCCTTGCCCTCCCAGAAGAAAGGACTTTTCCACCTAAGATGGCCACCACAATGTCTTCCCGGAGGATCTCGATGGAGCCCCGGGAGATGAAGTAGAGTGTGGTGAGGACATCTCCGTAGTGCACCAGGGTGTCTCCAGGCGGTGCATGAGTTGTCTTGAACTTCATGGCCAGGGCGCGCAGGCAGCCTTTGCTGGCTCCGCGGAAAGCCTTGCAGTTCTGGAGCAGCGTGCGGTTGAGGTGGAGGCAGATGTCTGCCTGCAGGCAGTCAGGGAAGCCCTTCAGCACCTGTGAGGAGTGAGGGAGAGATGCCATCACGCCACCACCCCCGGGAAGGCCTGCCGTGGCAGCCCTGGGAGGCTGTGACACGCAGCATCACATGGTGGGGCTCAATGGGAAGCCCCCGAGCCCAGAAAGGCAAAGCTGGGAACATCTGATCTTCCCTTGGCAGGCGCCTGCCTGCCCGTCCCTGGCTTGTACCGCACGTGGCCGGGGATGAGAGCAGTCCCAAGCAATAAATAATAATAACCAGATCAATCTATTTATACCCACTGGTGGCGTATCCCCCTTTTCATCTTTACGCCCACTAATCTTGGCTGAATGAGAGCACAAACTGGTAACGAGGTGCTGTCCTAATTAAACAGCACTTGCCTGAATACCAAGAAGCAGCACGGGCCAGTTGTGTGCAGCAACAGCTAATTATACCCGGGGCAAACACCTCGCATTGAACAAAAGCTAAATCTGAAGGTGAAATCAAGGTAAAACTCTCAATATGGAGAAAGCTGCTGCCACCAATGACTCACAGTGCTAGGACAAACGCACCCAGGTTTGGGTTTTTTTTGGAGAGCAGCATACAGCCCCAGGTCCCCCTTACTCTCCTCTCTGCTCACATCCCACTGGTGGCCAAATCTGGGACAATGAGCCTGGGGCCGGTGAGCACGGCTCGTTGCTGGCTCCGTCACGATCTCGCAGGCTAGCGGCAGTGCCTTAGTTTCCCTACTGGGAAATCAGGGGCGGATGCATTGATCGGGCTGTGGGATGATTGATTAGATCACATTGCGTCTCAGCAGCATCCAGCAGGAATTGGTGTGAGCGGCGGCACGTCCAAGCCGCAAGCCCAGCTCATCGCAGGGAATTTGTGACCTGGGTTTGCAGGAGAACCTGTGCTTGGGTAGGGCGCCATGGCTTTGCTTCTATTTATTGCCACCGATGTCCAGCCCAGGGTGTCTCCTCCATGCGAGAGGTTTAACCCGAAGCGCTCCCTGCAGCAAACCCCCAAATGCCGCCCAGCTGTTTAATGTGGCAGCAGCAACCAAAGATGGACAGGCTGAATTCATGCAACTCTGTGTCCTGATGGTGTTCAGGGGCAGAGGAGGATCAAGTCTTAGGACAAAAAGGGAGCATGAACCGGGAACGACTGGGCTAATGACCCACCCAGGGCCCAGAGCCAGGAAGTACCAGGTCCCTTCTCTCTCCTTGCCTTGTCCTTTCCCATTCCTCTCTGCCTTGCAGCGGGCTGAGCCAGCTTGTGCACCGAAGCCTGTGGCCATGAGCTGAGTCCCGCCACCTGGGCCCCCACCCAGGACTCCTCGGCTGAGCCCCCTCCTCACTCCACCGTGCCCCGGCGCCATCGGCACAAGCCTCCCCGCCAGGCTCGGAGACGCGGTGCCTCTCCAGCACGGCTCCGCCATTGATCCCCCCTTTGCTAACAAACAGCCGCCTCTCTGGGCTCTAATTAAAATGGATCGAGGTTTATTTAAATGCCCTCCTTTCCCTGCCACTGAGAGCAGGATGCACTTTGCTTAGCAACGGGCAGTGTGGAGAGGAGCTGGATCGATACCGGCTCCACAGCTCCGTCACACCAACAGACACCGGCCTGAAAGTGCTGGGCGCCAATGGGGACCCTGAGCCACTTATCAGCACACTGGCACCAAACCTGCTCTGGGCCAGGCAATGCCCTCGTGGCCCCAGAAAACCTCTTGGTAGATGTGGAGGGGTGGGCAGACAGAGGGGGAGAAGGAGAAAGGGAGATGCAGGAGGCAGATGGGCAGAGTCCAGCTGTCTCCAGCCTCCCAGGTCTTCTCCTGTCTCCTCTCCACCCTGGTCGAAAGGACGGAAGTGTTTGGCTGGAGCCAGAGCTAGGCTCCGGGGCGCTCAGGACAAGGTGCCATGAGGACATGGGGGCTCCCTGCCCCATACTCACCGCATTCATGTCGATGCCGTTGGTGTAGGACCAGGCGTGCTGGAAATACTCCTCCAGGCGCTGACGCAGGGGGTTGGGGATCTGGTGGAAGCGGATGAACTCCTTGACTCGCAGCATCTGCGTGTGGTAGCGGGCCGTGCCCGAGTACAGCCGCTGGATGATAGCAGAGACGTTGCCAAAAATGCTGGCGTACATCAGAGCTGCAACGAGAGGGCAGGACTCAGCAGGACATGAGGGGACACGTGTCCAACTACATCGGACCTGGAACCAGCAGATTTCCAAAACCTCTATCTACCACGGACCTGAAACCAGTGGATTTCTGAAACCCGGATTTCTATCTGTCACTCCATCCATTTGTCTGTGCAGAAGAGGCATAGGTGGAGGGAGATGCTCTCTTAAAATCCCACGTGCTCTCCCCATTTCTCCCCAGAGCAGCCCCTCCAACCTCCAGAACAGGGATGGGAACAGCGGGACACACGCAGGCACTCACAGCCAATGAGCATCACACAGATGGAGAAGATCTTCTCGGAGTTGGTGTTGGGTGAGACGTTGCCAAACCCCACGCTGGTGAGGCTGCTGAAGGTGAAGTAGAGGGCAGTGACGTATTTATCCTTGATGGACGGGCCAGAGGAGAGGTCGCTGTCGTTGTAGCGCTTGCCAATCTGGTCGCCCAGGTTGTCCAGCCAGCCGATCTTGTGCTCCATGTAGGGCCGCTCCACGTTGCCGATGGCGTACCAGATGCAGGCCAGCCAGTGGGCGATGAGGGCGAAGGTGCACATGAGCAGGAAGAGCACGGCTGCTCCATACTCGGAGTAGCGGTCCAGCTTGCGGGCCACCCGGACCAGGCGCAGCAGCCGGGCGGTCTTCAGGAGGCCAATGAGTGTGGTGGTCTGCAGGGGAGAGGGGAGAAACCTCAGGGACAAGCTGGGGATAAATCTGGCCAAAGGCATATCTCCAGCCTAGCCATGCTCCCTTTGAAGGGTAAAAATACATTTCTAGAGCATGAATCACCTTGTCCTGGAGGTGACATCTGAAATAGGTCAGATGAATCATGCCACACAAAGGGCAGTTTCCCCCTGCTGACCATAAAGGAAACAAGCCCTGCGACTGCAGGTGAGCCAAGGTCAGACCCGTGTTTCCTGATGGGTCCTCACCTTGCCAACCGCTGCTCCCAAACCGGCTGCCTTTCACCTCCCCACCAGGCTCTCAGCTGAGGTGGGGGCTCCAGGTAGTGCAGTAACCACAGAGCCATCCCACTGCCCACATTTCGAGCCTGGCTGGCAACGCGACCCCAAGTTCGGCTTCGCTGGAGTGTGGGCCCAGTTCCTAAACCGAGCTCCTGACCTGTTCTGCTGGGTCAGCCCCAGCAAGGGGAGCTGGTCCAGCTGGACACTATCTTAGCACTTACAGTAGGGTCTGTGTGGCTGGGCAACCCTACTAAATAAAATCCCAGGTCCCACCTGCTTAATAAAAACCTGTAATGACATCCTTGTCCATCCTTCTGAGTAACCAGACCTCTCCTTGCAGACCCAGCCACCCACTGTTCACATCAAGCCATCCATATCTTTCTCTTTCTCTCCCAGAAATCTCCTCCTATCCATCCATGAGTCCCCTCCGGTCCTGATGGACCTCCAGGCCCCCCCTCTACCTCATCAGAGCCAGAGCGGAAGATGAGCAGGTCAAAGGGGATGGCGGCAACCATGTCGATGAGGAACCATCCCTTGAAGTAGTGGATGGCAATCTTGCCAGGGTGGCTCACCACCTCGTCATTGACATTGACGTAGGTGGTACGGAAGTTGATGACAATGTCCACGATGAACATGATGTCAACGATGAGGTCAATGATGTTGAGTGGGTCACAGGAGTAGCTGCAGTCCCAGTGCTTCTCCTCCACCTGCTCCTCATTGAGCAGGAAGGCGGCTGAGTAGGGGGTGAAGACGGCTGTGTAGATGACCAGCAGAAGGATGAGCCAGTCCCACACGGCCTTGAAGGGACTGTAGTGCAGAATGGTCCATCGGTGGATGCGTGGAGCCTGCAGCTTGTACTCGGGAAGGACGTCAGCACCCAGGGACAGCACCTGCCAGGAGATGGGTGTGAGAAGGTTGGAAGACCGGGAGAAGGGTTGGATGAGGCCAGGAGCCAGGCAAGGCACTCCCATGTGCTGGTAGGGCAGCAAGGAGCATGCAGGGGGGTTCCTACACCCTTTGCACCTTCATTGCCTTTGTATGTGTTTGTCCAGAGGCCACAAGGTGAATTGCCATCTGTGGCTGACACCAAGGTCTGCCCAGCTCCTTGTCTCTCCGAGGCCCGGAGCACCCGTGGGGAGCTGTTTACCTGCTTTATGCCCTTCAGACTCTACCGTGCCAGCAGAGAGGTAAGTGCCTCCTGCCATGCCTGCCCACAGCCCTGTGCCACCAGTGTGGGACGGGAGCTGCTGGGCGTCCCTGGCACTGGGCTGTGGGGATGGGCGGCTTGGGGGTGCAGTCCCACAGCTGTGCCATGGCCCGGCCCCCACGGCGATGGCATGCAAGCCTTGCACGGTGTCTTTCTTGGCCCCAGCAGGGACCTTCCCCTTGATGTCCCTCTGGCACAGTCATTCTCCAGGCTGAGGGGACAGCTTGGGCCACCTGCTGCAAACCCTGGCCTCAGGCAATGCCCGTTTCCCATCTGAGCATCCCCAGGGAGGGGGTGACCTGTGGCCACCAACATGCAAAAGCTATCTCATACGTGCAGGCACCCTCCCATACTGTCTTGTGTCCCCAGATCTGTCTGCCTTCATGGGGACACACTCCTATGGCACCACTGAGCCCCCACACCTCCCAGGCCTGTCCCAGCTCCCCCCTCCTGGACCAACGCCAGCTCTGAAGCCACCCTGGGGACACAAGGCAAGGCGCTGGGACTTGGGGGGCTGGGCATGTCCTGCTTTGGGTGCCAAGAAACAGCAGCATGACGGGCTGTTTGGGGCTGGGGGCTGTTTGGGGCTGGGGGCAGCTGGATCCTCCCTGCTGGCCTTCGCTGCTCTGTCATCCCTCACGTGTCCCCGCAGTGCCGGCCACCAGTGCCACCTGCGCAGGAGGGCGAAGGGGACATCAGTGCTCTCTCCCAGCACCGAGCCCCTAGCTAAAAGGGTGCTTTTTGCCAGGCTGCAAAGGAGATGGGAGAGGAGGCTCCCCGTGCCCTGAGGCCACGGTGACGGGCACCACTGCGATTCTGGCAACAGACCTGGAAGAAGGGTTTGATCCTTCCTGCACTGACACCCACCTTGTCCGAGGGTTCAAGGGCTTCCCAAGGGCTCCCGGTGCTGTGACCCAGAGCGGATCCAGCCCCTCAGCCCCAACCCACCATAAGCAGCTGCTCCCACATCCCACAGCCCCAGGACACCGGTGGGTCCTGTGCCCTGGGGGACCCCCCTGCTCCTACCTGCCTGCAGCTTGCCCGGCGCCCCAGGCGGCAGCTGACCCTTGAAGTCCGGGTGTCCACCATGGGGACCCCCAACCCCGCACGCCCAGGCAGTGACCGGCACGGTGGGCACAGCACAGGGGCTGCGGCATCACCCACGCAGGCATGCATGCAGTTGGCTGGGAGGGTGGGAGACATGCAGCTGCGAAGGGCATTTGGGAGCCCAGCGTGAATTAATCAAACCCGATCGATGCTGGGGCCCCCCCAGGGACGAGAGCGCCAATGGGGCAGCGGGAGCCGCCGACGTCGCTGGCAGATGGAGAGGGGAGGGTTTGGAAAAAGTGACCCAAACGCAATCGTTGTGGAGGGGAATGAGGCACTGGCCAGGCTTGGGGACCAGCAGGGGTGGCAGGGAAGGGGACAAGGCAATGCTGGGAAAATGCTTGGTCCCAGAGCTAAGCTGTGCCCAGCAGACCCGAGAAGGGTCCTAACACCTTGTGTCTGGGAAAAGCAGCAACGCTCCCTCCTTCAGCAGCTGAATTCCCTCGTCCTGTGTGGCCAGAGGCAGCTCCGTGGGGCCAGCCTTGAACTCAGACCCCCAGACGCTGCTCCCCACACTGGGACGCCTGCCTTGCCCCTTGTCCCTGCTCCTGGCACCTGGCTTTTGTGGCAGAAGCAAGAGCAGGTCAAGACTCGTTGTTTTCCAAGCAGAAATTAATGAAAAGTCACAACCCCAAAAATTTGAAGCAGAAAAGGGAGAAGAAACAACCCCAAAAAGAGCATCCAAACCAATGCAGAGCCAGAGAGCAGCTGCAGCCTTGTCCCTTACTGCCCCTCGGGGACGGGGAGGGCTGCAGGTGGCACCCTTGGGTGGCCTGGGTGGCCCTGGGAGTCTCTGTGGGTAGCAGTGCCGGGTGCCACCCGTGGCCATCCCACTGGGTGCCCCTTCCCTCTCCCCCTTCCCCCTGCACTTACCGGCTTCAGCTGCAGCCGCAGGCTCATGGTGCGGGGTGCTGCGTGCTGGCAGTGGGGTGCTGGGTGGCAAGTGAGGGAGAGGCAGACACAGAGGGGGGGCGGAGGAGGAGGGAGGAGGGAGCAGGGTGCATGCGGGCTGTGGGTGACGGAGGGGGGAGGCTCCCATGGCCTTGGCTAACCCCGCAGGGCCCAGCAGCCATGCACCTTCCTCCTCCCTTGCCCTGTGCTGGGGACGGGGATACTGAGCTGGTGAGGGGGGACATGCCACAGTCACCAGGAGACCCTCAAGCACAAGGGGTTGGGCAGGATCAGGCCCATGGTGCTGACTGCGGGCAGGCACTAACCAAGTGTCCCAGTACGGATACCGCCACAAGTCGCTCCCCCCCATCCCCAGCACCGTCCAGCTCCACCACCCATGGGGCGGTCTGGGGGGACTGGGAGAGATGCCACCCGCAAGGCAGGGCCCCAGCCTAGTGGCACCAACCCCACAGTGTCCCCATGTGCCTCTAGCTGTGCCTAGGAGCCGTGGCCCTGGCAGGCTGAGCCCGGTGCATTCATTGCACTTGTGCCCTGCCCTCCCTGCCACTGTGGGGCTGGCCCACCCTGGCCAGCCGGTGTCTGCTCTCCTCCCGCCAGCCGGTATTTTTAGATGCAGTTGGCAGCGTCTCGTCGCTGTCTCTGCCTCACCCCTGAATTATTTAGCAGCCGGGAGCGGGGAGCCGTGGCTTGGCAGGGGGGCGAGGGATGCCGGGGTGAGGGCAGGCAGAGTGTTTGGGTCTCCTGAGGCGATGGGGAGGAGAGGTCCATCCCATCCCATCCCATCCCATCCCATCCCGTCCCGTCCCGTCCCGTCCCGTCCCATCCCATCCCATCCCATCCCGTCCCGTCCCGTCCCATCCCGTCCTGTCCCGT
Source organism: Falco peregrinus (assembly GCF_023634155.1). Taxonomy (NCBI): domain Eukaryota; kingdom Metazoa; phylum Chordata; class Aves; order Falconiformes; family Falconidae; genus Falco; species Falco peregrinus. The sequence goes on along the minus strand of NC_073738.1, from coordinate 5,572,396 downwards.
CCCGTCCCGTCCCATCCCATCCCATCCCATCCCGTCCCATCCCGTCCCGTCCCATCCCGTCCCGTCCCGTCCCGTCCCGTCCCAAGATTTAAGGTGAAGGGAGGATTGACCTTCAAGGGTGCCGCCTGGCTGCACCGTGAGGCCCTGCAGCCACCACCCATCAGCTCTGATCCTGTCACCCCACAACCAGTTCATGACCCTGCATCAAGCGGCTGGCACCACCCTGCCAGTGTCACCCCAGCGGTCCCCGGTATGTGGGTGCCCCTTGTGATGGGGCCGGGGGCATGGAGGCTGCTCGCCATCCCGCTGGCATGTTCAGGGGCTGATCCCAGGTCTCTGTGGTCACCCCCCAATCGGAGGGACTAAGCGGACTTTGGGATGAAGGGGACAAGCCAGAGGGACAACAAACCTAAAAGCCATCCCGTGCCATGGGGAGCGGGGAGCCTGTCTGCCGTGCATGGAGGCTGTGAGGGTAAAGGTTTGCTGGCACCGGGACAGGAGGAGGATCCCACAGAGGACCCCGCTCTGGTGGAGCAAACTGTCAAGCCCAGTGGCCTTTCTGGGCTCAGATGGCTGCATCTTCGTTAAACTGGCCCTCGGCTGCTGCTGGCAATGGTGGGAGGTGCCCTTGGGTGTATTTTGTACATCATGGCTCGCCCATGCCTCAGTTTCCCCACTGCTAAGAGCTTCCCTACTCGGGACTGCAGGATACAGCAGCACCTTTCACACACACCGATGTCCGTGTCCCTGATGGGACAGTGCAGTGCCACCCATGTCCCTCTCGGTGACAGTGCACTGCTGCAAGTGTCCCCTGCAGTGAAAGGGCAGTGCCACATGTGTTGGTGACAGTGCAGTGCCACCTGCTGTCTCCCATGGGATCCTGTGGCCCTTGGCATGGCCACCCGTGCTCTGGGCACAGGGTCCCCAGCTGGGCACCTTGGGGCCAGTGGTGTCCTAGGGATGCCATCCCCGGTACTGGGGGGCAGGAAATGGTGACCAGAGCCTCCCCCACAAATGAAGCCACATGCGCATGCGTATGTCCCCTTCAAGGCCAGCATCACACCATGAGCAGTTCATGCCAGTGTTTCCCTGGCCACAAATTACCAGAAATACTGATTTAGGGGGAAAAAAGAGCATTTCAACCATTCAAGGGAAGAAATAGCAATCGAACACAGGGATACTGGCATCTCCTAGGATGGAAACTCCAGGTATCACTGCCCTCTCCGGTCCTCTCCTCCAAAAGCCACAGGAATGGTTGTGACCGTACCACGGTGGCAGCACCCCATCACCACCACTGCCTTGGTGGCATCTCACTGCCCACGTACCTGTGTGACCTTCTCGGTGACATTCTGGGTGCGCTCCATCACCTTGTGGGGAGCAATTATCTCAATCTCCGTGGTGGAGCCTGAGCGGTGCTTCTCCAAGTTGAACTCCACAAAGTTGAGCGTGAACTGAGGGATCTGGCTGATGGTCCGGTACTTCATGAGGTCTGAGTCCGAGGTGGAGTTCGGGGGGTTGGGTTTGACATGGGAAGCCTCTGAAAGAGGACGGAGAGAAGCACTGAGAAGGGCAGTGTGAGAAGGAGCCAATGCGCAGAGCCCTGACCTCAGCGTAGGACACCCAGGAGCTGGGGACCACCAACAGGTGCTGCCTGAAGGTTCCCATGTCTGCCTGGCCATAAAGGCTTGGCTTCTTTGGGGTGGCTCAGCCATGGGATGCCCAGCCCAAGAAGCCCAAGAAGGGGCTGCTTTTCAAACACATCACCCGCCTTTTCACCATTAAACCTCCTTCAAGGGGCTCAGGCCAGCTGCCAAAACCCAGCAATATCCTTTGCTACCCCTGAAGACTGTGGCGGGTTGGGAACCAGCCCCAGTGAGACCCACCAGGGAGGGATGCCAAAACTGGCACGAAAACCGATGAAGGAGCAGGTGGGTCTCCTCCACCACTGCATGCTTCACCCTGACCAACACAGCTCCTAAGCTGCTGCTGCCTTGGTTTTTGGCCACCAAACAGCCAGGAGCTGGCTGATGTCCCCACTCAGATGTATCTTCCACCCCCAGGCTCCAGGTAGGGAGGTCGGAGCTTTCTTGTGAAAAGCTGTAGTGGGGCTGGATCCTGGCAGTTTTCCCTGGGGACCTGCCTCTTCGGGTCACCCCAGTACAGGACCAGGGAGGAAGCCCCAGAGGTGGTCAGGTCACAGGTTTGTAGCAGTGTGCAGTCACGGAAGGGAGCATGTACCCACACCCAGGGCTTCAGGAACATCCCTGAGCACCGTAACCAGTGTGTCCCAACTTCCCGATCTCCCACAGGCAGGGCAGGGTTGTATTTTCAGTTTTCTACCCTGTCTATCCCTTGATAGACCCTGACATTGACCCAAGAGGTGTCACAGACGGGAGGTGTCTGAAGACATTGTGAAGGTGGCCCAGTTGGCACCAGCCATCCTGCTCCCACCCTCCTCCTCCCTGCTCATTCCCCTTCCCTCCCGCTACGTTGTGCCCCCTCCTGAGGGTCCGTGACCTGTCACTATTTAAGGATCATGATGCCCCACCCCATTTTCTCAAGCCGGACACCGCGGACTGATCTTTCTCCATCCCCAGTTATGGAGGCTTCTCATGCCTGGCCTCCATGTTACATGTCATCATCCCTCTCACGAGAACAGGAGGTCTGGATGTGAACACCACGGTGGAGGTACGTTTCCTCCCACCCTACCAAGTGGCCTGGCCAGTGTCTCATCCACCTCCAACACATGGACACAGCTGACATTGCACATGCCTGCAGACCCCTTCCCTCCCTCCCAGGGAGGTGGGGTGGTATCGGGGTGCCCCTCATGTGGGGCAGCTGAACGCAACCTGACGTGGTCCCACATCTCATGCACAACACCACGGACGGCTCTACCCAAGGAGCAGGACCTGCCTACGCAGGGAATCACATGGAGACCAGCGGGTTTTGGGGAGGAGACCCCAGCTTATCTCCACTTTGCAGAGGGAAAAGCAGTGCAGGGTAAGAGACCTCCCCCCGTGACGTGCCGGGGCCATCGCCCGGAACCATGGCTCCCGCAGTAGGACCGCCAGCTCCGGGCTTGTTCCCCTACCTGAGTTTGCCCTCCTTTCCCTGAATTTTCTCTGGAACTCAGACCTCGCAGCCTCAAAGTTGTCCAAGGAGGAGACCCTGCGGAGGCTGTGGAAGCTGCCCCCAGGGCGAGACCGAAAGAAACCCCACGCAGAGTACGACCCTCGTGGGCCCAGCACAGGAGGCTCTTGTTTCGGGTGTTGTATGGTGGGATCGGCCTCCAGGCTCGGCCTCCGCTCCTTTTCCAGGAGGGATTCGGTCTCTGACTGCACACAGTTCTCCTTGGGCGATGTCTTCAAGTCCCTCAAAATCAGGGAGTCACCACCAGGCTTTAAGACAGCCGGGAGAAAGCGTTTTATTAGAAGGAGCCCTCGCGTGCTGAGGGGAAGGAGGGGGAGCCGGGGGAGGTAAGAGGAGGGGCAGAGGGCTGGGAAGCACTGCGGTTCCTGAGGTCACCTCCAACTGGGACCGGGACCTGCTTTGCGGTGGGGCAGCCGAGCCCTGGGGGACTTGGCAGCTCCAACTCGCTACCAGCTCCTGCCGGAGGCTGGGTGGCTGCGGGGTGGTTTGCAAGACGATGCTGAGCAGCTGGGAAGCAGGCCAGAGCAAGAAGAGAAGAGGAGACCCTAGGGACAGGATTGCCTGGAGCATCTGCCTTGCCATGCGCTTTTCCAAGGAGTCCCTACGTCCCACCACTGGATCTGCCCTTCCCTCACCTGCTGCAAGAGCTCAGGCCACCGCTGAGGATGGGTGCCTGGGGTCCTGTGTTGGCGTCTAAGGGAGACGATGTGCTCTGCACCAGGAAGCACTGGAGGAGCTGCTGGGCTTGCCAACTCAGCCATAGGTGGCCCTCCTTCTCCTACAGCAACCCTTAGCTATTGCTAAACCTTTTTCCCTGGAGACTAAGGACTTTCCAGCCTTTAATGACTTCTGCAATGGGGTGCACAAAAAGCAGCCACCTTCCGGAGCAGGAACCTCTGGGTCTACACCTGTACCAGCCGTGCCCGCAGGAGGGACTGTGGCACTTCTCACCGTCCCCTAGGACCTTACTGCAGGTTTCAGGAGGGCGTGCCTGGAGGGACCATCTGCTGGCTGCTGCTGCATCTGCTGGGCTGCTCCCACTTGACCAAGCACCACCAAAGTGGTGGATCATCAGGTTGTCCTCAATGCACATCTTGCATATGTGTACGCCTGAAACATTGCAGTGCACCGTGCAGAGTCAGCCTGGGGGTACCCAGAGTCTTTAGCAGCACTGGCATAGGAGCGACATACCCAGAGCGTCTGATAGCACTACACGCCTTCAGCCTGCCATAAGCGCAACCTCTGAGAAGACAAGCACCTTCCACCTCATCATCTCTGTAATTTTGGGAAGCAGCTTTATCCAGGCTGTCTGGATACACCCAGCACAGTGAAAACCTGGCGCCTGGGGATGCATTAGCAGAGCAAAAGCCTCCTGCCCACAGCCCTGTGCCTCGAGCTGCCACATGAGAAAACACCACATCTTTGCCAGGAGGTACCTTGAGCACTTTTGGCAGTCAGGAAGCCATCAAGAACAGCAATCTCTATAAAGAGGTCCCACCAACATTTTTGCAATCTCATCACGTCAGCAATGACAGCATCGCCCTCCGTCATGGAAAGTACAGTCTTTGCTGGAGGACTGAGAAGCCAGAGCTGCCTGCACTGCCAGGAAAACATGGGGAAATGTGCCCTGTTGAGGTTTGCCTGCCAGTCCCTGCCCAGAGCAGACCCGCTGCAGTCTCCTACAGTCACCAGCACGTCCCTCCTCAGGGCGGGTACGACTCCCTGCATCTCCATCATCCCAGACAACTTGAACTACAGAGCCAGACCTTCCTCCCCAGCTTCAGCAGCGGTGCCCGCTGGCTTGGCACATCTCCCGCTCCCCCCTCGAGCCACGACACGTGCAACGCCGGGCTGGCCCCACAGAGCAGCACCGTCTAGCGCTATCCCACGCCACCAAAGCACCGCCGCTCACCAGCAGCCCTTGCCGGGGCCAGTGCTCAGTGCTGACCCAGCGCCGGAGCCCTTACCGCCAGGTATGGCCTGAGCCACAGCAGCCGAGGGACAGCGGGATGGGGAGAGCGGAGGGAGAGCGCTGGGACCTGGCCTGAGGCGTGGGCTTATATCAGACAAAGGCTACGGTTACCTTTCCATAGTCAATGGCTACTCCATCAAACTCACTGGTGGGCAGAGATTTCCGCTGGATTTTGAGTCGCCGCACGGACGGGAGACTAAACTTCAACCTCCTACCTTGACCTTGTTAAAAAGAAAAACAAAACACAAGAGAGACAGATGTAACCTAGCTGCACGTGACGGCTGGAGCGAGACAGGGCACAGCGGTGGCAGGGGAAGAGGCTACGGAGAATTTTGGGTAGCTCTGGGGGACGTACGTGGCCCTTCCTCCTGCAACATGCTTGCTGTTCCCGTGCCATCACATCGCCCTGTGCTGAAGGCAGACCCTGACCTGGCAGAAAGCACTGCTGGGCTGGAGGAGATTCCCCTGCCATGGCGGGTGCAGGACAGGAAAGGTGCAGAGCATCCCTAAGCCAATTACAGACGTTAAAGCCACTTAAGGGATTTGGACCTGGAGGAAATCGAGCCTCTAAATCTCCTTGGGTGGAACTTTGGGAGCGGGGGAAAAACCACACAAGAGAGACGGTAAGATAGCAAGGATTAAAAAATTTATTTCTAGCAATTTTGTCCCTGCAGTTGCTCTGGATTTTCAGTGAGGGATGCTGGACCAAAGAGGGGACGTCCCTTGCTGCCATCATGGGGGACCAGGAGACCAGTTCACCAGAGACCAGGACTGGGGCACGGGCAGCCAGGGCTGCAGCGAGCTGCGAAAGGGTTCTGGAGGGGAAAGGGCCAGACATGCAGAGGGACTGGCTGCGCGTACAGCAGGACCTGATGTCCCCGGTTGCGACACCCAGTACAAAGCTGCTCATCCTCTTCTCATGCTGGTCCATGGAGCAGACCGCGGCCACCTGCTGCTGCAGTCAGCGTGAGCAGCCAGGCTGACACCCTGCTGCCTCGGGGCTCGGCTCAGCCCTGGGCTTCATCCGACCCCCAGCAGCACCAGTTGTGCTCACTAACGGGACCAAAAGAGGCCGAAATCCCAGGGTGTGGGGAATGCAACATGAGCTCTGTGAAGGCATTGTCGTTGGGGGAAAAAGCAGCACATTGAGGGGCTGTTTGGTTTTGGCAGGATTCGCTTCCCTCACTGAGCCCCGACATGCCGCCAAGCCACTCGGGCAGGCTCCTGACCTGCCCAGCTCCCCAAAAATGCCCCCATCGGCAGGGGAACCCATGCAGGCTCCCTCTGCTCACCCCGTCCCCCACTGCCCAGAGCAGCTTTTCAGCTGGAAGAAGCAAAGCAGCCGACTTTCCCTGCACACCAGTGAGCCAGGGACCAGCAACACATCCGCCTGTGGCTGTGTAATTAAAGACTGAGTCAGAAATCCCGTGCACAAGAGACCGATCTGGGCTGGCGCCAGCAGCTCTGGCCTTTCCGCACTCCCCAGCGCTGGAATGGGAAACCCGAGCAACACTCCTCGAGATGCACAGTGCAACCTCCAACGCACAGGAAAGCAATAGGTACCCTTTTCGGGTGCCTTCTGCAGCCCAAGGTACATCTGGGAGTGGTATGGGGTATGGATGCGTCATATGTCGAGATGTACCATGAGCTGAGGGGGTGCAAAGCAACACCGATACTGGAATTGAGGATTTCCTCAGCAGTCTGCATAGAAGCTAACTGGTACTAAAGCAATACACCAAAAACGTCGATCTCATCACTCTACAGACATGGGAACACATGCACAGGTTATATATACATTCACACACATACGTCCGTAAGTCCCGTGTGTGTATGTCTGGCCCAAGGAGATATAAAACCTGTCACCACACAGAGCTCCTTCGCTGGCACCTGCCGCCAAGCACGCAGACACCTGGATGGCTCCGGGATGTATATATGCACCCAGTGTGAATGTGTTAAAACTCACGGTACGGTACCAATACGAGGGGCAGCGTGAAGGGTCCCCGTCAGTCCCTGATGTGGCTCTGGCTCCGGTCCCGGTCCTGCTGTGCCACCCCTCATGCCAGGGGGGGACAGACCAGGCTGCTCCCACAGCTTTCCTTTGAGACCTGTCCCGAGCCTCCCTACAGTGACCCGCATCCCCAGGGATCGTTCGCGTGAAGTCGGAGGGAGGATTCCTTCCCTGACTACAACACAGGCAGCTGGACAGGGCTGTCCAGCAGGAGGATATTTAGAGCTCCCCTTCCCGTGGTCAGCTCTAACATCTGCATCCCTGGGTGTCCACATCCCCTTGAGAGCCTCACCGTGGCTTCCCTTTGATCTGGCCTTCCCCAAAAAAGGAGTTGGAATTTTCCACTGCCTCCAGAAGACCCACAAACGGCGGGATGAGCCTGGGGCAACAGGGAACAGCCCAGAGCTGGGGCAGGCTCCGAGCCACCCCAGCACAACCACCCTCCTGCCATTCACCTGCAGTGGTGACCCCATAGCACAGCCATGACATTGGTGACACCAAATGTCCCTTGGCCCTCCTGGTGACCCTGCACACAAGTCCTGTCCCGTGCCAGCACCTCCTGCCCCTACCAGCGTGGTGCTGCAGCCACGCAGCAGGGTACAAACGCACCATCCCACGGAGGGGGTTGATGCCCTCCCCTGTCCCCAGGGGTTCGGGAGGTGTGTGTGGGCTCCGTGCACACGTGGGGCTGTGGGGCGCACAGCCAGCTCAAACGGACTCTCTGCACCCAGCAGGTGTTTGGCCGGATCAGTCCCCCGGTGCAGCTGTGCACACACACAACCCTCTGCTCCTGGGCATGCTGCAGGGCTCAGCCCCACGATGCAGGATCCTGCCCAGCCACGGGTGCATCCTTCAGTCCCCACAAGCTCCCAAAAATACTGTGGATGGGGATAGCCCCGAGGATGCTGCGTTGCCCTCCCGCCGTCCCCACCGTCCCCGCTGACACCCACCTCTATGCCAGCCCTGCGACAGGCGCTGGTGCAGGCTCCGGCTGGCACTCTTGGTGATGAGCTGTGCCAGGTCCTCAAAGTTGAGGATGAACATGATGACGACACCGTCCTCGTTCTTCACCGGCACCACGTCCACCAGGCAGCGTAAACACGAGGCTGCCGAGCAGAGACAGGCTCAGGGGGGCTGCACAGGAGGCTCTGCCCAACCCCCCAACTCTCCGGTCCAAAACACTTTTGCCAGAAAAGTTTTTCTTTAAGCACTTTGATGGGTGTAATCCCTGGTGATGGACGGTGGAGGATTTGGAAGATGATCTGAGCCCTGGGAAAGGGCCATAACTGCAGCATCCCAGCTCACACAGATCGCATCTTGCTGGGTTTTTTTCAGTCCCAGACAGTAATTTGTATTAATATACTTGAGAGCAGCAATTAAGGAGTAGGTAATTAAGAACTCAGAAAGTCCCAGGTAGTGCTTTAACCTCATTAAGCATGCTGCTTGTAATCATGCTGTAGCTAATTGCCCTGTAATTGCCAGGCAGTTTTTGGGGACTGACTTCAGCTGTCTCGTGTCCTGTATGCAGGCAATGGGGTTGAGCCCGACTGTGTGCCCCGTCCTGACCCTGGGCAGCAGGATGTGCTGGGATCGGTGGGATGGTTCCCAAGGCAGCTGGTGGTCAGGCACAGCCTCGTCTCACTCCTTCCATGGGGAAACTGAGGCACGGGGGGGCAGAAGGACTGGCTGAGTGTCCTGGGGGTGAGGGGGGCTGTGGGGAGGGCTCCAAACGTGGCCACAGGGCACGAGGCCACGTGGGTTTGCCTGTTGGATACCGGCTCTACCCCATGGCTCTGCTTGTGCTGGCAGCCAGGCACCAGTTTACGATCAGAGGCACCCAAAAATACTTGCAGGCCTTTCCCAAAGCACCAAGTGGAGGATACAGGGCGGTCCCACCTCTCTCACCAGCTTTATTCCCTGCAAATCCTTCAAAGACCCTACCCAAAGGTATCATCACTGTGGGTCCGATCCTTGAGCTGTCCCCGCAGCTGCTCTGGCAAAACCCCCTGGACACCCTCCAGGCTCCTACCCCAAACCTCCCAGGAATGGCGAAGCAGCCGGGTACCACTGCCTGGCCAGCACGGAGCGAAGCCACGGCCTTCCGTGGCAGTTTTTGCCAGGCACAGATCCCTGATCTCGCCTTTCCCCCATGCTCTGATTACCAGGGATTAGCGGATCCGGCAGGGATGCACTGCCGGCCGATCCAGTGCTCTCCTGCTCTCACCCTGGCCAAGCTCTGGCCGGGAGGGGGATGTCAGCCTTGCTGCGTATAATTTTAAGGAGCTCAGAGCCTCCTGTAATCAGGAGCAGATGGCCGGCATCGGGCAACTTCAAAATCTGCCGTGACGTCAGGGATGTGCACATACACAGACACATACACACACAAGAACGGGAAAGAAATGGATACAGTAAAATCTGTTTAAAGGACCTGGCAGCCGGGATTATTTCTTTCTTTATTTCATCGTTGTTCACCACAGGGAGAGGAAATCCACTTAAATGTGTGAGCTGGGGAGGAGGCCGGGGGGGATTTTCAGCAGATAAAGCTGTTTCGAAGGGACGCATGGGCACGCTGCAGGCTATCTGCACACGGAGCCAATGGGGATGGAAAGAAATGAGCCCTTTCCCTTCCCTATGTCAGGATTCTTAGGGAACTAAAAGACGAGCGGTGTCCTTTAGGTGATGCCAAGAGAATGAGGTGCCCCATATGATGCTAAGGTGGCACGTGCCCGGTGGGACGATGCGATGCTGCGATGCCATCCCTGGGATGCCGCAGCTCTGCCAGTGCTGGTGCTGGCGCTGGCATTGGGGCATGCAGCTGGTGTGCACGTGTGTGCCCGCTCACCCCCGCGTGTGATGGTTGGTGGCACCAGATGCTTTCTCCTTTGCTGTGTTATAAAATGAGTTTATTTTTCTCCACAGGTGGTTCTGAAGCGTCACCAACCTCCCGGCGACCCACAGCCCAGCATGGCTCGTTGGCACGGGCAGCCATCAGCTCCATGCTTCCCCCCTGGACCGGGAATCCTGATCCAGAAGGCCTGATCCTGGCTCACAGGCTCTGCCCTGCTGCATCCCTTTCACTGCTTCACTTTTCCTTCTTAAGTTCCTCCGCAGTGGTGGGAGGGGATGGCCTCTAAGCTGTTCTCAGGGGGGCCAGATCCTGACAGGCCCTATGTGGCATGGAAAGGGTTAATCCCATGGCCAATGCAGAACAGCTGAAAACTGGGCCCAGTTACACCTAGTTGGAGGGATATAAGGAGCAGCTGGGAGGTGGCTCGGGCTGGGTGTGGGAGGCAGCTGATGCCTGGTTTGATCCTGCAAATCTGGGAGGTGCTGCTGTAAGCGCCCACGCTGACCCCTTCTTAAATTGAGCTGTGTGGTCTGTGTTGGTTAGAGAGGACCTACAACGGTCATCTAGTCCAACTGCCTGACCAGTTCCAGGCTGACCAAAAGTTAATTGGGTGTGGGACCCTCCAAGACCAGGGGAATTGCCCCAAAAGCAGCCCTGTGTGCCAGGAGCTCAGTGCCTTGCTCAGACCTGCACCTCAGGGCATGGATGGCATCAAGGGGATGCTGGAGTATTGGGGCTGGGGATGGGAGCAAAGCGTTCCCTTTAGCCTGGCCCAAAGACAGGGCAGATCCCCAGGATTTGGGGTCTCTGGGCAGCTGTGATTTGGGGTACCCCCAGCTCTGTGGAGAGGCTGCAGCTGGGAGAACCCTGGCACCCTCTGTCCTGACTTGGTTTTCCTGCGGCAAGCCAGCCTGGGCTCTGCCAAATGCTGAGCCTGCTCATCCTTCCCACCAAAACCAGGTACCTGCTACGGCACCGGTGGGCTGAGCCGGCCCCAGGAGGGACCCCAGCCCTATATCGCTCTCCTTGTTCCTCGATCGACTGTCCCCATCCATCTGCCTGTCTCTTCCCTTCAGCTGTTCAGCTAATCTGTCTCCATCCATCTAATTTTATCCAGCCGCCAAATGATCTCTCTGAGGAGCCCCAGGGGCGTTCGCAACCTGCCTGCGCTCCGTGGCCGCTGCTGTGGGGCTGCTTGCCCACCACCGGGGTGAAACCCAGCCTGGGGGCTACGGAAGGGGCTGGGCAGCAGGGATGCAACACGGATGCTCTTTTGGAGGATCCCACAGCCAACGTGATGGTTTGGGCAAAACAGCTCCTTCCCTAAAGCCTGGGCTGGGTTTGATCTTCCCAGCACGCAGCCCACCTCCCCCAGGCTGCGCGCTTGGAGGTTTGCGCTTTCCGACCCGTCTTGTCTTCTGACCTTGATAAAAGCGAGCACTTAATAACATTAAAAATGTCATCGTTGGGGCCCTCCCTCCCCGGCCCTCTTATCCTCCGCAGCCACCAGTGGTTAATGCATTTGTCGGTATCATCAGTATTAAACTAATCAACAGGACATGGGGGTTTCCGAGAGCTGGACACAAACCAGTATTGTTATGAATATTAAAAAACCAAGCTATTAATCTGCCCTCGGAGCTCTTACTGAGTCCTTCCCTGCCCCCGGCTGGGAGATTTAATCTGCAGGGTCTCATGGCAGAGTGGCTAAATCTATAGTGGTATTATATAACGGAGTGGAGGAGAGGGGCTGGGAAGGGCACGGAGGGGACAGGGATGGGGATGGAGCCATGCTCCGGGGCTGGCTGGTACGCTGAGGGAGGTGCTTGGGGGTGCTGAGCCTTGCTTCCACCCTGGAACAAATAAATCAGTGTTAGGGCTGGGTAGAAACTTCAACGGGAAGCTCTGATCGCTGGGAGGTCCTGAAGCAAATCCTTGAGGCGGGATGGAAAGTGATGGGGGTGGGGGCTGTGCTGGTGGGACATGGGTCACTCCTGGGGTCTGGGGTGAGCGATGGGTGCTGGGTCTGCATCCCCCTGCGTGGAGAGGGATGTGCACCACAGGGTCTGCACCGGCCCCTCTCCCCACACCCAAACAGGGCATGGAAAGACTGAAACTTGCTGTGACACCAGACTGGCAAAAATGCTCCTTGCAGCAGCCCCCAAACCGCTAAAATGCCCTTATTGAGGAACGGCGGCGGGATGGAGGTTGCCCCCTGCGCAGTGATGAACGCAGAGGTGTCTGCAGCCTGCAGGAGCTCACTGCTGGAACCAGCAGCCCACGGGAAAACCAGGTGGCCGAGGGTGCCCACCAACAACGCGGCCGCAGGAGGGATGCCTCCAAGCCTGGCGGGATGCTTCAGTGTGCAGGTGGAAGGATGTTCTGACCCCCAGGATCCGAAAGAGGTCCCAGGTCAAAACAGGGGGATGGCAAAATGCAGTTTAACCTCCCTGGCAAGCGAAGCGAGCAGCCACATCCAGGCCCATGGTCCTTCCCTTGCTAAATCCCACTGGCTGCAGGAATTAAGTCCAGCTTAGCACGGGGCTGTGCTGCCAAAGCTGCAGCACTGACTGTGTTTCCTTGGGCTGTCGGGCCATCCCAAGGGCCCTGATCCCATGGCACACTGGGGATGCAATGGCCATCGAGGATGAAGGGTCTAGGGTGGGAACTGGGGACTCTGCTGGGGCAGGGATTCCAGGAAAAAGCCCCCTGGGAAGCATCCCCGGGGGGTACTGGGGATGCTCTGGGTCTGCCCCTTGGTTCATGGGACATGTGGTCCAAGCGCAGAGCATCTGAGGAGCAGCAGAGGATGGAAAACATGTCTCTTATGGCTTTGTGCCCCAGTTGCACCATCCCTGGGGCAGAGCTGGGGCAACGGAGTGGCTGGAGCTGCAGCTCAGCTGTGCCGGGGGTGGCAGGATCGGCCCCACAGCGCGGGATCTCCAGGACTGGAGCGTTTATCGTTGTGAGGCGGGATGTTTATACGTCCCTGTCTGGAGTTGGGCCATGGTGTTTGTCCCTTTCCCGAGGTCACAGCCTTGCTCTGCCGAGGCCGGCCCTTAAAGGAACACAAATCAAACGGCCCTGGCTTGGCTTAAACCCCACGTTTTTGTACAAGCAAAGAGCTCAGCTGGGAGCTGGGGTTTTGTCAGCTGGCCATGCCTCCCTGCTCCGCTGCCGCCTGCAAGGTCCCCTCTGCCCTGCCTTGCCCACCCCACGGGGCAGCAGCAGAGCCTCCCTGGGGCTGCTGGCACCGGCCCCCAGCCCCACTGGTGCCAGGACCCGGCAGCTGCCCATGGGATTTTCCCTCCTTCTTCCAGTGAACCCGTCGGGCACGTCACACATCGCTGCTTACAGAGCCGTATGGAGAAACCTTGGCCAGATCCAGCCCCGCCTGCCTTAGCCAGGGCATCCTGGCAGCAGCTGCTGGAGGGGTTATTGCTGTGCCATGGATGTGCCCAGGGCTGGGGACAGAAGGGACATGTCACATGAACCCCCCGTCCCCTTCAGGCACGGTGACACCCCGCAACCCATGCCTGCCTGGCTGCCGGCCCCGCAGCTGCCTGCCCAGGCACCCCACTGGGAGCTGTGGGGGGACAGCCGGGGGGGACACCGGGTGCCCCAATTGCTCTGCAACCTCTCCCCTCCTCCTGGAGCCCCCGGGGGAAATCCCAGTTTAGGGCACCACTGTAACGAATTTGCTGGCCTGATCCCAGTCCCTAATCCCTAGCCCCAGGGGACCAGCACAGACTGATCCCGCTGGAGGGGACAGGGATGGAGGGGCTGGGGCTGCAGGCAGCGGCTGCCCCACCAGCTGCTCCCGCTGCCTCTGCCCCGCATCTCCCCTTTCATATTCATAAGCATCGCATTCATGCAGATTAAGTGGGAGCAGGCACTGCCAGCTGCTGCTGCTCAGGCCATGCCAGCACTGCTATGCCCAGCACCTGCGGCCACCGGCCCCACTTGGGGGACCCCAGGGACTCTTGCCGGTGGCTTCACTGCAAAGCACATCACCCGCAGGGGTAAAAAAAACCCCAACCCTGGGTGCAGCTCAGCCCCACCAGCCGCTCGCTGTCATCCCCAGGGGATGCTGGAAGGGGCCCGGCTCAGGCCTCCAGAGTGGGGAGCGTGTCCCTGGGGCTGGTGGCTGTGGCTGCTCCTCACCACAGCAGGAGCTGATCCCACGATGACCCCCCTGGCCGGGGCAGCCCCAGCTGTGCAGCATCTTGTAAAGAAATTAACTTTTCACTGATCTCCCGGCTTTGAGCGGGGGATTAGAGCCCACATGCGCCGCAGCCGGGCTCTCCCCTCTTTCCAAGGCTTTTTTTGGGCTGCTGTGGCATGGAGGGACAACTGCCCTTGCTGGGCCGGTCCCATCTTCCCCCACCGGTACTTGGTTCTTGGCCATTTCAGCTGCCTGGATCTGGGCTTACCATCGGCACCGGTGGCTCCCGTTATAATTAGCTGATGACAGCATGGGCATCGGGGTGAGGAGCGAGCAGCCAGGCTGTCCCCAGGGACATGCATCACCCCATCACACAGCATCCTGCCAGTGCATGGGCAGAGCCACCTGCCCAGAGACCCATGGGTGCCCCCTTCCCACCTACCTCCATCCATCCCACCCTGGTCCTGCCGGGGGGGCTCCGACAGGCAGGTTTGGGGTATAATATTGTCTCTGGCAACCAGAAAAGCAAGGAAACAACCCCGCGAGCTGCAGAGCCGGGAGTACCGCAGTAATAAACAGCAGGTCGAGGCTGGAGATTGGTGCTGCCGGTATGAAAAGGAGGACAGGCTGGTTTGGAGCCTCCACCGGCTAATTAAGCAGCAGCTCCCTATAATGCGAAGGCCTTTTCTTTGCCGATAAGACCCATTTATAATGGGCTGAGCGGTTGCAGGCTGAGTGCTGGGGGGAAACAATTGGAAAGCATATTGCTGGTGGGGCTGGGTTTTAAAAATAGACATAAAGGGCTTGCTTCTGGGCATTTTTTCCTTTTTATTTTTTTTCCCTCTTTTTAATAAAAAAGAGAAGAAAGCAGCTCAGAGCTGCACTGAGAGTTTCCCGTGGCCTAGAGGAAGAGCAGGGCTCTGAGGAGAGCACTGAGCATCCTGTGAGCCCGGTGGGAATGGTTCAAAGCAGGGAGGATGGCATTGGATCGGGCTTCCAGCCTGAATGGTCCCTGGAGATGGATGGCTGGGGAAACCATGCTGAGGGAGGGGAAAAGGGCTGCACACGTTGTCTGTGCCATGGCCACACATTGGCATTGGGATGGGAGCAGTGGGACAGCATGTGCCCGCTCCTCCTTGTGCCTCCCGGGCTGCACTGGGCTCCAGCCACCCCCTGCCACCGCAATGGCCGAGGGGGTCACGCAGCCCAGCCCTGGCACCGCTCCCTGGCCCTGCTTCGCCAGGGCTGCCTGTGCAAGGAAAAGCCTCCACCGGGTCCCTCAGCAAGGACAGGAGGAAAATCACAAGGAAACATGGTCAGTGAGTGGCCTGATCCTGCCACCGCGCAGCGCCCGGCCCCGCTAGGTTAACCGTGTGCGTTACACACAGGGGTGCTGCCAGCGGATAATTCCTGGGGCCGATCCGCTGGCACCTGGATGCCAGCCCAGGAGATTGGGTCTGGGAGGGAGGCCAGGGCACCCAGGTCCCAGCTCGAGGGACAGGGTGCTGGGCTGGGAGCCAGGGCTCCTGCCTCCTCCTTCCCTTTGCTTCCAGTTGTTTCTCCTCTACTCTGCCACGCTGGGAGCAGCTGGCAGCAGGGTGCAGCCCCTTGCTCAGGCCAAGACCCCATCAACACAACCTAAAGCAATGGGAAAGCTCCACAGGTGGAAGAAAGGAAATTTTAATATTTTTAACCTCTAGCGAGCACCCAATCTCCATTGCCCCCACCCCTGGGAGCCCTGTCTCTGCTTTGCAGCATCAAGCACTAAATATTTATTTAACTTCCTGCAGTATTAGAACTAATCACTGTATTTTCCATCAAAGCTTCATTTTCATCTTAGCGTAATTCCATCTGTGCACACACAGCCACATCCTGCTCACTGGAAAAGCAGCTCCGAGGCCGGCAGCTGCACCCGCTTTTGGCAGAGACGGGGTGTCTGTCTCATCTGTCTTGGAGCACATACTGGGAGACTGGGAGACCCATGTCCCAGGCCAGCCCCTCCTCCAGCTTCCCGCAGGATCCTCTTTCATGACGCAGGGATCCCACAAGTGATGCCATTGCTTGCCCCAGGACCTCTGAGCCATCACCAAGGGTTCGCATATGACCCAATTCCCAAATAATCTGGTAACAGCTTCCATCGCTCGAGGTCCCAACAGCCCCAGTGCCCCATCACAGCAGAGACTGCTCCATCCCACTGGGAGTCACTGGTGACTTGCCCCTGGCAAAGCCCCAGGCCTGGGTGCAGCCCCAATGCCCTGGTAGCATCAGACCCCCTTCACCTCCCACCATCGGCTTCACACAGCTCAAATCCTGGGCAGGTGACACCTCCCACCACCGCATCACCCCCAAAATGTGACTCTTACTGTCTTTGCGGTAGTAGAGGATCTCGAGCTTGCACTCCTCGGAGCCGAGCAGGGCCTGGGTGAGCTGGGCGATGGAGCTCTTGGTGGTGTCGGGGCCGGTGAGGAAGTCACAGGTGCAGGGTCGCTGCATCACCTCCACACGGGAGTAGCCGAACATCTCACAGAAGCCATCGTTGCAGTAGATGATGGCGCAGTTCTCCATCTGGGCGTTGGCGATGAGGAACTTGCGGTCTGCGGGGAGGCAGGAGAGGTTTAGTGGGGTGCTGGGGATGCGCAGGGATGGGGGACAGCCTGGGTGGGTGAGGGGGTGCTTGGGCTTTTTGATGCCACCCACTGTGGGGCTTGTGCGGGGATGGGCTCCCTGGGGACACGAGTGACAGGCTGGGGGGAGGATAGCTGACGCCCTTGCTCTTCAGAGAGGGAAAATTCCCCCAATTTCATGTGAATCGGTGCCTGTGGGGACAGGGGGACCCAAAGGGGGTGTCCCCAGTAAAGGCAGTTTTTGCCAGGGTGGGCCAATCCACGCGGCCTCGGTGTCTCACTGCTCGCATGTGGGGATTCGATGCATGGGCAACCTGTCTCCTGCCGGCACCGCAGGCAGAGGGAAGAGCTGCAGTGTCTGTCCCCAGGAGCTTATCAGGGACCTGAGTTATCTCAGACTTCCCACCCTTGCTCATATCTGACTGAAGTCAGGCAAGGGGTGAGAGGAGTGAGCGTGAGGTTTGGCTTCATGGCAAGCTGGGTGAAATCCATCACACTAATGATTCTCCTAATGTTTTATAGGATAATTGTGCCTTTGGGCTGAGGCTGAAATCCAGCCCCTGCTGGGCTGCGTGGCCCCCTGTGCTCAAGAAGAAAAGGGCTCAGGTGGAGGAAAAGGGAAACTGAGGCAGGGAGTGGTGCTGCCCCCAGCCCCTCCTGGTGCTGCACCACCGGGCTGAGCTGGGGCCAGACCCGCTGTCATGCCGGGGTGTGTGGCAGCACTGCCCAGCCTGCGACATCCAGCCCCAGATGGAGCTGCCTCTGCCTTTATCCTGGGGGAGACCCAGCCAAGAGCTTTGATTTGGTTTGATTTTTTTTTTTCCCCAAGGAAATTGGGGAGTGCTGGGCTGGGGAGGTTCCTCTCTGAGGACAGTTTTACTGGGATGTGACATGGGGCTGTGGATGCTGATGTGATGGATACCGTGCCCCCCCCCCCCCCCCCCCCCCCCGCAGCATCTCCCTCAGCGTTTGGCACTGGCTCCAGGCTGGAGCCAGAGGCAGGTCAGAGCAGAGGGTCCATTCAGAGGCTGCCTCCCAGGCCAGACCCTAATTAATCTCCTGGATTACCCAGGAATGGCATCTGCAGCCTGTGTGCTCCAGAGCCCCGCTGCACTCCAGCCTCGCGGGGAATTTCACCTCAACGCGGGAGAAACCTCCGCACGGCTGCGGTACCCAGCGCCGGGGCCTGATGGGTGGGGGGTCCCCTCCCTGGCACATCGCTGCTCTCCCTGGTGTCACCTGCAGAGTCCCTACTCTGGAGGATGCCTCCCAGTAAAACCACTGCCCCCAGGGATGCAGCACTGGGGTCTCCTGCTTCATCCCATCCTGTGACAGCCCTCGGTGGCCCTTTGTGGGGGTCTCCCCCCCCGGCACCTTCCCCTCTCCCACGCAGGGCTGACGCTGGTGCCGGCGCTGCAAACAGCACAAACCACCACGGCCAAATGCCTCCCAGTTCCCCGTTCCTGATCCCTCTCTATAGAAATGGCTCTGCCAGCTGGGAGGTGGCACAAGGAGGGGACCTTCCCCCAAGCCCCGCTCCTGGGCTGTGCTGCCCACTTGCCGTGGATGATTCCCCACCGAGCGCCCAGCCCCGCAGGCCAGATCCGGGCTGGATCCAGGCGGGGCTGGCGCAGGGCAGGATTTATGGGGCTGGCAGGGTGCTGGAGCGAGCTGTGCCGAGCACCAGGGATGCGACCAAGGCCGGGATGGGAAGGAGCTGCAGAGCCAGCTCTCCTTGGGAGGGATTTTCACCCCAGATTTGCTTTCTGCCCTGCCCTCACCTGCAGATTTGCCCTTGCCCCCATGGTACTGGGGCTCTGCTCCCATCCTGGGAGGGAAGTGTTGGGCCTCGCTGGGTGCAGCTGCACCCGTGGGAGCTGCGTGGGCGGGGTGAAGGCACCCACAAGCAGGGGAGAACACACTGCCTGTGGCACCAGTGTGGCTGGGGGGGGGCAGTTTAGTGTCTCCCCAACACCTGTCACACCAGGGAGCTGCTGCAGGGGAGCGCGGGGCGATGTCTTGGCAGAGCCCAGCTGGTGCCCGACATGTCTGGCAGAGCATAGGCAGGGAGCGGGCAGGGACCAGGGGCCCTGGCTGCTTCCCCGCTGGCACGCTTCGCCGCCCTGCCCCCCGCTGCTCCCCAGCCGCCGCTTCCCAGTGGGGGACTGATAGCAACCAGGGACAGTTTTTCTCGCTTTCTGTCCCCAGGGTCACATCACTCACTGCCAGGGCAGCGCAGATCCGGGCAGGGATGGCAGCGCTAGGGGCGATTGCCCACCCAGCAAACTTGGACACCGGAGAAAAACCCCAGCAAGGCCGCAGGGAGGTGTGCGCAGCCCCAGCACCCCACGGCAGACCCCCGAGCACAGCTGCTGGGGGAACCCCGTCCCCCACTCCCCTCCCCTCATCGCTGGCTGCGTAGGAGGGACCCAGCCCCATCGGGGTGCCCAGACAGTGGGCGCGGAGCCCCCGCCGCCTCCCCTCGGCCCCCACCCAGCCACACGCAAACCCCAGCGCTCCCTGACGCGCACGAACTCTTCGCTATATTCGACACGAAACCAGCCCAAAAATTCATATAAAGGGATTACTGCGAGCAACAGCAAATGGCAACATCTCACCAGGGACGGCTGCCGCCGAGCAGCGGAGTTGAAGGCAAACAGGCAGCGAGCCCGTCTGCGCTGCTGCACCCCCCCTCTCCCCCAGCCCTGCCAGCCGGGACCCCCTCCCACCCCCCCGAGGACCCCCTCCCAGCGCGGGGCTGCGGGGTCCCTGGCCCCTGGGGGACCCCTGAATCGGAACCGCTCATCCCCCTTGTGCCGCCCTGGCTATAAATACCCGCGGGGACACCGCCTGGCTGTCACCCACCCCTGTCCCGTGCCCCCCCGGGAGGTCACAGGGGTGCCTTCATCTCCCCGGGGACACCCGCGGGTGGCCACGCTCTCCCCTTCCGCCTGCCCCCCCCCCCCCGCCCCGCTCCCCACTGTGCCCCGAAGTCAGGGGGGCGCCCGCAGCCGCGTGGGGGGCGGGAGCGGTGCCGGGGGTGCCGGTACTCACTTTGCCCTTCAAATTTGCGGATGATGGTGTCCAGGTAGGTGTTCTGGGGGGCCACATGGCCCCGGCGCACCGGCATCGCGCCGCCGCCCTGCGCGCCCCGGCAGCGGCCGAACTTGCCGCGGAGGCGGCGGGGGAGCGCGGCCCGGCCCCGGCGCGGCTCGGCACGGCACGGCACGGCGCGGCCCCGCTCCGCCTCACCCCAGGGCTGGCCGAGCTCTGGAGCCCAGCCGGGCCGGGGCTCCCATGCTCCCGGTGGCCGGAAGGGGGAACCCCTCCGCCCGCCCTGCCGCGCCCGGCTCCGGGAGGGGGCGGCCGGGGAGGATGGGGGTGGGGGCGTGGGGGGGGGAAGGGGGGGGAGGACCCGCTCGGAAGGGGGAGAAAATAATAGAATAAAATAATAAGAGTAGAAATCCCCAAAGTGCTTAGTCACCGCTGCCCCGGCCCGCCGGAGGCTCCGGGGAGCTGTCGGCAGAGCAACAGCTGCCGGCCGGGGAGCTGCGCCCCCCCCGCGCCCCCCCGGCTCTCCCCCGTACACCCCGGCGCCCCGCGGCCCCGGCCCCGCACGGCCACGGCCCCGCAGACCGGGGTGCCCGGGGCGGAGCGCGGCGGGGAGCAGGTGGGTGCTGGGGGTGGGGTTGTGGTCCTCGGGGAGCTGGGACTTGGGGAGTTAGGGGTAGAGATGGGGTCCTTGGGGGGCTGGGACGGGGGGAGCTGGGGTGGAGGCGGGGTCCTTGCGGGGCTGGGATGGGGGGAGCTGGGGTGAAGGTGGTGTCCTTGGCAGGCTGGAGTAAGGAGTTACTGGGGGGATGGCAGTGGGGACTTCGGGGTGCTGAGGCAGGGGGTACTTGGGGGGATGGAGGTGGGGACTTTGGGGTGCTGGGGCAGGGGCTACTTAGGGGGATGGAGGTGGAGTGCTGAGGCAGGGGGTACTTGGGGGGATGGCGACGGGGTCCTTGGGGCACGGGGGCAGGGGGTGCAGGAGGGTTGGTGTGTTGGGACAGAAGGATGTGCTGGGGAGGGGGGTGGTGGTGTGGGAGCGCAGGTGAGGGTGCTGAGGGCGCTGGAGAAGGGGGGTAGTGAAGGGAGGGGGCTGGGGTGCTGGAGAGGGGTGCTGGGGGAGGACGTGCCGGGGGGTGCGGGGAGCTGGGGGTGGGGATGGTGAAGGAGGGTGGGGATGGGGTGCCGGGGTTGTTGGAGGAGGGGGTGCAGGGGGTGGTGGGTGGAGGAGGGGCGGCAGGTGGTACTAAGGTGCAGGGGGTGGTGCGGGGGGTGCAGGGGCGGAGGAGGAGATGCAGAGGTGCAGAGGCAGGGGAGGGGGTGCCGATGGGTGCAGGTGCTGGGGGGGGATGTCTGTGGGTGCAGGGGTGCAGAAGCAGAGGAGGGGGTGCTGAGGGGCGCAAGGTGCGGAGGAGGGGATGCAGGGGTGCAGCGGAGGAGGGGGTGCAGGGGTGCAGCAGGGGAGAGGGTGCTGTTAGGCACAGGGGGGCAGGGCAGGGGCTGACGGGGGGTGCAGAGGGAGAAAGAGGCTGTGGTGCTGGGGGTGCCAGGGAGGAGGTGCAGGGTCCCGGGGGGGTGTCCCGGGGGGGTGTCCCGGGGGGGTCCGGGGGCGTCCGGGGGGGTCCGGGGGCCGCGGGCCGGGCGGGGCCCCGCGCCCGGCGCTGTCCAGCCGCGGCGGTGCTGAAGGGCCGGGCAGGGCGGCCGGGCGGGGGGGGGGGGGGCTGGCTGCCTGTGTGGGGGAGGGGCTTGGCATGGGGGGCACAGGGCTCTGCGGGCACGGAGGGTCGCTGGAGGACACGGAGGGTCCGGAGGGGCCCGGGGTCCCGTGGGCTCTGTAGGGCAGAGGGCGGCCGGTGGGTACCCGGGTCTCCGTGGGACATGGGGGTCCCAGGGCGGCGCTGCCCTGACCCAGCCCCAGGTTCAGCTCTTCCCCTGCCCACCTCTCCGTGCCCCTCTGGGGTGAAGGCCAAGGGGACCCGCTCCCTTCCCGAGAAATCCCCTCTGGCCAGCCCTTTTCTTCCGGGTCCACTGCTAAGGGCAGTGTCCACTGAGGGCCTTTCTATTATTATTTTGTTATGCACAATTTTTCAGGCATGAAATTGGTCTAAGAGGATTATGGTCCATTATCATCAGCAGGAGTGTTTTGCTGGGATTTTCAATTAATATTCCAGTGCACCTCAGCAATATACATGGGGATGGGGCCGTGCCCGTGGGGCACTCGACCTGCAGCGTTGCCTGCTGGAGTTGCCTCCTGTCCCTGGGCCAGTAATGCAAGTGCTCGTGCCCTTTCAGGTCCATTTCGGAGCCCTGGTGCTGCTTTTATCTCTGTGTCTCATAGAAGTCAGCCTTCCCCAGCGGAGAAAAACTTGTTCTATTGTTGAAGAGGGTGAAAAACCCATTATCTCCCCCCATCCACTCTGCACACTGCCTCTGCCGTGATTTACTGCGAGTCGTGGAGGATGTTTTGCTCTATATTACACAGATGCAGCTTAATAGCATGGGGGAGGGAGAGGGACACGGAGTCCAGGCTCCTGCCTTCTCTGTTTTCTTGTTGATATACTGGGTGACTCAAGGGAGACAGCTCTGTGCCGCAATTTCCTCACTAGAAAATAGGGACGTTGGTCACTTGGACTTGTGAAACCACTCTGAGATTCCTGGATGACCAGTTCTGCAAGGGAAAGCAAACTATTATTACTACAGCTAATATGATCATAATTATGATTATTAATCACCAGGCAGTCAGGATTTAAGGTTGGCCTTCTGCCCTTCTCTCATCCCATAAATCAGTCCGGGATGTTCATGGACACATCACATGGACACGGATGTGTCTGATGATAAGGGCACGTGCCGGCTCGCAGCCCCCCCCCTCCCCCCTCCCCCCCCCCCCCCTCCCGCGGGGAGCAGGTCCACAAAGCAGGGGCACTGGTGGGGCTTTGGGCAAGGGGCCAGGCACGGTCCTGGGCTCCCCAGCCCCTCTGCCAGGGCTGAGCCTGGGGGGTGGCCGCAGGAAGGCTTGTCCTGCTCCAGACATGGCAGTGGGGCCACTTTGATCCCCCTTTCTCTGGGCAGGGAGTCTCATCCCATCATGTGGCTGATGGAAGAGCCTCTTTTACCGACCCTTTTCCCCATACAGCCCTCGCAGATGGAGTTGAGTTATCTCATTCCTCCAGGAGACTCCCAGTGCCCCCGTGGCTCTTCCAATCGCGCCCCCCCCCCCCCCCCGCCCCAGCTCTCCCAGTCCCCCCAGTGCATCCCTCCAGAGCTGGTTCATCCATGAGGCTGCTGGTCCGTGCCTTGCCTCCCTGCCCTCCTTGGAGCACTTTGTGCCCAGACTTCTTTCAATTCCCCCGAGTCTTAAGCATATGCTTGCAGTTAATCCTGTGCTTACATTTTATCCCAGATAGGAAGAATTGGGGTCTCTGGGCAAATTCTCCTGCTGTTCAAGGCAGCTGAAGGGCTCCCTCTAATTCAACTGAGCAGTAATCCTCTCCCCCCTGCCCCACTCTCCTCCTCCTCCTCCTCCCTTGCTCAGTTCTTTCCTTTCCTCCTGCTCAAGTGTTTTTGAGGTTTTGCTCCTTTCCCTTTCCGTCCCTTCCTTCCTTCCTTCCTTCCTTCCTTCCTTCCTTCCTTCCTTCCTTCCTTCCTCCCCTCCTTCCTTCCTTCTTTCCTTCCTTCCCATGCCCTGTGGAATCAGTGGGAAACCACCCAATTTCCAGGGAAAGGAGACCTGGGTGCTTCCCAAGGGGTGTCCTCCCCCTCCCTGTTCCTGCAGCACAAGTGTGTAAGGAGCCACCTGGGAGTGCAGGGAACTATAATCTGTGCAGGGAATTATAATCCATGCAGGAAATTATCACCCACCTGATGAGGGGCTGCCCTGGGCAGGTGCAGGTGTGTTGGGCAAGGAGGTACAGCTGTGAAATGGGTTGTGGATTTGGAGTGGGAGGTGTGGGATGGAGGGGACGGATGCCCACTCGATTCCCAGCACGGCAGCTGCCGGCTGACGCTTGCCGAGAGAAATGTTTGCCAACCGAGAGACGGCATTTCTCCACATTTCTGTAATTAGAGCCGCACTGCAAACACAGCCGGCAAGGGAGAGACGGGGCTCTCACGGTCCCCAAAGCTGCCTGCAGCCACCAGGGCTGTCCCCAGACAGGCTCGGGTGTCCCGGCTGCCTGGCATGGTTCATGTCCCTGCTTTGCCCTTCACTTTTGGAAGATGCTCCAGGGATGTGACAGGGGAAGGAGGCATTTGGGCTGTAAATGGATTTTGCAGAGGGAAGGATGCTCCTTGTCCTGGCTCCCTCCTCCGCCCTACCACTTCAAATCCTGACGTATTTTTTCAGGCTTTCACCGCAGCGCTGTTGCGAAGTATATAAAAAAAACCCACCCAAAACAAACAACGGTGAAGTGTGCAGCCAAAATTAACCCTCATCAGCTGGGCTTTCCACCACATCATCCCAGGGGAGGCCCGATGGCAGGCTGCAAACCTGGGAAGGACTTGGTGACATTAAACCAAGTCACGGACATTGTTTCCCAACAAAAGCCACTTACGAGTGGGAAGTGGCAGGAAAAGCTGCAGGGACTTGGCTCCGGCATGTGGCACGCTTGATTCACAGCAGACGTACCGGCATCCTGCCTGTCCTCACCGCACAGCGGGGGAAACTGAGGCATGGGGCAGGCTTGTGACTCACCCGCAGTCCTTGGGGCCAGGAGGATGGATGGGGCGAGCAGGCAGCTGCAATAACTCATGGTGATGCTGCAGGGAAGGCCAGGGCAGGATGTGGCCGCGGGAGGGGGGTGCTGGAAGCGGCTGCAGCGGGTCTGTTCGGCTGGAAACCCTGCTGGGCATGGGGGGAGAGGAGCTGAGTGCCAAGGGCTTGGCCACACGCTCTCCCGTCAGTCGGGGCTGCAGCACTTTGCCTGCGGCAGTTCTTTCCCTGCCGCCTGTGAGGCCTCAGCAGAGACGGTGTCCAGCTCGAGGGGGACCCTGAGGGGTGGGGATGGTCCCCACCAGCATGGAGGACACAGGCAGAGCCTGCTTTGGGGTCCCACTGCTGAGGGCATTCCCAGGAAGCAGGATGGAGGGATGCTGCCCATAGCAGGGGTGGGGGTCTCTGTGGTGCTGGGGAGAGGGTCATCCAGCTCACACCCCTGGGTGCATCCCCTGGTGAGGGTGGGACCCCAGCTGGGTGCCCGGGGCAAAGCGTCTGCAGGCCTGGGTGGCACCTCTGCGCACCATGCTCGATGGAGGATGGAGAGGACATTGGGGGTGGGGTGTGTGTGTCTCACTTGGGCTGGACCTGTCCCCTGTCCCGCTAGGTAGGGGATTCTATGTAAGCCATGAGTCTGAGTTTGGTTGGGGAGGGGGGCTTTGGGGTCCCCTCACTTGCCCCTCACCCCCAGTTCCACCTCTACCCCCACTCAGGCAGCAGGGAGGGGAGGATGGTGCCAGCCAGGGCTTGAAGGGGCTGGAGCCACGGGCAGGGAGCTGGGGGGTCCCTGGTCCCTACGGCAGCTCACCCCACCCCTCCACCACTTCTGCTGTCCCCCGGGACCCCCTCCCCACCTGCCCCGCCCGGGGTGGCCCCCCGCTGGTGGCCCCCGGCTGCTGCCGAGCTGTGGCTGCGCATTCCCAGGCGCTGCTTGTCCCCGGGCCGGGAATGCCAGGAACGCGGCCGCTCCGCGCTAAGAATAGAGCGGCTCGGCCGGGCCCGCACCGAGGGGGCGGGGTGGGGGACCCCCGCCACCTCCCTGCGGCGGGTAAGGGTCCAAAGAAAAAAAAAAAAAAGGAAAAATTATGTTCTGCGGTGCCTAAAGGGTCCCCGAGCCGCAAAGAGAACCCCCGGGTGCTTCTTGCTTTGAATTCAGGTGGTTTTGAGGCAAATCTCCTCCCTGTCCGCCTGCTGCAGGGCAGGGGGTGCAGGGCAGCCCCCCGCAAGCCTGGGGCACCCACTGCATCCTGAGTTCCCTGCCAAGGGGTTACGTGAATTGAGGGGGAATCTCCTTTTTTTCTGCTTTTACAGTTGTTTGGTTTTTTGTTTTTCTCCTCCTTAGGGTGTAATTTCACTAAGCCTCCTAATTTCAGCAGAAAGCGTGGGTGCAGGAGCCAGAAGGCAGCAAAACCTCTCCAGATGTTGTCACAGCGGGGAAGGGAATTCATCCTCGCTTTAAAGGTATCTTGTAAAAGAGCGCTGGTGGCACTGCGGGTCCTCAGGGCACTGCGGGTCCTCACTGCCCTGCAAAGCTTCACCTGCCCCCCCCCCCCCCCCCCAGCCCCGCCGCCGGCCCAGCAGCTCCATTTACGCTGAAGGTGGGACCTTGAGCCCCCCCGGGCTGGACTGGGGATAACCCTGTGTCCAGCCCCATCTCCTGCGTGGACCCTGGAGCTGTGCTGCGAGCAGCCTGGTGTCCAGCCCCATCCCATCCCCAATCCTGCGTGGACCCCGGAGCTGTGCTGCGGGCAGCCTGGTGTCCAGCCCTGCCTTCGGGATGGACTGTGGGCTTGGGTTGTCTGTCTCTGAGCAGGAAGCCACAGCTCAGCACACCCATCACCCACCCTTGTAGCTGTGTCCAGTGTCCATTGCAGGACAGAGTCATCTCCTATGCAGATTCTCTGATGTCTAATTAGGGCTGAGCTTGTGTTACAGTCCTTGAGTGAGAGTGTTCAGTGTGGCTCTGATTGGTTTTTTTTTTCTTTCTCCCCTCCAGAAAGCAGTTTTCAGGAGACTTTTAGGATCTTAATGATCTTGGAGACCTCTTTTCTCCCACTAACGGGGCAGAAAGGAGCCAGGGGGTCAAAATTACCGGTGTCGAGCTGAGCTGGATGGAGCACACCTGCACCAGTCTGCTTTCCCAGACTGAAAATACACTTGGCTTCAAACCCAGCTCTCACCGTGCCAGGTCTCTGTTCCGTGAGCATCGCGCTGCCGGGGAGGGGGGAGAGGAGGGTGCCCGGTGTGCTGGGATGTAAAGCAGACACATCAGGATGTGGCTGTGGGAAGGGACATGGGGTGAGGGCAGGCGTCTGGGGCAGCTGCTCCGAGTCTGGGGATCAGGGCAGAAAGAAGAGCGGTTGGGGTTTCACCTCCTGTGGGTGTGCTGTGCTTGGAGGAGGACTGAGAGTGAACAAAAACCTGAGCGTGGGCGGGCAAGCACCTGCCTTCTGCTCCTCTCCCGGGTGCAGTGGGCCTCTCCCGGGCCTCAGTTTCCCCATGTAAGACGTGACCGAGGGCAGAGGCCATCAGATGGGAGGGGGACGGGTGGATCATCTCAGATCCCCTCATTTCCCCTGCTGCTCTGGGCTGCAGCAGATCGACGCTCTTTAAGGCCGCAATAATCCCCAGCCTGGGATTAGTTTTGCACCTAATCACTGCAGAACAAATACGAAGTTTTATTTACAGAGGCAGAAGAAAGACAGGGGAGGGGGGTGGATACCTCAGGCATGGCTGATCTCAAGATAATCAGGAGCTGGAGGGCAGGAGGTGATCTCTGACCTTGGAGCCCCAACCCCGCCCCCAGGCTCTTACATAAAGGCATGTTGTACCCGTGCTGGAGCCACAGCAGTCGTGAGCTCCAGCCCTGTCCCAGCTTGGGCTTGGTAACACCCCAACCCTGTGAGCAGTTCAGGTCTGGATGTTTGGGCTTTCCAGCCCCTTCCTTAGGCATGTGCTCCACGGTGAACCCATGGGCTGTCAGCTGCAGTGGGAGCCACGGTTTAGGGAAGGATGGAGATGCTGCAAGGGGATGCTGAGCTTTCGTGATGGGGAGGGGGGCAGGGGGGTGCTGCAGGTGGGCTTGCCCCAAAGCCAGGCTGGTCCCCAGGGATTTGTGTTTGCACTGGGTTGGGGTGGCAGGTCTCCTGCTTGAGAGCCCTTGTCCCACTGAGATCCCAGCCCACCTGCAAGAAGGAGCTGAGCTGCTGCTGTGAAGGTGACAAGACATGGGTTTATTTTTCATCCATGCAAGTGAACAGCCTGGCAGCAGGCAAACCTGGGGTGGGAATGTGCTCTGTTGTCCCTCCCCAAACTACCCTCTGTCACTCAAAGTCTCTGTGGCTTTGCCTACAGGCTGGAGATGACTGATGGGTGCCCAGGCTGGACTGGCTCCCAGACTCGGGTGCAGGGGCAGCTCGTGACGACTCCATGCCTGCTGGTGCCTGAATTTCTCTTTCCCCTGATGCAGACATTGATAAATAAATAGCTCTTTTCTGCTTTGGTTCTTGCATAGTGGAAAAAAACATCTGACCTGATAGGAGAGAGGAGTCCCGAGCTGTGAAAACCCATGGCTTCACCGGCAAATGTGCCCCTGCATAGATGCCAGCCTGGCCAAATGCCCACACTTGCACCCTGTCCATGCTGCCCTGCTGATGGCTGCCTTATTTCAGTTCCATTTCTGAGCTGGATTTGAAGGTCTTTCTCCTGGCTGAGAAGAACTTGACACCCAAGAAGATGGTGGTGATCAGGAAGGCAAGTGCCAGGGCAAGCAGGACCCAGGCACCTGCTGTGGCTTGATTGCTGGTCAGGGACATGCCCAGGAAATCAGTTTGGTGGTCAGAGCTGGCTTGGGCTGGAGTAGCTGGAAAAGGGAGAAATGGGGGACGTGGTTGGTGCTGGTGGCTCTGGGCTGGGGTGTGTTGGGTCACCAGCTCTCCCTTTGCTGGTGTCTTGGATGCCCTGTGCCCTTTAGACTTAGCTCCATGGGAAATCAGGAAGCAGCCAAACAGCCTGTGGTTTTTAGGGTGGCCAAGGGGCACCAAGACAGCTCCTTCTCTTCTCCTTGCCCCATCCTGGCCCTGGTGAGGGCTGAGTTCTGCCCCATGGTGGACCTGCTGTGCTTGGCTGAGCCCTGCGTACCTGTGTAAGGAGTCCAGCCATATTCGGGCCAGCCCAGGACCTCTCCGTTCTTCTTGTTCTCATTCACCAACCATGTCATGAGCGGCTCAAAGTAGCTCATCAGGGCGTCAGCTGACATGTTGGGCTGCCCCGTGATGAGCTCCATGGCTTCGGGCCACGGCTTGCTGAAACCCAGCTTCAGGGCTTCCCTGTGGCAGGAGAAATTGGGTCCAGTGGGCTTCCCATCGCCCTCTCGGCCACCAGCCCTTCCCTTTTCCCCAGGGCTTGGGGCTTTTGTTATCAGCAGCCCTGGGCTGTCTGTGGCCCCAGCACTGCAGGGCTGCCAGCCCATGGCACAGGGAAGGTTTTGCTTGGGGGAAAGGGAGGGACTGACATGGATTAAAACCCTCCAGTGAATCCAGCCTGATGCAGAGCAGTTCCTGGGTGAAAGGGTTAATTTTGCAGGTGCTTTTTTTGAAGCTGTGGGATTGTTTTCCCTAAGGAACAGGGGCTGTGGAGGAGGAGGAGGAGGAAGAGGAGGAGGAGGAGGAGGAGGAGGAGGAGGAGGAGGGAGCCTTCCACCTGCCAGGGTCCCAGCTACCATCTAGTGGCTGCTTTTGCAATCACAGCCCCAGCACCCAGCCCAAGGTGCCCCTGCCCCGGGGTACGCCCTGCCCCCACCCCAGGGACCAGAGCATCTCATGCTGGGGCAGGGAGGGGAAGGATGACCAGGGCCTGCATTGCCTTTTGCCTTGCTGGGCTGGCTTTAAGGTATTTAGGGACATAAATGTCTTGGCTCTGCCCTGCCCACACACCTACCCCAAGATCCTCCCAGCCTCCTTGGACTGGTAGATGTCACACATGTGCAGGGGACCCGTGTGCCCAGCTGCTGCACAGAGTGCCTGGTGGAACTGGAACTGGATGACGAAGCTGACAAAGTACCTGGGGGTGGGTGAAGAGGGGTGAGGACATGGGAATGGACACTACTAGTGGCTGTGCAAGAGAGGATGTGGTCCCCCTCATCCCCTGGTTGCACCTTCCCGGTCTGAAGGAGCATCACTGGCTTTGGAGCTACACCTGCATCAGCTCAGTCCAATCTGCTGATGCCACTTCTCCTTTAACATGTGTTTTATGGTTGCCTGGATGGGTAAGCCCATCTTCCTTGGGTAGGGAGAAATTCCCCCAACTCCAGCCTTCTCCTTTGAAGCTCTTTCAGGGTCCACAGAGCTGCCCAGCACCCTCAGGATGATGCCACCAAGTATCCCACCAGCCATGAAAACAGGTGCCATCACTGGCATCTGAACTGGAAATCCTGCTTCTGTGTCCAGGTGGTGTCCCTCTGGCCCCAGCCCTGCTTGCTCACCTGATGTAGGGGACGTTGGCAGGGATGTGAAACTTTGCTCCGGGATCAAAGTCATCTTCAGACCTTGGTGTTGGTGGGCACAAGCCCTGGTACTTCATCCTGGGTGGAGAGGGAGAGTTAGCTCAGTGTGGGGTGGAGACGGTGGGAGAGGACACAGTGGGATGTGAGGACAGCGTGAGGGGTTACGTATCCCATCGTGTCCCATTGCAGCCAACTGGACCACAGGGAGAAAACACCCAGCGGGATGATGGCCAAGGCCTGTGCACCAAAGAGGGGTCTGAATTCAAGCACACCTGAGGTTCCACCACTCCTGGTTGTACTCGTCCTCCTTGATCTGTCCATCAAACACCTTCCAGCGCCACTGGTCCATGAGGTATCCAAAGGGCAGGAAGGCGATTTTGTCCAGGGCCATGTTCATCAGGTAGTTAATGTCACTTTCTGCCCAAGGTGTGAAGGTGTGAGCAAGGCAGTACTGTCCTCACCCCTCCCACCCCGTATGGGTCATTCTGCCCAAGAGCAGGGTGTCCCCACCAGGTCCTGTCCCCTCCATGCATGCAAAGCCACCGTGCATGTCCCTGAGCCCTTCCACCCTGACCCTCTGCATTTCCAGCTGTCCCCAGCAAACACCCTTTGTGGTGTTGTGCTCACCTTTATTTTCTGTGACTTGGTCCAGCAGATTGATGCTGTGCAGGTGTTTGGGGGTGGAGACGGACAAGGCCATGACATCCCCAACAGCCTCGTGGAAGCCAGGGTTGGCCCCATCACGGAATGAGATGGGCTGGTCCATGTACTGCAGGAAGTACTGGACGTGGCCCATCTCGTGGTGCACCGTGATTAGGTCATCCATGTTCACCACGGTGCACTGCTTGATCCTGGAGCAGGACATGGGCATTGGGGGGAGAAGGGAGGGCAATGCTGGGGTGAAAAACTCCAGGAACCATCACGTTCCTTTGCACTACTTTTCCCTTTGCCCTCCCTTTCCATGTGCCCCACCCCACATCTGATGCCAGGCTGGGCTGATCCTACTCCATGGGGCTGGTGTCTCTCTTTTTCTGCATCTCCTGCTGACTGTTCTCCATAGCAAGGCAGGGAAGGCATCAGTTGCCCTCCATCCACCACAGGGGCTCCTGCCAGCAGTGCCAGCATCCTGGGTACCAGTGACAATGCCACAGTGGGGCTGCCACAGCCACAGGGCAAGAGACACTGTGGTGGCATTAGGCCACATGCCCTTATTCTACAAGGACACTGCTATCTACCCCAGCAGCATGTCAGCTGGGTCCACCACTTGCTCCCCACGGGGCACCTGAAGTCCTTGCGGTTGTAGAAGTCCCAGGCTGAGGCATGACACACCACCTCTCGCCCATCTGCTGGCTTCTCGATCATGGACTTGTCCCAGAACTCCTGCGGCATGGGGATGAGGCCCAGAGAGGTAAAGAAACGGTCTGACTCTTCAAACATCTTCTTGGGTGTCCAGCCCTGGGGAGAGAGCAGACAGAGGACCTGGTGAGGGGCAACGAGGGATGCTAGGGGTGCCGAGGGCTGTGGGAAGGATAAGAGGCAGGGACAGCCTCATTCCTCTGGGCAGGGGAGATCTTTTGGGGGCAGCTGGAGCTGGATCCAGCCCTTGGTGTATTCAGGTAAGGGGAGAACACGGATGAGGCATGAAGGCTTGTGGTAGCACCAGAGCATTTGGCAACACAGGTGGTGGCAATGGCCAAAGGGTACTGGGTCCCAAGGGGCTTCCCCAGAGCAGCCTGGAAAAGCACTGACCTGTTGTTTCATGGCTGGGGTGGCATCCACCTTGGTGGCATCCGGGAAGGGTATCAGCAGGTCGAAAATGTTGGACCATGACTGGGCCCACATGTTGCCTGGGAAGTGCAGCAGGACAATGCATGGCGAGAGGGAGACAGGGAGAGGAGAGCAAAGGCAACCAGTTACTCCCTACTCCTGCGTGGGGTGGGTCGCCCTGCCTGGTCCCTGCCCTGCCCGCACAAGGCTGATGCAGCAGGAGCCTGTCGTCACGCTGAGGGTATTGTCCTTCCCTGGGGCAGGCTGGCCTCTGCAGATCCATCTCATGGGGCCTTGGCCCTTCAGCCAGAGCTGAACAGAGGCCAGCCTCAACTCTTGGCCTGACTTGGAGCAAACTATGCCTGGTGGAAGACACAGCTCTGCTCAAGCAGAGCCCTTACCTAGCAAATGAGCAGGGATGGGACCCCTCAGGTTTATACGCTCTGCACCATACTTTTTGTACAGGGCTCGGCGTACGTAGGCATGCAAGTTGAGGTACAGGGGCTGCAGCTGTAGGTACAACCTCTCCAGATCTTCCTGGAAGGTGGGTGTCTCATACAGGGATCTCCAGAAGGCCCCATTGTCTGTGTAGCCTGTGGTAGGGCAAGAGCAAAAGCCATCAGACACCATCCTTCTTGGCAAGAGTCTGCCTTGCTGCTCAGACACCCAGGTCCCTCCATATCTATCAGAGAATGGATCTCATGGGAGCTGGTGGGACCTCCACACCCTCAAGATTTTGACCCTCAGCTGGATGATCAGCCCAGTCCTCTGCTCTTAGGGGGGCAAGACCATGTTGGGTCTGAGGGAGCGGGCCACTGACCATTGAGCATGGCTGCCTTGTTGCTCAGTTCCACGTATCGCTTGTAGTTGTTCTTGATCTTCTTCCCAGAAGCATCCCGCCAGCCTTTCCAGGCAAAGAGGAGCTCATCATAGTCCCGTGAGGTGGCCATGATGTCTGTGAGGTCTGGAGAGAGAGCAGTGAAGCCAGAGTGGTGCTGTTGGATGGGCTGGACTGAGGCAATGGTGCTAGACCCAACCTGTTGCTCAGGGGCCATCACAGAGAAGGTGGGAAGGCCCCTTCATGACCTTTCTTTGTGACCCTATTGAAAAAATCCCTCTTTTCTGGGCCTGTTGCAGATGACTGCAGTGGATACCCTGCTAGACCTTACCAGGATCCAGTGGGTGACAGGTTTTGTTCTCTCTGCAGACCTTGGCTACACTGTATGTGGTCTCCATATCTGAGAGGAGGGCGTTATACTGCAAAGAAAATTAGATCGTGTAAGCTGGTTATCCTTGCTCCTGCTCTTGGAGAAAGTCACAGCCCATTGAGATGTTCTTAGGTGTTTTCCTCTGGTCCCTTCCAAGGCCAAATGTGACCTCAAATGGAGGTGAAGTGGAATCAATACAAGAGGGACTGAGGTCAACAAGCAATGTGCCATTGTCACCCAAGCAGCCAAGCCCCACTGCAGCCTGGGATAGGCAACCTTTGGATGGGAAACCCTGGAGGCAAGCATCCTGGCTTTGTGTAGAAGGTACAAAACTATCACCTCAAAGGCAGGGGGTGGCTGCCCGGTGGCATTTCCTAAAAGTCGGGAGAAGCCCATGTCTCCACACAGGGTAGTGGCAAAGGACACCCGTCCTGGCTGCCTCCTTGCAGCTTACCTCCTTCAGCTCGTTCTCAGGCAGGGCTGCCCTCTCAATGACACTCAGCTTCTTGAGGATGCGCGTGACACTTTGGTCCTGGAAATCAGAGGGGTCGAACTGCCTGGCCCTCATGGCGTACTCAAGGGTGTGCTTGGACATGGCTAAGTTCTTATCCAGCTGCAAGGGCGGGAGGGGACAGAAGAGGAGATGCCTTCAGGGAGATGCCCGAGACACTGGCCATCACTAGAAGCACCACGTGGCATGCTGTAACTGGCAACCCCACCACGGCTGCCTTTGTGGGCACCTCACAGCGTGACGAGGGTTTTCACAAAAAAGACACCTCCCGGGTGAGAACGTTACCCCTTGGCTAGGGGCAGAGGCTGCCCTGGTTTCCAGGACTCATTTGGAACGCACCCTGGGCACCAGCTGCCTGCCTTGGAGGTTGCCTCTCCCGGCCCAGCCCGGGTCATTGCCATACCATAATCTCCTTGTTGTGGTTGGTGATGTTGGTGTTGTAGGCCCAGGATGCCTCGGTGTAGGCGTTCCACACTGCCTCCGCCGTGCTGTTGTACTCAGACAAGAACTCTTTTGCTTGTGCTTCATCTGCTATTTTGTCTAGAGGAGGAGATAAATGGGGGAAGAGGGGGGAAAGGTCAGGAGAGCCCTTCTCTTTGCAAGACCATCACCCCGTGGTGAAGCCATAGCTGAGCTTCTCCCAGAACTGCAGGTCCATTGAAGGATGCCACAACCTGGGAACAGGTTGAGCCAAGAAATGGGGGCAGAGGGACACTGCTGGGGTGTCCCATTGGACAGAGGATGGGATGACAAGACAAGCTGCATGCCCTAGACCCTCCCATGTGAGAAGAAAGGATGCAGCTGGAAAGAGATGACCTGTCACCATGACTGATGGCATTACCACAGCAGCAGGGTCACAGCTTCAGAAAATGGTACTCCAAAGGGTTGGCTAATGGCACTTTCTTCTTGGGAAGCAACACCCTGTGGGACTCCACGTGGGGCTGGTTATTTTTCCAGGCATGGGGACCTCCCCTACACACAGCAGAGCCCTCCCTCAGCACTGTCCTGCCTGAGGGTTAGTGACATCCCTTGGAAGACCTTCCTGCCCCTCGCCAGACCCAGGATGGAGCCACAGCCTTACCAATGCCTTCAGGGTAGCCTTCAGGGATAGGGGGACGCCAGTCAAACTCAGGCCAGCCCAGCACCTCATTGGTCTTGTTGTTCTGCTCCTGAAGCCACTCAGTGACAGGGCTGAAGTACTCCAGGAGCGCCCCAGCATCCATCTTATCCGTGCCGGTGAGGTTGAACAGGATTTCCTGCCACGGCTTGGAAGACCCAGCTTTCAACACTTCCCTGCAGAGGAGCAGGACAGCGAGAGCCAGCATGAGGCCAGGGGATGGATGGCAGAAAAGCAGTGATGGTATCTCAGCATTGCAAGAGTTGAAGGTGCTATTCCTGAGTGGGACATGAACCTGGGAACTGCCTCTGAAGCCCCCACCTGCCCTGCATATGGGGACTGAGGGCTCCCCATCAGATATCCATGCATTTTTTAACACCCAGGGAGTCAATAGGAACCAAAAGTGCTTTAGTAACCTCTTGTCTGGGTGGGAGCTCATGACAGGGACAATAGCAGTACTCTGGTGAGGACCACTCACCCCACCCCAGTGCTTCCATGTATTTCCATCCATCCATCCATCCATCTGCAAAGCTATTCCTCCAGCCATCTCCATAGCCACTTTTCCTTCCTTCCTTTCTTCTT
The DNA here is from genome assembly GCF_023634155.1 of Falco peregrinus. Classification (NCBI taxonomy): domain Eukaryota; kingdom Metazoa; phylum Chordata; class Aves; order Falconiformes; family Falconidae; genus Falco; species Falco peregrinus. The sequence continues at coordinate 5,537,182 of NC_073738.1, read as the reverse complement.
TCCTTCCTTTGCACACCATCAGCTTCCACGCACACATCTGCCCGTGGCGATTGTCCCGACCCTCCTCTGTCCCCACCTGAGTTTGTCTCCAGCCTCTTTGGACATGTAGATGTCACAGGTGTGCAGGGAACCATTGTGCTTGGCTGCCTGACACAGGGCCTTGTGAAACTGGAACTGAAGGACGAAGCTCACAAAGTACCTGCCGAGAAAGCCCCTGAAGGTGAGCGCTGGGGACCAAGGGAAGCAGACAAGTCCCAGGGTGTGGGGGAAGACACCCAGCCACATGTCAGCTCCCCACCATTTGTGGTCCCAAGCACTGGATAGTCTCTGTGACTTGAGCAGGAGCCACGCATCCCAGTCACTGCCCACCGAGCTGAGCCCCCCAGTCCCCCTGCTGCCCCAGGCTCCGGCCCCTTGCCAGCACCTCCTCTACCTGATGTAAGGGGTGTTCCCAGGGATGTGGTACTTTGCTCCAGGGTCAAAGTTGCTTTCATTCCTTGAAATCGGAGCACAAATACCCTGGTATTTGGTTCTATAGAGAACAGAGAACAAGAGCATGAGCATGGAAATAAGGGGTCAGAAGAATCAAGGCAAGGAATGGGAAGAGAAGGCACAGCGCTGAAGAAATTGTTACAATAAGAGCACGCTTCCATGTATCTCCTTCCTTCCTTCCTTCCTTCCATCCATCCACCTACCTACCCACTCCATTCATCTACTCGTCTGTCCCACACACGTGCCCACCTACCCACTGTTCTCCAGCTATCTCCATGGTTACTTTTTCCTTCCTTCCTTCCTTCCTTCCTTCCTTCCTTCCTTCCTTCCCTGCACAGACCCAGCTTCCACACCCCCGTCCACCCCTGGTGACTGCCCTTTACCTCAGGTACCACCAGTCGTAGTTGTAACGGTTGGGGGGCGTGCGGCCGCTGAACACGTTCCAGCGCCACTGGTCGATGAGGTAGCCAAAGGGCAGGAAGGCGATCTTCTCCAAGGCCATCTTCAGCAGGTAGTTGATGTTGCTCTCTGCATAGAACAGAGCCTGAGCCAGGCTGGGAAGGAGCCTGGCTGGGCACCACTAGGCTGTTTGTGGGCAAGAGGGTGAGCAGATCTGGGTGAGACACGGGGACAGCAGTTCAATGTGTATTCTGCTCCCTAGAGAAGGCTGTGTGGGACACGGGAGGTTTCTCCAGATACAGCTCCTCCCTGGGACCACGTGTCCCTTTTTACTGAGTGGGGACAATGGGAATGACAAGCGCAGTGTCCCCTTGCCTTCAGCCTGGCTCTCAGTGTGACTTTGATGGTTCCCTCTTGACATGCTCACCCCGGGGCCTGGGGGTGAAGGGGCTTTGATCTGCAGGGCTGTCACACCACTGCAGAGGCTCTCAGGGTTCAGACCCAGAACAGGGGTCAGCTCTAGGACAGTCACCACCATATCATCGGGAGCACAGGGGATGGTGACATCTGCTTTCCCCATTGCCTCCAGGAAACCCTGGGAAGAAAGGTTGGAGAAGGACTTGCTGGAGACCCAGCTGAAGCTGTGGGGTCAGAGAGGGGTGGCAGCGCTGCCCTGAGGGGCTATTGGCTGCCATCGCTGTGGTGTGGGGTTGCCAGGGCCGGTTAGTCGGCAGCGATGCCTTGAGGCAGGGACCATCTGCTCCGTGGTGTTTATGCAGCATTGGCCCAACGCTCTTGGCGGCTGCAATGGCTTCCCCGTCATGAAACGTATTTAATGACAAGCCAGGAGGATCCCGGGACTGTCCCTCCTCCGCAAAGCAGCTGCCTGCGGCAGGAGCCTGCGAACGCTTGGTTTCCTCCGCTGCCGTCTGCTTTGACGTGTTGGCTGAGAGATGTTGGGTGGGGGGAAAGACTCTTGCCAAGCTGGGCAGTGCCCTGCGGCGACAAGTCCTCCTCTGCTGTGCCGGCTGGCAGGCAGACACGTCACCCACTGGCTGTCCTCGTGACTGTGCATGTAAGTGCTCAGTGCCACCTCCGCAGAGCTACACCGCGAGCTCCTGGCATGGAAGTTTCTTGGCGAGGGAGGAGGGAACGCTGGAAAGGTCAAAGCCGATCAAGCATGAAGATGCTGTTTTCAGGTTTGGACCTCTGATGGAGAAGGGAAGTGCACAGATGAGCTGCAGGGAGCATCTCTGCTGCCCGCAGAGGTGAAGAGGATGGAGCCATGAAGGGTCCTACGTGGACCCATGGAGCCAAGAAGGGGTTGTGCATGGAACTGAACGTGGCTGAAAGGGTCACATCAGCCGTGGAGTCTTGCCTGCTCAGGGCTGCATTGCCAGACTGCAGCCCACCCTGGCATGTCCCAAACCCTTCCAGTGCCCATGCCCTCCAGGACACCCAGCTCCCCAGGGGGGCTGCCATACCTTTGTCCTCGGTGGCACTGCTGAGGAGACCAATCTTCTTGAGGTGGCTGGGGGTGGAGACAGACAGGGAGAGGACATCGCCGATGGCCTCATGGAAGCCAGGGTTGGCCCCACTGCGGAAGGAGACGGGCTGGTCCTTGTACTGCAGGTAGTATTGGACGTGGCCCATCTCGTGGTGCACCGTGAACAGCTGCTCCATGGTCACCATTGTGCATTGCTTGATCCTGCCGGGCAAAAACAGAGCATTGCCTGAGCTGACTGAGGGACCCTAGCTGCTTGTGCACCCCCTCAATGGGACAGACCCTCCACAATCCCTGGGGGGGTGGCAGCACCCCATAGCACAGGGGGAAAACCCAGTGGAGGTGAAGGCAGGGCAGCGTGGTGCCCCAAGACCTTACCCCCGAAGGTGACAGAGTGGACTGCACGGCCAGGGTGAGGGTACCCCAAATGATGAGCACCAAGGGGGATGGAGGAGAGTGTTACCCTGTAGACCCAGGCCCCACATGACCCCCACACACCTGAAGTCCTTGCGGTTGTAGAAGTCCCAGGCTGAGGCATGACATACCACCTCCCGCCCATCCATTGGCTTCTCCAGCATGGACTTCTCCCAAAATTCAGGGGGCATCTCCAGCAGTCCCAGGGAGGTGAAGAAGTCCTCCGATACCCGGAACATGTGGGTGGCATTCCAGCCCTGGTGGGCAGCAGGCAGTGGGTTATGGCTGAGGAGGGGGCTGCCCCTGCCCTGGGAATTGCCTCTGATGCTCTCCCAACACCCCACATTTTTGTCCCCCTGATGCCACCAACGAATCCCTCAGCCCATCACCTGCTGCACCATGGTGCTCGTGACATCGAGGTTGGGCTTCTCAGGGTAGGGGACCATCAGGTCATAGATGTTGTTCCACTGCTGAGCCCACATGTTGCCTGAGAAGAGAAAACAGCTGGAGCAGAACTGGTGGTAGGTCAGGAAGAAGAGAAACACAGTGATAACTGGGACCTCCCTGCCCCACTATGGCCCCTTGTGTGCCCCTCTGGACCCACCAGCACCCCTGGGTACAGGCTGGGGCAGGTCCCTCCTCTTACCCAGGAGGTGAGCAGGGATGGGACCCTTCAGGTTGATGTATTTGGGGCCATAGCGATCGTACAGCTTCCTCCGGACAAAGGCGTGCAGGTTGAGGTAGAGTGGCTCCAGCTGGTGGTAGAGATGCTCCAGGTCATCCTCGAAGGAGACTGAGTCGTACCAGGAGCGCCAGTAGCTGCCTGTGTCCTCAAATCCTGCCAGGGAGGCAGTGGTAACCTCTGGCTCTGGCCCCCAGGGGCTGCCTGCCCCCTCCCCAAGCCCAAGATCTGGTACCAGGTGAACTGCAGTAGGATTTTTGTCCCTTCCCCAAAGTGGGGAAATGGAAGCTGGGTGCCTGGTTGCATGTGGGATGGGGAGAGCCACAGGGCACCCCATTGCCCCGGCCCCAATTCCCACCCTGGATCCCTGCCCACCCCCTGCATCCCCCCATCCTGCTCATACCATCCGGTTGATAGGCCTCGTTGCTCAGCTTCACGAATTCCTCATACTTGGCACGCAGTGGGTTGCCTGCGGCGTTGTGCCAGCCCTCCCAGGCGTAGAGCAGCTTCTTGTAGCTGCGGGAGGAGGCCATGATGTCTGAGATGTCTGGGAGAAGGGGGACAAGTAGGACATGAGAAAGGGGCAGGAGATGGGGTCACATCCCATAGTGGCTCTGCAGAGGTGCCCCCGCCATCGCACTGGACCCAAATACCCAATTTCAGGCCAGGACAATCCCAATGAACATGGGTGGGATCTGCCAACCCCGATCTATGTGTCCCCATGTGGCGACACATGGACAAGCTCATGGCCATGGGATGCTCAGCACCCCACAGGGGCAGGGGGATGGGGACCATACCTGGCTCCAGCTCCCAGCAGGTACCGTTGGCCAGGCACACCTTGGCTGTGGAGTAGATTTTGTCCATGTCACTCAGGATGGTGTTGTACTGTAGGGAAGGAAAAGATGTTGGGGCTGGAATGGGATGGAAATGGCCCTTCAAGAGGGATCTACAGGCTTCCCAGCTCCAGAGTGTGTGTCCCCGGAGGGATGTGGAGGAGGATTGGTGTGTTTACACAGCACGTTTTTGGCGAGATAAGCATGTTATCACCCAGAGTTTTTGCCCCCATCACATGGTGGGAGCAGGGAGGTTCTTTGGGACAGACAACCCCGCACAGCCGCTCGCCGAACCCCCCTCGAACGCTGCACGAGCACTTGTGGTGTCCCGGGGCAGGGCTATTTATAAAGCTCTTTGTCAGCTGGGCTGTGGCGCAGCCTGTTTATCTAAGCGGGTAAAAAAAAGAGTAAGAAGAAAAGCAGGAGGAGGAGGGGGGTTTGTTTCTGTGAACTTCAACAACAGCAAACAATAGCAACAGGAGGTTTCCTGGAAGCTGCCCAGGGAGCCCATTCCCAGGGAAGGAAATTCCTCTGCTCCGTCCTTCCCTTTGCTCCCATCCCTCTGCTCCGGCCAGGCTTTGGGACGGAGCTGCCTGGGGACAGGAGACACATGGCTGATGCACAGCGAGGAGACATGATGCTGTCTTGTGTCTGGGAGAGGACAGGGACGCGTTTCCTGGAAGGAATTGGGGCCAGCACTTCTCTGGGAAGGATTGTACCTCCGGGCTTTTTCAGGCTTTCAGTGGGGAGGGCTGTCAGGCAGCCGTGGGCCAGGCTGGAGGGGGTGGCAGTGCCAGCGTCCCTGCGCTTGGGCACAGGCAAGTGGCTGCCAGCCGCAGCCTGGGCAACATTTTCACACACAGAAATCAAAATCATGTCGCATTTAGGTAAACTCCCTGGAAGCTCAGGGCTGTGGTGGGGAAGGCTCAGGATGTCCTGATGAGCCTAGCATGGACCTGTGCCACCGAGGCACAGGACTTCTGGGCTGGCAGGGAGGGCTCAGGAGCCAGGTGGCTGCAGCAGCCCTCCCTTTCCGTGGGCGGCATCCCCGAGGAGCCCTGGGGAGCAGGGGGTTGAGCCAGCTGGCCCCTGGCCATGGGCACAGCCTGGCTGGTCTCCAGGTGACGCCCAAGGCTGTTCTGTGTAAGCAGGAAATCTCCAGTTCCCACTGGGATAGCTCTGAGGTGAGGTTAGGGCTGATAACGGAGCCAGCAGGCACCCCAGATCCCCCCGAGACAGCACCCCCATCTCCCCCCTCCGTCACTGTGCCAGGGAGACCCTCTGAAACACAATAGAGGGGCCATGGGCCAGCAACGGAGTTTGGGGGCTTGGGCAAAGGCCCTCTACGGGGTTTCACAGCACCCCAGCAATGTCCAGCACTTCGCTGGCACCTCACCTACCTGCTCTCTCTTCTCCAGGGGCAAGTTGGAGGGTCCCAGGGTCTGGATGGAACTGATAATTTTCTTCAGCTGTGGATCACTGAAGTTGCTCCAGATGCTGCCAAAGAGGTCCTTGGCTTTCTTCCCCCACAGCTCCATGAAGTTTTGCTCCTCCAGCGATGCGTTGACCTGCCCAGTGAGAGGGGACATAGAGGCTCAGGACCAGCCCTGGGACATGCCACCACCAGGTGATGGTTTGGGGGCTGGATTCAGAGCCACGAGGGTTTGTGGAAGCCAGAGGGAATGGAACACAAGGTGGCAGGCAGGCCTGTCCCCAGCCCATGACATTCATAGATAGAGACATCAGCTTCCAGCTGATGCGGCAACATCTGCAGCCCCCGCTCGCCTGTGGCAGTCCTGGTGAGTACTCGCTAAGGTGGCCTTTGAGGATATTTTGGAGGTGGCTCTGGGGTGTCATTGCTCGGATGGGGTGGGGGTGCTGGGACAGGGGTGTCCATACCATGTGGGCAGGGTGTCTGCGTAGTCCCAGCTGGTGCTGGCAGCTGCCAGACCCCAGTTTCAGAAGGAGCTCTGAGAACTGGCTTCGTTTTTTTCCTATTCCTGCTGCTTCACACCTTTGCAGAAGCCCAAAGGAAAAACACAAAAATGCCACATTCACTTTTCTCCTTCCTATACCTTCTTGCTAGATCTGTACGTTCCTGCTTTGGCTGCCTGCAGCCTGTGCCCTGTAAGTGCCGTCGCTGTGTTTCATCCTGCAGAGAGGATTTTTGCACTGAGCCCCCTGTTCTGGGTCTGTCACTGTCACCCATCTCCTGCCAGCCCCGACCTCCCTTCCCAGGGCTGTGGGACGGCAGGGAGCTGCCTGCACCATGGGGGGTTATTTAGGCAGCTGGAGCTGAGGCCAGCGGCCGTGATTTTGGGACGGGGTGTATTTCGGATAGTTGCATCCCAGCCTGGCCAGTGTCAGCTGTATTTTTGGGAAACACTGATCTTTCAAGAGTATCCTGACCTGGGTGATGCGCAGGATGGAGAAGGTGCAGAGTGCCTGTTAGCTGTCCATGTGCTGTCCGGGGGTGATTTATGGAGCTCATTAGCTGTTATTCGTGGCATTTTCAGCCTGGCTCCAAGAAGCCTGGTTTGTTTTATTTTAATCTTCGCATTCCCTTGGCTGGCAGCAGGGAGGGAAGGGAGTTGCAGTGCTGCAGGGTTGGACACCCACGCAGCCATGGGACACAGGGGTGGCGATGATGACAGTGCCGGGTACCCTGGCTGCCCACCGCTGGGCAACCCCTCAGATGTCCCACTGCCCATAGCATCACTCCGGGTACCACCTGGCCCTGACCCCTCACTGTGCCAGGATGCACCAGCCCCAGGGGCGCCCTGCACTGGAGCAAGATGCTTTTGCATCACTGAATGAAGGGTATCTTTACCCCTTCCCAGACACCACTGCAGAGCCAGGGGAGCTGTAGGAAGCAGAGTCCAGCTGTGTTTCATCTTCTTGAACAGGAGCCTGTGTTTGGTCAGGCAAATCATACCCTAAACTCTCCTGACAGCTCTGGCAGAGCGAGCTGAGGCCAGTGGCACTGCCCGAGACCCCCTCCCCACAGCCATGCCCACCAGCCCTGGCCCTTCACCCCCACAACCAGAAGCTCCCTCCTGGGTGTGTGTGTGTGTGCCCCTTGGCAGGGCTCAGAGGCCCCTGGATCTCCCAAGTCTCCCTACTGAAGCCTCCCGCCCCAGTCCCTCCCTGCTCATGGTTGCAGAGTGAAGATTCAGCGGTGCAGGATGCAGCCCAAGATGCTGGGGCTGCTCTGCCCCAGGCACAGGAAGAAGTTCCGTACCTGTGGGCAGCCCCTGAATCCCCAACACCACCACCAGCATCTTGCCTGGCCCGCAATTTGCAGGAGATGGTGCATCTCCCTCTCCCGCAGCTGAGGTCCCTGTCCGACCTTCCAGCACCCTGCGTCGCTGGGGGCTGCTGCCCTGCTGTCGGTCTCCTGCCCCCCATGTCACCCCCTGCCACTTTGTCCTGGGGCCACCTTTTGAGGCAGGTCCTGGAGCTGCCCACACCATGGTGGCCTGGCTCAGCCCCTCTTGCCTTATAGGCATGTGTGGGGTTTGCCTGGCCCAAAGTTTCCCCAGACCCCCGCAAATGCACCCTGTCAGCTCCTGCTGGCAGCTGTTAACCCTTTAGTACTCAGTGCCTCCTCATCCCACCTCACATCTCCCTGCTCTCCCTGCTGCCCCATGGGCTGATCTCAGGGGCCACATCCCCACCTCTTCCTGGGCTGGTTGGGAGCCTTGGCATGGTAGGGAGCTCCTGTTTGTGACCTTTGGGCATTTATTAACATAGGAAAGGGTGAAAGCTGGCCTGGCAAGTCCATGCAAGGGGCTTTCCTGACCCTAACCTTGGACTTGGCATAGATGGGACCTGCTCTGCCCCAAGGTCCCCACCCCAACATCTGCGGCAGATGCTGGGCACCTGCCCAGCTATCACATCAGCTTGCCAAGAAAAGGCTGCAGGGGCACTGGGGTGCTCTCGGGTGCCCTGCCAGCTTGGTAGCAGCCAGCCCTGTGCAGAAAGACACATTTCTTTCCTGGTGCAGGGCACACTGTGCCCCAGTCCCTGGGGGGATCCGGAGGGGTTCAGGGCTGTGTGGCAGCCCTTGGGGCACGGGGGTGATACTGAGGTCCCCAGATGGGCCATGGTGGTGTAGGGGCTGCCCCAACCCCTGTGCACCACTGGCTATAGGGGGTGGGAGGTATCTCCCCAAGCTGCACACAGTGCCGGGGCCATGCCCCCCATGCCAGGGCAGCCAGCAGGTGCTGGGCACAGCAGGAGCCAGCGAAACCTCCACAGCCTGCCCAGGCACCGCGGTTCCCCAGCCTGCGTCAGGCAGGGGCTGTGCTGCTGCCCCCCCCACCCAAGAGCAGCCCTGGGGCTGCCAGGGCTCCCTGCCCTGCTAAATCCAACCTAAAGCCCTGGAAAAACACACACATGCCTGTGGGATGCACGAGCATTGCTCCCTGCTGGACTATGCCCGCACGCAGCTGGGCTGATGTCTAATTCCCTGTAGCCTGGAGTGCTTTCCCAAATCTGGCTTCGCCCCTGTGGATTGGGGACATGGGGATGAGGGGTGGCAGTCCCAGTGCCACCCCATTGCTCATGCACACTTTGGGCTGCTGGTGTGTGCCCCAAACCCAGCACTGGGACATGGTGGGGCGCCGGCATGGCACAGCGCTGGGACGTGATGGCACCGGACAGGGACAGGAACAGGACAGTGGTCTGGTTCAGGGAGGGGGGGAAGGAAAGTGGAAGGTGCTGGGAGGAGGTGACCACCTCTGAAAATAACCCAGACTCTGCTCCGGGACCAAGGCTGTCACTCTGGGGCAGAGGCTCTCCAAGGGTCAATTTGGGGCAAAACCCCACAGTTCCTGGGCTACAAGCCCAAGCCCTGGTTTGCCATCCTGGGGTGCCAAGACAGGAGCCCGCGAGGAGGAAGGGGACCATGCCAGGTGCCCCTTCATGCACCAGCCCCCCCCAGTGCTGGGGACACCCCCGCGGTAGCATCACCCCCGTCCCACCACCCACCTGCAGAGCTGCGTTTTCAGTTGTCAGGTTGGTGTAGTAATTCCAGCTGGCCGAGACGCTGTTGAAGAGGACGAGCTCAGCGGTGCTGTTGTAGGCGCTGGCAAAGAGGGCAGCCCCTTCCTCGGTGGGGTCATGCTGGGGGGGCTCGAGCCCCGGCTGAAGGGCACCCACCAGGCTCAGCCCCAGCAGCAGCCCCAGCGCCGGGGGCATCGCGGCGGGAGCAGCGCACGGAGGGGGGGCCCGTTCGGTGCCTTGCGAGATAGCTTTGCCTCCGCTGCCGGCTGCTTATAAGCCAGCAGCCTTCACGCAAACCCTGCCCACCGAGCCTGCCTCCCCTTGCAGATAAGACCGGAGCATTTTGCTTTCCCTTCGGCAGCTCCTGGGCTTGCGGAAAGGATCGGGAGCGAGGGCTGCTGTGGGATGCATAGTCCCTTTGGCGCCCGGCCGTGCTGGGAGGGAAGGGGAAGGGGCTGGGACAGGAGGGAGGAGGTGGAGGAGAATCAAGGGGAAGGCAGAAAAAAGAGAAAGGAGGAGAAAGGCTGGGGTGGACAGGGTGGACAGGAGGCAGCTCCATCCCTGCAGGGTCCCAGTCCCCTCCCAGCTTCGCACAGGGGGATCCAGCTCAAGTGGACCACGGTGCTTGGCAGGACATCCCCTCCCCATGCTGGCATCATGCGGTGAATGCCCTCGGCAGCGCCCTGGCCACCGCCACAGGGCACGAGGGCGAGCGCAGGGGGGAAAGCGTTCACTTTGGGGGCAGACAAGGTCCATCTGCAGCTGCTTCTTGCTAAAGTGACCCCCTTCCCGACATAACCTCATTTTCCCAGAGAAACAGAGTATTTCTGCTGGCTGTGAAGGAAAGGCCATCACATCACACCAAGTGTTCTGGATTTGGAGGAATTAGGCTGATGACAAATGAGTAACAAAAAGTTCCTTCAAAATGAAAACCAGATCCATGTCAGTGGGCTTGATAGGTTCGTTCTTTTTTTTTGTTTTGTTTTCTTGTATTTAATTAACTAAATCCCCTTCCCCTGGGGCCTGGCCCCAGCCCTTGGAACCGTGCCTGGCCTGAGCTTAGGACCTGAGCTGGCTAAGCCCATCCCCCCTTGTTGGGACAGCCCCCCCCCCCCCGCCCCGGGACACAGTGGACACCTTCTGTGGAGGGGACACAGGGAAACCCCTTGACTTGTTGGTCCCACTGGGCACTGCAGAGCAGCTGGGCACTGGCACAGCTTGGCCCCTCGACAAGGCACAAGTCCTCTTGCCAGGGCTGGGGATTTTAGGAGCCTGCAACTCTCTGCTGTCTATTAAACCTCCCTCCAAAAATCACAGCTTCCCACCCTGCCCCACCACCCACCACCCACGTGGGCTGATGCGGGCACCTGAACATCCTTCATGCCCCTGACCCAAAGCCCACAGGGGTGTGCAAACAGCACCAGCACTGCCCGCGAGCCCGGACATCACGGGGCCAGGGCAAAGCCAGCGTCTGCCTGCCTCGCCCTTGCTGACCCCTTTCCCTACTGACCACAGCTCTCTGGAAACACCATTTTACTAGGAAGTTGCAAAAAATGGTTGGTTTGGCTCCAATTTGGCTGGCGACCAAGCGCTGATGAATGGAGATTTCCTGCGCCCCTCCAGCCTCTGTTCCCAGCTACACCGAGGAGGGGTTTTCCCAGCGCTGGGGCGCTGCGGCACAGCCTCCGACACTGGCGGGGTCTCGGGTGAGCAGCACGGCCAAAATGTGCTCTGCAGTCTCAGTGCAACACTGGTATCCAGAAATCCCAGCGAGGAAGGCCTTTTCCAGGGCTGGTGTTTCTGAGGGGTGACCCCGCAGTGGAAGGGTGGTGCTCCATCATTTTGAACGTGAGCATCTTCCAAGGCTGGTGCAAGAGGGGCAGCCCTGGAACTTTGTGTTGGACAAGAGGTCCTCTTGATGGTCACACCTCCAAGGGTGCCCACAGCTCTCTGGCAGCCCATCCTATAAAGCTCCAGCTGGGATCAGGCAGAAGAACTTCCTACATGCAGGAGAGTGCTGACAGGTGAAGTGGCTGTTGGCCCAGGAAGGCAGGTCAGATGCCTGCAAGCTTGAAAATGCCTGTTGGTGCCTCTGTGCTGCCCCAAATCCATGCTGTGCCCCAGCACCCACCAAGGATGGGCTCAGAGACACCCATGGGACACACTGCAGAGCAGGGGACCAGTCCTTGCTCTCCCCACCCTTCTCAGGGGTGCTGGGGTGGGTGATGGACACCCATCTGCTCCCTGCATGCAGGGTACCCAGGGCGTCACAGACCAGAGGGACAGGAGGTATCAATGGATGTGAAAAATGTGTTGCCACGGAGACGGATGCTGAACAGCTCTGGGGAACGCAGGCTCTGGGGAAGCTGGGTGAGATGTGGTGTCCCTGGAGGCTGCCCTGGGCTAGGAGGATGCTACCCATCGGCTTGCATTGCCATCACCAGCTGCATGGAGACGTTGTCCTCCCCCTCCCCGGAGCGCGTGTGCGTGGACACGTGTGTGATGGCCGGACGATCACTGCAGTGCATCAGGGGTGCAACTGCAGCGGTGCCTCACTTGCGAAGGAGTACAACTTGCTCTTGGCATCTTGGATAAGCGCCTTGGCTTGCCAGACCTGCAAACTCTCCCTGCGCGCTGCCAGCAGTGCTGGCAGGGGCACCCACACGTGCAGCCCCCAGACCCAGAGTCCCCAAAATAAGGAAATAAGGAGTCTGACAGCAAATATTTCATAGGAAAGCTGTAAGGTATCAATCATAATAGCAGTGTGACAGGAGAGGGTGAGGAGGGCTGGTTGTGCGAAGGAGCAGGTATTTGGGGATGGCCCCAGTGCTGGCTGGGAGCTTTGCTGATTTTTGTGTATACTCGAGCCTTATGGGGGGTCTTCAATCCTGTATCCCCCCTCTTTTATTATAAACCACATTTTTGGCTTCCCCCCCCCCCATTTCTCAAAGCATTCAAAGGTGCTTCAAAACTCCTGTCTGATCCACCTCTCTGTTTGAGCCACCAAGGAGCTGCTGGGGGGAGAGGAAAGATTCCTTCCTGATCTAAACCTCAAAAAGAGAGAAGAGCTTTTTTTTTTTTTTTTTTTTTTTTTTTTTTTAATTTGGTGTGCAGCCTCGCATGTTACTTTTCCTGATGGCTGTGGTTTTGTAGATACAATGGCTCCTGTGCCACTTGGTACGAATGACTGTGTGTAGAATTTTTTCCCTCCCTCTCCAGACCCTGAGTTTAAAAGCTCCTGCTTTATTTACTGATGAATTAAAACAATTGTCATACTGTGTAATTTTCTAAGCTGCTTTCCCAGATGCAGTGATGCTGCCGTGAGGAAGAGGGGAAAAACCACCTCTGCAGTCCAAATTTTTCATCTAAACAAATAGCTTTTTTCTGCTCTTAAAAAAAGAAAACCAACAAAAAAAACCCAAACAAAGAAAAAGAAAAAGAAAAAGAAAAAGAACAAGAACAAGAACAAGAACAAGAAAAAGAAAAAAAGAAAAAGAAAAAGAAAAAGAAAAAGAAAAAGAAAAAGAAAAAGAAAGAAAGACTCAAACCCAAGGGTTTTTTGCTATTTATTTCAGGCCTGTGGTCGCTAAAATAATTATGAAACATTAGAGTAAGTGCTGTGGCCATTCTATGTTACCTGGGCTTGGGGACTGGGATGGCAAGAGGGACCCAGGAGTCCTTGCTCCCAGGTTCTGCTGTCTGACTGCAAAATATCTCTGCCGAGGGTTTTTGGCAGCACTGCGGAGATGTTTCCAGCTTTTCCCTGGATCAAAGGTGTATTTAAAGCCTGGCATGTCCTTTCTGCATGGGGACAGGGTGTGGTGGGCTGTGCGGAGCTCAGCCCCAGCCCCGGAGCAGCGATCGCTGCTTTATCACCAGAAGTGCACACTCAGCTCTTGCTGGAGTCTGAGCGCAGCAAAAAGGCTCCTGTTTGGCACAATTTCCACCCTGCCCCGCAAAAATGCTTTCCAGCACGTGTCTGCCCTAGGACAAGGGTTTATGGCCGTTGAGAGGCTGTCCCTGGTGCGGGTGTGGAGAACCTGGATCTGGGCTGGCTGCACAGGGCAGCCTGAGCAGGACCACGAATTTTCCCCAGCCTCTGCGGGGGGTGGCTCGGTGGGGCTGGAGGTGGGTGGGAAGGGGCTGGAGCTGTGATTTCCACTGTAGCATCTTCTCAGGCTCCAACCCCCGGGCTGGGACCAGCATCAGCAGCCTGAGGATGTGCTATGATATTGCAAGCCTCCGAACATGCAGCGTGCTGAAGGTGGCCATTTGCTCAGAGCTCCTAAGTGATGCCTGTGTCTTGGAAGGGTTGTAAATAAACGCAAGACCCCAACAGTCGGACCCTAGGGAGCCCTCAGCCACAGCACAGGAGATGTGCCCAGCGCCAGGCACGTGGCTGGGAGCATCACTGGGCAGGAAGTAAAAGTGCGGCCAGAAATCGTCCCTCCTCCTTCATATCTCATCCTTCGTCCTTCATCCTTCATGCCTCCTCCTTCATCCCTCATCCTTCACCCTTCATCCCTCATCCTTCCACACCCCCTTCCTCACCAACCAGCAGAGCTGGGCACCGATATGAGGTGAGCAAAGAGTCCAACGTGTTCCCTCCACACCCATCAGCCCAATAAAACGCGGCAAAGTCCATTATGTCCTTGTTTTTTTCCCCTCTTTAATAACCAAAACCAATCCTGGCCCCGAGGCGAGCGAGCGTGACTGCTTCGGGAGCATTAATCATCTGCTGCCATCCCAGTGTGGGTTATCGTGGCTGTTTATCCAAGCTGCTATTAAAAAAATCGCCATAAATGCGCCTTCAGCCTCTTCTGAAAGAGATTAAGTGTTTGCACCGGCTGCGCTGATCGTATCGCCTGGCCGGCTCAGCAAAGTTGTGTTCCCAGTGAGGAGGAGGACAGGGCAGCTTAATTGCTGCCAGGAGGAAAACCAGGGTCTTTTCCAGTAGGGCTGCTCCGACCCCTGGCCTGGGAAGGAGCCATGTTCCTGGGGAAGCTTCGTGCCAGCTGGGAATGACCCATTTTTTAGCCTTCGCAGGACCCCAGAGAACTGGGGACCAAGCCCCTGACATGACCCAGCGGGACAACTTGTGCTTAACCCCGAGCTACCCCGCAACCACTCCCTTGGCAGCCACAGAGTGTTCCAAACAGGAAAAACTTTTCTGTTTTCCTCCTGTATTTAGTGGAAAACTGTTAACTTTGCCCCAGGTTTGGGGTTTCATGGAGAACTGCAGTGGCTGGGGTTGTTTCAGGTGGCAGCTCAACTCCTCCGAGGCAGCTGGGCTCTTGAATTGCAATCCTCCGGGGAGGCATCTTGAAAATTAGCATTTCTTAGCGATAAAAACTTGATTTAGGAAGGAAAAAAAACCCCAAACCAAAAGAGGTTAGATCAGCAAAATGGTAATTTGATAATCTCTGGTGGAGGGAGGGGAAGCCACCCACGCCATGGTGGGGGTGAGCAGCTGGGGAAGGGCAGGAACTGCTGGTTTTACCATGAATTACCAGTTGATGATGCTCCCAGTGATCTGTGGGTACCTGGCAGCCCGGGACAGATCTGGAAAGGGTGCTGGGCTTGGCCGATAGCTGGGGAGCTGCAACAGCGTCTGCTGAGCCGCTTCAACTCCTGAACCTGCAGGAAGCTCTGGCAAGCCTCGAGCATCCCTGGGCATCCCCAAGCAGCCTCGAGCAGCATCGAGCATCCCTGAGCATCCCTGAGCATCCCCGAGCCCTGCAGGTCCATGCCAGGCCAGCCAACCTGGCTCTGCTACCTGACTGGCACATCACTGGCCTGGCAGCGCTGGAGGATTTCATTATCACCAGCTCAGAGAAAGCTCAGGCAGTTTTAATAAAGTCATTATGTCCCCAACAATGTCTTTGATTAAAGAGCTGGTTACAAATGGCTTGCTGTTCCCCCGTAAGAGGAGGGTGCGGGCTAGCACCAAAGGGGCTCGTTTGTCCCTGAATCTGTTGCCACCAAGTCCCTTTGCCCGTGGCAGCTGGTGCATGGAGCCCTCAGCAGACACCATGTGCCACCCTTGGGTTTGTCCCTGCTGTGTGGATGGATGGGACAAGTGACCGTGTCCATTTAATCATGTAGGGTGAGGGCTGCTGTGCCTTTTTGGCTGCTGAAAGCTGAGATAGTTCAGCTGGGTGCAGTTACAAACATCCATAAAGCTGTTCCACAGCGTATTACGAAAGCTCTGTTCTCTGCCGGGGCCGCAGCTTTCTGTCTTGCCAAGTATCCTAAAGGATGAACCCCTGAATCTCATCCCCTGTGAGGCTTTTCCAAGGGTCTCAGTGGGACTGGAGGTGGGGGGGATCCTTCCCCTGCTCATTCCCGGACACCCGGCTGGCCCTCTCTAGCCTCACGGCTCAAGGGTCATGATTTATGGTGGCTTTTATGGCTTAGCTGATTATCTCTCGTAAACCATTCCCTGGAGCCGGGATGCCAGCGCCCGGCGCGGGCTGGGGGCAGTGGCGTCTCCTGGGGCAGTGCCCGCGGGGCATCCTGCTCCGTGGGGCGGTTGCCGGTGGGCAAAGGCTGGGGATGGTGGCCCGAGGACTCTGCCCCAGGACTTTGCTCCAGCTGGGCCAGGTCGCCATCAGGCCCAGGGTTCCCCAGGACATCGTTTCTGCTGAATCACGCTGCAGCTGCTGTGCAGCTCCTGGGGTGCTGTGCTGGGTGGAGGGGGGACACGGACCCCAGCAGGACCTTTGGGTGCCCTGGCGCGGGAGGTCTGAGCAGGTGGGACCAGCCCTGCGGGGACAGGCTGGGGCACAGCCCTGTGACAGGTGGCTGTGCCGGACCCCACCAGGTGGCTGGGTGGTGGATGCTCTGGCTCCCATGGGTGCTGCCGGGCTGAGGTGGCCCCAGATCCCACCGGCCTCTCCAGGAGTGGGGATGTGCTGGCTCCCGTGGGTGCTCTGGCCCTTGGGGAGCCAGCGCAAAGGGTGCTACTGGCCTTACTTGCACCGTGACAGGCTCCTGCAGCCCACGGGGGTCCCGGGCCAATGCAGCTCACGGGGGTCCCGAGCCTTTCCCCTGCAGCCCAATGGGGTCCCGGGCCATTCCCCTGTAGCCCACAGGGGTCCTGGGCCACTGCAGCCCACGGGGGTCCCGAGCCTTTCCCCTGCAGCCCACGGGGGTCCCGGGCCACTGCAGCCCACGGGGGTCCCAGGACTTTGCAGCCCACGGGGGTCCCGAGCCTTTCCCCTGCAGCCCACAGGGGTCCTGGGCCGTTCCCCTGCATCCCACGGGGGTCCCGGGACCCTGCAGCCTACGGGGGTCCTGGGCTGTGCCCCTGAAGTCCACGGGGGTCCCGGGCCGTTCCCCTCTGCAGCCCACGGGGGTCCGGGCTGTGCCCCTGTAGCCCACGGGGGTCCCGGGCCGAGCTCCTGGCGCCACCTAGTGGCGCACGGGCGGACGGACAGACGGCCACAGGGACACAGACGGACACGTGGCCGGACAGACACGAACAGCCAGACAGACACAGCGGGGACGGGGGTTGGTCTGGGGGTGCTGCCCACCCCAGCCCCCCTGCCCGCAGCTGGGCCGGGAGGAGCCGGGGGAGGGGGATCCCCGCATCTCCCTCATCTCCTCCATCTCCCCCCATCACCCCATCTCCCCCTTCTCCTCCACCCCCTCCCCCTTCCATCTCCCCCCTCTCCCCCCTCTGGGCTTTTCTCCCTCGGGGACATCCCTCGGGGGCGGGGCGCGGGATGCAACTGGCGGTGCTGGAGGGGCTCCCGGGGTGGGCAGGGGGGCAGCTGGAGGAGGGGGGTCCCTGGGGACATGTCACCCCACTGCCAATCCCCGCTAGGCCAAGGGCACGTCACCCGCTGCCGGGATCACTGCGTCAGGGCTAATTAAGCCAGATCCACGCAGGCCCCTCGTTAGCGGCCCCGGGGTCTCATCCAGCCGGGCTGTGGGGTTCGCAGCCTGGGGCGCGGGGGCTCAGGTGGGCAGGGGCAGGGCCGGGCACAGCGGGGGGGGCCCACCAGGATGCCGGTGACTCACCCCTCGGGGGCCACCCCCACAACACACAGACCCCCCCCTTCAGGGTGACGCCACCCCCCTCCCCTCCCGGCTCCCAGCCCGCAGTGGTACCCTCCCTCCGCAGCGGTGCTGGGGGGTGCAGCCCCCCCGCTTTGCCATCGCTCTGTTGCCTTGCCAACGCGGGTCCCTGTCCCTGGCTCAGACACTGTCACCGCTGGGCCTGGCACAGGCGGCACCACCCGGCACCCACAGGTAGGGCGGGGGGGTAGGGGGGCAGCTGCATGGGCATCCACCTCCCCCCCCCCCCCCCAGTACATCACTCAAGTCCCCCCCAGCTCTGAGCTGCAGTCAGCCCCCTCCCCTGCATGAGCCAATAGCCCCCCTGGAAAGCACAGACCCCCCACCCCCAGGGATTTCGGGGGTCCCAGCCAGAGGCCATGGTGAGGGGCTGCAGGGTACACAAGGTGCTCACAGCATCACCCTCCCCAGGCCATGTAGGAAGGGTTTAACCAGAGACACCCCCTCCCCAAAAAGTGGGGAGCAGCGGCTTTGCCCTGGGGGCTGCACTTGGGGGCAGAGCTGGGGCAGGGAGGGGACAGGGGGGGCTGTGCGGGGGTCCCGGCTGTCCCAGCGCTTGGTGGTGGCTGGCAGCAGCGGACGGGGTAATTTTAGGACCAACGGGCAATTCCCAACAGGCGCCTCCCTGTATCCTGCTGCCAGGTCCTGTGGTTGGGGTGGGGGGGCGGTTGGTTGGGGTGGGGGGGTGGTTGGTGGGGGTGTCATTCCCTGTCCCTCTATCCTCAGCCCGGCTGGGGACCACGTTGGCCCCCTGTGCAAGTGCCAGCGGGGCCAGATGTTTGCAGCTGGTGGGAGGATGCATGGGGCTGCATGGGCACCCATTTGGGACCCCCACCGGAGCCAGCAGCCCCACGGTGGTGCTGAGGGTGTGGGGCAGGTGGCTGTGATGCAGGAAGGAGCTGGTGCCTCTCGCTGCCCCCCCCACCTGGTCCCCCTGCCCGACCCACAGAGCCCCCCATGGCCCCGGGCGCTGCGGCCGGCATGGGCAGGCAGCCTTTGCTGTGCAACCTAATGGGATAATCCAATTCCCGTAACCCACTTATCCGGCTGATCCAATAAAGGTGGCTGGGAATAAAGTGTGTGCGTGGTCTTAATGCATCCCCCCCTGACCCCCCCAGCCCTCCATGCTCCCCCCAGCCCTGGCAGCAGCCTGGGTCTGTCTGCCGCAGCCAGTGGCTGCTCCTCCCCAGAGGCAGCCGCAGTGGGGGCCAGGGCAGAGGTGGGACCTTGGTCCCTTGGGGCTGGGACTTGGTTGGTCCAGGCTGCAGGG
Organism: Falco peregrinus; assembly: GCF_023634155.1. Taxonomy (NCBI): domain Eukaryota; kingdom Metazoa; phylum Chordata; class Aves; order Falconiformes; family Falconidae; genus Falco; species Falco peregrinus. The sequence continues at coordinate 5,518,499 of NC_073738.1, read as the reverse complement.
GAAGCAGGAGAGGTGGCTGTGCCAGCGGAGGTGGCTCTGATCCCCAGGCCCACGGGGAGCATCGGGGGATAAGCCAGCACGAAGCGTGAGGTGGCTGCAGGTGGGTTGTGGGGATGTGGGGCAGCCCTTGAGTGGGACTGTGGCTGGGTGACACCATGTGTCTCTGTGTGTCCCCCCCAGAACGGGGCTTGCTCAGCCCCATGGCCCCAGGGGCCATCACTTTTTTCATGGAGGGGGTCCTGAGCAGCCTCGCTTGTCCCTGCACTGCCTAGAGGACTAGTAGGGTTTGGGGGGGCGTTGTGGGGCTCTGGGGGTGGGTGAGCTGGGCAGGTGGCAAGGGTGGGACATGGGATGGGCATGGAGTGGGAGGGATGGGGATGGTGGCACAGGGATGGAGGGGTGGTGTGTGGTTGTGGGGCTGGGGCAGGAGGGCAGGGGCAGGGGCAGGGGCAGGAGGGCAGGGGCAGGGGCAGGAGGGCAGGGGCAGGAGCAGTGACAGGAGCGCAGCGCTGGCTGCGCCATGATGGCCAGGAGCCACCTCCGGGTGCAGGTGACGCAGCCGCCCCCGCAGCACCAGGAAGCGTCGGGCGCGGTGGCAGGTGAGGCGGAGCGGCAGACACCGCCCGCAGCAGGACCCCACACCGGGGCGGCCGGGACCCCCGCTGCCCCGCAGGGCCATTCGCTGCCCCCCCTCTGTCCCCGCAGGCCGGCATGGACGGGGCCCCACCACCCGCCAGCCCCGCCGGGCTCTCAGCGTACGTGGCCGTGTCGCAGCTGCTGGGCCTGACGCTGCTGGCCACCACGGGCGCCTGGCTGGGCCGCTACCGGGGCGGCGTGGCCTGGCACAGCCCCCTCCAGTTCAACGTGCACCCCCTCTGCATGGTGCTGGGCATGGTCTTCCTCCAAGGTGACGGTGAGCAGGACAAGCGCCCTGTCCCGGCCGCAGACTTCAAAGCCCCCAGAGCTGCAGCCGGGCAGGGAGCGAAGGGGACAAAACGGTGACAAATGAGGCTGGGAAGATGCCCCAGGACCCCCCTACCTGTGTGCAGCCCCCCTGGGAGATGCGGGGTGCTGGGGAGGTGGGGGACCCCCACGGGTGCTCACCTGCCCTCTCTCTGGCAGCTCTCCTGGTCTACCGGGTCTTCAGGCACGAAGCCAAGCGCCCCACCAAGGTGCTGCACGCGCTGCTCCATGGGCTGGCGCTGGTCATCGCCCTCGTCGGTGAGCGTGGGGGCCGGGGCGGGCGGGGGGGCCGGATCGGGCCCCGGCGGTGACGGGCCCCTCTCTGCAGGCATCGTTGCTGTCTTCGAGTCCCACCGCAGCAAAGGCATCCCCGACATGTACAGCCTGCACAGCTGGTGCGGGATGGCCACCTTTGTGCTTTACCTCCTGCAGGTGAGGGCTGGGGACCCCCTGCCCCCCCCGGCTGGGAGGGGACCTTGCAGCACCCCGTAACACCCCCGTGCCTCTGCAGTGGCTCCTGGGCTGTGGTTTCTTCCTGCTCCCCGGTGCCTCCTTCTCGCTGCGCAGCCGGTACAAGCCCCAGCACATCTTCTTCGGCATTGCCCTCTTTGCCCTCTCCATCGCTGCCTGCTTGCTGGGCATCACCGAGATGCTCCTCTTCAACATCAGGTGGGTGGCCAAGCTGGGGGTGGTGGTAGCCCCCCAGATCCCCCTGACCCCCAGCAAAGGGCTGCTCCAGCTTTGGGGGGTGGGGGGGGTGGGGGATGGGGGGCAGAGCCTGGCCCCTGCTGGGCCAGTGGCTCCCTGGCTATTAAATGTCCCCTCAGGGCCCTTAGTTCTGCCGCTGCTGAGTCACTTCCCAGGTGATGTTTAACAAGCGTCAGCTCCTGCGACAGCTTGCCTTGGGGATGGGGATAAACCACCCCCCCCCCCACCTCCCTGCAGCTGGGGGTTTCAGAACCCCCATGGGATGCTCATGTCCCTGAGGTCCCTGTCCCCGCAGCTGGAGGACATGGCGACAGCCCCAGCTGCACATCAGGGTGCCCCCCAGCCCCAGCACCGTGGGGACACAGCTATGGGGCATCCCAGGAGCCACCTGCCTCTGGCAGGGGAGGTGCCCATACCCCTGCTGTAGGACTGTGCCCCCAGTTTTCTCTGCTGTCACCGAGAGTGTCGCCGAGCAGCACACGGGCACTCCCCTCTTGCTCTGCTTTGCGGGGAAGGGACCTTTCCCAGGGTGTGTATGCTGAGGATGAGGATGAGGAGGGGGCTGCAGCCACGGTAGCAACAGGTGACCCACACCCCAAGGCTTGAGCATCCCCCTCCGCCCTCGCAGGGATTCCTACAGCCACTTTGTGCCTGAGGGTGTCCTGGCCAACACCTTGGGGGTGCTGCTGGTGGTCTTTGGGCTGGTGGTGGGCTACGTGTTGACGCGGGATGACTGGAAGCGCCCGCCGCTGGCTGAGGAGCTGGCCCTCTCCATGGACTTCAAGACCCTGACGGAGGGCGAGAGCCCCGGTGGTGGCAGCCAGTGACGTCCCCAGCTCCCTGGTCCCCAGCACGGGCTCCTCAGGGTGTCCCCCTGCACCCCAGCCCTGGTGTCTTGGGGTCACCCAGCTCAGGGTGATGAGAACAGCTGGGGAAGGACACGCTTGATGTTGTAATGCTGCTTGTTGGGTTCAGCCTTGCTTGGCCTTCACCTTCCTCAGCTCTGCCCCACACAGCCCCAGTGACCCCCCGAGCCTGCCCCCAGCCCCACGGGGACAGCGGTGCCACAGGCAGGGCCAGGGGCTGGCAGCGGTGCTGGGGCACGAAGGACAGGGGTCCCGGGGGGACTGGGGAACAGGACTCCAGATTTCCCTGCTGCGAGCGGCTGAAGCTCAAATGTCCCAGTGCCGACGGGCAGAGGGGACATTTGCCATCACGAGGTGTCCCGCTGGCCAGCAGCACGGCTGTGCGTGGGGACTGCTCCCCGCAACGGGCTCCCCGTGGGCTCGGAGCAACCCGGTGCCTGCGCAGGTTCAGCATCTTTGTATCCGAAATGTTTCCTCCTCTCGCGCGATGTGTTGTCTGCTCAGCAGATGCTCCCAACCTAATAAATGTTTGCAGCTAACCCTGTCCTCCTGCCGTCTCTGCTCGCCCAGCTCACCGTTCCAGGGTCCCCCTAAGCTCCCCCGGGGGCTGGGACAGGAGCTGCCCCCGGGGCTGGGGAGGGCAGGGAGGGTGTCTGGGATGGGGCTGTCCCACCGGGCCCGTGCAGCCGGCACTGCAGAGCTCAGCAGTGGCTGCATGAGGGACCCCATGGGGACATCTCCAGGGTCTGGCCACGCACTGGATATGCCCACGGAAGTGGGGGAGACCTGCTGCCATGAGAAGGTGCATCCCTGAGATGTGGGCTCGTCTCCTCTGCTGAAAGCATCCCCTCTTCCTTCTGGGTTACGGCACAGGCAGCTGCCCGGGTGAAGCTCCTGGATCCCAGTGCTGCGAAGCAAATGCAGCCTCCGCCAGAGGCACGAGCCCAGGCAGGGGGGCTTTGCCCACCACAACCCCCATGAGCCATCTCCTTCCAGTGCTGCCCATCCAGCCCATCCCAGCCGCTGGAGGCAAGGATGCTCACAGCTGCGAGGGGCGCTGAGCTGCAAAACCGAGCCCTGGGTTTGGGCAGGGATGAAGTGAGGAGACACCTGGGTTCTCGGGAGCTGCAGGGCTCCAGTGTCCACAGCACCGAGCTCTGCTTCCCACAGTTTTAAGCAGAGAACTCTGGTGTAGTTACCCCCCCGACTTTATCACCGCCCCCTCTGTCCCCTCCTGCTCCCAGTGGTGCCGGGTCCCCATCCCCATCCCCGCAGTGACAGACAGACCTGACGCTTGTGCCATCCTGACATCCCCAGGTTATTTCCATGCTGAGAAGCTGTAGCACACTCCTTCGCTCGCTGCAGTGTGGCAAAAACACCAGGCCAGACACCATGTCCAAGTGTTAACCATTTATAAATAAGTACATTTTTTTCATACATACAGTTTTCATTGTACAGATTACAATCTGTATACATTGGGGGGGGGGGGGGGAATGCATTCTTTTGAACTTTTCACATCTATCTCACAGCTCACATGTACAGACAAGAAAACTCTGCTCAAGCAAATACAGCAAAGGAAAAAAATATGTTTTCTTCTTTCCTTATACATGAGAGGCGAAGGCCTCCGCTGTCGGCAGGGGCTGCTCTTCCCACTGCACAATATCACAACTGTGTGGTGTTCAATATATCAGTAGAGAGAACAGAACATGCATTGAATAATATACTGTACAGAGAGAAAGTCCTTTACATCGGAATTATAGAAAAGCTAAAGGAAAATTTAAGTGTCTTAAAGATCTTCCCAGCAAGTGTCTCGGAGGATGGCAACCAGGGAATTGTACAAAGCACAAGGTGTGTGTACTGTACGTGTTTGTACCGAACTCAGATCCTCTCGGATGTGAAGACAGAAGGGAGACGAAACGCTGAATGCAACACGATGGGAAAGAAAAGGCTGGACAGAGGTGACGCCGGCAGTACTGGCAGAGTCCATGCGAGTCTCTGGGTTACTGGTGTACCAACAGAACAGAACGTAGCACACCGTGCTGCTCTCAGCGTCTGGCTTATCAGTGCACAGCGAGGCAGACCCCGGGCGAAGTGACCCCATTCCTGGGGCGTGAGGCTCTCCCACCCACCCAGCACGACCCCGACCCGCCGGAGGAGACGACCCGCCGCCCCACCGCCGTCCCCAGGCAGTGTCACCTGGAAGGGACAGTCTTTTGGCAAAGCAGCCCTCTTGTTTTCCTGACTATAGGATACGATCCCGACAGGTGGGACCCGTCTGCTGACTCGCCAGTACCGTGACAGCTAGAAAATGAGCAGGAGGAAAGGATACGGCGGATGGGTTTGGTGTCTGTTGGCTTTCCCGGTGACAGTCGCGCTAGCTGTTTTCTCTTGGGTAGGTCTGTAACAGTTGCGGTGAGATCCAGCTGTATAGTCAGGAGTTGGACACAAACGCATCTTGCTAAAGAATTGAGCCCTTAGTGGTTTATATTAGAAAAAAAGAGTTTGATTGAATGAAAATCCAGCAATTATTCACACAAATCTGAAAAAAACGCAGATTAACTTTCAACCATTGTGCTTTGTGTCCAACATGCACCCCACCAGACTTTGCGCAGAGCAACCAGCATGGGGTGAAGGCATTTATCCACAGAGATCCCAGCGGGTACAACAGCTCTTCCCCTAAGCCCTTGGTCAAACACCGTTAACGCCGGTAGAAGAGTTATCTTGAATTCCCCAAGACTAAAGCAAAGTACAACCACCAAGGAGCTCGTCACAGCTCACCGCGGACGCCCCCGGCGAGGAACGGGGGCCGAGCAGGCACGCCGGCTTGCTTGTTTCTCTAGGTAAGGCGGAGCTGGCACTTCGGTTTTAGCTGGACTTCTTCTGGGTAACCCTGAATATACAGCGACCTTGGTACGAAGGGACTGAATCGCTCCAAATTTATTAGCCACCCCCGTTCCGGACTTAATCCAAGTATGGCTTAGGTGTTTGTCACGCGCACGCCCCAGTGCTCACGCTAGCCAAGCGCTTTTCTTTACAACCAGGTGAAAGAAACAAGCCCCAAGGAGCAGCGCCCGGAGGGCCCCCCGCGGGCACTGGTGCCAGGCGGACGGACGGACACACACCTTGGTTTGCCGGGAGCCGGTGCAGCCTGTGCCCCCCCAGCAGCAGGGTGGGGAAGGGGGCTCGGGCTGCGCAGCGCCTTTGCCTTTCCAGACTGATCCCAAGGGATCTGTCTGCGTAAACCCCTCCCTCTCCTACGTGCTCCAGGTGGATGCTGAAGACTATTCTCAAAGCCCTCCAACGCCCTGGCCGGCCTGGCTGGTGGGGACCCCTGCAGAGCACCCCCAAGACGGGTGGCCCCCTCCCCTGGGACCAGAGCATCCTCCCAGCCTGGGAGACAAAGCCAGAGCTGGGAAGCCCTGCCGAGGGTCCCGGTGGACCCCCCCCCCCCTCCCAAGTTGGGAGAGAATCTTTGGGCTCTGCGGTGGCACAGCCCGCAGCGGGTGAGAGACATCTGGTGGGAACGCCGGCCAAACACAGGGCTCGGCTTTGGCATCGCCCACCCGATGCACCCCAAGAGCCCAACCCGCAGCTTTCAATGGCATCAAGAACCTGATTTACTCCGTGTGCCAAAGAATCACAATCGGGGGCTCGCCCGTGGTGCCACTGCAGCTGGGGAGGGGCTGGAGCCGCCGGCTGGCAGCATCGTCCCACATCCCAATTACTCAAGGAGCAATTAAACACGTAGCACAGATGGACAAGACAGCACCGTGTCTGGAACTCTGCGTGTGCTCCCGCCCCGCGGCCCGGGCTTCTCAGATCTCGGTCTCAGACACCGAGGCGAAGGGCCACCGGCGCCACCCGAGTCTCATGCCTCACGACAGGACCACGTACGACAGCACAAAACCCAAACCCCCTCTGCTTCCCGTCCACGCCAAATCCGAATCGTGACTTTGTGGACACAGGGGACTGTGTAACAAACAGCTTTTCCAGGGAGAGGTGTGCTCCTCACCCACCCGGGGACTACAGCGGCCATCCTGCCTCGACTGTCCCTCAGAGAACTGCTGGGGAAGTGCTTTAAAACCACTGCAAATAATTCTGTATTTAAAAATTACTCAATCTGTTGATGCTTATATACAAGAGTCAGTTCTTGTGCTATAAATGTTATGATTCATTGCTTCGTTTCTTTTCTTTTTTCTTTTTTTTTTTTGAAAAATACACTAAGAGACAAGAGCTGTTTTGCTATTTTTCTAATGAAGACACTACTCACGCTTAAATATCCAGTATTTATCATAGTAACAAATTCAAACAGTAAAGTGCACCCATTTACAGAGAGAACAGATGGAAAACCATTAGTGCAAGAATCCTGTGAAAAATGTAACACGTGGTATCGTGAAAAAACCTGCACACCGCAGTATTTAAGCCTTCTTTCAGCTTGGTGTTTGTGTTATAAGTGTGAGCTGTTTTCTTTTTCCCTTAAAACATCTTCATAAACCCAAGAGTTATACACAGAAGTGCCGTGAGGGGACGTTTCGGAAGGACTGTACTGGGAGCACAAGGCAGTGAATAGCGAAAGCAAAGCACGGGCAGTTCTCGCATCGCTGCTTTCGGACCGTCCCGTTTGCATCTCAGCGGAGAGACCCGGCTCACGGCCACAGCGCCTCTGGCTCAGCCATGTGAAATAGGGACGGGGCTCAACTTGTTACTTTTCCCTTTCAAAGAAGCAACTAAAGGTAGGAAGCCACTCACTCGATCAGAAAGCTGGAGGATGGGGGGCGCTGAGCAAAGCGACTGGCGCTACTCCAGACCCATGGTACGCACGCCCTAGCTATTGATGCGCTGTATGCAGAGAAAAAATCAGTAATTCCTTACAAAGCAGAACACACTACTTCAAAAGAGAGGAAGAAAAAAACCAACCCAACCTGATCAACCATTACACCCCCTTTGCAAGGAAAGAAATAGTGCATGGAGCTGAGTGTTCCCGCGGCCGCGGGGAGCCCACCCGCCCGGGGGGTCGCCCAGTCCACCCCCTGCTTTACAGAGCCCTGTAAGAAAGCAAAGAGTCAGTGCTGGGCTGCACCTCGAGAATAAAAACACCAACCTCAATCCAAATACTGGCTTGGACAAATAGCCCAAAAGAGCACAAACCCCACCAAACCCCACAGAGGAAACACCCCCCGAACACTCTCATGTGTCTATGAGACACGAGCCTCCACCGCCCCGAGGTGTGCACGTCCCAGTTTGCTCTGAGCAAATTAGGCAACGAAACAGCAACGAGATGTGTTGATCCATACACAGGGGGGGAGAAAGAAAAAGAAAAAAAAAAAAAAAAAGAGCCCCATCGAAGCCATGGTTTGCTTAAGAGTTTCGGACCGAGTCCTTAGCTGGTGTAAATGGATGCAGCTGCACTGATGTTGCGCTGGGGATATGCTCACTTACACCAGTAGAGGCTGGACCCCCCGATTTGGTTCAAGAAGTCTTGCAATCTATTCGCATAGCCCTTTGGAAACACCGAAAGGTATTGTTCCTCCTGCTCAGCACTGACATCGCTCTGACGAGTTGATATGAGTGAGGTTTGGCGTTGGGCAACAGGCACTATTTTGCTTTAAAACAAGCTACAGGGTTATCACTCCCCCCCGGCTCATCCCGCCCTGCACCCTCGGGAACTGAAAAGGCAGATTACAAACCCACTGGTAATAAATGGATCTGTAAAGAAAGCTCCTCCAACCCCGCGAAACAATTTCAGACAATAATTGAAAAATTATTGAAAATCCTATAGAAAGGATTTTGGAACTGTCCCCTGCTTTTCACAACGTCTTGACGTGATTTGCATTTGATTTAAAAAAACCAACCAAACCAACACCCAAAACAATCCAAACCGAAAAATATCCTGAAATAGATTGCATAAATAAATTATAAATATCTCTCTTTTAACTACAGCTCCTTAGAAAGCAAAACGTGGTCTCTATCATTTACAGGTATGGGACACGGCAATCGCTTCCCAGGATATTGGGAACGGATCTTAGAGAACAGCCCTCGCTACGGCGCGGGCTCCCCAGGTGGGAGCAAGCCTAAAGGAAGGGATGCTGCATGGCTGGCTTCGCAGAAGGACCCTTCCTGTCTCCGGAACCATCATGCCACGCTATGCATCCTCATTATAAAAAAAATAATTAAAAAAAATTTTAAAATTGCAGTTTTCCTCCTTGAATGCCGTTTTCTAAGTCAGATTTTTGTTTTTCCTTGCAAGTAAAAACACCCCACCAAAATCAAACCCCCGCCATCGAACCGTCCCGATGGAAATGCGGTGCCGTGTGTGAGGTGCAGCCGCCCGCTAACGGTGCGAAGAAGCAGTTGTTGCCATCCCAGTTCACGCGCAAGAGGCTCCTGGCCAATTCCCTTGGCTGATTACAACGCGTACGAGGGGCCAACTTTCACCTCCTGAGGCTCGTGTAAAGCGCCCCAGAGCAAACCAGCGCCGGGGCACCCACAGGCAGCTCGCAAGTAGCAAAGCACCGCGTGACCCCCACCCCTTCTGGCTGACGATGCGACTAAATAATGAAGGAATCCAACTCAGAATAAACCGCTCCAAACCAGATGAAGCAGGAGGGTTACTGTGCACAGCTACTTGCTGTTAAAGCACATGGTGCCCTTGCTTGCTGCAGGTCATTTGCTCTTTGAGGGTAGAGAGCCAAAGGACCCGGCTGGCACGGGGACCTGCGGGTGCAGCCTCGGGAAAGGCTCCTGTGATCCCTGCCCTGCTCCCGCTAGGAATTCCCACCAGAACTGAGTAAGAGCTCAGCAAGACAAAAAAACCCAATTTAAATCGAATGCAACTGTCTCTTGAAAAAGAGCTGGTTACCTCCTGCTGCGTAGGGGATATTTCTGGACCACCCTGCACGCACACTAAGGTATCCTGGTTGGGATCTTAGCTGGAATTGGGCAAACGATACTGGCTCGGCTGATGTTGGCTTCACGGTCAGCTGGGGAACAAAAGGGCTGGAGCACGTGCATGGCTGTCTGACCACCACACAGAGTACCGGAGAAACTTGGTCATGTAGCTACCAAAGAGAAATGAAAATAATAATAATAATAATAATAATAATAATCATAATATGCATGGAAATCAGGCTCGGAAGTGTGTGCTGAAAACATGAGGGTCTTACTCCAACAAGTGTCTTTTACACATTAGACTCCACAAATGGTCTCTTTGGTTTGATTGGGGATGTCTGCCCTTGCCTGGAGTCCCTCGAGAGCTGCCTGTACAGGTTGTCCTGGTAGGCCTGCGCCACAGGCAGCGTCCTTGCCACCTTGACGTCGGGGTACGAGGAGGCTTGGGTGACTCTCTCCAGGAGGTCTCCCCGGGACCCATTGGCCAGCATCCCATGGGGGCTGTAATAGTCTTCCTCTAGCAAATGGCCATTCTGTGCATTGTTGGTTTTGTTATAAAAGGCAATGTTGCTGATTGAAGAAGGCGGGCTAAATGATTCCGGCTGGGGGAGGTTGCCAGGAGACGTGGGACTAATGACAGTGTCCACCGATGACACAGCCCAGGTCCGGTTCTGCTGATGGAGGTGGGGGTACTGCTGAGTCCGAGCGGTTTTATCTATGATTCCCATGAACGGCGTGGTCCGGGATCGGGCTGGCTCGCTGGGGTAACCCCCCTGCGTGGGAGAGACCGGAGAAAGTTCATCGCACGACCTGTCGTAGGCTGGCTTGAGAGGGATCTCCATCTGCTGAATCGAGGCGGAAGGGCGGAAGCTGGGAGCCAGGTTGGCGGTGGAGGAGATGCTATTGCTGGAAGGAGAGAAGCGGAGGCCAACGCTCTGAGAGTGGAGCAGGGGCCTTGGAGTCGGCGGGTGAGGCTTGATTTCGCTGGGGTTGACTGAGATGGGCCTTCGTATGAGGTGAGACACATCTGGAGAGCCCAGCTGGCTGGCGGGGAGGGAAGAACGCTCCAGGTCGAGCTTGGAGTGACACACCGGGTAGTAGGATGCGGACTGGCTTCGCCCAATCTGAGGGGTCTGGCTGTATCTCATGCCCCCCCGGTACGCCGAGGACGGTCTCTGTGGAAGGTCTTCTTTAGCCAGCCCTCCGTGCTGGCAGATGGCCCCTGCACTGAGGCTCGCCTGGACGTGCTGCACTGGCCTGCTGTCCCCGACGATGCCCCCGATGGAGCCCTGGTAGACCAGCCGGCTCTGGCTAACCCCCATTTCCCCCGACGCCGACTGGTACTTGCTGGCCATCGAGTGGGCGACCTGGCTGTAGGCGCCGGTTGGGATGACAGTACTTGAGTGGACGGCGGAGCTGGGCTGGTTGCTCCTCACGATCTGTGCCTTGGCTGGCTGCAGCCTCAGCCCCTGCTGCGGCACGGCCACGGGGAGCTGGGGCATCTGGAAAGATCTCTGCGTCATCTTGGAGAGCGGAGACTTTGGTCTGCCGGGGAGCGGGCTGACGCCACTGGGTTCTTGCTGATAACGCACCGGGGAACCGGACTGTGACCTATAAACGCTCATGCTTTCTGCTGGGGGGCTGGCGCGATACTGAGGACCTCTACGAAGAGGAGAAGGTGGTGGGCTTTGATATTCCTTCCCTTGACTCCCAATGGGAGGTGGGCTGAAGCGGTAAGAGGAGCCCTGGTGAGCAGGGGACGTGTGCGGAGGACTGGGTCTGTAATGCGAGTTCTGGTGCGTCGGAGACAGAGCAGGAGATGTGGACTGGTACCCTTGCCTGGTCGGCGAACCCACGGAGCTATTGGACCTGAAATCAAAGACCTGATGAGAGCCGAGAGGGGAGCCAGAAATATAGGCTGAGTCCCTGTGAGCTGGGGACGGGGGTGGGCTCTGGATGATGGGCAGCCCTTGGTTTGGCCTGGACTCTGTCTGCAAGCCAATGGACACGTTTTCTACGTCCTGCTCAAGGTATTCCTCCTCAAAGATATCTTGCACAGAATACAGCTCTTCGTGCTGGGCTTCAGGCTCGGGCTCCACCGGGAGCGGCGGCGGCTGCTGCTGCTGCTGCTGCACCTGCCTGCACTCCTCTTCCACCCGCATCAGCAGCCGCTGGATCTCACGGTTGTTGGGACACAGCTTGATGGCCTCGTTCAGGTCCTCCAGGGCTGCTGAAAACTGCCTGCTTGACAAAGGGACAGAAATGAGAACTGAAATTACTCTGGATTTGAACGGAGCCGTCCTCAGAGGCTCCAGAGGGGTAAGTGGCGTGTCCGTGCTACCAAGGGAGATGCCTGTGACCGCTGCCACGCGCGGCGGCTCTCAAACTCTGCCTTACACGCCTCCCTGGGGTTTATTTTATCCAAACTGAAGGAAAACACTGCCAGCCATTCTGGAGAAGAGGGGAACAGAGTCCTGAGATGGCACAACCCAGACTAGCAAAAACGCCTGTCCCAAGGTGTTCGTTACAGGCTCGTTAATTACTCCTCATGGCACCACCAGGAGCTTTGCCCCTGCGCTAGCGAAGGGGAAGCCAAAGCATTGGTAGCCAAGAGCCCGGCTCACCGCCACCACAAAGTAGCGCAGCTCTGACGGAGGCGCAACCGCTTGCGCCCATGAGAATGTAAAGCTGTGCCCGACGCGGGGAGCACACAGCGCCGTGCCCTGCGGCTCGGGGCGTGGGTCAGCGCCTCGGGCCAGGCTGCTCGCTCCAGTTCTGCGATGGCTCCCGCTCACCTCGTCGGCAGGAAGGACCCGAGCGGCGCGCGGGGGCACCAGCCCCCCGGCAGGCTTTGCAAGGGGAAGGCCAGCCTGCGAGGAGGGAACGGGAGGCGGGGGGGTCAGGAAGGGGGTTGTCACTTACAGGGACACTGCTGGCTTTGGAGCAAACCCCTCTGTCAGAGCGTGGCTGTCGTCTGGGAGGATGACCCCAGTGAAGCTCCTCACACCTCCCAAGGCCCGCCTACGCCGTGGCACCAGCCATGGAAGAGCAGGCGGAGGGAGGAAAAGCGCCTGTTCCCCGGACTGGGCTGACCTCGGGGGGCTGCCGGGCACAAGCTGGGAAATGCAGGAGGGAAGGCAGCGTGGTGATGGATCCTGCTGGAGGGAGCCGGGGCAGACATGGCCGCCTGGACGTGGGGAGGCTGAGAGCGCCTGGGAAGGGACCCGGCTCCTCCGGTTCCTTACAAGGGCTCCGGACACAGCGGGGAGGGAACCCACTGCAGGGCAGGCGTGAGGCCGGTGCGGCACGGCTGGGGGGGCTCCTCTGCCCCACAGAAGGGCACGGCTTTGCCCCCCACACCGTGGCCAGGAGCCCACTCCCACCCATCGCCTCCAGCAAGGAGGGTCAAAGGGGGGGGTCTGCTGAGCTACCGCACTGGCACAGGTGAGCTGGACGTTCCTCCGGCTACTGGTGACTCTCTGCACCGCCACGCCAGGCGTTCTGGTTGCCGTTTACAACCAAGACGTGCGCAACGACAGCGCGCCCAGCCCTGGAGCGCAGGGCTCAGAGCAAGCCCTCCAGCTCATTGAGGAACGGCGTTGATGGGTTTAGAAATGAACGTGATCTCCCATCTTTTAGCCTTCGGGGAGATTAAGCAGGGAATCCTCTGGGCTCCGTCGGAGGTGCAGAGAGATCCCAGTGCCGCGGCTCCCTGGAAGCCGGCTGCAGTGCTGGGAGCAGGAGCTGCAGCTGCAGGCTCAGGGGCTGGCGCTGCACCGTCACTGCCCAGCTGGGCAGCAGCTCCTGCCTCGCAAAAAGTGCTGCAGGACACACAGACTCACAGCTCTTAAAGCCAGGAGAGATCACCGTGATGAATAAGCCTGCCCTCTTGCACAACATGGGCCACAGGGCTTCCATGAGTCATATTTTGCTTCCAGTCCAAGCAGTGGTTGAACTAAAGTGTATTTTTAAAAAGAATACTCAACTTTGGTGTCAGGTTTCCAGTGTAGTAAGACGTTCAGACAAAGTTCAACTAAGACGAACCTCTCAACGCGTTTGCGTTCAGCTGTCTCCAGAAATTACCAAACGAGGGAGGGTGTTACTCTGGAGTTTGAGAGGTTTGTAATTTCATTAACAAACGTTCCTTTGCCATTTCTTCCCATGGGGACACTGGTACGGTTTTGCACGGCGGATGCCCACACCGATGTGGCATCGAAGAGACCAGCCCCTCGCACTTTTCTCTCTCTCCCCTCACCTGCTGCTGCGTTTGGCCCTTGCTCTTGCATAGTAAGCTTCGTAAGATTTCGGTTTCAGCTCCAGTGCTTTAGTAGCAAATTCCTCCGCCATTCCAAAATCCTGTCATTACAATAGGTGTGCAGATAAGTAACTGAATAGATATAGAAATAAAAATATATACAGCTTGGGGAAAAAACCAAACTTAATATGGGCATTCACTTTTGGTTTTTGGTTTTGCACATACCACGGAAAACTTGGTGGTACCGGATTCTTTCACACAGATTCAACATCATTTACAGCCAGAGAGCTACGATGGCACATCCAAAGCCCCCAAACCCTCTTGTAACGCCAGATGCTGTCAGCACCCAGAGAGCCCGGTGTGCCACTGGCTCCGTTCTCATTGACTGTGTCCCCAACAAGTGCATGCAATCCCCCTCCGACAGCCTACAGCCTTGAGGAAACATCTGGTCTCGCAGAGGCTGGAATGTAATCTCATGAAGGATTTTTTTCCATAGTTGAAAGCCATGGGAAGCCTTTCCCACGCCCTCTGTTTCCCACTCTGCAACACACTGACATGCTTTGAAGGGGCCGAGTACAAGTGCACGTGAAGGAAGGGACTAGGACATCTCAGCAGCTACAAACAGGACTTGCCTGGCAAAGGTCTCCTGCCAGTGCCACCCACTCCACTGGTCCTTGCCTCTCTCCTACACCTCGCCTGGGAGACTGGTTAGGGAGTGGGGAGGGAGGGGGTGGCAGCACGGGATGGAGACAGCTCTGGGTGCTTTCGAGTGGCAGTGCCACAAGCTCAGACTATCGGCTATGGGTCAAACCCTGCCGGCCATCCTCCTGCGCCCTGTCCTGAATGCTTCACCTACCACTAAGCTCCGCTGCAGCTCAGCACTTGTGAAGGAGACCTCTTCCCAGCGGGGGGGCTTCATTTCGCATCCAAACCTCGCCTTGGACTGCTGGCTTGGGCCATGACCCGGAGCAGTTCTGGGAGGAGGGACCCAAGAGCACTCCTGATCTCTTCAAACACTGAGACAGCAAACTCTTGCCGCCTGGACACCCTGCCTGGGGAAGCTCACACTGTTTGTACCTTCAGTAGCAGCTACTGAAGAGGTATTGCCTAACAGACTACGCGGGGAGTGTAATCAAGAGGTTGGTACCTGTATGGTCTCATCTATAGGTGCAAAAACTGCAGGAGCATCCCAGAAACCTGGGATTCCCTGGTTAACAATAATCCAAAGCCCTTGTCCTCAAAGCACAGGCTTAGCTGCCAGTTGGCTTGTTTAAAGAGCAGGTTCACACTTTTTCTCCAAACTGTGGTGTTTCTTCACCTGCATTAAGATTTTACTTCTGTTGCTTTTCACCTTCCTCCCTCACAGCTTAAAGAAATGAAGGTGTCACAGAACCCCCTTCCCTTCCAGTGTAACCTGTGCTGGCTCATGGCCTCGGAGGAAATGTCACTTGCCGAGCCTGGCACCGCTCTGCGGGGCAGGACACATCCCGCAGGGCAGGACACATCCTGCGGGAGCTGCTGGCTCTGGGGCAGGACACATCCCGCGGGAGCCGCTCACTAGATGCTGCTTGACTGGAGCAAGGAGAGTGACAGTGATCTGGCAGTTCTGGGAGGAGAGGGAGTATGTGGGGGTGTTTCTGGATGAGTCACTGCCCTGGGGAAGTGCTAGCCCCCTAAGCATATGCTCCTTCGTTTTAAATTAATTAGCATTCAAAGCAGCACACCTCCTAGCTCCTCCCTCAGCGCTGCCCTAGAAATCTGGAAAATGCCTCCACCCCCAATTCACATCATCATCAAAAGGGAGTAATAAAAAATTCAAAGAGCTATAAACATAGCAATGAATTTTTAATCATCAGAAATGCACATTAAACCATTACTCCTTTTGAATTCTAAAATGTCAGTGCTGGGTGAAAGACAACCAGGTTACACCGAGGAGAGATCTCGGAGGTCACAGCGCAGTTACGGGACGGACACGTCCCTGTGCACAGGCAGAGAACGGGCAGCTTGTGTGCGAGGCCAGCAAGAGCGGGGAGACTTACGTTCATTTTCCTTCGACACCGGGAGAGGTTGAGAAGGAGCGACACCTTCAGCTCGCGGAACGTTTTCAGGTCTTCTCCGAATCCTTCCCTGGGGAATTTTTTCAGAGCATACTGGTAGCGCTGGGCAGCCTCTTTCACTTTACCTTTCTAATAGAAGGAGAACATGTCAAAGCACATCCTTGGGTTGAGTTCACTTCCCTGCAGAGAACTCACCAGCCCCACGAACGTTTTAGGTGGTTAAGGTAACACAGATTCACCGTTTAGCCCTTTTCTAGAAAGGAAAGCCAGAACCTTTGACCAAGGGAACATCTGATCTGGAACTGCAGGTGCCTCGTGCAAGCTGAGCTCTCCCACTTGGCGCAGAGCTGTCACGCTACAGGGGGAACTGCGGCAGGAATGGTGTTATGTTGGCTTGATACCGCTCCATCTGGTTTCTGGATGGATGGTCTTTTGAGCTGGGTGATTGGTAACCCGTTCCTGGTTACCAATCCTACACCCACACCCGAACAAGCACCAGGGAGGGCAAAGAACAGCAGGTTCTTTGCGGGGAGCTCCTGGGGCTCAGAGAAGCCTCTGCAATAGCAAAGGGAAAAGTTATGGCACTGCCGTGGCTCTGAAGATGGACAAATAGGCTGAGATTCACCTCCCTGGACTTGAGATGTCTGAAAATTAGGTGTCTACATCTAAGCCTGTCAACTGGCTTCCATTTATAGTTATCAGGACGCAACATTCACCTTCAAAGGGTGATTCATCTTTGCTATTCTGGGCACCTATTTTTGGCATGGGATGCTCTGTGCCCTGGAGGGGGGCAGCCACAGCAGCTAGGGTGAAAGAAAGAGGGCAAGATGGGATCTAGGGCGCGTGCAATTCATGATGACCCAGACATAAATTTTGTGGCTATGAACAGAAAGCTTTAGAACCTCGTAAACTCGGGTTTCTCAGCTGTATCGTGTATCTCTGGCAGATAACTCCAGTTACAATGCCAGCTTTGCATATTTTCTGCTTCACCCTTAGAGCTGAACAGTGAATCATTGTTGTACTTGCACATTTTGTGTGTGTGTGCAAATCTCCACCTTTTAAAGATCAGTTTAAAATAAACACAGAGCAAAAAAGACTCTCTAACTGTAACGGTGGAACGTCTCCCATGGGTGAAAGGACACGACAAAGCCATCTGTGTCCTGACAATCTGTTTTCATTGCAAAAAGCTGCTTCCATGAGTTTTTCTGGGGTATGCTATCTCGGTGCCTTGTCCCACCGCAATGACCCTGCTAGGCAATGACAGCATCATCAGATCAGATGCAACGACATCAGCGCTCCGAACGAACACTTGGGATCTGGTATTTCCAGAGAGGGAATGAAGTGCTGGCTCAGACCCAGGCTGCAGAAAGACTTGGCTTTGCTTCAGCTTCATTGTATGTTTGGGCACCCAGTGCCCCCTCCCCAGCCCCACAAACCACAACCGAAGTCTGCAGAGGCAGGACTGTGAAGGCTGCAGCACCGCTCAGCCAAAGCCCCACACCACGTCAGGCTGCACCGGCGCAGCTTTTCCAGAAACACCCTCCTCACCTTATAGAACATGTCTCCCTCCTCCATCAGCTTGCTCAACAGGATGATCATGATGTCTGGTTTGGAGGTTGCCATCGCCCATGTTGCTGGACCTGCAGTGTACAGGATGCATGATGGGTAAAAAACTCATACAATGCAAGGGTGGTAGGAAGCTGGGTGGAAAAAATACCCTGGGGTGGGAATTTCTGCTGGAGAGAACAACTTGGCGTGGTCAAAGGGCACAGCGCTCCAAATGATTGAGCTGACAATTCCTCCCGCACTTAAATGAACATCATCCACACTGTCCTGGTTTTCCTTTGCAGTCATTAAGGCTAATCCTAACCCCCACCTGGGGCCGGGCATGCCAGGAGCCACTTCCACCAGAGGGCGCTGCTGGTTGTGGAACCAGCTCGGGGGAGGGGACACGACAAAACTACTTAAAAGGAAAAAAAAATTAAAAAAAAATCAAGAGTGGTTACATAAAAGCATTTCTAAATTAAAATCTCTGGCAGCGTACTAGGAAATCTGCAGTTTGACTGTCAATAGGCGTTTTGCGTTAAGTGGATTGTGATTTCCAACTTCACAAGATGTTGTTTCTACGAGAGTAGAAAATCCGTTAGGGTGGAGAGTAGAAAATCCATCAGGGTGGAAAATACGACAGGGGAAAGGTGGTGCCAAGTGCTGCTGGTGCTGGGCTGGGGACACGCTGGCTCCGTGCGGAGCCGCTGGGTATCTCAGGGGCTCACACCGGGAGGGAAGGGGTGGCAAAAATCTGGGGGCGGCTCGTTAGTGTGGGTGAAGAACAAGTCAACAATATTCTACGAGTAGATTCAGTACGTTTTGAGGGAAGGAGGTTAGTTTTTGAGTTCAAGTTATTCTCTGCAACAGTCATTAAAAAAATTATTCGAAGGTGAGGTAAATTAAAAGATTAGAGGTGTTGGGGACGCATGCAGGCTAAATCAAACAGGAGAAAGCAAGGCTGACAAAGCTATCAGATCGAAGCTGATGCTGACAGCAATGAGATATACCTCGTGGGCGACTCGGTAACGTCTGACAACCTTCAAAGAAAGGAGAAAACAAAAAGTTGTAGGAGAGAGGGGAAAAAAAAATGGATGAAGGTGAAAAAAAAAAAAAAAAAAGAAAGGAAAAAAGCAGCTGTGAGAGGCAGGCAGCAAAGAAGCCAATGCACCAGCAAAATCCCCTTTCACAGGAAAACGTAACGTGAGCAGCTGTGTGGCGCAGCGCAGGTAACACTAAGATCTGAAAGCATACACAGAGCAAGTGAATGCAGCAGCTCACAGCAATGCATGGACACAGTACGTTTGTCGACTCAGACTAGTAAAGATAGAAAAAGCATTACCAGAGGAAAGACCTTGCCAAAGAAACAGTTGTTTATTGATTAACTTTGCTAAGTAATACGACAGCAAAAAAAAAAAAAAAAAAAAAATCCCCATTTTAAGAAAGAGAAGAAGGCAGTCATGACTCGCCGGCTGCTTTTGGAGCACGAAGCAGCAGCCGGGGCTGAGGTTGCCTCTCTCTTACGCTTGTATTTTCTGGGAAGCCAGCCCCACTGCTCGGAGGGGCCTGAGCACGGAGCCGATGGCGGGCTGTCCCCTTGTCCCTACCTATCTTTGCTCCTTTCTTCAGGAGAGTGACGACGACCGAGGTGTTGCGGCACCCCACCGCCCTGTCGAGGGGCCGCATCCCGCTGTAGTCAACGTGCTCAATCATGGCCCCGTGGTCCACCAGAAACTGAACCTGCAACGAGAGGCCGGGGGGTCAGCGCTGCCCCGGGGCGGGACGCGGGGTGCTGGGGGCAGCGGGAGCTCGTCCTGCTCCGCCGCTCGGGCTATGGCCACCCCTGCCAGGTCTCAGCCTCGGAAGCGCCTGCACGCACGGGGGGCCGGGACTCTATGTGCTTCTTGCTCCATCGAGCTCAACCGTGCTGTCCTAGGGCTTTTACATCAACCGCCTGTTTGCTTCTGCACCCGCTACAGGCCACTTACCACCTCTGCATCGCCGTAAAATGCGGCCAGGTCCAGCGGAGTGCGTCCGTTTTTATCTGCGTGGTCGGTGGCAGCTCCGTTCTCCACCAGGGAACGCACCACGGCGAGGTGCCCCTTCAGGCAAGCCCAGCTGAGGGCCGTCAAACCCTCCTTGTCCATCAGAGCGATGGAGGCACCTGAAAGAACGAGCATCCCTTCACCAAAGAGCTCTCTGCTGTCGAGCACTACAATACAACCACCCATCCGCTTAGTGATGACAGCTTACTTTTAGAGAGCTATCTACATAATTATTAATGACTCTATTAACATTTCTCCCACTGCAGATCCCACCCTCCATGGCAACTTCAAATGCACCGATAGGAACTGTGGCAAAGGAGCTTATTCACACCAAGCGGCAAACTTTTTCGCACCTAGCTCTGTAGGCTTTTCTGGCAAACATCTTCTGAGCAGCAGGGTGGATTTGACATCCCTCATCTGAGACATCAATCTTTCTTTTTAACTGTTTTGGTGGGTTTTTTTTTTTAATCAAAACCCATTGCAGCCTGTGTGAGTCAGAGATGAAGACCACTTTGCTGATTCAGCAGGTCACAGCGTACCAAGGGGAACTAAGTCAATTCAGCTCCGTCCTTCTAAAAAAGCACAGATTTTCCCCTCTTCACTCCCCTCCCCTTTACCCAAATTGACACAATTTCCAGCAGTGTTTCTCCTTGAAATTCACCCAACATAAATACGAAGTTGTGGGATAAACTACTGCCAACCGCAAGCCAAGGAGAGAGGGACCTGACATTTTCTTGGATGAAGAAATCACGCTGCCATACCAACGGGTCAGTTTTGCTTCATACGGCATATGGATACGCATGTGAGAGCTGAACAGCAGCATTAAGCGAACGCTCCTCACGGTGGCAGGAAGACAACTCCTGACGCCGTGGCACAGGCAGGACTTGGGCTCTGGGGCGAGCAGGAGAGGTCCCTATCAGCTCTGCTCCTCCGAGGAACCGCAGCTACCTGCAGGATGCTCCTGCCAGCAGGCCGGGATGAATGCCTGCTGCAGCATTTTTCTCCTGTAGATAAAATCTCGAAACTGCCTGGCACGAGACCTTTGCTGCCTCCAGAAAGCCCAGCGAGTGGGGGAGTAATGTGAATTTCCTGAGCCTTCCCATTCATCCCAGCTGACATATCCCCCAGTTAGCAACACCGCCCCGATGCTAGCAAACTGCTAGGTCTTCCAGCTTGCACAACTTTTCCTTTGCGGAGGAGCACAACGCGCCAGCATCTGCCTGGGATATGTTCCGAAACCTCCGCCCAGAGCTCCCAGCCCAGCCGCAGCATCCGGCTCACCATGTGCCTCCGAGCGGCACGGCCGGCTGGTGTGCCACAGGGGGACACGGGCTGCAGGGCGGCTCAAAGGCACAAGCAAAGGCACGGCAAACTCCCCACATCTTGGCAGCCTTCCCTCACGTTGCCCACACCGCACCCAGGGACCCTTCGGAAGCCCCGGGAAAGCCCTGCCGATGATCCTCCGCTGACCCCGGGCCAACTTTTGTTCCTTTTTTTGCGTTTGTATTTCTGAAGAGAGATCATATGAGAGAATGAGCAGAAGGTCAAGAAAAATAGTCGTAGCAAGATTTCCATCCATTTTAGGAACTGAACCAGCTGCCTGGCTTGGTTTCAAGAACTTTCATTGATGCAGAAAAATAGCAAAGCAAGATGAAACCTCATTTCATTCCTTCTTGCTCGCACCAGCTACTTTCTTGCAATCAAACCGTCAAAGCCTTCTCTTGTGTTTTCCCTCTGGTGAGAAATCTCCTGCGAGCAGAGGGAAGGCTGGAAAGCCACATCATCGCTCAGCCTTCCCACTCTTTTCCTGGTCCAGTGGAAGAGACACGCCATCCCACGGGGTACAGGCTGGGGGTATCACTGCAGCAACGCGAGCTGAAGGTCTAAGCCAGTGGAGAACGCACATCGCTTGGAGATGCCAAAACGCTGCTGCGAGGCGGGCTGGGCACAACCCCTGCGGCAGCACGAACCTCTGCTCGACTCTGAAGGCATCCTCCGCTCCTTCGGGGATCCCCGTCCTACTGAGTGCTGAGGCACTGACGTCAACCCAACGGATGGTTCCAAGGGCCAGCGGATTAAGGTGACCTCATGGGATGGACCCCTGCTGCAGTGGGGGAGGTTCTGTCTGGGTGACCCCAGCTGGCTGCTGAGAAGGGCCGGGCTGCTCCTTCCCTAAAACCCCCGAACCTGCTACATGCAAGAATTCATGATTTAATATGTCATCCAGCAGGCACGCCACGCAGCAATGAGCCGGCTGGTGAAAAAAAAAATAAATGACCGACACTTGGAGCATCAAAGAGAAGAAGGGAGCAGCCGGGATGGTCGGATCTTTTCTGTTCTGAGGATCCAGGCTCGGTGGCATGTGTCAGAGGCACAAGGCAGGGGGCGAGGAGCAGGATCCACAGGTACCATGTGCTCCAAGGCAGCAAAACCATCGAGGGATTGATTTTTGTGGAAAATTGAGGTTCAGAATCAAGCTCTCTCCAAAAGGAATGAGCATCTCCAAAAGGAATGAGCATATTTTGCTTTGTGTAACACAGATTTGTACAAATACCAGCTCTAGCAGCAGCTGGGGAGTTTAATTCACCATTCACACGTCCGTTACTTCTGGGTATTAAGCAAGAGCAGTAGGTAACTCCAAAAATTTGGATTTCAAATTGATTGATGACTGCAACTCTGTTAATAAGAAGTGTTTACTAACGCTGACTGTGTTAATCAAGTACAGTCAAATGAGATTTGCTTTGCAACACACTAATTAATGCTTATGGCTTATGATTCACACACTTTGATTTTAATGAAACATTGAACAGGATTGTCAAAGCCATTTTAATTAAAATATAACATCTATCACTGTACTCTGCCCAGGCTTGCACTAACTTTTCAGGATCATGTGCTATAGCACATTTAGTGGAGCTTATTACACTATTCAGAAGAACGGATCTTTTAAAGTAAAAAAAGATTTTTGTATTTTTGACTTCTTGGGCTTTTCATGTCCAAAGAGCCAGGGAAACGTTACGTGCATTTGCTGGTGATCCCATAGCCAAGATCAGATTATTTGGTACTTTCATCCTCCACTGAACCAGTTGGTCTTAAGCAACATGCACAGTTCACAAGTCTGGCAAAAAAACACATTTGCTTATTTTAAGCCTTCTACATAGATTCAGCCAAGCTGCAAGAGGAGCCACACTACAACGCAAACACGGAGAGTGTCGATTTGAAATTTTTGAAAACCTAGAACCGCAGAAAAGAATTCATTGAGTTAATTTGTAAGAAACTCATCCCTCAAACTGATCTTTGTCACATCCCTATGCAGGTTACAGCACTGAACAGCAAGGATCCCACTGGCCTGCATGCAGGACAGATGGGCAATGAGAAACTTCTTGGAAGCCTGGCAATTCGACAGCGAAAAAATATTCTTACAACTACTATGCAGAATATTCAAGTGTCTCACATTTTGGCTAAGAGGTCAGACACAGTCACTTACGATATGAAGAAAATATCCCTTCCCAAAGAGGGATCTTACCTGAAATAAAAATATCAAATAACAATACAAGAATTAAATGCTATTTCTAGGAAAAAGAAAAAAAAAAAAAAAAAAGGAAAATCACCCAACCAAACCAAACAAACATTGGCTATTTGTCAAAACGACCCCACAAAAAACCAACCCCCCCCTGAAGCCTCTCTAAGGAACTACCAAAATAAGAAATAGTCGTGTTCACACAGGTTGCAGGCAGCGTGTCGGGGTGACTCACCTCAAACACGAACAGCAGAAATGAGCAAAACTGAAACATGCTCCTGTGAGGGAGTCACCAGATACCGAAAGCGCTGAGTAAAGCCAACCTGTGAGTGAAAGCTTTGGAACGATTCTGGTTTCACTAAACACACCGAAGCCTTGCCTGTGCTGGGGCCTCACCCTCCTGCTGATGCAGTGTCAAACACGTGGCCACCAACACTAGCACGAAAAATGGAAGCATTAAAACGTGTCCCAAGCCCTGGTCCTGCGGCCAAGCCTTGCCTGCCTGTTCCGTGGCGATGCTGACAGCTCAGTCGCATCACTTGTTGATTGTTTTTTTCTCTAAGGTGAAAGCTCCAAGCATGGTTCAAGGGCATGTTCTTAACTCAATGCTCAAAGCACCTGCGATTCATTAGATCATTTTCCAACTCAAATGCGCGGTTTGGAGGCCGTGAGCACCAACCAGACAACAAAACGCATGGCCAAGATTAACGCTAGGGCTACTCTAGTCTGTCCCCAAGAAGCTGGATACGTTGCTGAGAACCTGCCCCACTGCCCGCTCCAGCAGCAGGATTACAGCCCCCAGCCTGACACGACGGACCCCAGCTGTGCAGGAGCCAGTGCGGTGGGACGTGCCAGGGCTGGTCCCCAACACGCTTCCAGCTGCGTGCTCTAACCTTGTGCAACCAGGAACTCCACCGTGCCCAGGTGCCCCTCGGATGCAGCCATCATCAGCGGTGTCCGCCCCTGCTTATCTGCCATGTTCACATCAGCGCCGTGCGTGAGCAAGAGGTCTACAATCTGCAACACAAAGCGAGACCAAGCGCTGTATGGAGAGACCAGGTGGGAACCAGAGCCGAGGATGAGCAGCGCGGTCCCCGTGGCGTGAAAACTCACCCCCCGGGGCATGGTGCCCTCTGGGATTACTGCTGCAAGGTCAGGGCACAGGAGGAGCAACAGAGGTGTAACGACAGGAAAAATGACCTTTTAAGTCAAGAGCATCTCATTTGCTTCCCCAACGGTGAGATAACACAGTACTTAAGCAAAAGCTGCGCGCAGCCAGTGAGAGCACGGGTGCATGAAGCATCAGCATCCTTGCTCCCATCACTCCTCAGAAGACCAGGGCTTGCCTCCTGCACCCGGCATCCTGGCGGGCACACGGGACGGCCCGAGCGCGGACACCAGGCACCGCGCTGAGCCACTCACCTGCCAGTGGCCCTGTCTCACGGCGCTGAAGAGCGGGATGACACCGCGGCGGTTGGGCTGGGCCACTGCGGCGCCCTGCTCCAGGAGGAGCCGGCAGACATCCAGCTTCCCGCGTCCCGCCGCCGCCGTCAGGGCTGGAGGAGAGAGAAGAACAGTGAAGGGAAGGCGCCACGCTCCCCACGGAGCTCCCCCCGTCCCGAGGCAGGTCCTCCCGCTGGGCACCGGAGCAACGGAGCCTGAAATGCCAAACGTCCCTCCCGGCAGGCCAAACGAGCAAAGAAAACTGGTTGGGTCAGGGCAGTTCGAGCTCTTGTCATTTTAGTTAACTTCAAAGGTCAAGTCTTCCCCGGCAAGATCTTGGAACATTATGGAATAGGATGGAAATAATCAGCTTTTATTACTTTCCGCGAGTGAAACCGGGCGAGAACTGCAATGAGCGCGCCATCGCCTACAGGCATGCACGGCTGGTGCCCACGGGGTGGCTGCAAAGGACCAAGAGCCTGGTCATGGAGAGCCCTCCCTGCTCCCCCCGGCGTCCCACGGGCTTCCCCACCGCAGGCTGCGAGCCGGGTGCCCAGCACGCACCCAGAGAAAGCCCCGCTCTCCTGCTCTCCGGGTCCGTGCCGTCTTGCCAAGACCCTCTGCAACCCGCCCTGGCTCACTCCACCGGGACTACACGTACGGGACCGAGCGGGAGGCAGGGACAGATCGCTGCCACCCTGGGTGTCGGGCAGATTTGTGGGTCTTCTCTGTCTGAACAAGCACACAGCAGCACCATTCAGACAGAGGATTCCCCTTTTCAGTATCTCACCTTAGCCCGTAGATCTTTGAAACCAAAGAAACAACTGGAAGGCAAACCCGGTATGAAAATTTTCACCCGTTCTCCCAGAAAACCACGAATTCTGG
This sequence comes from Falco peregrinus, assembly GCF_023634155.1. Lineage (NCBI taxonomy): Eukaryota > Metazoa > Chordata > Aves > Falconiformes > Falconidae > Falco > Falco peregrinus. The sequence goes on along the minus strand of NC_073738.1, from coordinate 5,493,327 downwards.
GCTTTGTTTGTGGCCAAGACTGATCCTACCAGCAAGGGTCTTTGTGCAAACCCAAACTTCTCTCTCGCTCCCAGTATTACAGATGCTCCCAGCACCACAGGTGGGTGGAAGCAGCACCCGAGAGTCCTTCCCTGACAAAACGTGCTCCATTAACTCAGAAAGTATGGGTGGGTTAGAAAAGACACATTCAAACTGAAAATAGTTCCAGGCGCAGGCTCTGCCTTCGGCTCGTCTTGGGTAGTAATTTTAGACTTTGTGGTCCCTCCCTCCTCTCCCCAACTTTCTGTGCGCTCCAGCTCAGCTCCACTGGCTCGATGCTCTGCTGCTTCCAGTAGGAGTCGGAGCAGAAGGTGGGAGTCTATTTCTAACTGACGTAGCTTGTTTTTTCTTTGAAGTACATTTCTGTGGGATGGCTGATTACGAGGTGTTGATGGGTTTCCAACTGCAACACTGTTAATGTTGGGGGATTTAATTAATTCTCTATTCTGTTCCACATTATGGTTCAGTTTTCTTCTCTTGGGGTGGAGAGACACCAAGAGTTAAAAGAAAAATCATCTCGCTGCCACAAGCAGAACGTTCTGCAAAATCTATAATCAGATCCATGTGGGTTTTAAACGTAAGCTACAAATATAGAAGGAGGACTGCGCGTAATGTGCACGGCAGAGGGGTCGGTATGCAGGGCTTTTGGGTTCTATTTCTAAACCTGCCCGCACTTGAAATGTTGCAGGTTAATTTGAGGTGTTTCACGTCAAAATGACTTATATTTGCAAGACTGAAATACTGTACAGCACCTGGGTGTTTGGTGTTTGTCATGAAATGTTCTTTGGAAAAGACACTACTGAAACAGGAGGATTTGATCCTCGGCCATACCCTTACCCCTCCACCCTGCCCTGCCATCCGCTCTACCCGCACTGACACATCTTTCCGCTACTCTGTTCCTCAGGGTCAAAGCAACTGGTAGCTTCAGTCCGTCCTCTGCAGCTCCAAGCTGCAGAGCCCAAGGGGAGCTCAAAAGTTTCTGTGCTATCAGCAGGTCACACCTTGCTGCTTCAGGAAGGTTCCACACCGATGTGCTGGATTTCTGCTGCCTGCTGAGAGAGACCTACCCGAGCTCGTCTCGTAGAACGCACAGATACCTAAACATCCATTCTCAGAAATGGGGAAATGCTCTGAGGGGTGAGAGGAGCTCGGTGCAGCTGGACCCTGGGGGACCAACTCACCAAGGCACACCAGGCTTCACCGGCACCTGCACTTTGACCAGAAGGATGGACTAGATGACCCGCTGCAGTCCCTCCAGCTGCAACGAGCCCGACAGCCCCCGCTGCTCCCAACACAGGCACCCACCCCTGCACCTCCAGCCTTCGGACCAAAGTGGCTTCTGACATCCCCAAGCTCCAGCTCCACTGCTGCCCACCTTGAGCCTGTGGCTGGTGTCCAACTGTCCAAGCCCAAAAGCTCAATTAAATTACTTCAGGAAAAATTCTAGAAGTATCTGCTTATTTAAGCCTTTCAGCACTCCTTAGAGGGACTCAGCAGCCTGTTTCTGGCGTCACCAACGTGCCTTACAACAGCCATTAGTCTCCAAAAACCCCACAACACAAGGTAAGGCTCTGCCTGTGTGTTGAAAGGAGACTGGAAAAGCCAAGGAAAGGTGATGAGAGGAAATGAGAGAAATGGAAATGCTTTGTTTGAAGTTTTTCTGTCTGCCAGAGAGCTCCTATGGCCCAGCATGAGCGAGGCAAGCCCACCAAGCCCAGCCAAGGCACAGCAACCAGGATGCTGGGCTGGAAAACGTTCATTTGCAGCTTTTCCATGAGGATGTAATGCCAGGAGAACAACTCACAGTGCAATAACAAAGTCTTGGCATAAAGGCCATAAAACAGTTGCTGCATTTCTCAAAACACAGCTCAACCAAAACCTGAGACAAGTTTCAGGTGTGGGCATGCTCCCCTCCATCAGCGAGCAACGTCCAGATGAGCCACAGTCTCCGACACCAGGGATCTGCAAGGGTGCATCCTGCCTCGGCTGTTGTGCAGAACACGACTCGTTCTCGTAGAGGAAAAACCAACTTTATCTGGACAAGGAATCATTAAGTCGCCCTACACGGCACGTGTACCTGCTCCCCAGCCTGGCAGCCAGCCCAAGGCAGCCTGATGGGGTCGTTCCTTGCACCTCCAACTCTGACGGAGTTATTACAAGTGACTCAGATACTTTTGTGTTGGGTTTTGATCTTAGTCTTGTCCCTGGGAGAAATATTCCATCTGGAGTCGGCTTTAGTCTGCTGTCAGCAATTCCTAAACTTACGATGTCACTTGGCACTGCCACGGGGATGGTATCAAGCTGATATCACTAAGGCAGGCAGGCAGCTCTGCTCTGCGGAAGATTAGACACATGAGCAACAAGTATCAAAAAAACAGACAAGACATGATTCAGATTTTTAGAGCAGATTGCTATTTTTGGGTTGAAACCAGCATTTCTCTTCAAATTTAACTGAACTCGCTCTTTACTTTGGGGAAAATAATAATAATAATAATAATGATCAAGAAACGATCTAAAAGGGAGTCTGTAGATCCGCATAAACTTGTCCTGCCTGTGCCTGGACAGAAGACTGCTGAATTTAGTGGCTGGCTTGGTTTTGCTCATTTTCCCGTTTTCCCTACCACCAATTTTAATGGGACAAAACCCCATCCTTTGAGACGGCTCCTCAGTGTGTGTGTGATTTGTGAATCACAAATTCACATTCCCACCTATCCCAGTTACTCAGAAACCACTCCCAGACCTCTGGGTGAGCCCAGCTTTTGGCATTGTTGGGAGGAGAGGTGTGGGAAGGGGGACAACAGAGGTGGGAAAGGCTCCTGCTGAAGAGTCCTGGGGGCATCGGGCAGGCTAGGAACGGCAGAGCAGCCCAGGACAGAGGGAAAGAGCAACAAGAAGAGCTGGATGGTGTCAGGGAGATGAGCGTGGTGCTCACTTCCAGCCTGGAGCGCAGGGCTGAGCAGGAGGGAGCGGGATGGCGTGACCTGCAAAGGCAGACCCCCAGCGATGGGCAGGGTCAGATGGCCCCGGCTTTATACCAGGCTCTGCCAGATCCATCCAGGCAGCCCAGGACTATCCCAACGCAGTATCTGTAGCGTCTGATGCTGCCCACGAGGTTACTTTGCAGGGAGACATCTCAGCAGCTTTCGATCTAACTCGGAAGGTGCCTGGATCACCATCCTATTTACATGATGGTCCTCAGGAGCCAAACAGCAGAGAACATTCCGGATGGCCCTGGCCTGGTCACCACTGCAGACCGTGAGCTCACCGGTGGCGAAGCCGTTCTCCCGTTACCGAGGCTCAGCCATTTCACTTGGCTAATTCCATTCCCCATTCCCTTTTTCTCCCACGACACCCTAGGGGCACTTTTAATTGCTCATTTGTATATGTTGCCCTTATTTCTGCCAACAACGGCACAACGCCCCCGGCACTCCGTGACGTCCCTGTGGGCGCAGGAGCTGACTCTGTCCCTGCCACCCTGCGCGGGGCACAGAGCAGCCCGGGCACCCCCGGCGGCGCAGCTCATCCTTCTCTCCTTGTCCTTTTGACAGCTCAGGGGCAATACTTTCTGCTAGACACCGTACCTTTCCGGAGGTAAACCAGCTCAGAACACAACCCTGCCCCCCCCACCTCGCCCCCTTCTAAGCAGACACAGCCCCACCAAGGACCGAGCCATGTGCCCACCGCCGCCTGTGCCCTTGGATCGTGTCGTTCTTAAACAAAGGTGACAGACCCAACGTCAGCACCCACTACCCCGACAGGAACGCTCCCTTGGTGTATTAACTTGACAGGAACATTCCCAGTGATGGAAGTAGATTAGTGAGTTGAGTACAAAAGGCGGTGGATAATATTTCTGAGGTCACTGGAGTTAAAAGCTAACGGCTGCGAGTTTGAGTATCTCAAGAAACGGAGACGACAGCGCGTTTTGTGTCTGTGGAGTGGAAGGGGTGACCGGCTGCTTTTGTTTTAGTAGAAGTTGGGAAAGCAAGGCTTCTGTGTTATACCCACTAATACCAAAATATAGTACTGCACAAACAGACATCGGTTTAATTACCAGGTACTAAATAATGAGAAGTTTTCAGAAAATCAATGGATAACTTAACAGTCATGGTGCTGCACGTAATGGGGAAGGCGAGAGAGAAGCAGGGAGATGCTTTGGATAAATATGCCCAATAACAAGAGAGAAAGAGCAGGATTTTGTGTCCCTCTCACGTAACGTGAGATGTTTCAGAGAAATCAGGGGTCTGGTTGTCAGAGATGCTGCACGCCTGCACACTCCTGAGAAGTGCCAGGGGCTGCAGCAGCTCAGGATTTTCAAAACTCAAACTTGTCTGTTTTACTTAAGCTGAGTGCAAGCTCCACCCTGGCTCATGTAAACCACCTGAAATCAGAGCAGAGGAGCTGATCCTTCTCCCTTCATCAGAACAGCCGAGGGATGCACCAGGTGATGGGGAGCCCATAAATACAAACACAAACACGCAAGACGAAGCCACTGCATCTAGAGAAATCACCTGTCTCTCCCCAGAGGCTGTCAAAGCTGTTGATTTGTGCTCGCTCCACCTCCTCTTCGTCTTTTTCTGGAAGATCGAGCAGGTAGGAGACAATCTAAAACAAAATGACATGTCAGCTCACGAACTGGGATGCGTTATCTATAAATGGCTGACATCTCAACATGAGCTCCTCTGAATACAGAGGGAAAGGAACAGCCTCTGCCTGCCCCCCCGAGCTCCAGTAAGTATTCCTCCAGCGATCCACCACCAAACCTGCTGCCCTGGACGAGCAAAAAAACCCCACAGACCCACCCAAAGGTCTTGCTGCCACCAGAGGTGACGAGCCTTTGTAGTGTCGGTTCCTTACGACCGTATCTGTTCTGGTACAGATGACCCGGTGCGTGCAGCGGGTGCCCCTGGGGGGAGGGTGTTTGGGTAAAATGGGACCCCTCCTCAGGGGAAGGGGCAGCAACTGCCGCAGGTGCTGGGGCTCTGCTGAGGGGACCGACGGCAATACTGGACCTGGCATTGTCAGGTTTATGGTTGGACTCGATCCGAAAGGTGTTTTCCAACCAAAATGATTCTATACATCATCTTGCACATGGCAAATCTTGAGCAGTATGACAGGACGAAGCTCTTTGACTCTTCTCTCCCCCAACACACAGTCCAAAGCCACCTGGTCTCACACTGCCCCAGCAGCGGCGTAAGCAGCGTGCTGGTTATCCCCCCTGCTTCAATGTTTGTTCCAGCGACCTGACGGCTTGTTGGGCTTTCCCTCTTGGATGCCCACCCAGACCCCAGCGCCTGCTGAGGGATGTGGGAATCCCACTGCCTGGGATGGGAAGGGGAGGAGGAGCAGGATGGAGGCACTGACTCTGGCTCCGAGACCCTCTTTGGTCAACACTCTGGCCAGGACCCACAGCCAAGTGGTGGTTCCCCACCCCCCAGAGGTGCTGGCAGACCTCACCTCGGTGTAGCCCATGCTGGCCGCGGCGATCAGCGCCTGCTGGATGGCGTGGCTCTTCTTAAACACGCCCTGCTGCTGCCCAGCCATGGTCCAGTCGCACTGGATCAGGAACTTCACCACCTCCAGGTGTCCTCTGAGCGCAGCGTGGACCAGAGCACACTGACCGTTCTTGTCCAGATGATCCACCTTGAAAAGAGATGACAAAATACAACTGAGCCAAATCACCAGCAAAATGCCTTTGTTTCTTCAGTGTTTCCAGCCCCACTTTCAAAATAATGCCACATGTGCATTTTTCTGGTAAACTATCCCTTCCACAACCAGAAAACAACCCTTCCCACAGCAATTCTGCCCCAGGCTCAGGCATCCTCATGGCCACAAGTGTTTGCTTTGGGTAACACCACTATTTTTTTAAGCTTTCTTCCATCTTCTTCAGACTCAAAGGCTGCAAAAGCATTTTTCCCTTTGTGTCCCAAAGTCCAGCAACTGTGTTTTCTTGCAGACTGAAATCATACACGCTGATATCATCTCCTTTATTCAAACCCACAAAGGGCAAACCAGCTTCTTTTCTAGATACGGTTTCTGTTGAGAGCCACAGAAGCGCCTGAGCCTGCAGGAGCTCGTCAGGTGGGTTCTCAGGACAGGGCATGGTTTTCACTTGATGCCTGAAGACATCAGCTGGGATTTCTAGGTCCTATCCCAAGTCCAGTAACTTTGAGAAAACAGGACAGGTAGATCAGCTACCATCCTCCTGCTGGTTAACTCTTGCAGTGCTCTGCAACCTATTATATCTCATATTATAAATATGAGAAATAATTATTTTAGGAATATATTCTACTAATATTAACTGGTTATATCATACATACAGGAAATATTTCTCATAATACATTAATATTTATAATGTATTAATGTATTTCTTATTTCTCAACTTATGCAGCAATCAGCGTTGCAGTTTTCTATGCCAGAATCAAACATCTCACCCTTCAAACCAAACCCAGCTGGTCCCCTCCACACAGTCCGGGATACTCAAGGAAAGCTACGAGTGGCAGGACCTCTGCGTTGCACTGCGCTGCCCGAATATTCCTGCTCTCGGAGGTGGAATGCTGCTGCTTACCACTGAGTGCCAGCGAGTCACCCAACTCTCCCAACAAAAGCAGAAATCTTTTTTTCCTCCGCACTGTCCTCGCACTACTGCAGACAGCACAGCAAGATCTACACGCCCCCCCGCCCTCCCATCCCTCCTGACTTTCATACCAAGAGTACCCAAACCCATATATTGCGTTTTGAACTGAAGCTAAACATACAGAGAAACCACAAATTGTTTCCAGGAGGATCCACTTCAAAAATCAGCACAATTTTCTTCTTCAACAAAATCTTTAAGCTTGACTCATTATATACAATTAAAACTCCAAACACCCACCACAAAGCTAAACAAAGGGTATTTTTCTACGACAAGTCTGATAGAAGTTTTGGGGAAACGTGTCTCAAGGAGACATTTAAAGAGGGCCCCGTGCTGCAAAAGCAGCGCTGCCACTTCAACCTCGTGAGGTTCAAGGACTTCCCCAGAGCATCCTTCTGCAGGCCACCCGTGTGGTGCTGATTAGGCAGCTCCTACCTCAGACCTGAACTCCAGAATGCTAATTACTGACTCTCAGGAGTTACTTAGTTGGTGTCATGGCAAGATTCTCAAAGCCGCCGCGTTTTAGCAGAAAAGCCAACCCTCCGCAGCAGCACCCTGGCTTCAGCTGCTGGAGGCAATCCTTTGGCATTACGTGTCCCGACTGCAGCTTGTGCCCTGCCTTGCACCAACGTGGAACAGTTTACATCAGCTTTTAGAGGAACGTGGTCACTTTACCTTGGCCCGTTTCTTGCACAGCAGCACGACGATACTCAGAAATCCAGCAGCGGCCGCGTACCCAAGGGGGGTCAGGCCACTTTCTGAAGCGGCGTCTACATTGGCCCCAAACTCCAAGAGCAAAGCCACCATCTCTGTGTAACCCAGGTGAGACTGGACACACAAAATGGGAGCGTTGTTCAGAACTTCAGTTCGATAATTCACGTTTGCGCCTCCTAAAATCAGCAGCCGGCTGACCTGCGCAGGGAAAGCAGAGCTCCTGTTACAATGCTGAGCTTTATGGGGAGACATTAGTTTATTGTCAGGACAACAACAGAGGGTAAACCCGGGCCTCCTGCACACTTCCAAGCAAATAGCGAAGGATATAAAATGCTGAATAAAACCACTTATCAAATATATGGTCCCATTGTTGGTAGAAGGAACAGTTTAACCTTTCCCCTGAACGGCAGGTAAGAGGTTTGAAGGGTGCTGCCTCACTCCGTCTCAGAGCAAAGTCACCACAGCCACCCTGCAACACTGGGGCCAGAGCATCCCCCCCATGGGGCTGGGACATCAGAAGCCACGGTGGGACAGGACCACCCTTCCCGCGGGAGCCTCTGCAGGGCTGGCTCTGCTTACGGTGCTGCGCCCCCGGCTTGCCCGGCTCCCTCGGCACCCGGCAGCGGTGGCAAAGGCTCTGCCTGATGCTGGGGAGGGTGGCAAGGAAGGGACGGGGGGACAGACACCGGGCTCACCTCATCTGTACAGAAGGGAGCTAGGGCAAACCCCCTTCCTGACGAGGTACACTTTGAAATGCGCATCACTGCCTGAAACGCTTTCTGCTGCACAGCTGAAGTCACTTAACCCAACACGTGCAGCCCTACCAAGGCACGCGGGCACAAAGGGCCTGAGCTGCCGCAGGGAGCACGTGGTGCTGAGATCGGTGTCGCCACCGAGCCAGTGCCCGGCTAAGGCTGAGCCTGTTACGGGGCTGTCACATTCCAGCACCGCCTGCCGCATCCCACATCTCTGGGGAGGAAAACCGCAGGGGAACTGCTCTGCACAGGTGCAAGCTCACCACCCCCTCGCTGCAGTGAGGAGGAGATCCCTGGTCAAGGCAGAGGAGTTGAGGGTCACCCTGGAGGGTACCCAAAGCCCGGCTGAACCAACCGGCCTCTCCCCAGCTCAGGAGGAACGTGCGGCAAGATGCTGGGCACTGCCCACCCGGCCCCGGCCACGCGCAGGCGGCCACAGCCATCACCATGCATGGCTACTGCACATCGCCACCAGCTTCTGCGAGCTCAGAACCGCCCCAGCTCTCCTTTTCCTCCTCCTCCCCCTCCTCCTTCTCCAAATCCTCCTCCTCCTCCTCCTCTTCCTGCAGTACCTTTATGTTTGGGGTGTAGAGATTTCTCAGAGATGCCAAAGCCATCGAAAGACCTTCAGTACTGTAGGAGATCCAAAGCCCTTGTAGGATGGAGGAAGATACCCCAACTTTTTTACTCAGCCCCTAAAAAAGAGAAGACAGTTTAGATCCAAGATTACAGACATGCTCAGACACACCGGGCAGATTCTCCTGGGTCTCTGGACTTCAAAGAATTTCAAGACACTAACAGCTCTACTCAAGGTAACGTGACAATTTGCCACATCTAACCTTTGCAGTGAATTAGTAAGCTTGTAGGAAATCACTTGCTAAGGTACTGTAGCCACCTCCAAGGTCTGGGAAGGGCAGGATCGAACTGTGAGCAACTTGAATCCATTCAACACCCTCAGAAAATGTCACGCCAAGGAGCACAGCGTGCTGCTTTTCCCCTTTTTTTTAAATAAAGCACACATTGTTTGGGCAGAACTGATTCACAAAGTTTCCTTACTATTCACGCAGTTCAACTGGATGGCAATCCTCCCGCAGGAAGATAAACGGAGGAAGCCCCAGGCCCAGCCCAGCCCAGCATTCCCATCTCAAACCAGCCCACCTCCGACCTTCTGGCTGGCACCTGTGAGCAGGCTATACGGAATATATAGAAGGTGTGACATCGTTTTCCAGCAATGCTAACTGGCAGTGCACGGAACTGCGTTAAGCACGTTTCCCTGCTGTCACAGGAGCTGCGATCGCCCTGTCGGCAGGTGGGAGCAAACAGCGTGGTCACAGCGGGGGGGAAGGGGTCTGCACCTCCAGCCACGAGTTGCTGTGCTCTGCGGAGCGATGCAGGTACGCCCCGTCTGTTGCTGTTCTGCTACCGATTCACCATCGAATTCTGCTGTTTCCATGGAAACCGCACAGACATCTTTTAGTTGTGTTTTGATATGCCAACCCTGATTTCTACCTCCTGGCACGCCGTGTGGGCATTTCTGCCTGCAGGATCGCATCTCGGTTTGTGATCCCTTTGTATGACAGGCGGACACGGCTGCCGTGGGGCGGCGGGAAGAAAACCGCCACCAAAAAGGTGAGATTTGTTTCCTCTCAAGGGAGATGTGCAGGAGTCATCATCTGAGCCCACTGCTGGACTCGGCTGCGGACCTCTAACATCTACATGTGAAAGATATTCTGAAGCATCGCACCAGCCATCGACAGATTTGTCACTCAAAATGGTTTTGCCGTGAAAAGAAGCAACAGATTAGACAAGCTCTTATAAATAACAACTCCCTGCGCTTGTCTCCTTCAAAATTCAGGCAGCTGAATAGAGAAAAATATCTGCTTGTGTTAAGAGGCAGAAAAACTGCTCAGGAATTTCAGCCACCGTTAAACGCCGCTTTTGAAATGACACAATACAGGACGTGAGAAGTTGATATTAGATTTCAATGAACTCAGTTCAGTGTAACTGGACAAATGGAAAACAATTTTACAATAAATGGTTAGAATAATTTAAAAATGGTTATAATACTATCAAACCCATAAGTAAACCGTTGGAGTCACCACCAGGCAAGGGGAAGAGCATGTGTCAGAACAGCCATCTGAAGACAATCACACACGCTATAAAAACCATAACTGCTGTACATTAGAATGTATATACTTAGATATTGGTGCAAGGCATGAAAGATTACATTTATCCTTTAAAGAATAAATGTATTCAACACCATTACCATTTAGCTGCTGAAACAAAACTGCACTGTTTTTCACTCTACGGATTGTATCTTCCTTTCCTATTTCCCTTCTCTGCCCAGACCTGTGAAGCAGGTTGAATCCTTCAGCGAAAGCAAATCCCAACCTGACCCAACACCAAACCCAAAGACCTTCACCAGTGGTTTCCACTTCACTGGGACCTTCTGACACAGGACCAAGGCACGGCCTGACCATGCACATTTCATCTGAACAGCTTTGCCACCCCCCCCAACCCCAGGCTCCAAACAGGCTCGCTTATTTTCATTCCGCACTTTTGTATGCAGTCATCAGCCTCCTCAATTTCTTATTTATCGCTTCCTCCACTATTTGGCCGTCGGCAGCTTCGACACAAGATCTTTATAAGGCTGTTTTTCAAGGAACATCAGACACCTTTACATACCCGTAGCTGTCAAAGTGAGCGCTTCTGCCTGTAATTGTCATTACATTCTCAATGAGGGGATGAGGGATACCTGTTTCTGGATTACTGACATTTTAGCTAACTAATTTAAGATGAAATTAAAACCTTCTCTTCGGTTGATTTGCAAAACACACGTCAGCCTGAAGTTTGGGTCTTGTATCATTACTGCACATCTCTTGCCCTTTCACTCCATGCCAGGCTTTCTGAGCTGGGCTTCCATATGCTGCTGTTAAGACTGGTAATTGCTTCAAAAAACTAAACCACTTGTACTTCTTTCCCCCCCCTAAACTGTTTGAGGATGTTTGTGTTTAAAAAAGAAACCCAGCAGATCTCAGCCATCACGTGAGGAGGGGAGTGTGAAGGCTTCCTACCACCCGTGTGTCACATCATCCCCCTGTGCGAGTGCATCGCTGTATTTCCACAGCTGGGAATTCCAGGTGTCCCATCGTCACCTTGCACAAGGCACCCACGGGTTCACCCTGATGGGGGCTGCGGAAGGACAGATAAGTTTTCCGCACTGTTTAATCAGAGTTTGTCTCTATACCCAGTTCTCGGTGCTCCCTGGCTGGTCCAAACGCTTTAGGCCTCTGGTAATCCTCTCCTGTCTTTGTGATGGGCAAATAAAACGCCATTACCACGGCACCAGGCCTCCGTGAGTACCTTCAAAATCAGGATCTCGGTGTCTGTGGCAAGCTGCTGCTCTAAGATGCCAACTTCAAGCAAAGCACACGGGACTGATGCCCTGCCACGCTCCCTGCCTGGCAAAGGACCCGCACGGTATGGGGATGGCTCCAGCACAAGGTCGGGCTGAATTAAAGCTTGAGTGGAACAAACTGCTTGGTCAGAGACAAACCCGGCCAGCAGTGGGGGGAGAAGGAGCCTGTGCGCCTGCTCGTGGAAGCCTCTTCTTTAAAGAATGCTTGAGATCTTAGATATGGTCTGCGATATTCCAGCTCAACACCTCCTTCAAACACAAACGCCTCCTTCAAACACGAACGCAGCTATTGTCTCACTCAGTAAACACTCACAAATCCTCGGTAAACACTCGTTAAAAAAAGGAGTGATAATGATCCTATTCAAGGAAAAGGGAAAGACTAAGTTTTACAGTGTCTCTAATCCAAACCCTTCCCAAATTTGATGGTACTCCTAACTAACGCACTGCTAGGCTGATCTGTCACCGGGACATACCATTCTCACCGCTGTGTTGCAAACCCAAAGATTTTGCAAGTGATCAGAAACAGAAGGCTGCACTGACATTTTTCAGACGCTAATTGGCATTTTCTACTATTGTAAAAATTGCTCAATTAAATCTGGAATCTGCAGGCAACTTGTCCACTTAACGAAGACTGTCATTTGCTTAGAGCCTGAAACCCTGTTATTTGTTTCTGCCATGGAAGTGTGAAATGAAAAGATCTGGAACCAGACTTCGACGTGAAGGGCAGCTGACTGGTAAACTCACTGCTGGATGTGGCCTTGGGATCGCAATGCAAAATTTGAAAATTATACACCGATTGGGTAACACATGGATCTGGGGCTCGTCCCTTGGGCTCCAGCTGTCCCTTTCCCAAACGAGGAGGCTTTGCTACTACACCTGGTGATGGCTTTGGCACGGGGAAGTCCAGAAACACATCCAACAGGACCGACATGCGGCAGAAATTATCCGTTTGCTCTAGGACAGTGGAGAGCTGTAGTTCTTAACTCTATAAAATCACATACAGACCAGACAAAAATACAGCCTCGTTTTTACCAGTGCTGAGCACCCACAGGTCCTGACACTTTGAAGAAATTCTGTATTTGCTGTGACCTGACAAACCCACCCCCTCGCTTCCATCCTCCGGCATACGGGCCAGCAGGCACGAGAATGACACTCAGCTGATGGGCTGTATCGATGCTCGCACCCCGGCCTGCCTTTCAGTCATCCGGGTCTTAAATGTCTGTGTGAGGTGTAAAATGGCCCGCCCGCCAGATTTTAATGACCACCCAAGTTTCCCTTTACAACCTCAATTTTGGGTTGGATTCTTCAAAACCACTCCTTTAAGAAGATTCATTTTTTTCCTAGGTGTTGTTACAGGACTCATCTTACATGGTAGAAGAGTAATTTTAGGTAAGGAGGCTATCTGCTGAATTTACAGTCTGAAGGACGGTTTAATTCCAAGGATTTCTTACATCCCATTGCCAGTTTTCTAAAGCTCACTTCCACACGTTTCGGCAGCCCGAAGCAATCACACTTACAGCAACCCTAAACCAAGAAGAGCCTGAACGCTGCCAGCGCTGGCAGATGAGGTTGGCATAAGGCTCCATTTTAATTTTTGTTACCTTAAAAATATGTGCTTTGAGAATGTGATGTCCCAGTTCAATAGTTTGCTGTCGGTTTAGTTTTCCTTCTTGACGGGAAAACCAGAAGGCAAGTAATGTGTGGCCGCTCCTAAAAGCAGAGGGAAAAGTATGTTAGTGTTTGCTTGTTACACCGACAAAACAACTTTAGACACCAATTTTTGCCCTGGCTAAGCCTTCAACCTCATCCAGCTTGGGAAAACAGCTGGACTAATTCTCACTTATAAATCACTGACTAATTGCATCCGTTAATTATTGCTGATCACTGATAGCTCCAAACCCCCCTAAACACTGGAGGACAGCAAAAATAAAACAATATATTTTCAAGAGCAGACGTAAATTTGGAAACACCAGAGGGACAATTGCATGAAAGCTGAAGTGCAACTTTTATAGCCATTTTGCAGAGGAGAACCGCACTTTGAAAGCATGCCACCAATCCTGAAGTCATTAGAAAATGACATTATTTAAAATATCCACTCTTTGAAAAAAACATCCTTTAAAGGACAGCTACATTCCCCAACCCGTGACACGTCCTGCAGAGTGAAGCAACTTTTTTTCCACGTAAAACTCCTTCTAAACACATTCTCCAGCTTTTCCAGTAATAAAGATGCTTCTGGCAACGACCAACCAGGTTGACAACCAAAGCAAATCAACGGATCCACACACAGAGCCCTGTTTGGGGCAAAAAGTAATAAAAGACACAATAACTTCCTTCGCTAACGGTGATTTTTACTGACATTTTTAAACGTAACAGACTTCGAGCTTGTAACGCCAAAAGTTCAACGTGGCTGAGTCTTCCCAAAGATGCGAGAAGCTGATTCTCTGCACAAGCACAAAACACACACGGTGCAAAAATGTCCCGTATGGACACACACTTCTGGGGGGGCTGGGGACAGGCTGGGGGGGCACAGCAAGCAGGGGACGAGGCCACCGAGGGCTCTGGGGAGCTGCAGTTTTCTGGGGTTTGCCACTACATTTATACTCCTCAAGTCCCTGGGTGCACCCAAGGGAGTTCTTGTAAACCCACTTCATTTCTGGAACTAAATAAAAATGTGACTACACGTAAAAGGAATCAACCCCCTTCCAGCCAAAGAAAATAAAACATGGTATCAACTGCGGCTTTAAAGGGCTTTTAAGGACAGGGAATGTTATTAGCTCATCCCCGTTTGGTAAGGCAGAGAAGTACTCAGGATGGCCAGATGTCAAGTAAATACTACAGAAGTTTTCACAACGGTGGGGATTTACCAGCGCATCCACATCTAGGGAGAACGATTTATCTCCCCTGTCTGAGATAAAACTCAGAATAAAAGTGGAAGATGGGTGCTGCCAGGGCCCGGTGTTCGCCGAGGAACCCCCGTGCCTGCCCGTGTTGCTCCGTCGGGCTGCTCACACGCCGATCACTCGAGCGGAGCCCAGCGCTGCTCCGCCAGACCCTGCGGTGTCGGTAGGGTGAGGACACGTGCCTGCAGGAGGAGCGGGATGGAAAACAAAATGCCTTGTTCTCACGAGGCAGGACTTGATCGCCAGGTCTTGATAGGTGGAAGAGCTCCGCATCCCATTTCCATGTAATAAAATAAACGCTTTCACTGGTGAGTAACGCTACTGTGCCTCTCTCCAAAATACAACTAAATTTAGAGGGGCGCCATCAACTCAAATCACAAACCGCTGTCTGAAATGTTTCTAATGATTCACTCTTTGGGTGACTTCAGCGTAAAAAGAAACTGAAGATCTGGGTTTTTTTGCCTGTCGAGCTCCTTTCCACACCCTGGGCTGGCACACGGCGAGATGCCGACGTCAGGATCCCACAGCTCCACGCTTCCCACCGCTGGAGAAGCTCCTCCTGATGGTGACGCTGCCCACCAAGATGTAGCTCCGATGCCTCAGCTGGGGGGTTCAAGTGAGGCAGGATGCCTTTGGGCACGGGGCAGTGCCACCGGTCTCCACGCACCGGTGCTGTGAGGATGCTCCAGGCAGCACCCACAGGAGGCACAAAACATACAGAGCTGGGAAAACAGAAGGGCCTTGGAAGGGGTTGTAGCACCGTAAGTTACCGACAGCTTGTTGCCTCACCTCCCGTTCGCTCCTGCCCTCTGCTCCCCGTCTCTGGAGTGGGAGCAGAACGTTGCTCATTACACTGATTAACCACCAGGAATGCCCACGGAAAGGCAGGACAGATGAGGAGGTAACAAGTGGCTATGGACCACGGCCTGAGTGCTGCCAGACAAAGCCGCAAGTCAAGCCGCGCAGCAATTGCCAGATTTCATCCATCCCCGTTCCGCCAGATTATGCAAACCCGGAACCGTTCTGGTACACTCGGTGCATCTCGACAGCTCATCGGCTTCACAACGCTGCGCTCAGGGCCTGGAGACGAGCCAACGCGTTTAGCGCTAAGAGGTCAGTGGTGCGAGTTCATTGGGAGCCGTCAGCCCGTTTCTGTTCCCGGGAAAGCGATCCGGCCGGCTGCGGTGAGCCCGATCCCCCCGCCGCCGTCCTTCCCACCGCCGAAAAGGAGCAATACCAGCTGTTGGCTTGTTGATGGAGAACTCTGAAAATGTGTGGGAAGGCTCTGAATGGAGCCGTAAGTATATCAACCCTAAACATGAACTGAAGATCCAGAAACTTCTAACGTGCCTGTTCTTTGCAGCAAGAGGCAAAGAGCAGCTCCTGCCTGAGACATGAGCCCAGGTTCCCCAGTGAGCTTCCAAATCGCTCCTCAGCTGCCACTGGTAGGGCACGTACCTGCATTTAATCACATGCATGGCTCCGGCTGTTATGAATAAGGCATGTATGAACTTATTCCAGAATAAAGTACAGTATTCATGAGTAATACATTACCTCTGCAATGCTTCCCAGACCTTGGCTTTGGGCTTGTTGATAAATACTTGCAGTCACTTGTTCTGTCAACGTTAATTGCATGCTAAACCAGACTACAACAGAACAGGCTTTTTTTCTTTTTCTTTTTTTTTTTTTTTCCCCAATACAGCAGAGGATGGCAGTAATGATTTCTACATCAAGGAGCTCAGTAAAATGATTTGCTTTGAATTTCACCACTGCGGAGTTTCTCATCAGAATTTTTTCTATTTTTAATGTAAGATTTCTTTTTGTGAAAAATTAATAACGCTGCCCGCTCAATTCCAGCAGCTTTTGCCTGCTCTTGCAGGCTCCTGTAAGGAGCAGGGGTGCCTGCAGGGATGTGCACATACGTGTATGTATCAAGCCATGACAATGAATCTCCATCCTGCCAAGCCCCTGCACAGCACCAGGCGGTGCATGTAGCAAGGCTAACGTACGGGCAGGCTGTCGGTGGGCACAAGGGGGGATGCTGGACTCAGCGGAGCGGTCCCTACGCGTCGGCTCCCTTATTCACCTGAAGCAGAGGCACACAGAGCTCTGGCTGCAGAGCAAGGCGACGCAGGGAGTTGGTACCTCAGGCACATCCCTCATCCCTCGGGCCACGGATGGAAGGCGACAAGGTGTCACGAATGCGATACCAGAGTGACCAAAGAGCTGTGACGGAGCATGGGGAAACACGAAAGAAAATACTGAAAGCTCCCAGATCCGTGCTTCATCTATACTGTTCTATCCCTGAGGCAAAGCAAAAGAGATTTAAAAGGGTGTAAAATTACTCTGTGTTAAGGCATTGCACTACTGGAGTAAAAGGCAAAAAAAAAATGAGCGAGAATCAGTCCCATTTACTTCTGAACCTCCCAAAGTCCAGATTCCCTGATTTACACCCACATCTCCCTTCTCCCAGCTAACCCCATGAAACCATTCCAACATCCAGAGATTTGATGCCGTGCCCAGTGAATCTGCTCTTCCAAGGGACGCGTATTCATATTTCACTCAGCTCTGCCGAGTGCAATTTTATAACTTCAGCACAGGGAATCATGTCTGCTCTGACAAAGCCGGGAGCCTCCTTTGCAGGGTGCCTGTCCGGACGGCAGAAAGGCCAAGCTCAGCTCAGTGAGCTCCTCTTGAAATTTAATCACCAAAACTGATTTATTGATTTTTGTAACATAGCTTCCCTCTGATGTTATAATTGCGAATTAACTTGGAAGGAATTAACATTATACAAGAAAACTCAAACAAAAAAGGGAGCACTGCTAAGCACGTGATATTCTTTCCTACAGAATTAAAGACGGGTTTAATTTTTTGAGCTAACTGGGACAGTCAAGTTCAAAGCCAAGAAAAATCTTTCCACCCCTCCGGTCAGATCTCGTTGCATCCAGACAAGCTATGGAGCATGTGATGGAAAACCATCGCCTTGCCTAGAAGTAACGGAGGACACAGCAGCGGTGTGCTGCAATCCTGGCTGCTTTGGGGAACCACAGACACGCCTCCCGGTGGGACAAGGAACCTGTGCCAGCACGGCTGCTGCTTGCTTTCTTCACCCAACAGCTGTCTTAATGGAACGGACCCACACGTACTGTAATCACAGCTGTTCGTTACACAGAGCAACACCCAATGGTCTCAACCGTAAGTTAGAAACCCGCCGTTCTGGGCACCGACCGTGAGATTTCTAGACTAAAAGGGGCTATACATGATCAGCCAAGCTTCCTTTTTCATAGTGCAGATGAGAAGGCTCAAAATCAGCAGTGCAGCGGTCAGACCTACAAGCCAAGCGCGGTCCCGATGGGCTCCAGCCACGCCGCTGGCAGACACCTGCGCTGCAGACCCACGCGCCAAGCCCCGCTCCACTGAGGCAGGTCTCTTAGAAAGGCACCCGACTGGAATTTAAGATTTCAATCATGATGTTATTGTTGCCAAGCAGAAGTGCTAGACTGACTATTTCTGGTTTACAGGAGAGAAAGCGCTGCACAAAAAAATCCATATCCAGGCATCGTCCTTACTTTCGGCGCTTCGTTACCACTCCCCGCAGCCTCGTGCAGACTAAGCAGTAAAAGCAGCAAACCTGTGATGTGTGTAAAGGCGAGCTCAAGAACTGCACGAACCACTCTGTGAGCTCTTGAAAAGCAGAAATGGAATCACTTAACGGCATCTGGCCTATCCTTAAGAGCAATTTTAAATTAAGTAACAGCATCTTGGCGATGGAGGACTTCAAAGTTTCTGACATCTCATAAAATCAATAGGCTCGCTGGATGTTTCTTCATTGCTAGGGTGTGACTGAACACCAGTAAAACCAATACCATCTGCACAGCTCCAATCCTGCTTGCATCTAGAGGGATGTGCTCCAGGATCATGAGCTCCAAATGCTGCCGGCGCTGCCCTGCCCCTCGTCCTTGGCCCTCCAGCCTCCACGAGATGCAGCTCAGAGAGGACCAAACCGCAGTTAACAAGAACTCGAGCAATAAGAGATGCTTTTGAGCATTTGTGCTTAATGACTCCTAATTCTGAATGAGCTGGAAAGCTCCTTACCCCTCTTTGGTGGTATTAACGGCGCCCACAGCCGTATCCTTCAGGTAGAAAGTTTCTTCAAGTGACTCCCAGTGATGGAAGAGCCGTGACCTCACTGACGCAGCTCGGCTGAAACTGAGACTGTGCTGCAGCCCTGCTCGCAACCCCCATCTCATTACTTCTCAAGGCCACCTGTTAAAAATTCCATAGGTGCTAACCATGCTGCACCTGTATTTTATCAGGGATGGGGAGTGCATGCCCTGGCCTAGGTCACCCACGTGGCCTGGTGCGGAGGGTGGGTTTCTTGCCGTGTACCCGGGACACCAGCGTGGCAGCTGATCCCACGGAGCATCCACGCTACACGTCACACGCCACAGCGGCAGCCAGCACCGGGAACTGCCAAGAGAAGCAGCGAAGAGGACAACCAGACAGCTCCGATGGCACCCTTCAGATCTAAGGTAACAAAAGACACTTACAGCGATTTAAAAATACAGAACATAAAAGGAAGGATAAAGGGGAGAAAAAGAGCCTTCCTGAACGCTTACAGGCCCTGACTTAATGAGATTTAAAAAAACAGCTCGAGAGAGTAAAGACGCAATTCCCTTGTCTCTGTTCAGTTCATAAGGCTTTTCTGAAAATCTGCTGGTTGCCAGGAACAGATTACTTTATATTCAGAGAAAAGCAGCGTTGTCCAAGAGCAATGTGAAAAGACTGCTAGCGTATTTAATAAATATGTTGGATGGGTAAAATGACTAACACCGCCTTTCAGTAAGCTCTCCAGTGACTATGCAGTTAACACACGGAGAAGACCTCAAAACACCAGTGGTGGTAACACTTTCTGTTCTCGCTCGCCCTGACGTAATTCAAAATAAATGGGGTTACAGAAGAAGAGGGGCTGTGGTTTGGGAGTGTTTTACTGCTGCTCTGACCAGGAGTAAATGCCCATGTAAGCAGCAAGACGGAACACGAAGTCAGGGGCTGCTCTCTCCTGGATGGCTGGAAGTTGGCTTTGCTCTGTAAGTGGGTCTTAAGATTTGGGAAATGAAATAACAGGAAGAAATTCAGCAACACTTCTTTCTTCGGTCAGCACTGATAATGCCCCTGATTAACTCCACTTCCCTCTTCTCAGTGGCTCAGTGCCACAGAATGGATTATTCCGTGAATATTTTCTTCCACTGAGATGCAAAAAAGGTACGGCACACAGAAGTTTGCAGTCCAGAAGAAAAGATTTTATGAGGACAGTAACTCAAGGCACTAAATACACCCCAAAGCCGCTCTGCAGCCGAGTGCTTAGGTTGCATGTCTAACGAGCCAGTTAAATCTAGCTGCTCTAACGATGTCCTTTATGGTGGCAGCGACCACATCTGCTCTCCATCTCATCTGTCACAATTCACAGTCTGCCTCCCGCCCCTCCTCTGCCAACGGACCCTCAGCTGCACCCCTGCCCCAGTTTCAGAGGAAAAACCTGCAGCTCAGCCACCTCACCACGCTGCTGGGGACACAGCCACCGCACCAACCAGTTCAAGCCTCCCTCTCTTCTGTGGGCAGCCAGTCCCCAACCCCGTGCTCCACAAGCATTGCTTCTGATGCTTGGAGGAGTCCCCATAACAGCTACCCAACCTGCTACCAACAGCTTCAGTAATTTATTTTTTAGGTCTGTATTTCTGTATGAGACTAGCGTTAACATTTAGAGATGCCGGAGATGTGGATACTTGCATAAAGTAAGTTTCCCATATTCATTCTGTTGAGCTATTGCCCGTTCTTTTTATGTTTCAAAATGTACTAGGTTAGAAGTCATGGAAGCAGAAAACTTAATTCTGGAAGTCATACGGGAAGCCTGGAAGTTGGATACTCAGAGTCAGCACTCAATCAGGTCTCTCCCACTTGGTGAACAGATTGCGTTTGCCCCTCCAATTAACTAGAGAACATTATGATGGATTCATCTCCGCGATTCAAAAATATGGCACTCACGATGGTCCGCTTGAGGAGTAAATTAAAAGGGCAAGAAACATTGTACTGTTGTTCTTACGCTACAGGGATAGACGAAGCCCAGCCCCACACCACAGGCAAGGCACCGCTTCTAGCACGCTCCACGCTTCTGCCAGACGCAGAGCTGTGGAAACAGTCTTCAACCACCAGATCCCGTGGTGATTTGATAATTAATTACAGTAACTCAGCACAGGCCTTGCACAAGTGCAGATGAGCGGACAGCAGCTGGAGACAGCAAAGCAACAAATGACGATGTCTCCTCCTGGTTCTGCTGCTGCGCCAGGTGCCGGCGTGTCCCTGTACCTGGGGGCACCTGGAAAAGCCCAGTGTGAGCCACAGTACATGGAAAGCTGAAAGACCGGCACTCTGGAGCCATGAAAAACATGTTAAGAGAGGTAATTTCCACAGGAAAGCAATGGCAAATACTACTGGAAGCAGCAGCGCTCAGCTCCCTGCTGCACCTGGAGAGCTGGGCTTGCCATGGACCGCCAACTGCTTGTGAACATCGGATTATTTCATCCCCGTCCCCACAAGGGGCTAGTGGGCACTGCATTACTTTTCATTTTCTGCCTAAGTATATAAAGGATTCAAATAAATCGTAAACACCTTATTTTGCCTCGCCTTGAGTTCAAACAACACGTTTGCTTCGCTGAGTAAAATCCACTCCACACGAATGCAGAGAAAACACTGAAGACGTGGCCCAAATTTTGGTGAACACTCCATCATTTCAGCTAACAGTAAAGCAGAGCGTAATTTAAGAGCTTTTCAGAATCTTGGAACATAAGAGAGGAAGACGACTAATCCATGTGCTAGAACAACCGAGTGAGCTACGTATGGAGGAGCTAAGTGTGGATCATTTTGAAGAATCAGATGTGTAACGTAAGGACCCATCCTCCACTTAACGCTGTTTATTGTATCCCTGAATTTTTATAAATATAATTTTCACAGACTTCTTTTCCTCCAAACTTTCTAAATTAATTATCTTTTGACTGGGGATTGTTATTTGTGAATCAGATTAAACATTCCACCAAAATGAAAAAAAACCACCACCTGATTTTTTTCTAATGTATACGCTCTATCATTTTGCTGGGTAATATATAAAAACATTAATTTTGTGTAGGGAAAGTCTCCGCTTGCAGCATGCCTCCGAGAGAAAAAGGAAAATGCAAAATACCTCCACCGAATTGTATTCAAAGACAGCTCTGCTAGAAACCATGGCAACTGGGCGCGCTGGATTAGGGATGCATACTTGTGTTTGGATCCCTGCTGCATGCTAATCCACGCCGGGAGCCCTTCTCTGGGGACACGTTTGGTGTGCAGATCTGGAAGAGGAGGGAAGAGATGAGGAGATGCCCTCAACCTCAATGGTGGAGCCACCACTACCTCTCCCTTACTATTTTTTGGTGAGATCCCTGATTATTAGGTGTCTTCTCATGAAGTCCATGAGCAGGAGCTGCCTGATAAGGCTGCGGTGTCCCAAGGACAGTACTGCAGAGCAGCGATTCCTCACGCAGCATTTCCAAGCTTGGGTTGCAGAGCCGGGTCAGCCCAGCGGTGCCATCGCTGAACGAGGCGCCAACACCCTGATTTTCCGAGATGCCAGACACCTGTTGGTCTCTCTCCATACCTGAACACTCAAGCTTTCCTGGAAACCCAGCCACAGATGTCTGGGATTTCAGGATAACACCGCATCCGCAGCATCCACCAGAACAGCTTGGCATCTCTGCGCAGTGGAAACGTCCTGCGTGTGGCAGGGCATCCCTCCAAAGTTCTCTACCAAGGAGAGTCTCCTCCGTCATCCTGCCAGTGACTCCTGTCCTTGCTGCTTGTGCTCTTCCTACGGAAGGGGAGATACGAGCTGCTGTCCCCATCGGAGGGCAAGTCACAGTGAGCGCAGCTAGCCACACAGCTGCACAGCAGCGAGGAGCCACAAGCAGCTCAGAGCCTCCTCTGTGTCAACGAACAGTGGTGAAGATCTAAATGCTTTGTTTCACTCAGGTGGCCCACATGCTGGAAGTTCCCCGAGCAGCGCAAAGAGCCTGCTCCTACCCGGCTCCAGGCTGAGTGGTGACCACAGGGACATGCCACCAGCACGCAACAGCCGTGTGCAGGCAACAGCACTGAGGGCATCTTCCTCCTCCCTCAGCTTTCCTGGACAAGAAAAGAAAATTTGTGAATCCACCTCAAAACTCTGCATACTGGTTAGAAGAGTAGCCTGGACAGGTTCAACTCGTCCATGTTATTTGTCAGTACCGGAGACATCTCCTGGTGAGCCCATCACCCCGAGCTCCTTCATAAATCAACAGAAGGAGATGCTTCCCAGGCGCTCTTTGTC
This sequence comes from Falco peregrinus, assembly GCF_023634155.1. Classification (NCBI taxonomy): domain Eukaryota; kingdom Metazoa; phylum Chordata; class Aves; order Falconiformes; family Falconidae; genus Falco; species Falco peregrinus. Next base: position 5,470,472 of record NC_073738.1, on the reverse strand, counting down.
TGACCTATTTTAGCCTTTTAGCTCATGATGAAATGAATTATTCTTATTTCTCTCCTCTTGACTATAAAGCAAGTCTAGACAAGTAACTCAGATGCTGGTACTTAAAACTGGATAGAGTAATTTCACTTCTGGGGTCCATATCTGACTACAGATCTCTTATTGCCTTGCCAGGGCAAATCACTTCACTTCTGTCTCTCTCACAGTCTCTTCATCAGCAACGCACGGATAAAACATTTTATTAGCATCATAAAATCATGGAAAATAATTGCATGGAAGTTTCTGATTAAGTCTAGGCAGAAAATGGCACAGCATTATGGCCGAATTTAGGTTAAGAAATACAAGTGTAAGAGCGAACATACAATAATGACCACTTTCTCCATGCAGCAGTCACAAAGGATTGGGTCTTTCCCTAAAATGTTTTATGTTAGTTGTCAACTAAGATGCTTGGTTAACAGTGCTACATTGACAGGCTGGGGAAGTCATTACTGCAATGCTGGTTAAATGCTCTGACAAATGCTTTTTTTGGTGCCCTGTTATTAAACAGCAGCGGATGCTGGGGGGTTCCCCTGCGGGGGAGCCTGCAGCGACAGCGTTCCCCTTCGATGCCAATTAGCCTTTGCTTTGGGCAGCAAACGCACAGTGAGTGTTCCAAGAAGAGGGTTAGCATCTCAAGAGGCTAATGCAAACACCTGGAGGATGGAAACCTGCTGTTTATTGTAAAAGCAGAGAAAAGTGTGTTAATTTCTGGATGTTACGTTCTTCCTCTCCCCTCTTTTCCACGATTCCAAGAACATGGGAACTCACTCATTAACGAAATGAGGCTGATTGCCCCAGCTGCAGTGCCAGGGACATGAGGCCCATTATCCCCATTTGCTTCGTAACATCCTCACACCTGGACACTCTGTCAGGGTAAGTCAATTAAAAGCAGCTTCACAAACCCACATTTCACTTCAAAGCTCTTCTCCTGGGGAAAAAAACCAGCCTCAGCAACCTGACTCTTTCTGTATCGACATGGCAAGGTCAGAAAGCCTCACGTTAATGGCACATTTCTGCAACGCCGTACAATGAACCTGAGGAGCGGTCCCTGCAGCTGGCACGTCTTCTCAATTCCCAAGCGAGCAGAAAGAAACCAAACTGGCTGCCAATAACCCGGGCGCAGGCGAATTTCCATAGGCTACTCCTGTGAGCTCCGTCGGTGGCAAGCTGGTCTTCTTTTAGAAGAAATAAAATTTAAAAATTGTTACTTAATCATTGCTAAGGGTTAAGCATGCTCTGAGCTCAACATCTCAGTATCAGCTCTTCCCTCAGAGCTGGACAGGAGGATTTTGAGGAGCGCAACAGCTGAATCTCAGGGGTCTTCTCTATTAATCACCAAACGTATCCTCTTTCATTATCTACCATCAGAGTATAATGCAATTAGTGCACATTATACATTAGAGATACTTATTAGTCCTCCAGTATGTACGGACTTGCACCCAGGGCAGCGGGAGCCCGTTACATGCCCTGTAACTGCTTTTTCGCTCCGCAGGGATCCCTGCCCGCAGAGCATCGCTCCCTGTGCACCTTACAGTGACCGCTAATTTATCCTGTGGAACGGCACAGGCGGGATGAAAAGTGATGCCTGGAAGTCTCCGGAATGGTGTTGAGGGCAGCGCGGCGTGTTTGTGATGCTCCCGAAAGGCAGAGCCCCCCCCCCCCCCCCCCCCCCCCCCGCTGGTGACGGGTGGAGCAGACATGGGTTGACCTGGCCTCCGTGGTACAACTGCAGGTGGCGGTTCCAGCGTGGAACCACCCAAAACGCCGCACGTTTGGGTCTCCTTTGGCATTCTGAGCGTGCCCTTACCATCGCTGTGAGAAGGAAGAGGAGTGTTTCTGGACCCAGAGGACCACAGCCGCATGCACTGCTGCCCCAGGCAGCACCAGCACCTGCGGGGAGCCTCACCCACCAGGTAAGCATTCCGCACCCCAATTCTGCTTTCACGGTAACGGTGGAGAGTGGTGGTCTTCCCGAGTTGCTTTCATTATGATTCGTTATGGCAAGCATTGTGTGATGAGCGATAATTGCTGGGCACGCTGGCTGCCATCCCCTGGCCCAGGTGTTGGCAGGCTCAGGCCAGCCAAAACCAGTAGCACCACTGGGAGCGACTGGGAGGGAGAAAGCTCTCAGCTCCACAGGCCTAAGTGCCGCACAGGCAGTGAGAACAGGGTGGAAAAGCATAAAGGCAGTGAGAGCGCGTGACGACTCGGAGGAAGGGTATTAAATCCCTGACACCGGCATCGAGACGCCTGCTGCGGTGGGACGCACTGCGAAGGGTTCGCTCGACAGGGCTGTTGTGCGGGACCCACTGAACAGAGAAGGTGCCCGTTGCGAGGAGCTATACGGTATTTTTCTGCTGCAGCCTGTTTACCGTAAAATTTCAAGTGGTAAATTACTCTGACGGCGTGAACAGCAATAGCTGCTTTAATCAGCCAGGTGGCCACGCACTCCCAGCAAACACCATCTTACTTTCTTCAGCCTGACACTGGGGTCTGGGAGATGCATTGACTCGGCCTTGAATCCCTGTGTCTCCCTGATTTTTATAATCATATTTTAAGAAACAGGCAGACAAAATGGAGCAAAGCTTACGAGCATAAACTACTAGAGTTACAGCCGGAGTGTCTGTTTCCACTCTTCAGTAGAAACAAAGATAACGCTGTTAATAGTCACCATTGGGTTTAGAGAATATAAATCTAACTGTGATTAAATTCTGTTCCCTGTGAGCTAAACCAGGGAGTCAGCTGCTATCAGGACGGAGATTACAGATGCATTTACAGTCCAAAATCACTACAGCCTGATTCTGTTCCTTATTTGTTTCCAAAAAACCCCATTTTGTAGGACTACAAGGACACTACTTCAAAAAGAAGCCGACTGCAAAAGACATACCCACACTGCTCATCTTTCATCCCCTTACCCTCCACTTCCCACGGCTGCGATGCCTTTGGAGACAGGGAGGGCGATTCCCCGCCTCCAGACGGAGCTGGCAGGAGCAACCTGCCGAAGGGCAGACACCGCTGGTGACGTCCACACGGGAGCCAGCACCCTGGGGCTGCCTGCCCAACACCTCGTCTCACTCTGATGATGACCATTAGGTTTGCCGGGTCGGTCATGTGCCCAGCACGTGCTTATGTCTTTCCATGAACAACATAAAGATCTAAGGTGACTAGTACAGCCGCAGGGATCTACAGTGTGGGCAGACCCACGTCAGGCAGCCGCATCCATGGGCAAGCTTGTAATGAAATGGAATGATTCAGGTTAACAGCACGAGATGACCGCATCTGTGAGCTCTGATTTCTCATGTTTCCTTACCTCGGATCACAAAGAAACTTGGTCTTTTCACCTTCTTCTCTCCAAATAAGCCATTCTCGGAAAGAGGGATGAACAAACATTCGTGTCATATCTCTACGTTTGATAAGAAACATAGAAAGGTTCTCCATCCTCTGCTGAAAGTCATCCCACTCCAAAGTGCCCTCAATGTTACCTGCATTAATGGCCTGAAAAATATGTTCATCTGTTAGTGGATGCAGCGATGCCACTGCTACATTCAAGAGAGGCATCACCCGATCAAAGGAAGACTGCGTTGGGAACTTCATATTGCACTGCAGCAGGTAAACTTCAGACAGAGACACTGGCACTACTTTGTAGCTGGAGCTTTTTAGGACTAGGTATCCTTTCTCTATGAGATCAAAAGTGAGTTTTAGGTACAGATAGGACCCTTGGCTCAAGGTCTTGAGGTGAGAACTGAGTTTGCCAAATGTAGTGTTGTCCATTTTGCCGTTAAGCGAGATGTTGTTCTGGATCTCCGAGCTGCTGTGTATCCGATGAAGGATATACGCCTGCAGGTCCTGGTCTATGGCTTCGTTCTCCTCCAGTCTATCCAAAAATATTCTGTGGAAGGGCAACAGCTTAATTATTTCCTACAAAGAAAGAAAGAAAAAAAAAAAGGATACTCATGCTGGCAGTGTTTATTATTCATTAAGTAAACTTAATTCATATTACAATAGCACCTTTGAGACTCCTTTAAGACCTCTTCCATCAGGGCAAGCACACAAGATGGCAGTTTGTGCCCTCAGGACCTCACAATCTCATCTATAATCAAGTAGGTTGTGTGTGAAACATGACTGAAATAAAAATGCGGGGCTGCTGTTCCTAACACCGTGGGAAGGGCTGGCGAATTCACGCAGAGCGGAGCCCTTGTTACCCCTGCCCCATCCCCAGCATGCACCGACACGGTGTCCCTCCTGCCCCCCCGCCGGGGGCAGAGGACAACCAGGCGACAGATCCGGGGCCAGCAGCACTTTTGCTGCAGCCAAGCCCGAGCCACACGCCGGGAGCGCGCCCCAGCACCGCGCAGCCGCCAGCACCGGGAACCACGGGAACGCCGGGTGGAGCAGAGCATCCCGCAGCGCCAAGTACGCAGGTCTGGGTGCTGCAGGACACCGCGGCCGGGGCTCCCCTGGCTGCCGAGCTCACGGGTGAGGCTCATGCAACGTAACCCAAGGATCACCAAAGGCCTTTCTTCTCGTGGCACGGGCTCCCGGTCACTGCTGAGGAGAGGAGAAAGGATGCAATGGAGCTGGACACGGCAGAGTCAGGAGAAGCCGTCAACTCTCTAATAAAATCACGAGGGTGAGCACGGTGCAAAACTACAGCTTGCAGTGAGGACTGAAGGGCTGCAAGTGCCCTAATTAAACAATTCAAGCCACAGAGATGCAATTTACCTGCCATTAAGAAAGATTTCTTCCAAACAATGTTTAATATACTCCATTTACTGAGCAGAAAAAGAACTCCAGCACCAAAGAGCAGCGAGCCCCTGCTCTCCTGGTGCCACTGCTGCTCCCGGCCATGACGGCAGCGTGCAGCCGGGTGCTGGGATGGGGCTGGGACCAGCACCCTGCTCCCCGCCAGCACCACCACACCGAACCAGCCTGTGCATCTCAGTGAACATCAGCAAATCTCAGTAAAGCTGCATAACGGTGCTTGGCGAAAACAAACTCCACAGCTCTGTGCTAATGAAAAAACAGCTAATAATGAAAAAACGAGAACCAAAGAGCTGCAGGCACGTCCCCCTGCCCGGAGCAGCTGGGCCGGCTGAAGAGCAGCTCTGAGCTGGCTCCCGAACGTGTGTCCCGTCCCACTGACGTCTGTCTCCTCCGGGCTCCTGGCTCTGATGCTCAGTGGGAATGTTCCCAAGTGATGCTACGAAGCAACCAGCGCTACTTGGCAACCGCTGAGAGAGCAGACCTGTCCTAACGGGGTCACTGCGTGTGCTTCCCCGGAGCTTCATTCGGATGAGCAGCTGAGCCAAAAAACTACAGTCAGCTTAATCCTTATGCCAAGGGAGGTGTGATGAGTAGCTAAGGACAGGCTGAAGGTACAAACCTGCCCAGATGCAAATTAAAATAAAAATACGTAAGAATAACTCAAGCAACATTTGGCTCAGAGCTCCAGCACCTGCTCGAGACAGTTTTCTTTGAGCTGAAGAATGTCCTGGCCCGACACCGACTCCTCCAGAGCCAAACGATCCCCCCCTTGTGCTCCGGGTCACGCAGAAGGGCTACGAAGACACAAATTCCTCTGCCCTTCCCCAGGGAGGATGGGATGTCCTTGAGCGGCGCAGGCTGACAGGCGTCGGGCCCTACGCTCCTACCATGCTCGGCAAGTAAACAGCCTGTTGGCAAATGATCTAAACTATCTGCTGATGAACATTTATTGACAGGAACAAGCGATGCTGGATTAGATCCATTGAAAGCTGTAGAGCGAGTCTGGGGACACAAATGTAAATCCAAGTACAAAAAAGCTAACAGGGAAACCTGGAATAAAGGGTCTTAGGCAAATCCAGGTATCCACAGAGATCTTCTTTACCAAAGCCCACCATGGCAATAACATGGTTTATCACAGCGTACCTGTAGACTCGTCCTGACTGTCACGACCAGCTTCAGCCAGGAAGGGAATTTTCCAATCATTTTGCTCAGGAATGAAACTATGGTGTCTCCATAATCTGGCTTGTGAAATTCAGCCTCATTTAAACCATCGATTAGTATAATGAAATCTTCATCAGGGATCTTCCTCTCTGAGAGAAAGAGAAGAAGCATTTATTTGAAAGGCCAGACAGATGACTGTAACGTGCTGCAAAACTCGCTAGTGTTTTAAAGCACCGCCAGATATTGCTAAAGAGGAAAAAAGACACAGTAGCAGTGCTCTTCTCGTGATACCTTCATTGCGTATACACACGGAAGTAGGCTCACACACACACAGTTTCAATTCTTATAAAATACATATTTTAGTTACAACGCACTCAGCTGTGATATCCCACAGATCACACAGCTAAACGTATTTTCAAAAATTACCTCTCCCACAAAGTCCAGTGTTCGATGATGTGAATCAGTAGCTTTCTGGTCAGTTTTCTGAACACCTTATCAGCAGCTCTCTATAGTTTGAGTATTACACTCTCACCCTGTCTTAAGTCAGCCTGTCTTAACTGTGCAACTGCTAAATGAAGGTTCACCAAGTCACCTCCCCAGCGCCTCTAGATCCTTCCAATGTTGGCATCTGCACTTTGGGCACTGGCTTCTGGATCAACTTAAGGTCTGGGCAATCGTTTTGAAACAAAGCCGAGCCTGATTCACAGGTGAAACAATTATCCGAGGAGAGTAAACCATCAGCTTGCACGTGGGGGAAGGTCACTCAGTGTTTTGGAGGTTCCATCCTCTGCTCAGCAAAGACTGTTCAAACCGACTCTGAACTTCCAGTACAGCGCAGGAGTCTGGTCACAAGCCTGCAGCCAAAGCCTCTTCTATAAATGAGTTGGGGGGAATAAAAATGTTCTACAAAAAGCAAATCTCAGAGGTTTCAGACAGGATCCTTCTGCTGCTGGTGAACACGGTAACCAGCTGATGTAGGCAATGAGGTCAGTGCTTCCACAGCGGGTCCTGAGAGCTGAGTACAGCTTTGTAACTAATGATACAGACTCTTTTGGACTTGCATCTTAAGCTCAAGTGCTACCTTCTCAGAGGTAATCTTGCCTAATAAAGTAAAAAATGGGTGGGAAATGGGACATCTGAGCCTACTGTGGCACATGCTATTAACACATACTACAGACTGAGCTGTACAAAGTTTACTCTTCTTTGTAATTCACTGTGGATTAATCCTGCTATCAGCAAGCTCAGCATTCCCAGCAGCCGGTGAGCTTTCCTCTTTGACTTTAAATTGCATCAGGAAATTTTCTATAAAAACCCAGCACAAGATGTTCATCGATGACATGAGCCATCTCTGTAGTGTTCCAGGGAGAACAGAAATGCATAAACACCTTGCGCCAGGCACTGCTGAGCATCTTGTCCTTGCCTTACATTACCAAGTTGCATTTATTTCCTAACACACTATTAATATCCATATGAAAAATGTGTATTTTGAATTTAAATTACCATAGATCCTTTTTCAGTTAACTTTTCAGTAAGATTACTGGGTGTATTAAAAAATACTCTCTGAAATCTGGGACTGAATATAGTGCCTGAGTTTTATACCCACATCTCATGTTTCTTATAAAGCCTAAGGGAGAGGGGAGAAAGCAGGGGAAGAATCAGAACTTTGTTCTCCTATATATTATTTAGATTCCTTGAGATTCAAAAAAAATTTATTTGAGAAACATGAATCTAACTTTCTCAGTGACTTTCACCATTAACGGCTGTGCAATAATTTTGTCCCAGTAGCATTAAAGCTTCAACAGCACCTTGTAAAAGACCTGCTGATATATTTACAGAGTCTTAAATGTTATACATTTTAAAACCAATTTCCAGACACTGTTCATTTTGTTACAAAACACTTGGTGCAAATTAGCTTGCCAGCACTCTCCATCAGCAAGGCTGGAAGATGGGAGTCCTGATCATTGGCTCCATTGGAGCTGTATTGAGTGCAGAACCCAAGAGAAAAAAAAGCAAGCTTTTATATAAAATTTTTCCACCCTGCAGAATTTGGGACCAGATGGGGGTCAACCTCTTTGGCAAGAAAAATAAGCATCCTCTGAAATGCTCTGAATTCAAGAGCTGGAATACCTCCCAAGGAGTTACTGTAATAACCAGGAATTATTTTCCTTTAGAGCAATTTAGAGCAGTGGTTCCTAAATGTATCTTTTGGGGTTGTTTTTTTTGTTTGTTTGTTTTGGTTTTGGTTGGGTTTTTTTTGTTGTGGGTTTTTTTGGGGTTTTTTTTTGGCCAGGATTGTTGGTAGGGAAGAGTAGCCACATTACTCCTACAGTGACATTTCTCCATGCCAGGAAAATCAACTGCTGTTGAGCTGTGCTGGCTCCATGTGTGCCTTGTGCCTGGCGGAACCACGCGTGTTGGCCCCAAATGCTGCTGCTCACGGTTTGGCCGCCGTGTTTTGAAAAGCTGATGGGAATAACGAGGCTTTGAATCTGGGAAAAGCTGCATCTATTTCACATTGGCTCCTACATGGCGATATGTAGGGTGGGAACGGAAAATTATCTGGACTATTTTTGCAGCCAACTTGCAGCACGCCACTTTAATAAACATTGTTTTGCAGGACAACAGAGTCCTGAACTCTGCAACGCTCTGCCAGTTCTCATGGCAATGAGCGAAGAGCTGAAATTCAGCGATTGTCACCACAGATCAGTTCTATCTTGCAGAGGAAAGAAAGAAAAGGAGACAAAACCAACGCTGCGTCAGAAAAAGCTCTGAAGTCTCATCAGGACAAAGCTTGTTACCAGTTCCCCTCGAAGCCTCACACGGGGTGTCTGTAGATTTTTATAGTGTCAGCCCTTTTGGTGAGAGCTTCAAATTCTCAGAAACTGAATAATGGCAGGGAAAGGGAAAAACGTTCACCCCCTAAACAAATAAATCAGGACAGAGCCGCGCATGGAAATTGCTGCTTGTTTTCACCCTCAACACTGAGGCCAGGCTTGGAACGGGGAATAAAGCAAGAGAAGAGGGAGCCATGCACAGCTGTGGGCATTGCTCCACCTCCAGCCCCCAACGGGAGGAGCTGGACGGTTAATCCTGCACTTCCAAACAAGCACAATGGCACGTTCTCAGCATCCCCCCATCCCACCTCTTGCCTGCAGCCCCTGAGATGCCACGCAGGAGGATTCACCTACCGCTTCGCTTAAAGAAAGGCTCAGATGCCACCAAGCAGCATTTTTTTTTAAATAATAATTGCAAAGCGGTGCACAGGGCGAGCGCAGGGAGCGTCATGACCGTACCTTTGTGCAGGTTCTCCAGGGGCTCCAGGACCCCCCTGCGAAAGGAGGCCATGGGGTCCTGCACGCAGGAGCGCAGGCTGAGCATGCTCTGCAGGTGGGGCTCCCGCAGCAGCTGCTCCCGGTAGGCGACGAACTGCGGCGAGCGGCAGAGCAGGGCGGCCACGTTGTGCACGAACTCCGGCACCAGGCAGGTGTACGCGTTGTCGGCTTGGCAGTAGTGGTAAGCAACAACCTAGCACAGAGGAGAAGGACAAAAAAACCACATCTTCGTCAGACGCCAGTCGCAAGTTGTTGAAAGCAGCGCGTTGCGTTCGGTGAGTTCGATGCCTTCTGGCAGGCGAAGTCTTTAAGAGTACCGAGCGTTAACCACCCGTGACAAGAATCCAGACGAATCAGTTGGTAAAAACAGGCACTGATCCTGAAAAATGACTGGACCTGCCACTTGAGGAATAAATGAAATTAAGCCGTAGCTGCTTGCAGAGACGGAGAGTGACAGTAACTGACATATCCGAAGCGCTGCACTGAGCAGGGAGCAACAGGACTGTGCTCCAAGCTCCGCTTAAGGACTCGACATCAGTAATGACTTGTGATTGTTTTCTTGAACTTATTTTTTATTTGCTGTTTTCAAACGTCAAGCCTGGCAGAAGCAGGCAGCAAGCACTAGCTGCGCACCTTACAGCAAGGTAGCACCTGCCAATGACAGATGCCCGTGAACTGGGGGGAATGTCAGGCTTACTATACATTACTCATCCACTGTAATCGCATTCTTCATTCAGAAAATTAATTAAATTATTAAAAAAAAAAAAAGGGAAAAAAAAAGGAAAATTTCCTCTTTTCCCAGGTCATCTGGTCTTCCCAGCTCTTCAGACTCTGCTAGAACCCACTAAATTCTGCCCATGTATTAAAATCAGCAGAAAACCAGTGCTATCTCCTCAGTCCAATCTGCCAACCTTCCTGTTTTCTCCCGCAATATCAAACCAGGCTCACCAAAACCCCGCTCTGCTTGTATAGCACCGGGCAGGCTGCACAGCACCACCAGCGCCCGGCTCCTGCTCCCTGGCATCAGCGCCCTCGCAGAATTGCTGCCCGCCTGGTGCCAGCCTCTGCCAGGTCAGCAAGCTTTTCTCCAGCTCCCATTCACTGGGTTTGTTTTTTAAGTGTCGCTGACGGTATCCAAAAATATCCCAGCAAAGCAGGTGGGATCAGTTTTGTACCAAAATGCCCGCTGCCCGGGAGCACTGTACGTAAATACTGCAAAATAAACTGAATTTCTAAACGTGGGAAGGACAACGTAACTGAGGACACTGCGCACACGAGATCGCCGTGGCCCCTCCGGGGGCCGTGTCAGCTCGGATGAAAGGTGGCCTGTGGCCGTGGTTAGGGGCTGCTGGCCCTCCACCTGCAGTGACCAGCCCTGGCTGGCAGCCAGCTCCAAGGGATGGGATGGTGCATCCCACCAGGGATGGTACCAAGAAACAAAAACATCAGGCTGGGGGGTCCTCACACATTGGTGGCTCAGCACTGGCTTTTAATTTTAAATAGAATCATATGTAATTACCAGTGGGGTATAATGCAATGATTTCCTCTAACAGCCAAAACGAGCTGTGATGCATACAGCGATGATAACGCCAGGTTGTTATTTCAAGCATCAAGCCCTAATACATGTGCTTAAGCTTTAATGGTTACCTCCCAATTCCTAACAAAATTTTTCCTATCAGCCAGTTAAAATATAATTTATTGCCTTAGAGAACAGCACCAGGTAAGGTAATAATAAAGGCACTGATTTCTTTCCAACAATCCTATTTATATGGGGATTATAACTTGTGGATTCCACAGTCTAAAGTCCTTAAGCAGCTGTCCCTTGATACCGTGTTCCCAGTAACAGGAATCAAGTTGCTGTGTGCGGAGCTCTTATTTCCCACACAATAGGTGTGCAGGCACACAAATAAAAGTCAGTTTTTAATGAGAGGCCAATTAACTTCTCCCAGGAACCTAATGGAAGTGATGGAAGACGGACACAGCTTGTACCCATGATAGGAATGGTCACTGCTAGACACCGGGACATACTTACAGTTACAACTCAATTAATTTAAGCCCCTTCACATACATTCTTGATCCTTATACTGGGTTTACTGGTATACTGACTAAGCCTTAGGCAGTGAGATAATGCAATGCTCAATAGGGGGATCTGAAGCTAAACCAGTAAGCAATGAAGATTTTGCAAAGGCAACCGAAGGGAAGACATGATGATGTTCTCAGAAAAACAACTGTGCCAAAATTTCATCTTGATGTTATTTATTCTCCGTGACATTTTCTCTATCTTCAAATCAAAGAGAAGCTGCCAAGAGCCAGGGCTGCAAGCGGAGCCGGGTGCTAGAAACCAGGCTCCTCGCTTACACAACCAGGGCTGGGTGGGAAACGCTTTTCTCATCTTGTAAAACTTGTCAAGGTTTCCAAGCATTTCCCTGTTCCACCCTCGGGAATGAGAGCGGGGTTAGTGCAGGATGCGAATGGAAGAGGCTTCAGGACAACCTCTCGTCCCCCGACCAGGCCAACCCCTGTTCTTTCTCCCTCTGTATAGGTGAGCACCTTTAATGCCTGGCCACTGATGCTCTGGGGAAGGTCTCTCTCCAATTATTTTACTTTACATACTTTAGTAAGTGCTCGAGTATCCAGGTAGAGTGATGGATTACCATCTCCACTGCTCAGAATTCTCTTCTGAGACGTGGGAGACCATGCCCCCACCTTGAGCTGCATCTGAAATGATCACTCAGTACACTGGTTGTAATTCTCGGGGGTTATTAGTCTCTTCTCCTTTTGCTCAACTGGACAAGCCAAGAAGTACACCCAAGACTTAAAAAAAAAAAAAAAAAAAAAAAATTTGTATAGCCTGGAAACGAGCTTTTCATTGAAGAAGGTGCTCTCAATAAAAGCTTCATTTTCCATAAACTGAACTACTCTGATTGAAAAAAACTGCTTCAAAACTTCCAACCATCTCTCATCATAAACAAAATCCTTGAATTAAACATTTAATTTTATCTAGAAACTGTGTTACAATATATGAAACCACCAGGGAACAGCAGACTCAACCAAAGGTATGGGCATGTCTGGACACTGTGACCAGCAAACAATTTATTTTTGTCTGACACAATTTAAAGCATAATTTTTCTAACCATAGTTTCAATTTGAACTTTGTAATCACATAGCACTAAACCCTATAAACACTAAATTGGACCTCCAAAACTTTTAAATCTTTATTTTAGCCATCAGGTTTGTCAAATGATGTTTACAAGGCTGGAAGGTAAAAAAATCCTGGCCCGAAATTTTGATTAAATTTAAATCGCCAGATTGCAAACAAAGTCTATAAGCAACCCCAATGCAAGAGAAGAGGATTACAAGAAAGGATGTGGAAAGGAACACCTAGATCAAGGGAAGCGTTCGAAATACATTTGTCATTTTTGTAAGGGCCGAGAACGCAGTGTCGACAAGTCGAGAGACTCCACGCTGAGAAACCGATGCATTATGTTGTTTATATTAAAATATCAAATATCAAAAGTTACAAACTTGTATAATTTCCTTTCTTGCTTGAAAGGGAGCTTCAATAATTCACACTTGTATGGTGCGTATTTTACTTGCACTGATTACCTACCTCCTCTCCTAAAATGATCTGGAGAGTCTAGCTGGCCTCACAGCAAAGAAGTACATTTATCCTGAGCTTTTTTGGTAGCCAATTTTTTAAAAAACACCAACTACATGTTACATGGCTTGAGAAACACCAGAGGCGGTGAAGACAGAGCACTGCCTCTAACAGAGCATGGCCAATGGTCAACACAGCGCCATTCCCTACTGAGGTGGGGTCAAGGAGCACCAAACCTCTCAGACGTGACACAAACTTTATCTTCTTAACTGCTGAAGTGGAACTACGAAAGGCACCATTCCTATTCTCTTCAGGTGTTAAATCCAGGAGGTCTTCAGGAGTCTCTTCTCCAGCCCTTCCAACACCAGCCACCCTCCTCTCTGCCACAACCACTTCCCATTTCTCCCTCCATCCATGCCCACCTAACAACCTTCACCCTCCCACCACCCTCCCTGCTGCCCTCCTGTTCGGGTCCACCCCTCGGCCCACCCCTTCTTGGGTGCAGGACTTGGCGGCAGCATCCCACGCCGCCGTGGAGATGCCACGCGCCTGCTGGCAGCTCTCCTCCCCACCCAAAATGCTCCTTTAAATCACGGCTGAGCTGGCCCGTTTCACCTGCCTGGGCTCAGCTGAGTGGATACGGAATTCCATGGAATCGGAAAAAATGGGAGACCTCCTCATATAGGTTGGGACCTAGGAAAACTGCTGCTGGGAAAAAAAGGAAGCTTCACGCCTGCCAAAGCAAAGCAGCGATTGCAAGGATAATGGCAAGCAGCAGCACAAGGGAGGGGAAGAGCCGCACGACGGCAGCAGGAGGAAGGGGCTAGAGGGGGCACAGAGCGAGGAAAACCGAGGCACAGAGAGATTGTGTCTCACCTATGAAATATGGAGGGAGAGAAGAGAATGAACTGCGAAGGGAGGGAAAGGAGAGAGAGAAAAGGGGGAGAAAATGATGTGTCGGGAGAGGCAGGAGATAACAGTAATACAAGGGCTGGAAGGACAGTGTGAACATCAAAGGAGAGAGAGGGGCTGGAGATGGCTCAAGGGAAATCAGTTATTTTTACTTAATAGGACAGGCCAATTCTAAGCAGTTCTCTGGCACTGTTTGTGAAAAAGAACATCCTCCACTGACGACGCATTCCTTTGACATTGCACCTCTGCCACCATTTGCCTCAGCATCCTTCTGTACGTGTGCCGTGCAGGGAGGCTGCTCTGCCAACCCCCCCTAAAACCACGAACCCCACAGACTCCTGAGCTCACAACAACACCCCAGCTCCTCCTGGTCCCTTAAAGGGCTTCAACGATGTATTTTAACTGTATTCCCCCACCTAATAAGATTTATCTTTTTTTTTTGACCCATACAAAATAGCTTCAAATAAATTCAGCATAATGCTTTTCCCTGCCAAAATGCCACTTGCCAGGTGTAACGCTGGTTGCAACGATGTAAATGGAAATCAGCACTGCTGAATTTTATCCATTGCACATGACCGTGCATGTATGTGCTGACCCAGTTTATTGGGAGCATTCGTTACTTTTACACAGCCGAGTACGCCAGTAAATGCCCTCTGAAACTCATTAGTGGCGCAGGGCATCGGGGTGCAGAAGTAATGAATCCCTCCACCTCTGCGTAAGGTAGGAGTACTCACGTTCTCTGTGTATGCCTGCAGCGTTGCTAACGACCCTCTGGCTGATGGCTGGGAGGACGGGGCACAGAGGCTGGCAGCCACCAGCTGTGCTCAGCACCAGCCCAGCGCGCTAATGCGGCGGGCGCAGAGCTCCTCCACCAGCTGCTCTGCGCAGGGTACGACCCATTAGCGCAGCGGAGCTGCCTTTCAGCTCCATTTGTTTAAGTGCTGCTGCTACAACCCACCACACAGCATCCAGAAGCCCAAAGAATATCGCTGTTCAGTGGGTTATTCAAAACTGTGGAGCGAATCCATTAAAAAATCCTCTGCGAGTTAAAGGATAAAACCTGCAGGGAAAATGAGGAAGGTGACCCCGACCAGAGGGGACACGGCTCATGCCTCTTCCTTTGAGCTGAACTAACCCCACCTGGGGCTATCGTACCTCGGCGTGGCATGGGTGCCCCTGGCTGAATGGCAAAGGTCACCGAGGACACGTGCCTGTGGGTCAGGATTTTCAGCCCAGGCCAGGGCTGGGGAAAGCCTCTCCACTTCCCTGTGGGAAGGGGCCAGCTCTGGATGAGCAAGGCAGAGCCACCACCCCTGGAGGTGTTTAAAAGACGTGCAGACATGGCACTTGGGGACACGGTTTAGTGGTGGCCACGGCAGCACTGGGTTTACAGTTGGGCTCCATCAGCTGAAGGGTCTTTACCAACCAGAAGGATTCCATGATTCCAGGTCATGCTCCAGCTGAGATGCATTGTTGCCAGTTACAGACGGCCCGGCATCGTTTAGAGACAGGCAGCACTGAGGGGACAGCGCGCGGTGACATAGCGATGGTCACCCTCCTCCCCAGCTAGAGAAGTAACATTGGGAAGTATTGTAATGGGTCAGAGCTCAAACAGCAAAAGGCAGGAAAGGCAAAGAGCAACACGGGAGAGGCGTGCCGCGCTGCCTTCTTAGGGGATCTCGGCTTTACAACCCTTCCTGATCATATTCACCACTTTTTTTTCCCCAGTGTCACTTTACAGTCATTCCGTGGCACCAGGCGGGATGCCTACCAGCACTCAGCAGCGGCAGAGGGGGCTGCAGTTACGCGAAGCGACGCGCTCAGCAGCGTGCGGCTAGCTCCCCAGGCAAGCTGGTACGCATCTACCGCAGCAAAGGAGCCAAGCCTAGCCTGACGCGTTGGCATTGCCGAAAAACTGGCAGCCTGCTCATTGTCGGAGGGTAGACTTGACAGAAATTCAGCAATCCTGCAAGCTTATTTCCGTAATACATGCATATATATTAAAACAAAAGACTAACCAAGCAGTTTTGCAGAAATGCTTATGTTTTATTTGCAAGTGTCAAGGCGGGTGTTGCAATGCGAGTAGTTTTATTCATGACTTTTGAGGGTTTGCCAGGTCTGGCAAGACAACCGCTCTCGTCCTCCTTCCCTGCAAGGCTCCCTACTCCGCGCACGGCACAAACCCCTGCTGAGACCGGGGACTGCAGAGAAGCCCCCCCGGCAAGGAGCGCTCCGCAGCCCACTGCTGGGAGCTGGGGGCTGATCACATCCCCACGCGCCGCCCCATGTCCGGTGGGAAGCCCCTCGGCAGCCCCTCGGAGGCAGGAGAGGCCCCTGAGTGAAAGGGAAAAAAGGGACTTGTGCCAGCTCGGTTCCCAGCAAGAGGATTAATGTGACTTTTAAAATTAGGAAATTGATTCACAGAAATCTCTGCCTAATATTTTCCTCGCAGGGAAGTGGAAGGCAAGGCGGTTACCTCCTGATGCCTCAAGTTTCCTGGCATGCTTCTTCATCCCCGCCTGAAGAACAGCCCCCAGCACAATCACAGCACCGCCCCTGGTGTGACAGCAAGACTTTGAACGTTCCCTTGTAAAAATATTCTCCCCCCACATATCCAGGATAAGCACCGGGAGCCGGGACAGGGCTGCCAGAGCAGACCGAGGGGATGCTCCAGGTAGACCACTGTACTGCCGGTATTTTATCCACTAACCTCTTGTGGCAGGGTCACCCCGCTTCCATCCCCAAATCTGGGTAAGATAGGCTGTTGGGAAGAGAAATGACACAACGAACAGAGCAATCCCTGTTCGAAGCTCCTTGGTTTCTCTCATTCTTTCAGCAGAAGCCACCGCAAAGCCTGAGAAGCACCCAAGCCTTCCAACCATGGTCGGCACCCGCACGCCAAGAGACGCTGTTTCTGGTCCCTCTGACCTCTGCAGCCGCTCACCAGTGGCTGGGGGGAAGGGAATCCAGCTATCAATTTGAGAAACATCCCAAACCATTTTATTTGCCTTTATTTCTCTTCCTGAGGCTTGATAACCATCTTGGTTTGATGGTTTTCTCCTCCCGGGACCCACCGGTGAGGATAACTTCATGTAACCCCTGAACCAGTTGGATACAGTTTTCCTGGCAGTTTTTGTGGACAAAAATCACACCTGATACTGGTTTTTTAAGTTGCCATATTTCTAAGCATTCTTCTCCCTTAGCTGCCTGACGAATACTGAACTAGAAATCATGGGTGACTTCAAAGTGCTCTCGAAGAATACAACAAAATACCGCGCTTCTGCAGCACGGCCAGGCTGCGCGGAGCTCCTGCTAGGCAGCCTTCAGTTACTGATTGCTAAAATTAATGATTTCTTCATCTCTGACAGCAAGAGCTAAAAGCAACGCTTGCCCCCAAGAACTTAACTGCCTGAAAAACAGGCAGAAAAGTACAACCCTGAATAATCCAGAGGAGGAAAAGCAACTGTTCACCTTTCATTTCTGTCATCATAAACACACAACTTCTGAGTTTTGGGCTAAGTGACATTTTCAGAAGGAATGGAGTGGGTGAGAGGGACGGCGTGCTTCCCACTAGCATTCTGGAGCCTGCACCAACCCTTACCTTAAGGCTGTCAGTATATTATTAATCTGCTTTCGTAACGATCTCCATTTCGTTAGCACAACGACCACAGCACAACCTGAGAGCATCCTGCTCTGCTCAGTGCAAGCACAGGTGGAACATCTGCACACAGCTTTATCCAGCTCCTCACACACGCTTCCTATTTCTCCAAAAATACTCCCGACAATCGTGGTTGTCCATCACTGTCAACACTTTCTTCCCAAATTCCATTCTGACTCCAGCCTTACTGCAACCATAAACCACGCAAGTCCAAGAAATACTTTCCCAACCAGACTAACCTACGGGTCAGTCCTTCCTTCACGTCCACTTTTTCCTTCAGCCAGTTGAATAAAATCTGCTTTAAGTAGGCCATCAGCCATTCTTTTTTTATGCCACAGCTATTGATAACAGGAATATGCTGCTCTCCTCTCCCTTCCTCCAGCACCAAAGGACGTGCCGCTTTTTATTCCTTCTTTTCTTTTATAGATTAGACTTTGGAGAGCCTTTTAGCTTATCTACATGAAAGGTTTTCCTGAACTGTCCCCAGGACTGACTACTGGAGAATGTGGCATCAGACATTCAGATCAGGCAGCTAAATCATTTTAACCAACTATTTTTACTATTGTCCACCAAGCCATTCAGTCTATCCGCTCTGTTTAAGAGTTCAGCATCTTCAAAGCCTCTTATGAACAACAAATTCTCATGATCTCTCAAAGGCGAGCTAAATGCGTGTGATCAAGTTTCTGAACGAGGCGATCGCACACAGAACAAAGAGCTCAACGCTGTTATTTTAATGGATTTTCAATTCTGTTGCCAGGTCAGTAATCCTTTTTCTCCCAGTGTCACTCAGAGACTTCAAAAAACACAGCTGGGGTGGAACAGTCAGTGTTTGTTTTATCTAGGAGGACATCATATGGCATGGTTCTTTCTAAGAAATCAATTTATCTGCTGTTGACAGCAAGTATTCATCAGCAGTGATGCTGAGTTGTTCTACTCAGGAGGTTACTAAGAGTGCACTGGGCACATGACTTCCAGCTATCAATTTGAGAAACATCCTAAACCATTTTATTTGCCTTTATTTCCCTTCCTGAGGCTTGATAATCCATCGAACTTAGTGTTTGCAGCACGCTGCGCAGCAGTTCTGGAAAAGGCTCGGATGCAATAAAACCAGAATTGTTGTTTATAATAAAGAATCAGCAGCAGGAACACAGAGCTCAAAAAAAAAAAAATTAAAAAAAAAAAATATTCCTATGCTTTCACAAAAACTTCCCTTTGTGGTAGCATCCAGGCACACACTGCAGCACTATCTGGAAGCCAACTGCTCTTGGGGATTGAGAAACCCAAGTGACACCTAGTTAGGCATTCCTGCCAGCATCAGGTATCAAAGGGCCGTTATCTGCATGGATCACCCTGCTTTTAGTAGCCAGGGAAAGGGAGGCAAGCAGATGAGATGCTGGTCTCCAAGGATCCCAGCGAGGCTAACGGCAAAGCTGGGAACAGACCCAAGGTCTCAGAATGCTGAATCAAGCCGTGCCGCTGCTGCTCTGACTCCTCCCGGGAGCTGTTTGCTAAACGCTGTGAAGCTTCTCAGAAGTTCCGCGCGCTGCGTCAGCTCTTCGGGCAGAGGCAGCGAGCTCAAGTGCTCTGAGGTCAGCTCACCAGCCTTGGCATCCATCTTCTCAGGAAGGCCCGATGTCTGAAAGCCGGTGATGGTTATTTCTGGAATCTGCCTGCATTTACAGTGGTTGAAATTTACGGGGAGATGAACGATGGCACACAGTCAGTAATCCCGCAGCGAGCGCAGCAGCCTGTACATCTTCCCAACTCATTTGTCATGTTCTGACAGCAAAACACAGGACTGGTTTTGCAAAAAAATTTTGGCTGGGGGATCAGCAGGGCTTTAGAGCCCTCCTAAAGGAGTCTGCAGCCAAGGTACAACAACCTATTTTTACTTCGGTTTTGGCTATAAAGATTGTTTCTTGCTCTTTTCTCCAGCGATCAGAGATGCAAAAAGGCTTCGGTGCATGATCTATGTACTGGATGTGATACGCTGTTTGAAAGAGCCGTACCCCTTACCTCTTCCAGGAGGAAACTGAAGCTAAAACTGTATCCATTTATCAATTGCATACGCAGCAGGATTACTTAAGCACTCAGGGGAAGAAAGCCGAGATAGTTGAGGTATTTTAAGCAGAGAGAGTACACTTTCACGGCCCTTCTGGTAGTCTGTAATACTTAAGATTTGCAAGGAATACGATGACTAATGTGTCCTGAACAAAACCAGACCTGGGCACGGCATTCCTTTCGGGAACTCCACGTGGAAGCGGAGAACACCAAGCCTTATGTATTTACACTGATTTCGCACGCCCTGCCTCGCCATCTGGGTGCAGCAGCAAAGCAGACAGGACAAGGCAGTATCTGGCACAAAAAGCCAAGCCAAACACATCCTGGTAATAATTTAGAACAAAGACTTTGCTTGGTATTTTCCTCTCCAAAGCGGGAGCAGGCAACAGGAAAGCATGAACTACTGCCCTCCCCTCCAAAGGTGCAGGAGCAGCAAATCCTCGGATTCCAAAGCAACAGAATGGAAGCAGCGCTAAATCCTGGCAATACGATACAATTCAAGCTGTAAATCTCACCTACCGTAAGTGACAGCTACATACAATCGACTCTGGTGATTTGAGCATCGCTCAAAGGCCATGATCTGTTTTGTCGATGCCCTTCGTCTGGGACAGAGTTAATTTTCTGCTCCGAAGCCACTGCAGGCGCCGGGCTCTGCGGCTGAGTAACCTCTACACTCAGTCAAGGAGTTTTCAGTTTCCCAGGCCCTGCCATGGAGGAAGCTGGGGGGCACAAGCAGCGGGAGGGGGACACAGGCAGGAGTGACCCAAGTGGCCACAAGGCCACACAGACTGTGCATAACCTGGGGGGAGCTGGCGGGGCCGCCGCTCGCATGTGGGGGCTGGCTGGGCATGGCCGGGCGCGTGGTGAGCAGTGGTACGGTGCACCACTTGGGTCTTCTCCTTCCCTTCGGGTTTCATTCCTCTCCCCCCTTTTCATGATAATTGTTATTATTGTTATAGGGTTTTCCCCTATATATATTTTAATTATTAAATTCTTCCAATTTCAACCCTCAAGTTTTACATCCCTTTCGCATCCTCCTCCCCATCCCTTGAGCACGTGCGTGCATGTGCCTGTGAGTGGCTGTGTGGCGCTTAGTTTCTGGTTGGGGTTAAACCACAACAGTCAACTTTTCCCCAAAACGCCCAAGCGCACACAGCAGTAACGCTCCCAGCCTGCGCCTTCACCCGCCGGTCGATACCAGCTCCTTCCAGAATGAAACGCTGGTCAAACACTGGGCAATTTTGTTTTGCAAAAATAAGCGCAATAAATTGCAATTATTCTGGTAACTATGTCATATCGTAACATTTGTAAGGATGAAGTGTGATGGCTGGGAAAGACAAACTCCGGGAGTAGAAGGGGAGTGTATTTGATGTAATGGGAATTTCATTTTACAGAAATAACTTTCCTAGGACAATAAAACCTGTTCCAGAAGTTTTTCTCTAGACTCTCCCAGCCAGCATTTGAACGCACCCATTTTCCAACGCACCAAGCGATGTAAGGCAGGAGACCTTCCACTAGGGTCCATTCCCAAGGACCAAAACATCCCGAGACGAGCGTTCCCGTACCTGCGAAGCCAGCCGCCGCATGGCCTCCTCCTGGCGCCGGCGCATCTCGGGGGTCCCCGGGCAGCTCCCGCTGGTGATGGACGAGTGAGCAGAAGGCGGCTGGGTTAAGGGCAGCTCTCGGTTGGCATCCACATCTGTCCCAAGGGAAGAGGTTATGAATTGCTACAGGATGAGCACGACCCACGTTACTATTACAGACTAGGCAGCTGCTGTTTTCTAGCAGGTCACGCACGGCAATTTAAGTACCACAGGTCCCCTGGTTAGGATTTCGGGCAGCAAGAGGCTGCCAGACCGTCCAGCCAGGCCAGGGGCTCCCCAAGAAACTTCTTTTGGAAGCAGCACTTTTGGGAAGGGCTGCTAAGACAAAGCATTGAGCTTGTCTTATTCATCTTCTCCCCTGTCATTTCATTGACTTTAAAATAATCACAATAATTGAGTGAACGGTGCTTTCTCGAAGGTGCGCTCTGTCTTCAGGTTTGGTGTATTTTAGGGCACTGCTCTCCTACGCTGCGGTTCTGCCAATAGATCTTCTCTTGTTATGAACAATCGCTTGTTAATTTTGTTCCCAGCCCTTCTTCAGTGGAGACAGCCAATTTCTCTGAATTATGTGCCTATTTTATAACAAATAAAAGTAGAGCCACGGCTAACATATCCATCTGAAGCCCATTAATATAATCAGAGGGAGAGAAGCAGGAGTAGCACCAGGACCTGGAAAAGGCTTGGAAGCAAATAATGAATTATACTGGCATCATTTCTGTCAGGTTTAACTGCTTTCTACTGTTTTAGCTGTTTCTTTGGCAGCAATTGGCTTTACCAGCACATTGCTACCACAGCCCTTTCACCTGCCCTTTGTGGGTAATATTTTCAAGCCACTCTTCGCTCATAGGTACTCATGTGGATTATTTTTGAATGAGGCCAAGACATACAGGAATCGATGATGTCTAATTCCTGCTTTCTTTATTTCAGGAAGGTTTCAAAAGCAACATTCCTCTTAAGTGCAGTCTGTACTGGCAGAGGGTTTTCCTGAATGGACTGCTGCAACGCACCCTTGAGCTTGACTTGAAATCCTAATGCAAACAACGATGCATTTAATGGCAAACAACAGAGCAGGATGACTGCTGCCTGCATAATTGAACCCCGAATGTGCTAGCGATGATGCACATTCTTGATTTTGAGCATGCAACACCACCCTCACCTGTAGTGTTTCTCTGAGACAGGAATTAAGAGTATGAGGCTGTATGTGCCAGTTCACTAATGCCGACAGCACAACTGCTGTGTCAGGTCGCCTGATTAGCACTCACTATTAAACACAGACTTCACCAAGCATAATAGATTTTACTTTTTTTATCAACATGTGAAATCAAAGGCACTCACAAAACAGTTATTATTTTCTACAGCTAGACTAGGATGTGTGATCTCTTTAGGAAATAAAGTCAAATCAGTTGATTGATTCTGAAGGTCTCCATCCCTGTAAGTAACACTGAGGAGTCGTTCAGCTTTCACCTTCATGGACAGCAGCGTGTGAGCTGTGACCAAGGACCTTCGTCCTTTGTGCACGACAGATGTGGGGCACCTTCTCATTGGAAATACCCAAGCTTTTAGTCTGGAAACAGTTAAGTACAGCAGTCTCTTTAATCTCCACAATCCCTCTAAGCAGACCGGGGAGACATACAGTTGCTGCACTGCAGAGCTGCAGCGAAAATACAGAAGCAAGCCCTGCCTTTCACTTTCATTTCGCTCTGACAGGCGACACTATCCAACATGCCATCGTTCGGTGACATTTCAGGTATTTCGACATGGCTAAGAGCACTGCATTCCAGTGAACAGATCTACCTGACACTGAGATACAGTGACCTAGATCCTTAAAGATACCTTTCGCTACCTAGCCCAGTATTTTTAGTCCTGTCTTACTCACTTACTGAGAGCTGAATGACTTTAAAATGTTGTCATCTCTACCTGCAAACATGTCAGCACAGAGTGATGTGAATGGGATGGGACCACAAGAGGTAGAGAAATCCTGAGTGCTGAGCCTGCACAGGCTTGCAATCCATCCTAAACATTTATACCATGATAAACTGAAATAAACAAACCATACGGGAAGGAGAATGCACCAGAGTGGATTTGTAATAACAGAATATTGGCAATTAAAACTGGGAGTCTTCCCAACTGGAGAAAATCTGTGATGTTTCTAAGCCAGAGAGATAAGAGACAGACTATTTTGACTCTTCAAAAAAGTAGATTTGGAGCAGGAGCAGTATAAATATTGCAGGCAGGTGCGTCCTTTGCTTGGCAACAAAGACCAGCCTGAGGAGGAGCAGGATCTTTTCAGCCAAAACCGTTACAAAAGCTGATGGGAAAGGTCTCTGGTTTTTGAAGATGTGTGTGCTGCTGTACTTACGTTTGGGGGAGGCATGTGGGCTATCAGAAGCAATCTGTCTCATCCGTGTGCCGTGGCAACTGAGCGCAACCAGTCTGGAGATGATGGCGGTTTTTCCGAAGCCGATGTTCCCAACGATGACTACGCCTCGGTTGACGCTGGCGTTGGAGCTCTGCAGCTGCGCATCTATCTCGTGGAACACCCAGTCCCGGCCCACGAAGACAGACTCGGTGGTGATGCTGGGCACCTCGAAGAGCAGGGGCTTCAGAGAGATGTCAGGGGGGCGGTAAGGGGCGAAGCGTACTACAAAGGAGAAGCAGAGGGCAAGGACACAAATGTCAATGCTAATGGTAAAACTATAGTTTGGAAATTACTGTTTAACCTTCCTTAGAAATCTTCTCATTGCAACGGGTAGAAAAAAATAGAAGCTTGCTTATTACCCACAGGTTTGTTGTTAAAACCGTCTGGCTCATGCATGGCATTTTCCACCGAAGGGGTTCAGAGAATTTTACAGGACGAAGTAGTTTACAGCTAGGGGAGGCATAGCTGGAGAACTGAATTTTTTTGCTCAAAGTCACCATAACAGAAGGCCCTGGCAGGGGCAGAACGGTGTGCTCGCCCAGGCAGCGCCCCCCCCCCCCCCCCCCCGCCCCGTACGGCTGCTCACAGGGGTCTGTGCCCGCTCCCATGAGCGCACTCAAAACAGCCTCAGCACTTAGCAGTGTTAAATCCATCTCAGCAGAGTTATCTCAACTAAAGCCCATAAATGACACCAGATTGTTGAGCGGATTTGCCTAGATGGCAATTCAAACATTTCCTCTTTTCACAAGGAAAAGCGGCGTCACAAGCAGCATCGAGGTACCAAGGAGCACAAGAAACACCTCTCCAGCAGACCACGTGTGCTGTGTGGCGCTAACACCTACAAACACGTGCTGTGTTACCTTTCCCATTTTTTTTTAATGCATTAGATTATAATAAAACATACAACTAGACCCAAACCAGCCTTGAATTTTTTTCAGGAACGCTTCGGGGTGGAGGGAGAGGGCATGTGCCATTCGCTTCATTTGGCACAAGCTGTCGAGGGCAAGCACGCCTAAAAGGAGTAACAACCACGTGCAGACCCGCTGCAAAGACGCTATTAGAAAGACGAGCTCACATGGTCCACTCTGCCTAACCAGATCTGTAACGGGGAGGTGATATGCATAAATCTACCCCCCCCAAAAAAAATACTTAAGAAGTGAGGGAAGCACTTTGTGCCAGCAGAGACAGTTGCTGGATTTTCCCAATTTACCACCAAAATGGTTTCTTAATTAAAAATGTTCAGAAGGTGGTGGCAGGCGATCCCCGCGGGGGGGTCAGCCTCACTGCGCGTTTTAGCTCGAACTGTGAATTTCAGAACAGAATTCCAAGTCAGGGCTAAGTGACGTGGATGGAGCCGCATCCATGGGACACGATTTGGGACCTGGACCTGGTACGGCAGCTCTGAAGGCACCTTCCAACTGCAATACACGTATCACACCCGACGTTCAACGCGCGGATCGACACTGATGTGCCTGAGCTGTGCAAAATCTGAGCTGCGGATCGCAGAAGTTGAGCTCAATGTGTTCTGAGTTCACACGGCATGCTGCAAATGAAAACCACCACACAAAATCTAATTGTCTTCATAGCGTATTTCACAAGAAACCCCAGGAAGCTGCAGAGGAGGAGTGCCCCGAGCAGGGCTGCAGCGGGATTTAAGTACAAAATCTACTGGTTTGCTCTGCATTATCTCTTGGCACCATCACGCTCCCGTCACCTACATCAGCTGCTTTCAGCAGAGACGCTTTGGTTCCTTTGAAGTTTTAAAAGCCCTCAGACACTTAAAAGAGCTCACACAACATGCAGGCACTGCTGACTTCTGTCACTTCTTCACTGCTCGCCCTTGGCCATGGAGGCGCGGGCGGTGGTCTGACCCCGCGCAGACCCCCCTCCCGGTCCGGCTGGGGGCAGCGCTGCCGCACGCCTCCTGCTCAACTTGTTGGAAAGAGTTTATCAAATTGCAGCACTGGGATGCTTTATCTACACGGGAAGAGGTTACAGATGCGCTACCACCCTGAAGATCCCACTGCAAATACAAAGACGTGTTCTTTGAACAGACCAGCGTGCTGGGTCGAGCTCCGCACCTCGGGACGAGCCCCACTGCCAGGCTGCGCCACAGGTCCCTCTGGAAGCTACGGACCTCAGCGGCGTCTGCTCCATCCAGACCAGTCCCAGCATCGCAGACTGGTGGGGCTGGGAGGGGAGCTCCGGGGGTCGCCCGGCCCAGCCCCTGCTAGAGCAGGCTCTCCCCCAGCAGGCTGCACGGAGCCGCCCGGCGGGTCTGGGTGTCCCCAGAGACGGGGACCCCGCAGCCGCTCTGGGCAGCCTGTCCCAGCGCCCCCTCACCCTCAGGGCAGACAAGGTCTCCCTCATGTTCAGGTGGAACTTCCCGCGCTGCAGCTGGTGCCCGTGGCCCCTTGTCCTGGCGCTGGGCACCGCTGAGAAGAGCCTGGCCCCGTCCTCCTGACACCCACCCTCCAGATATCTGTAGGCATCGTAAGATCCCCCCTCCGCCTGCTCCAGGCTGAACAGCCCCAGCTCTCTCAGCCCTTCCTCTAAGGAAGATGCTCCAGCCCCCTCATCATCTTTGCAGCCCACGCTGGTCCCTCTCCAGCAGCTCCCAGTCTCTCTAACTGGGAAGCCCAGTGCTGGCCCCCATCCAGCAGTATCAGGGAGCTCCCCTGACTCCAAGACCCCAGCCCCAGCCCTGCACCCCGATGCCAGCACCGCACTGTGACCCTCCCTGGGAATCCTCCACCTGATGTCCGCAGCTCCAACCACCTCGAAATCCCTCACAGACCTGGCCAGGGAGCTGATCCATTACACCAGAGCTCAAAAAGGGGCTGGGATTTAACGTTACATCAGCTACGCCTAAGGAAAATAGCCTGTATTTAAAAACGTTAGGCGTTTTGAATTTCCCTTTTTTTAACTGATACAGAAAAACGCTGCAGACAGGAGCTGTACTTTCATTCCCACTTGAAAACGATGAATGTGCTGTAAATCTACCCTCGGGTGGAGAAGGCGTTTGAATTGCATGAGCTCCCAAGCAGTTTGTTTGATTCCCCTTGCTGGGGTCTGTCATGTGAGCGCAGCAGGACGCGCTGGCACGGGAAGATGCTGGAGAAGCAAAATCCACGGCGGTGGGAGGGGACGTGGCAGCCGGCTGTGCCGAGTCAGCCCAGGGGCTGCCTGTCCCCATGTCCCCATCACAGCTCCTGCCTGTGGCAGCACCAGCCCGGCTCCTGGTGTCAGCAGGACTGATGGGCTTCCCACCGGAGGATGGATATTGCACGAGCAATAGCGTATGGACGTGGCAGAGATAACCAGCTGTAGTGGTCTGACTTGTGCAAATCAAGCGTTCCAGCAGTGTGTTTGATGAGGGAAATTTTTTGTTTGCATGATGCCACCCAAACTATATATAGAAAAAGAAATAAAAAAGCGAATTAAATCAAAAGACTCCATTTGGAAACCATCAAGCTAAGAGTTGCGCTTGATAAACTACAGCTTTACTTTATTTGTGCGTGCGTGTATATACGTGATAGGTTGTGTTAGTGAGGGAACATGTACAATAACGCTCCTCTGAAAGGCAGAGGTCTAACGGGGACCGAGTGGTCTCAGGGGTAATGCAAGACAGGACGGATTAAATGCAGAGGCTGTGGGACCTGACAAGCTCCTGCTGCAGGTGGTGGGGACCTGGACTCGCACCTTGCTTCCCTTCCAGGGGTGCAGGTGGCTTTGAGGCTGTGTGACAGCTACACCTCCAGCCACGCCACCTCAAACAAGACAAAGGACATCCCAAAGACTGGTCTTTACCCGAGTGGACATGACTATCTGCATCGTGGCTGTCACCTGGGAATGGCATATCCTTCCTAAAAAAGGCCTAACAAAATCCCAAGAAGAGACGTACCCACCCACATACCAACGGCCAACGCTCCTGCCCCCCCGACCTGCCAACACCACCAGTCACTGACCACAGCAAAGCCAACCTCTTCTCCTCCAGCCTGGGGGGACACGTCACACCTTCAGGCGTTGTCACCCCAGGGCTCCCGGCGCGGCAGGGGATGCTGGTCAGCATCTCGGCACCAGGGACGCACTCAGTGCCACACTGGTTTGGACAGGAGGGCTGGGAACACGCTTCTTGTCCCACCAGCACCACCTCCACGTGCCAGCAGAAGACATTTCATTTCCCTGTGCTGCCTTTGGAAGACAAGTGCAGCATCAACGTTTTCCTAGCTGGACTGTTGAAAGCATTTATGAATAATTTAACACTGCCATTGACTAATTGCAACCATGTGCCAGATCCTCATTAATTCCCGGTACTGTCTGTTGAACCATGCCAAAATTCTCTCGTTACTATTTATTTCACAGCAGCCAGCGGTCCCCAGGCACAGGCAGGGCACAATCGGGGGAAAGACCCCAGAGCCCTGAAGGAATTTTTCAACTCTGATGAAAAGAGTTGAAAAAAATACCCCAGATCGCAGGGAAAGGAGAACCAGAGAGCAGGAAGGCTGCACCAGAGCGTCAGCGTCTGGGGCAGAAATTAATTAAAGAATAAGCTAATGGAAAGTGCTCCAAAAAAAGAGGGTAAGAAAGTTCAGGAGTAGCGGGGGAGGATGTGTGCACATGCGTTGGATGAACCCCATTAGCCACTCGACTTCAGTACCTGTGAAAAATCAAAGTACGTGAATAAGCTGCCTTCCCATCCTTGAAAATTTGTCAAATGCTTGCTGGGTTTTATAGTCCTTTTTAATGAAGCATTTTATAGAACATAAGCCAGAGTACCACAGAAATACCCAGAAGTTCTGATAATATCTTAACATAAATTAAACCCATACTTTTCCTGGAAATTACTGTGTGGAGTGGAACAGAACAAGGTCTGGTGGCGTGAAATTTTCATGAGAGTTGATGAAATACCGTGCAACTTCTGTACAGCCCAAGCAATAAATTCAAATCCCAAGCTGAAGCATCGCCTACCATACCCATCCTGGTTCCTCTTCTGCGGCTAAAAACTTCCATCATATCAAACCAAAGCTGGCTGTATCATCTGCACGATTGAAAAAAAAGCCACGGGGCTGGAAATGAGCAGGGGCAGAGTCAGAGCAAGGCCCATCCTGCTACACCGAGAGACTTTTTAGTTATTTTAGCTGTTGAAAGACTCTAAAATGCAGGTTTGGAAATAGTTTGTTTTACAGACTCCCCTCTCTTCAAACGGGATTTTTTTCAGCTACGCTGCCAATCAGCACCCACAGCTCATTAGTTGTTTTACATTTTGTTCTAGATGCGTTTTGTTGCTGTTTGAGCATCCCTGGGTGGAAGATACACCCGGCTGCCGAAAGGGACCGGCACGGAGCGGAGCCCAGGTGGGAAGTGCTTTAATATCTATTAGGGTGAAATGCTGCTCTGAATAACGCTCAGCACCTGCTGTGTCCTTTGTTAAATAAGAACCCATCAATTAGCCAAATGCCTGAGTTTATTTCCTCTGCTTGCTTTAGACTGCAACTTCGAGCATTGTCTTCAATGCGTGCATCCAGCAGGATGAGGCCAGTGCCCATTTTTCACTGGCAGCCTCAAAAGGTTGAACTGGTTTTTAGCATTTTTAAGAAGCTCGTCAAACTCTCTTATGCAAAAGGCGACAGGATTAAACGCATACCACAAGGGGAAAAAAAACCCTGCAAGTAAATGATAAAAGACACTTTAAAGAAAAATGCCACTGCCATATCGCTTATCTCGGTAAATAATATACTGGTGGAGTACGAGCCACCCACTCCTCCGCTCCAAACCTCACCTGAACACCACGGCTCGTCACACGCTGCAGCAGTGCCTGGGAAAAATACATTAAAAATCATAATGGCAACAGGGGGGGTGTTGTAACACCACAAAATGTTGTTGCCAGCTGGCTGCTGCCCCCCGGCGCCCCGCAGCCCTCGCCGTGTGCTGTGGGTTACGGCGCCCCTGCCCAGCTCCAGCCCCCCCGCCGCAAACCGCCACGCTGTGTTCACCCCCAGCAGGAATCTGGCGTGCTCCTGGCTTTGCATCGCAAAATTGCTCCCCTGGTTCAATTAATTGATTTAACCAAAAATAGCAGGGACGGTCTCCCATTTGGTTCCTCTCCACTGGGTTTCTTGAAAACTGGGACCAAATCCGGGGGCTGCAACGTGTCCCCCCAAAACGGGGCCAGGAATCGCTTCACTTTCAGCCCAGTGCCAAGAAGAGAGACATTCCAGTTAAACCCCGTTCAGGATTTCCAGTTGAAACAAAGAGTTTGTGATACTAACAGCCCAGACAGACCCAGTTTCACAGGAACACCTGGGACACGGAGCATCTGGGGGGGGAAACCCACCCCCTCACCCTCCATTTCTTCAATGGAAGTATTTCCAAATAGCAGTGGTTTGGTTTTTTCAAATCCTCTTCTTCTCCCTCTCTTTTTAAAAACAGCATGGCACCTCGACCAAGATCAGAAGCAAATTCAAAAAAATTGAAACACTGCTGCTATTCTCATGCAACCTTCACCAAAAAAGGGGGAAAAAAAAGAACAAAAAGAAGAGAGAAAATATGTAGCGCTACATGGTTTTAAAAAGTGTGTCTGGAAAACAATTTGATTCTGTTCCTACAATAAAGTTTAATGTTTTGGATGCAATCACTGCAAATTACGAAGCCTTGGCAAGCTGCTCCCTTCGAACATATGGAAATTTTGTCTGTCAAACTTTGCTTTCTTCACTTTCTGCCTGCTAATACATTTTTATAACCACCTCACCAAGCCAGTATGATTTCATTACAGACTGCGATCCAAAGCAACACAAATCCACTTTTTTCTTCTAGTCAGGGGCTCGTGCATTTGGTAGAGATCCCGGCCGGGCTGTAACAGGGCATGCTCGGGGTGCTGAGCGAGAACCCAGCCTGCCAGCCCTCCCGCTCCTCAGCTCCTACCCCAGGATGACAGGCACTTGCAAACCCCCCCCCCCCCCAAAAAAAAAACCCAGAGAAAAAGAAATTTTCACGTACTGCCAGCAGAAACCCTTCTGCCTATGTAAGGGGAGAACAAACAAGTCCGATGGGACAGCAACGACTAGAAAAAAACCCAAACAAGCCCTCTCGGATATTTACTCATCTGTGCAATGCCAAGCGATGGGGACCCAGCACTAAGCTGGATCTGCTGCGGGCGCGGGGCTGTCACGGGCATCGCTTCAGGCCGTGGCCAAAGACCACGCTCGGATTAGGGGGGATGGAAGCGGTAGGGTGGGCTCAAATCCCGGGGGCACGGGGCGAGGCTCGTGGAGTTGCCCGAGAATAAACAAAATGCTAAAATGTCAGCCCTGGCTCCTCTTCTCATTGCTAACGTCTTTTTGGTGGATTTTGCCAGGAAGGACCACAAAAATTTCCCCTCTCAAAAGGCCTTTCAGAAGTCGAAGGCTGCCTGAATACCCGCATTGTGAGCATCCGTGAGAGGGACGTGGCGGGCTGGTGGCCCCATCCCCTGCGCCTGGCTCCTTCCCTGCCGGGATGCTGCAAACCGCAAAGCGGGGACTGCGAGCCTTCGCTTTGCATGAAAAAAGAAGAAAAAAATAGTGGCCCACCATAATTTCTCTTTTTTTTTCTTTAGAAACCATCAAAGTTTCAGCCCCGCAGGGCTCAGAGATGAGCAGAGGGCTGGCAGGGGGCAATCAGGGAGAGGAATCTGGGGACGTTTTGCAGGAATATCCTTATCTGATACCGGGTGGGTGTGTAGGCTCCGTCCCAGGCTGCCCGTAGGCACGCACCGCCGTGGCCGCCGGGCTCAGGGAGGGCAGCACCCTCAGCCAGCTGAACACGGAGGAGATGGCCATCACCCCACCTCGGGGCACGGGGCAGCAATGGAAGGCGGCGCAGGGGCTGCAGTGCCACACGCTGGCTTTAACGTACAATTTGCTGGCTGTGCGCGTGTCCCTGAAAAATGAGGCTGCTCACGCTTTGGGTCTATCGAGTAACACACGGCTGCCTCTGTAATCCCCCTTTCCACCACAGCTACACGCAGCGTGCATCTGGCGAAGCCGACACCTACGGCAGCGCAGAGAAGCGACCCCAGAGCATTGCACCGACGGCGCCTGGCTGGCCAGGGAGCAGCGGGGCACCGGCCGCCTCCGGACAGAGGGTACGTCCTTCCTGACTCCATTTATTTCCTCCTCCCTCCCCGCTGGCCGTGCCGGCAGGGACACGCATCCCTAGGGAGAGGCGGCTCCGGCGCGTTCCTACCTCGCAGGTCCTGCGGCGTGCGGGCACCGGCCATGCTCTGCCGCGGCATTCGCAGGGACGTCCGCAGCGGTGTGTGTCTCTGCTCATCCAGGTAGGCCAGGTCTTCCAGGTGGGCTGAGCTGGTGGCTGCCACGAGAAAGCAAACAACTACGTCACACTTGGCTTTCGGATCTAATACCCTGGTTCTTGGGTTTTTTATTTCTTTTTTTTAAACAAAGCACATGGAGTTGTAACTACATTGAGTCAACACAGCTAAGACGAACCAAGTCCAGTTTCCCCCAGTGAGGAGTAAGGAAGTGTTTTGGTAACTTTTTCTCATGCCCTGTCGGTGTTTGCTCTGGTTTGGTCTCCTGTTGATGTTGACAAATAAATAAATAAAAAAACCCACAGAAAATGGAGACACAGAGTCTCTATTATCTGATCTACGTTCTCCCGACGACAAAACTCACTCAGCTGCGTGTGTGCGAAGCCTGACGGAGGCAGTCGACATCTCCTACTACGTAGAAGATTACTCAATAGTGCATTTTACGCTGAAGCCCACAGTCACCTCCTCTTCAATTATTTCAGAACCACTTTGGTTGGATATTAACATTTATCTGTTCAGAAAGCCAGACTTAGCAGCAGGAAAATGAAACTTTCAACTGATCAGCAAAAATACACAAATAAATGAGAAAAATGTTACCTGAACTAAAGAAGATAACTTTACTATGCCAATGTTACTCCCTCACGGAAGGATTTTGGTTTCTTTACAATGCTAGATTAAATAGGAATAATTTATTGTCACTGCTGAAGGTGGCACCACTGCAGAAATATGCAGAAGCCGCAGGTAGAACCTTGTCTCACAGGTGGCACCTCCTACCACGATGCACCACGTACAGCAGCCACTCCAGCCATCTGTTTTTAAGCGACACTTTCTCCACAGCTGCCTGATGATTACAAATATTTCTAAAATTTAATTTCACGATGGGTGCTGCAGGGTTCAGTGGGAACTGCCTCCGGAGAAGATCAGAGGGGAATGACCAGCTGATGCTGGCACAAAGCTGCAGCAATCCAATTTTTTTTTAATTTTTTTTAATTGGTGGTGATTGGAAGATGGGAGAAAATGTAGTTTAAACAAAATAAATCTGGATCACTTGCATCCCAATTCACCCACTGCTCTGCCATGTCAAAATGCTTTCAGCCAAGTAATCTACAGAATATTATAAAACAAAGGAATGGAAACTCCACTGCATGGAATAATCTTCCCAATTAGAAACAGAAAACTTAAAAATAGTCTTTGCAGATCACCAGTTCTGTTATTGTCCTGACAACGATGTCCAGAGTGCACGTACCAGTGGACACCACGCTGCTCAGTATGGGGCTGCCCAGCACTCTATCTGATACCACCTTTTGCTTCTTTAGTTTTTGGTCAATTCCCATAACAAGATTATTATTTTAATTTGAACTAATTCATTAAATGACTCCTTCAAAGACTACCCGTGAAGCTGACATGAATTCTTCGCTGTGAAACAGGTAAATATTTTGATACAGCTCTCCAGAGGAGCTCAGGGCACTGGACTTTGAACCCTTCCTCCTCGGCACCCAACACAAGATGCGACAGTCCCATAAAACCAAAAGGCAGAAAATTGCAAGAGAAAACTAAGAGAAACTTTTTTTTTTTCCTTCATACAATGCCTAATGACCATGCAAAAACCTTGACAAGTTTGTGTTGCAGTCAAAACCCAAGCAAGATTCAGAGACCGTAAGCAGGGGCAGGGAGAATGGGCTCAACGCTGGCAGCGGGTTTTAATGCTGTTCAAATTACCTGAACTCGCTAAATAAGTTTTAAGAAAAAGATGGAGAGACAGACAGAGGGCAGACAAAAGGTAAAACAACAGGAGCAAGAAAAAGGGGAGATAAGCCCATCAAAGGCTGTTTGTAGAAGCCCGTCATGCTCTTCTGCTCTTGTACAGTTGATGAGGTGTCCGCGGCGCAGGAGCGGAGCAGAGCTGAAACGCTGCCATGAGGCAGACGTGGCTCTGGCACGTCAGGCAGGTCAGTCCTGCCCCGCTTCACCCTCCATCCCACCCGCCGTACCTGCACCAGCTGGGATATGCTGGGACGCCCCATCCCCCGCAGCACCCGAGGCCAGGCTGGGGGGCTCCGAGCACCCTGCCCCGGGTGTGTGTGGGGGGCAGCCAGATGCTCCTTAAGGTCCCTTCGAACCCAAACCCTTCCCTGACTCTACACACGTGGGGAAGTCGCACACGGGGCTGGCCAGCTTTGCCATGAAAAGCAGGACCGTGACAGATAATCCTTTCCCGTAAATCAACGTCCCTTCTCACTGGATTGTCAGGCAAGAAGATAAAAAGCAGCCAGACAGGAGCGCTCAGCACTGGCGGCTCCTTTAGGATGGGCTGAAAACCCAGACCAGAAACAGTCCTGATTGATCCTGGGGAAGCTCAGAAAGCCCACTCCCTAAAAAAAAAAAAAAATAAAATATCAAAGTGAATGCTTTTTTTTCCCCATTTGTAAATGGCACTGCAGTAAGCTCATGCAGACCATTCAACCAGGATAAGGGTTATCGCCCTTTCCAGGCATATTTTCTACCCCTGAGCAGGAGTTACTAACACGTT
Organism: Falco peregrinus; assembly: GCF_023634155.1. Lineage (NCBI taxonomy): Eukaryota > Metazoa > Chordata > Aves > Falconiformes > Falconidae > Falco > Falco peregrinus. Next base: position 5,436,086 of record NC_073738.1, on the reverse strand, counting down.
ACACACAGCTGGGCAGCTCTGCTCGCCCAGGCCTCGCTGCATACAATACACAAACTCGGTGGCCACAGGAACTGCTGTTCCTCTGCGGAGACACTGCCCTGTCTCCTTCCCGACTTCTGTTCAATGTCCTCACGAATTCGGCGCAAGTTATCCTGTCGGAAAGAAAAAAGGAAAGAAAACAAAACTCCCCGTATTGTGCTTGCTGATAAATATATATATATATGTGTGTGTGTGTGTGGGAGTGGGTGGGTGGGTGTCTCTCTCTGAGCCGCTGAAGGACAGTTTCCTCCCCCTAAATCCCATACTCAGCCCTGCTCCAGTCCCATTTTCATCCTGTCAAGCATGCAAAGAGCCATCAAGGATGACCAGAAACATTAATCTTGCTGGTAATTTAATTTCTTCATACAAGACCATTCAACCTAACAACAAACTGATAAAAGCCCCTTTTTCCAATTTATGTAGCAATGGTTAAACCCAAGAATTATTCCCTCCCTAATCAGTCATCACTAAAAAACTAAAATAACTTTTTTTTTTTGAAAATTCACATTGGTCCTCGAGCAGATAATCAGTTTTACGACATGATTATTACCAATAATTTTTTGACTTGCAGTGGGCACACCAAGGTTGCCAGAAGACCCGGCACCGCCGACACGCAGCGAGGCCAGCGCCGAGCATCCTCCTAACGCCAGGCGGTGACTGCCGGGGCACAGATCGTACAGCCACACAGCCTGCGCTGCCCAAACCGCATCCGAGTCTCCAAATGGACGCGACTCCTTGCAGCGGATTGTGTCAGAAGCATCAACACCTGGCTGCTCCACAACTAGCGCGGGGGTTCCCTAAATCGGTGCTAATTGTGCTCGTTTAAAGCTGTGGGAAAAACCTGGATGAAGAGACTCCCTGCCAGAGTGCCCAGGGTTTGAAGCCCAGTTTTCCGAACTCTGCCAGCTGCTCCGATCCAGCACAGCACCTCCTGCTCCGCACAGCACCTCCTGTAACGGAGGCAAAACCCCGCACGGCGTGTTCTTCACTTGCCAGTATCGGTGCCTCAACTTTTTCCTTCCGAGAAGGTTGACCTTTCTTCTTTTTTTTTTCTCCTTTTTAAGTCCTCCAAACCGGCTTTTAGAATAGCTTCAGATGAACAGAATCCTGTGATACTTCTAAAGGCCACGGTCAGTCGAACAGATATAGCCAGGTGCCTCCATGACAATGTTCTCACCTTCTCCTTCTGGGCCACGGGATCTTCTACTCATTGTGCAGGGAAAGGTTTTCACCACGAAGCCAAGTTTCCTGAAGCCTAAATGATGGACAACCGGTCAGCACAGCTGTCAGTGCAGGGCCGCACTTTGGAAACATCCTTAGGGAATGGCTTCCAGCCTACATCCGCGCCAGCCAGCAGCTACAGGGAGGGTTAGCGATGCTGGGACTTCGATGATTTCTGCAGAACTTAAATTTTGCCAGCACTTGTGGAGTCACATAATTAAAAAGCTTTTCTAATGCAAAGGGTTGAAAAATGTTTCTAAATTGCATTAATCTTCTAGGAGGTGGAAGAGGAGCAGGAAGCGAGGGTGGCAGGCAGCAGGGGCACTCCACCAGGTGTGGAGAGCATCTACCTGACGTGTCACCTGTCCTGGTGGCAGCTGGGTGGGAAAGGGCTTCCCAGCAACAACTCAACATTTTCTGAGTCCTACAATACACGTGCAGGCTCCTGGAAGAAGAATTGTTCCATTTCCTGGGAAGAATTGCAATCCCGTTGGTGGGTTTTTATTTTCATTCTATTTATTTAAAGAGTCTGCATTTCAGCCCCTGTCCTGTCTGCGGAAGGCGAAGCCAGCTGCAGTCCCAGATGTTTTCTGGGGGACATGACGACTTTATGTGCTGCCGGAGAAGAGCAGGATGACAGCCAGTGGCCTGATTTACTGCTGGTGCTGGGAGAAGCCAGGAGTTATCCCTCAGCAGCCCAAAGCCAGGCTCCCTTCCTGCCTTCACCATCATCATCATCCCACAGCTGCCACCGAGGTGGCTCGTACATGCAGACAGTGCGAGCTGTCGGATCCATTGCACACTTTGCCACGGGTTATTTCTGCAATTGTCAGGACAACTATCCTGCTACTGCTCAGGCTGAGAACTGAGATTTATCTTCCTGATTTAGAACCGAGGAATAATTAAAAAGACCTCAGGCCGGGAGAACCAGAAATAATTTTTCCTGTGAATATGCTTCTATACTTCAAAAATCACGCAAGATCAATCTATCTTAGAAAATACAATATTAAACTGTTGAAAGCTTCCCCTCGAAGCCGAACCTTATTCCGTGTAACAGGAGGTGGTGGCTGCAGCTGAGGACAACGGAGAAGCAGCAGCACCTCCTGAAAAGTGCTTGCACATCGCCAGCGCAACTCTCCCAAGGAAATGGCAAACAAATAGTGGAAGATAATTCACTGTTGATGCACTATGTGAATCACACCCCAAACAACCAGACTTGAAATTCCTCTTTGGGCAGCCCAGGGAGGGGCGGGTTTTGCAGGCAGGGTGATCTGGGGATGCGGGATTGCTGGGGGAGGGGTGCTGCTCGCATCTGGGTCAAGGGATTCAGCTTGCCATGGCTGATGCATGCAGGGTTTTTTTTATATATTACCAGGTATTCTCCATGTACCCCAAATTCAGGTTCCTGACAGCTCTATTAATAAGTGTGTTTCAGATTTAATGACTTCTAATTTTTGGCTGGATTATCTGGTTTAAGTTATTGAGAAATGGCCAAACACAATGCTAAGGATTTGGGGTTTCTCCAAAGCATCTTCATGTCATCTCTCTCCTTGGAACAATTCATGTGAAGAGCTGCATCTAATTCAGAGTCAACCATACCCCATCACAAGAAAGTAAAAAAAAGAAAAAAGGTGTAAATTGTGGTGATGCTGCACCACAGCTACCATGGCAGGGCTGGCGGAGAAGCATGTGCTCTGCGGCCGATCTCATTCCAGCTCCCTTTCCCCCTGCTGCAGTGCCTTGTGTTTGACATCCCATTGCTCTCTGTGCTATTTTTGTACCAATTCTCTTTCCCCTGGGCAGAGTTACAAGTATTCCTAACAAGCTTCTGCTCTCCTTCCTCCCGTGTGCTCTTCAACGGGGTCTCGCTGCGGCTCCGCATCACACAGCTCCAGAGAGGGACCACCGCTCCCGCCCGGCTTCCCCGGCCTTTCCCCAGGCTCCTCTGGAGAAGCCATGGGACGGAGGAAAATATGAACTCAATTCAGCAGGAAAACCCCCATTTATTTCTATGATCAGTTGCTTCCAATCACTTCCCTCACCTGCTCAAACCCCGCTGCTCGATCTCGTGTTTGCCTGCCCTCCGGAGAGGGAGGGATTTGCTTTTCTGAGCATCACACTTTCCACGTCCCGTTTTATACCTGTTCTCGTGCTGTCAGCTTGTGCTTCTGCCCGGTGCGGTGCAGGCAGAGGCAGGCAGGCCTGCCAGATCCTCAGATCTCTGCCAGAACCACCCCCAGAGGGCCAGCTGCTGGGATGCAGGATGCTCCGAGATAACAGCTGCTCCCCGTGCTCTCACAATGACGGGATTTACAGGCATTTACACAAATCCTGCCCTCACCTCCAACAACATACCTTCCTAACGAATAAAGATTTCCAAGTTAATAACTAATAACGTATTTGCTGTTATTTTCTATTCTCCACAAGGAAGAAGAGAGGAGCCAGTACTAAATAATGGCATTTTAACTCTCTATTAATGCTTAAACAGACCTTATAAACCATGCACATGGCCGAAGTAACACAAGATTTCATGTTTGGTTTCACGGGGAATGGAAACAGAGACGTTCATTGTGTAACCAAAACGCAAAATTTCCCAAGAAATTCGTGTTCATTCAAAAATCTGAATGCCCAACTCCAGTGCCGACAATGATTAGTATAAAAAAATATTGAGGTATAAAATGAATTACTGTGCATATTTGCTGGGGATGGGGTAGGAAGCCAAGGCAGCTGAAACTTTCTGTTTCTGGGAACAATAAAAGAGCAAAGCAAATGGATTCATATGGGGCTCGACTGTAAAATGGAGTTTTAAAGAATTACTGGAAGACCTGGGATTACTTTTATAGGTTTTTTTCTTGGATCATAACCTCTCTAAATTGCAGCCCCCTCTCATCTTGGAGCACACCCCATCTCTCCTGACAGGTAAAAAGTCCCGCACCGTGCAGAAGTACCGACCACTTGCTTTCGTTCTTTTGGGTAGTTTTTTTGCAAAGAATTTCGCTAGCAGCTCCTGCCTGCCCCTCTGAAACCATACCCAAATCACTGGAGAACAGGTAAATGCAACAACAACAAAAAAGAGAATTATAACTGCTTTTTTGGTACTTGCTGTGGCTACCAGTACCACAACCATGGAGGCTGCTCTGGACCCTGTGCCAGCGCCGCTGCCGAATCACCGACACTTTTTCCGTATCATCACCCTGGCACAGACGCACATTACCCCGGCTCCCTGTTTTGTTCCCTTCCATGTCCTGCCTTTCCTTTTTTTTTTAAAGCTTTGTGATTTGGGGTTGTGGTTTGGGCTGGTGGTTACAGGGTTGCACTTTCCGAACGCCACGTCCTGGAGAGGTAGCGCACACCGCCCCGCGCTCCCTGCCTGCACTGCGTAGGAAGGGAAGGGAATTTCCTTAATTAAAACTAAGAAAATGTGTAATTTGCTTTTTTGTGGGTGTCCCCTCTCCCCCCAGTTAAGTATAATATAGCACTGGCTAAACAAAAAGGATTTGAGCTATAACTTGAGGTTAACAGAAAATATAACCACTGCCCTGTGCACAACCAATTTAAAATACTGTTTTAAAATCCTAAAATGCTAACGTGACTTTTTCTTCTCTGTAACCAAGGGTGGTTCTAACCTGGTAGTCCGTTACATTTGACATAGTTAGGGCTGGAGTTCACCCAAATAAGAGTGAATTTTCAAGTTATATCAGGACTAAACTTGATTTTTACAACTATTTCCTCAACAACATGATCATCATGTAAATGAAGCTGTCTCAAGACCACTGAAGCCAGTGCCATTACCAGAATTTTAGAGCCTCAAGAGGGATTTAACAAAAGCAGTTCAACACCAAGGAAATCCAGCTGTGCCCAGGTGGCGAAGCTGGAGGAGCTGGGATCTCTCCCCTGTGCCCAGTGCAGGAATTCACCTCCAGCAAAACGCTGCATTTCCCCTTATTTTCCCATCTAATGTGGTGGAACAGTTAACGGTAAAGCTTTTCAGAAAATTCAGCCACCTGACCTTAAAACGCTGAATTCAAGCAGTCTGAATCTGCAGTCTTGTTTGCCAAAACAAGAAGCTACTAAATGCACAATATTAAAATTATTTGGTACATCTTCTCCGACTGCAAGAAACTAGGAGAAGCCAAGGCCAATACCCACGGGGGGCCACCGTGCCCTGCACCCCGCCAGAGCGGGCCACGTTTCAGTTTCCAAGCTGAAAGCTGTACAACTGTTTCATGCCAGTTGGTTTTCTGCAATTTAGCTGATGGAAATCCAAATTTCTCAGCCTGCGCTGTGGCAACAAGTCTTTTCTCCCAAAGAGAAGAGGAACACACCGGGGGAACCAATTCTCTTTGTGAATCGATAGGGACTTTGTAAGTGAAATGGCAGAGAGAGTATAATCTAGAAAAGACCAAAAAATCTTGGAATTCCAGAGAGACATAACTAAAAAATGCTGAAAGAATATTTACCTCCACCAGCCTGCGAGAAAGAAAGTGCAGATGAAATGCTAACTTGAGAAGATGCTCTTTAAAGGATTCCCTGGGGAGATCAAAACCAATTTTTCTCTATCAAAAAAATTTTGTCTTGTTTTGAGACAAAAGGGACAATACGGAGCCGGGCTGGGCTCCTCTCCGCATTGACAAAGCCCACCTGCCAACGGTGCACGGAAGCGATTTTGGGAGCTGAATTGAATTTTTAGCTTTGAAAAGATTTGCTGGAATTTGAAGGTGGCATGGGCTTGGTGCCTGGGCTGCCCCCCTCCTCTAAGGGGGATGGCTGTGACGTGTGGTGGCACTGATGGGAACGTCACCGAGAGCTGCTCATGGGGGTACTCGGAGGGAAGGAGCGGCTAGTCTCTCCTTAAGGTTCCCCCCCGCCTCAAACTCTGTATTAATGCATAGAGAAGATGCTCACGTTTTGCTTAACATCCCTACCCCGCGCCGTAACTCATCAGCACCGGCCACCAGGCTGCGGAAGATGCGCTCTCACTGCCTTCAGAGCCCGGCTTTTAAAAAGGTACACAGATAGGGCAACCCAGAAATCTCAGCCACTTGCCAAAACCCAGACGTGGCTCTGCCAAATCCACCGTCCCTCTTTGGCATCTTATGGTACACGAGAGCCTGGAGTGGGATGGAGTTTCTTTTGGATTTTGATTGGGGTTCTTTTGGGGGTGTGTGTGGGTCTGTTTGGTTTTTTTAAGAGAAAGTGTTTACCAAAAAAAGTACTTTTAATTGTTTCTAAAGAAATATGCAATAAAATGCGAGATGAAGCCAAGACGTGTTGAAGAAGTGCTTCCAGTGGGAAGCTGGTTGGTGAGCGAGGGATGCGTTACGGCTGCTTGTAAGGCTGCTATAGGAACAAACACTATTGTGCCATTATTCAGAGATATTCAGAGAGAAGCTTAAAAACCCCAAAACAATCAGAAAACAGAAGACAAAAAAGCCAGAAGGTCTAAGTGCTGCCATGATCTGCTTCCCAAGAATAGACTGCTTATATATAATTTCAACCTTTTTTTTATTTTTTTGTGTGGGGGGAAAGACAACAACGGTGTTTTAGCAAAGCTGTGGTTTCACGATCACCTGAAAATGTGGGCTATCACCAAAAGAAAAGCAGCCTTCTGCCCCGCTCCCCGCCACGCTTTGCCACCACACTAGTGACCTGTGGCTCAAACTTGATATTGATGTTTTCTGGAGAGTTAATTTTCAGTCGGATTAGTCTACTGATCTGGTTTATCAAACGGCTACCCCAAGTGTAGCTCTGGTGCAAGGACACGGAGCTGGCAGTCAGCGCAGGATTAACCTTGGGCAATGGCACGTTTTGCAGATAGGCTGAAGTCAACCATGAAACCACATCTGGTTTCCCTCTCCCACCATTCACGCACACAGATAACGAGGTCAACTGCTCTGGGGAGAAAACCCATATAAATCTATTACCTAGAAAACATAATTTTCTGGTTCCATAAACTTACACGAGATAACATGTAATCATTTGATGATAAAAGGTTAAACCAAGTCTTGCATTCTTGTGCATAGTTACCACCACCACAATTTATCCTGGGATGCAACTGTGCTAGCTGACATACGACTTAAAAGCAGCAAAACCCCCAGAAAACAAAATTGTCTGGAAGGAAAAGGTATTCCAGAATCTTGCCAGATTGTTTTCTTTTGAAACAATATTTGCCTCTAAATGCATCAAGCAAGCTAACAGCTTCCCAAGCCAATTAAACCAACACATATGCATATTTAAATTGCTGGTACCTGACCTACCCTGTTTCCTTTCGAAGGTGTTTGCACAGTGTCATTTGTAAGAAATGAACCTCAAGTAAACAGGCTACGCCAGCCGAGCTTCCCGCTTTCTCCTGTCCCCTTTCCGCTCTGAAATCCCAGACTTTTAGTCCTTCAGACATAGCAAAGTAGCACGTGTCGTTGTACCCCCCCCCCCCCTGCTTCGGGCGCCCAGATTTTAGCATCTATAAAATCTCATGTGACTGTCCAAAGTGGGATTAGAAAGGAAACCCAATCCAGTTATGGAGCGAGCCTGGCTGGGCAGGGATGCTGCTCCCGGCTCTGTGTGCCTGGGGGCTCTGGATTCTCTTAACCCCAAAGGTCTTAAGACCTTCAGAGAAGGTGAGACACTTGATTTTACTTGCAGTACCTCCTTTGAAAGGGTAGAAAAGGCTATCGTGTCTTGGAATCACGTGGTACTTCAAACCCAAGATTATTTGCAGTGCAATAATAGCAAAGAACCGTCTTCCTTTAAACAGTCCCCAACAACCTTACAGTTGTACAATTTCGTACAAAAGGGGCCACGGACTGCTGAAATAACCATCAAACACCAGCACAACCAGTTTTCCCCACAGAAATTTTCCATTTAGAAGCAAGGAGTCAAATGAAATGACAATTTTTGTCATGCTTAATCACCGAATCATAGAATCACTGAGGTTGGGAAAGGACCTTTAAGATCACCGAGCCCAGCCCCAGGATGACTACGGAAAGGAGCTTTCTCCTTGGATCACAGGGACATGAGAAGGGCTGTGACACGCGCGCACCGTGTCGCACTCTGACCTCAAGGCAACGATGTTTATTTCTTACCTGCTACCGAGTTTGGCCGTGGCATAAGGTAAAGAGGAATAGACTGCACTGACTGGGACAGGACCGTCTCCAGGTTCCTCTCCGGGATTTTGTTCAGGCTGTAGGTGGAGGCCGTCATGTTCTCGTCCACGCGGTACAAGCAGGAGTCCATGCTGGATTTCTGGGACTGCCAAGGTTTCAGGTTTCCTCCGGATCCAAGTTCTTTACTGCTCTCCCCTCCATATTTAGTGCGTTCCACGTTTTCTGAGTAGCTTGTCAAAGTAGCTTGAAGGAAGAAATTATAAACAAAATGAGTAACGAAGAAAGAACGGCTTGCACACATGCTGCTCTGCACCGAGTTGTGCAATGCAATAGCCAAAAAGCGATGTTCATCATATTTTCCACATTCACATAAACCAGAGATTATGGAGTTTAGTTTTTAATGATACTGTTCCTGCTTACAGCTTCTAGAAGAACATTTAGGCTACAATGTTTTGGCTCATACTGATAAAAGCCATTTGTAATTACAAAGAGTATGAAAAATCGTGTGCAGCATTGTATTCAAATATACAATTCCAGAAACCAGAAATTACAAAGGCAAAAAATATCGGTGCTCCTCGGACCTTTTGCTTTGCATGGCAGTCACCACCTTTCCAGGGAAGGGCTGTACGAGTGCACAACCTCGTGATGCCGGACAGCGGGGAGCCGCCGCATGAACCACCAGCCCTCACGGATTAGCTTGGTTCAGGAGCCGAACCCAGCGTCTTGTTTGATTGACAGCAGGTTTTTACGAAGCTTGACTGCAATCCACACGTTTTCCCTGATACTATTTCATTTTGCAGATCAGGACTGTGGCTATACTGACTTTCACGTGGGGAAGAGACACCACCAATCTGCACCGCTACCATCATCTCCCCATCGGTATTTTCTCTTCTGGATTCTGATGCAATTATCCATGGGCTGTAACTCCCTTTGGGCTGTTGAATTCCCTTTCATCTTTAGTCTCCCACATATTCAAGGTCATAACCAGACCTCTCAGTCATGGGGAGAAGGTCCCAACACCCTATGCCAGCTTCTCGGAGCGTCAGACTTGCCTGCTTCCTAACCTGGGGGCTGGGGATGGGACAAAAGAAAAGGGAAAAACCAAACAAACCAACCCCCCAAAAGAGAGCTCCTGAACCAGAGCTCACTATCCTCTCATCGCCCCAGCTACACGCATCTCCACTGCTATTCCAAACCCTGAAGTTCAACGCAGCCCTGAATACCCTGATGTGCCCTTGTGCTTGTAGATCTGCCTGCAAAATCCACTGAAATCAGGCATTTTCACATAACGGTGGCAAATACCTTTCCCAGTCCAAATTCTCTGCTAATTTCTGTGCCATCTGTCCCTGGACACCACAGCGTGGGTCTCCCATGTCTTGTCAGCAGCACAACTCACACCGGGGCGCCTCCTCAGGGGCAGCCTCGGTGCCACAAAGCCCACTCCTCGACCAAGGGAGATGCTGCCTCATTAACACATTAATTTTTATATCGATAAACACAAAAATATATTGATATTATATAGATAAACACAAAAAATAAATTACTCTGAAGGCTCACATGCGTTTAAACTAAAGCTTTTTCCAAAGTTTTGTGAGTGAGCAGCCTAGAGAAGACGTTCCAGCCAAAGCGCACAAAACAAAGGGTTACGTCGCTGGTTTTTCTGAACACACCCAGCAGCAGAGCGCTACGTGGTTTAGCCCGTCATTTGTTGAGTACAGGAACGAATTCACTGCCTAAACCCAGGTGTTCAGTCTGAACTCTCAGCAATACCCACACAGAGCTGATGAAATACAGAAGTGTTGACACTGAAAGCCGGGGGCTTGGGATGCCCCCCCCCCCCCCCCCCCCCCGAGGTGCCACCAGACCTTGCGACTCCATCCCCAGTGTAAAACCGTGAACGAAATGACCAAGGACCAATCGGGCTTAATTAGAAATGTTAAATGCTATTATAATAGGAATCGAAATTAACTGCTGACATCTGAAGTCATGAAATCGTCATGGAAAAAAACAACCCAAGACCTGTAATTCGTTCATCCAACCCAACAAACTCTACGCAGCTCCAGCCCCTACCCCTATTTCTATCATTTTATTTCTCAGTATGAGTTTCCTGTCTATGCAGCGGGATCAATACCTTCCTATCTCATCAAGCGTTACAAAATTTAGCTGTTTGTAACATATTTGAAACCTAAACCCAACACATGCAACTGCTAAGAACCAGTACTTGTTTGTTGGCATTTAAAAACCAGTTTGCTGTCAGGTACACCTGTTTACACTTCAGCATAGGAAAAGAAGATAAACCCAAGAAACAGATGTTCACAGATTTGTCTCGCTTCCTCAAACTGTTTAATAGTGAGAAAGATGTTTGAAATGGTTTTCTAGAAAATCTCTGTTTCAAAGCCTGGGTCTGCAGTGCCAGGCGTACTATGTTGTGCATTTACAGAAAAAAATAATATCCATCGATCTGTTAAAATCCATTGATTAAAAAAAGCTATCATAGTATGTGTCTAACTAATCTTTGTAGAAACACATCAGCATCTGAAATCAATCACCTTCCAACACATCAAGCTGAGGAAAAGCAAAACAACTATGTGTCAAAATAAGTTTTCTCTAAATGAAGAAAAAAAAAAGAAAGAAAACAAGAGCTAATAAGTCCTGCTGGCCCCTTTTCTGATCGTCAATTTGTGTTCATTTTAAACATAATTTTCACTGTTTTACACTAAAGCTGGTTTATGTGCAAACTCTTCATTGAATCAGGTATTTAGGATTGTTCCCTGTGGATTAATTTACCTTCTGAACAGCCCTGGATGATATAAGTACTGCTACACAGGCTGGAAGCAATTGCTCTGTGGACTTAATCTCTTCTATGAGCTATTTTAAACCAAACCAATTTTGACTTTATTTAAAAGGCAAAAGCGTGCAGTTAGCTACGAGCCAGCAACATGAACCGACACGCAGAGCGTGTCTCCTGGGGGAACTAAAGCTCACTAACGGCGCGACTCGGGGAGCTGCTCAGAAATTACAACTGCACAATCAAAACCTGAGAAAGCCACGTCTCATTTCAGCAAATTCACGTTATCTGCAACCGCTGAGGCTGACGCCGCGTGTTCTGCTCCGAGGTAAAAAGCTGGTGATGCGAAGTTGGTTGATGTAAAGGGAGTACAAAGGTTTGGGCAGCCCCGAAGTGGCGGGGCAGCTGGACCGGACAGCCACGTAGCCCCCTCCCACCGCAAATATTCTGTTCTACTCCATTTCTTGGGCAGAACGAACTTCACGTCACTGCCCGGTAGCATCAAGCCCATGACCACCCACAATCAGAAAGAAACCTGCAAAATAACATTATTTCTGTAAGCTTGCCATACCCACACCCTAAACCTTCCAGCAGTGCCGAGGGTATTCCAGGACAGGGGCTGTGCAAGCCCCCCTCCCCATCACCGCCCGTGGGTGCTTCACAGTGCCCATCCCTGCTGCATGGCGAATGACGACCCACCCTCACATCACAACAGGACTCCTGTCGCATCACTACATCCCTAAATCCTATCTCCATGTTAAAAATCTTCCGGGCTTTAATCCAGAAGCGGAGAAGCTGAGTGAAACAGGCAACGGCAGCTGCAAAGCGACATGACGACACGGCTGTCCCTGCTCCTGTCGTCAGGCAGCTGGGGGGGGGGAGCATCAGAACGTCAGCTTGTGCCAAAAACGGGCTCTCTTTAGATCGAACACCTAAACCACAAAAGTATTCTGTGCTCATCCTTCAAGGTCTCCCAGCTCTCTAACCGGTAGCCATGGCTCTGGCGAGCCCAGGTGACAGCCTGCAGGCAGGAGGTCCTGAGTCCCCGCAGCCCCCCCGGTGACATCCTTCAAACTGCCCCACTGCCAATGGACCCAGCCGGACCCACACGCCACAGACTCGACGTCTGAGGGTTTTGCCGCTGGTAGCATCTCAGCTGGCTCGGGGGGCTGCACAGTGAGGGGTGTCACAGCCTCGGGAGGAGACCCCCGTCCCCATGGGGGCTCCCAGCATCCCTGCCACTGGCAAGTGGCAAACAACAACGGAACTGCCATGCTGATGGGGATAAAAGAATTAATGCTTCCTTAATGCAAGGTTTAAAAAAGAAACGAACGGGCCTTCAGACATTGCCAGAAAGTTTCTTATGGGTCCCACGGATTTCACTTGCAATGAGGGCGGCAAGGCGCCGGCACAGGGTGCCCCATCCCTGGCGTGTCCCAGGCCAGGCTGGATGGGGGCTGAGAGCGACCTGGGCTGCTAGGAGGTGTCCCAACCCGTGGCAGCGGGCTGGACTAGATGATCTTTAAAGGTTCCTTCCAACCCTAATCATTCTAATAACTTGAAGATTCTAAAACTCAAGGATTCCTGATCAACCAAAAGCTCAAAAAAAAAAAAAAAGGCAACCTCGTACAAGACAGCATGTTCTACATTTTGGAAAGATAAACTGATGACCTCAAATCCATCAAAGAACAGGAATTTCTGCCTTAAGCCATCTGCTGAGAGGCAGATCTTGCAACCCCGAGTCTCTAACAGCCGATACCCTGCGCATCAGGTTAGTGATGGGACACGCTGGGCCGGGGGCGACAGGGCAGGAGCCACTGGGATGCGAGAGGGGCTGCAGAGGCCATCGGGGAACATGTGTCTCTACCTGAGGCTCTCTCCAGCCAGAAAGCATGACCCTGGAGAAAAAACCAGAACCCTGCAGTGCTGGGCCCTGCTGCACCAGGCTCCCACAGACCGCGGCGTGTGCCGGGGTAGGAGCCCTCGCCGAGGCACCGAGGGGGTTATTGCAGGGACGGAGCGAGACGGGGCAGCGGCGCCAGCCACACACAGAGCACGCAAAGCCCAGTGCAGAGGCATCTGGGGGCCTCCACAGCACCAAAGTAGTGCCACCTGTATATACAGATGTGGGGGGGATATATATTTATTTTTAAATATAGATATATGTACCTCCAGTCTCTGCTGGCACGCAGTCTCACACTATTTAAAATGAACATGGAATTTGAGGCACCTAAAGCATCCGAGTGCTAAAACACATTCATGAACAGGAACATGGCAAGACCCTCTGAGGATGCAGGCAGCCCCTTTGCAGCTTTCTCCGAGGATTTGCCGTATCCCTGTCCACCAGCTTTCAACACCTCCACCTGCCCCAGCTCCGAGCAGCCCAGCCTGGGAGCCCTTGAAGACACGTGGCCGTTGACACCAGAAGAGGACACGCTCCAGAGACGCTGGAGTCCTTTTCCAAGCCTACCTGGCCTTCAGACTTCCAGATCTACGCCCGCACGCTCCTTGGCAGAGGACTTGCCTGTGTCAAGCTTTCATTTTCAAACTTGGCTCATTTCTCTCGGTGAAACCTTTTGATTAGAACTTTTTGCAAATAACATGCTTTAAAATATCTTTTATTTCTTTGGGACAAAACCAGAACTGTATCAAGGCAGCAGTTCATCCAAGACAGCACCTTAGATGCCACTGCAGACAGAGCGACGCTTCTGGGAGAGCTTCATCACGTATATACAGGATGGTAAATATTATTTCTTATTTAGTTGCAAGCTGGCCTATGTGCTGGAGCACGAGGCTTTCCACGACTTGTCTTGAGTCAAAACACAGGAGGGGATTTTTACCACCCCATCCAGTTCTCCTTGAGGCAGAGATCTTAACACCCACCTTCACGTCCACCTTTCAGACGGCGCTGCAGGAGAAAGCGCTTTTCTCTAGCTACCCCTTCATGATGACCAACCGCTGTAACGTTAATTATACGTGAAGATTTATAACATCTGAAGTAGGAAAGAGGGGGTTTGTTGCTTTAAAGGAGTAACTGTGGCAAAGCTGCGAGCTTCATACGTTGCACTGAAGTTAGGCACTAAACCCCGATGCTCCCCCCTGCCTCCAGCCACACACCGAACCAGACCTGCCGTCCCGCAGCAGAGAACTCCTAGCTAACGTGTTGGCAAGGAGTAAAATCAATTTTTTACCCTAATCTACATAAGCCTTCATAAACTTGGCCACAGCAGGATACACCTAATTAGAGCTGTGCTGCCCCGGACTCTCCAGGGCGCCCGGCTGCTGAGCAGGATTTGGCCAGCAGAGCAGCCCCAGCCCCAGCCCCAGCCCTGCCTGTGCCCCCCCAACCCCGGCAGCACTTGGGGCTTTGGGGGGAGGCTAGGCACTTAGAGGGCTTTGTATTCTCTACCACACACCATCAGCCAGCGAGTTGGCTTCTCCATTCAAAAAAAAAAAAAAAAGCCCCCCAAAACCTTCAGTCTGCCCTGCTCGAGGTTGAGGTCCAAATCCACGCCGCTCTTGGTATGTTTAACTTCTCACAACACTGGCCTCAAATGGGGGGGTGGGCAGGGAAATCACCCGCTTAATTCATATCAACAATCCTGTAGAAAGGCAGAGATGAAACAGGTAAAACCATTTCTGTCGCAAGCCTCAAGGTATCTATAAATCACGGCACGCACACAAAAGGTCTTGAAACCTAATGAAAAATACCCCGACAGCAGCATCGTACTGACCCCGTGTTCGTTCTGTTCTAAAGCTGAATTCCCCGCTGCACCGGCTGACAGGCGGGATGACGAATGGCACAAACGCCCCGCGGGGCTCGTACCTGTGCGCTGCTTGGAGCAGGGACGCAAGGCCTGGGTAAAAAGCATTTCAGCAGAGCAAGGCGCTCCGCCGTCAGAGCACAACACCCTGGAACGCTGTGCCGGTGAGACAGAGCAGAGCAGCAAAGCTTTAGTTAATCAACTTCAGTTTATCACTTGCGGAAATAAAGTAATGAAGGTTTCCAAGCACAGTCTGCTATTACAGACATTATAGAAATCTGTTAAAAAGCTTCCAAATCTAAGACAGGTGCAGCAACCTTGATGGCGGATTTACCAAAGCATCATAAAACCCCGCCATGCTCCTAAGTGCTCTTACTTTAAATGTACCGCTCTGACAGAACCACACATGCACATCTGGGGTACCGCCTCTGCGACAGCGACGCACTGATGCTACGGACAAGGGCTGCACGCCCCTTGCCTGCCCACCCGACCCCGGCCGCCGTCCTTGCCCTCCACGCACCTCGCTGCACGCCTCCGTGCCCTGGTTCCAGGTGGGATAGGATGGGACAGGGCTCATTTTTCTCCCTAGCAGCTGGTATGGAGCTGCGTTTTGGGGTTAGGATGAGAATAACGTGCCGATGTTTACACTCGGTGTAAGCGCTGCTCAGCAGGGAGGACTCTGCAGGCTCCCCTGTCCCGCCAGCAAGGGGGCTGGGGGGCACAGGGGCTGGGGGGCACAGCCAGGACAGCTGACCTGGACCGGCTAAAGGGATATTCCGTACCATATGGCATCGTGCTCCCTATATAAATGGGGGGAAAGGTGTCTGGGGGCCGCAGCTGGGGAACAGGCTGGGCATCCGTCAGCTGGCAGTGGGCAACTGGATTTCCTTCCCATCACTTGTTTTTCTTGGGTTTTATTTTTGTCTTTTTTGTTATTTTCCCTTTCACTACAATTTACTATTATTAATATTTGACTTCGGTTATGAAACTGTTCTTATCTCAACCCACAAGTTTTCCCACTTTTACCCTTCGGATTGTCTCCCCCACCGTGCCGTGGGGAGCGAGCGGCTGTGCAGGGCTCAGCTGCTGCCAGGGGTGGAACCGTGACAGCCAGCTACAGGGAACCACTGGATTTTAACAGTGAGGCTGTTAAATTTTCAGAAGAAATGCACATACACATCCCTTCAACCCTACACCAACTCCCATCGCCTTCTTGATTCAGTGCCTTCTCTGTACTCTCCATCTTTTACCACTTTGGATCCTTCTTTCTTTTTGCCTGTCTCATCAATATCAGTTCACCTTTTTTTTCCTTCTTTAGCATCAGCAAGGACAATTTTTCTTCTTTTTTTATGTCCACAACAGTCTTGAAACTGATTTTAAAATTCTCAGATTTAAACAAGAAAGCAGAAAGGAGGCATGTGTGGGGGTATGTGCACAAGGGGAGGGAAGTTATTTTATCCCTGGCATTCAACTTTTTGGGCAAGCTTGGATCCCTGTGCAGCTTTTCATAACCATGAAGATTAAAATCTTGCTGGTCTTAAAATAAAAGCTGAGAGTCCCATCTAATCTCACGCCATCAACAGCTATAACATTAAAGAAAAGTCACTTACCACAGTATCCAAAATAACACCGTGGGAGCTGACAACACTGAATTTTCCTCTAGCTGTCTTCTGATCTGTCTTTTCAGTTAATTCTTTCTTTCAAATTTTCACTCTTTTTTTTTTTTTTTTTCCCATCTACCGGGCTGGACCATAAACTGCAGCAAATTTCACAGTTTGAGTATAACATCTGTTCCGGGCCACTTCCCTCAGCTTTAAACACTTTTCCTTCTCCTTACGTCTTTTCAGTAACACAACAAACACCTGTAGCTGACCCTTCATCCAGTATTTAAGGTCAGATTTTGGTGCCAAACTCAACCCTTGATGCCTCAGTGGCTTAACAGGGGGGAAGGCAGAACTCTGATTCATGACTTCATGGCTTCTCACCCCTGACACCAACCACGCCCCACGTGTGCACGCACACGTTCGCTTTCTGCTTAATTTGCCCTTTTAATGAAATGGAGCAGGAATTTAATCAGGATTCAGAGATGGTGTCCTTTTGCAATTCATTTGCTGGGACTCTGCGAGCCCACTAATTTTGCTCAAGAGCTGATGAGACGCTGATAAATAGCCCCCCTCCTCACCTCCTAAACCATCAGCCCCGTCACCTGCAATATGCAGATGCATCAGTGAACAAAAGCTCATTATTCATCAATATTAGACATTTTTCAGGGAGCTCCTCCTTTGGGGAATGAGTCCAAAAGGAAGCTGGCGAGAGGTAAAAAAAGATCTGTAATTCTTAGAAATCTCATTCATTATTAACAGAGCATTTCATAAGACTGATTCAAATGCTTTAGCTGTAAGATCACAAAAATATTTAACCTGAGTTAAATTTATCTTGATGTGCCTTTCGAGCTGCTCTTTGTTCCATTCTCAAAGCAGTTTAACTTGCAAACAAATCTATCTTGTTTTATTGTCAGCAGCATCTATTCTGCTTAGCACAAACTCCAGATTAATTTATTAACAAACCTATTTTTAACCCACAAACACACAAACCTGCAGAAAGCAGCAACTCGATAAAAGCTTGGGGGCCAGAGTGAAAAACACCAAAAAAAGAACATGAGAAAAGCTACATGCCAGAGACCTCCAGAAGGGAACGGGGGTCCTTTACATCTTGCTCTTCATTGTAAAATTGCACAAAATCTAAGTGAAGGCAACCGGCCCGCACAGTATTAGACCTGTCCGCATCACTGCGGTGCGGGGCAGGAGGGTTTACGCAGCTCACTGGCTGCCCTTTAAGCTGCTTTAGCATCACACCTATTTCCCTGCTCAAGACCATCCCCCTAACAATTAGGTGGGGAACACAGTGTAGATCATCACAGGACTCTACCTTCAGAAAAACCGTGGCCTCTTTTCATACCAGAGTAAATTACAGCACTTCCCCAGGAAGATTCACCATGGAAAAGAGCCCTTCAAAATTTTAGCACCCTTGGGAGGCTGCTGCTAAATGACATCAAGTGCTGCTTGTAAAGCTTACCCGAGTGCTTGTGGTGTTCATACTGGCAAGAAATGTTTTCTGTTTTATTTTGCAGGCTTGCTAGAATTGCTGGAGATTTTCTTCTGTTCTGCTGCATTCAAACAGCAAAACTTTACAGTCCACTTCTGCGGGGACGTGAAGTGCAAAGTTCCCCCGTAGCAGCACGTGATTCCTTGACCAGTTTTCTTTTCAGTAGCAGATTTTGAACATTAACAGTTGGCTGCTTCTACACAGCGAGAGCCAAAAACCCCTGGAAGCTATGCCGAGGTTAAAGGCAGGTCAGCATTTTCACCAGCCATTCTGTTCTACATGAAAAGGATTTAGTGGCTTCCAGGAGAAAGGGCTGACTTGCTCCTCTCTCTCCTCTTGGCTCACCTCCCCTCTCCTCCTCCCCCCTTCCCCATTTTGTTTCTTTTACAAATAAGGGTGCCTGAATTTGAAGATCTGGACCTTGTAACATTTTTTTTCTTATGCTTTCAAAGTAGATTGAACTTCCCTCTACTGTAGAGGATCTAAAATTTCAAAATAAGTCTGGTTCTAACCCAAGTGATGCACTTCTCAACATTATCTGCAAGCGCCAAGCAGTCTCTGTGCCGTGCACGTTAGAAACAGGACACACTTGTTCTCTAATAATGGAAATTATATCAGAGGTGACATACAAATGGACAGGAAAAATTCCAAGAGGACAAGTCATCATGGAAAACCTGACTGGTTAAAAACTGGTACCCACATCCAAACTGGAACACCAAAATGGCCACTCCACACACCTTAGTGGCTAGTTACACTCTTCATGCAGGGAACTCGGAGTCTGAGCAGCCACACTCTGATTCAACTTTGACCAATTAATGCTGTGTCTAGCAATATAGACATGAAAATAAGCTTAATATGTACAAACCCCTTTTGTGCTAAGCGAAATCACACGGAGAGCCACAAGCATACGTAATGCTGTAGGATCAGCTTCCCACCTTGATTAATGGTTTTCTGCCCTTTGCCGATTCTCAAATATTTGACAAAGGGCACGCTAACCTTCTGGGACACGTGTTAAAGCCTCTGTATTTTTAAAATATGAAATTCGGTGGCTACTCCTGATCGCGAGATTTGGAGGTGATGCTCCTTGCAGCTCAGGCAGAGATCAAGAGATCTTCCCCGAACCAAAGCTTTTATCAGGGTGAATAAGATATATTTATTTATTTATAATAAATAAAATATATTTATTGGAACTGCCTATTAGAAAAATACACCTTCTGGGAGCTCATGAGCTAATAGCTTAAAGCAGTTATTTGGGAGGAGCGGGAGGGACCGTGACTCAGGAAACACAAAACACCTAGGGAAATGTTTACTCTTTTTCTACACACCAAACCACAAGTAGCTTTGACAGGGAAATCTCCAGCAGATTTACACTTTTGAGGTACCACGCAAAGCTGCTCAGACCAAAAGCCACGTCATCCCAGCCAACCTTGCAGGGAGCAAACACGAGCAAGGGACATGCATCCAAGATCTGTATCTGATAATCAAGGAATGCAACCGAAAGGGAAACCTGATCCCTGACCCTCCAGAAACGAAGCAGCCGATCTGTTCCCAAGGGGAGCGCGAAGCGCAAGGTGGGTCTCGCTCCCTGCATGCGGACAATTTGTCCGCTCCGTTCTGCAGTGAAAATAATTCTAGGGAACCGCTGTCATGCAGAGAGCACCTTTCACCATCACCACACACCCGGTTCCCACCGCAGCCGGAGGGCAACGACCAAACTGCGCATCCATCTCTCACTGGGAAACAGCCCCCCCGGCTCCAGCTGACCTCACGCTTGCAGAAGACAGCGGAGGTACAGAAAAACAGACTTCGTGGAAAACCTCCCAATTTTTTTTTTTCACTGCTGGAAAGGATGACGGGAGAAGACTGTTTTCCCCACAATTTGTTACAGCTGTTCAGCTTCTATCAAATGCCAGAGTAAGAAGGTGTTGAAAATGTTATTGTCAAAATAAAGGGGGAGAGAAACAAGGGGAGAAGGAGGCTCTTGTTTCCCATTGAGTGCAAACACCAGCAGAGAAAAGCCGTGAGAAGTCCTTCCCCTACTCCACACGAACATACTTTTACACGACTCTTCCATCTGGGATACATTAACATAGCCTTGGGATAAGACACCTTCTATTATTTCCCAAGTTTCCATGGGAAAATCTACGTTCCTGACAGAAGAACCTCGAAGAGAGAACCTTCCTGGGGTGGCGGTGGTTGGGGTGAACATTCCAGACTTAAAAATTAATTACTATAGAGCTACTGAAAAAAGGGATAGGGCAGAAAGGCTGAGCAAAGAGACTCAATACTTTACCACATCAGGCATCGGGGTCACGCTGCTGCTTCTGTGAGTGCAGCAGAAAGGCTGCCCACAGCTCCTCGGGCTTCCACCTGGACAAGAAAGCCCCGAGGAAGCCCAAGTGCAGCCCCACAGCCCTGCTGTGCCGAGCCGATCGCCCCACGCGATGGCACTGCCTGCACCCACGGGTCTCATGGGCAAGAGCAGCTCGAAAAAGCAGAGCACGCGCTTTTTTACTGAGTCTGCTGCTCCGCTTCGGGCTTCATTCAGGTCTTAGAATGGAGGCAGGACCCGGCTGGAATTGAGCCTCCACTTCTACTGAGCGTGGCCCCCCCAGCCCACCCGGGCGGCAAGGGGCAGGCTGGATGGGGTGAAGCTCTGCCATGGGGCATCCTGAGCAGAGAACGACGGGTGTGTGATACTGCAAGGACTTCTCCCAGAATTCATTAACCTACTTCGGTCTGCGGCTCAGAATAGCTTACATATTTGCATTCGAAGATCACGCAGGCAGAAGTGCTACAAAGGTTGCTGTGGCACACAGGAGCTGAACCAAGCCCAGGTTTCTTGATCAGCCAAGGAAAATATTAATCACTAGTACAACTAACCTCCCTAAATTATCAACTTTCCTTTCTGGGTTTTTGTAAGCACTACTAAACCGTTGGCAAAGTAAAATCTTCTTAGCTGGAGAAACACTCACACGTGGCAAGGACAACTCAAGGGAGGACCATCCCGCCTGACGTTACACAGACATCGCTCTCCTCCTGTTGCACCTTTACGGCCACCGAACAGAAATTAATCAGTGCCTGTTATTTTCCCAAGATCCTTTACACTTGCAACCTACAGACCGCTTGAATGAAAAACCTGCTACAGCAGCTACAAAAATTCACTGAAATCTGCATTAATTTAACCCAGCTCCTGCCCAAGGCTGAGCTTAAGAGCAGCAGGTCACTTCTGAGGCACAGAGTCACCGGGAGGGTGGCAGTGACACTCACGGGGCACAGAAGGTAATCAATCAGTCTTTTACATTTATAATAATGCAATCCAACAGTATTTGAATTATGAACATGATGCCATCATCCATTCTCTTTCCTCTGACATCAGAGCAGTGGCTATGGACTAAATGACATTAAGGGAAGGAAAATGCTGAAAAATAGATGCCTCTGAAATTCCTGTATCTGGCACCGAGACCGTCCCATCTTCCTTACTGGGTGAAAAAAAAGCTGGCATCTCTCTTAAATTAGAAGGTTCTAAATACGAACCTCCATGTTTGTAAATGGACACGGACAGCAGCTGAAGGAGAGGACACAGAACAAAAGAAAAACTTGGTAGAAAAAAGCCCCAATAACCCCGCTAGAGTTAAAGGAGGCATTGGGAAGAAAGATTGCAAGGAACAAAAAGGTAAAGTTGGGATACAAAAATAGGAGAAGAAAGATAAAACCCTTCCTCTTTCACCATTTAAACAAGTTCCAAAATTTTGCATCGATTAATTTACTTATTAACTTCATGCATCCCAACTTGCACCAACTCTACACAGCTTTCCCTACGATGAGTGGCAGACGGAGGGGCACCATCCACCTCGGGTCACCACAGCATTAACTTGGATAATGCAAAACCATCGCGTTAATTAGCGAACACGCGTTGATTATCTTGAGTAACTTGTTCGGCCAGTGCCACTGATGACTGTGTGGGCGGGCAGCAGAGCGAGGGGGAGGAGGTGGCAGGACTCACCGATGATTCCGCTGTCCCTGCTCTCCAGCGTGGAGGTGGGGCTGGTGACGGCGCCGTAGGTGCAGTCCTTGGCCGTGACGCTGGTGCTGACGGGTGGCAGGGTGGAGCAGGGGCTGCTGGCCGGCGGCGAGGCCGTGCTGCTGGTCAGCGTGGAGCAGGGGCTGATGCGCTGCGTCACGGCCGAGCTCTGAAAAACGGCAAGAGGGAACACGTCACTCACCGCAGCCAGGCACGGGGCAGGGGGGAAAGTCTCATTATAGCTCATACTTGAGGATCTGCTCAGTACGGTGGAGTTAAAAAGCGCTTTACTGTTCACAATGCCCGCCGTGCCACCACGCACCTGGGAAAATGCAGACACTGCGCTCGTTTGCTGCTGTGTGCCTTACAGACTCCAGCTTCCATGTTCAATAGGCAACACAGAAAACAGAAATACAGTGGTATTTACTAAAAGCCTAATTCCTTCCTTTATTAGGAACTGCGATCATTTTGTTAGTGTTGAACTGGAAGTAAAAAAAAATATAAAAAAGCAAAAGCACAAATAAGCAAAAATCACGATACAGCATGTATCGCACATGCTTACATCACAGGTAAGCACACAGCGTGATCTCACCTCCACTTACAGCACGACCAGAAAACCCTACAAAGACCTCTGGGTCCCTTCTGCCTGCTCCCAAACCTCCGTGGAGCTGCAATTTTTATTTTGCTTTGTAAATGTTTCCTCCATTCAAGAAAAACAACAGTGCTTTTACATCCTTGCAAGGAGGAAGCTTGAAATCCCTCATCTAGATGTGAGGCAGCCCTTCCCCACCCAGGCATGGCTTCCCCACCAGATAAAAGTTAAAAAAAAAAAGAAAAAAAACCACCAGAAATGTAATAGGGGTTGCTCTCCAAAGGCAGAGCAAAAAAAAATAATAAAAAAAAAATGCAGCAGCACGAAAAATCTGGTGCTTTCAGCATTATTTTGGAAAGGCCCTGTAAGATATGGTGTGCAAAAAACCTGCAAGAGTTTATACATGTGATATATATGTGATATGCGCACGGAGATTAGTTTATTAAGAAAACAAAGCCCTGGAATTCAATTTGAGAGAAGCTGCGACACAAGACAGCGCCCTTGTTTTAACCACAGGCTGCTGGATACAGAAACTTCCCCGGCAAAAGGTTCTCCTCCCTGGAGGGAAGCCCCAGAGCATCTGCAGGGAGCCAGAACGGCTGCGCAGCACGAGGAGATGCTCGTCTTCCCCCAGCACAGCAACTCCGTCACCCTCAGGCTGGGCTGCAGAGCAGACACCTGGGAATCACCTTAAAACGGGCAGCTTCAGCGCCTGCCTCCCACAGAACGAAGCCCCGTGCCCCAGGGTGGGCACCCTGCCGGGGTGCGAGCACCCAGGAGCGGGCACCCTCGCCCTGGGCAGCCCAGCAGCCCACCTCCCTCCCGTAGATGGGGGTGCACAAAGAGAGCTCTTAAAAAAAATAATAAATGGGCTTTTGAGCATGTGATCATCCCTTAAATTCCTCTTTCAGCCCCCGCAGAGGGGAGGTGACCCCATCTCCCCCTTCTCAGGGGATGCTGCAGAACACTGTCCCCGTGCTCTCTTGCCGTAGTTAGCCTCTGCGGACAGCATCTTACTCACTGTTGTAAAATGATACTGGTCTCAAGAAAGGAACTGCAGAGGTTAATTCCCCATTTGGAATTTGCTTAAATGAGGTTTCTTTTATTCTGTGCGAATATTTCCCTAATGATTGTACAGATTTGTATTCCTCTTTCCATGTCATTTGAACCCAAGGTAACCACAGAGAGCACCATGCTTGCAAACTGCAGAGCGGGTTTGACATCTCTTTTTTTTCCCCCACCCCCCCTTCCGCACTATTTCATACTTGAAGCTGAAAAAATGCCTGGGACAGACTTTTGTGAGTAGAACATGTGAAAGATTTACTGATTTTTAAATTAGAAGGCAGATACCATGTGTAGCTACCAGGAAGCCATCTCATTTGTCCAAGGTATCCCAATGGGGTTTGTAAAAATCCTTACTCAGAGTGTAAACACTCCAGCCCCGGCATGTGAGGCGAAATGGAGCATCCCTGCCTGCGGCGGGACGGGGTGGCACCGAGGCAGGCATCCCCCTCCCTTGCCCCATGCCTCTGCCTTCACGCCAGCGCAGCTGCATCGATCTTAACTTAATTACAGAGTACCCTGAACATGGATTAGCACATCGACAAACTGGGGACGAAGCGCTAATGTGACAGCTCCACGGGCACGTTCATACATTACATGGAGAGACCGCAACGCGGTAGACAATGAACCGTGTGAGTATTTCCGTGATAATTGATGCTCTCCCTCCGGTACCCAGGCAAAACGCCCACCAGCGAAGGAGATGGCTGCCACCACATCGGCAGCTGAAGCACTCGGGAGAAGCAACCCAACGCCTTCCTCTCCCCATCCAATTTGCCGTGCCGCTAGTGGGTCACCGCTATTGTTATTTTCCATTCTTATATGTTCCAGGTACTTAGAAATACATCTCTTTTTTTTCCCCTGCAGCCTTCTAGGAATGGCAGGCAAGCTGACTGCTCTATAAATTCTGGGTCCCAGTATATTCTGGTTTCACACATTTGTTACATCACCTGTCAGACGCCCTCTCTCTCAACGAACCTTTTTCATCTTCTCATGCCACAATCTTTTCAGATGTCTGAATACCATACTGATTTTTGTAAATCTCTTTTTAAGTTTGCAGAATTATTCCTAAGTCATTAATTCTAGTGGCCAAATTTTAAACTACTTTTCTGTCAGTATTCAATGAAAATACCCCATGATTTCCCCCCCCGCCCCCCCCCCCCTTAAAATTGCTGGGGTTTATTCTTCTTAATCTAACCTACCACGGGGCTCTTTTCAGATTGCTGCTATGTATCAAGCAGATGTTTTCACAGAGCTACCCACCACAGCGGAACTGTCTCTTCTGGTTTATCACAGCTGATCGGACTCCATCAGCACACCTGAGCTATTAAATCACCTTTTCCAATATTCATTTTCTTTAACTCGCTGACAGCACCATGAACTGCATCAAGTTTCAGATAACATAATTTCTAAGTTTGGACAAGGAAGGCCAAGGGCATCCTGGGCTGCTGGCGGGTGAAGGTGATGGATGCGTCTCCTCTACTGCGCTCCGGTGGGACCACACCTGGAGTGCTGCACCCAGGTCTGGCCTCCCCAGTACGGGGAGTACTGGTGGCAGGTGGGGATACCGGAGCGAGTCCGGCCATGGACTACAGAGACAACTGGAGCATCTGACACGGGTGATACAGGGATATTCAAATCCCGAGCGGAGACGGTCCTGAGCAACCTGCTGCGAGCTGGCCCCGCTCTGAGCGGGTGGGTGGGACTGGACAATCGCCAGAGGTGCCTGCCAACCTCATACTGCAGCATCTAAAAATTTAATCAGCTCCCACGTGGGATCTTTCAGCCTGTGAAGCATTATTACGAGCATAAATCTTCCAGGGTGAGGTTTTTCTGTGTCAGTTTCACCTGTGATTTTAAACAAATCTTTGCTGAAACTTACCCCAGTACTAACAAAATAACATCCGCTAACCTGAAAACACAGAAAAATTACACTTCAAAGCACATTAAAATGCAGTCCAAGAACAGTAGGCTCATCTTCCCTTCAGCTGATAACACTATTGTTTCATGAAAAGCCAAAAGTGATATACTCCTAAATTCTTTTTTATTTGTAGTGCTATCAATGCAGCCCCCTAAGAACAAACTACTTGCAACTGGAAATTACTAAATAACACGGTATATCACTTGGCATTGATTGACATGTTTTATTTTTGTGTTGATATAGAAAAATGTTCCTCTGTGCAAGTTTTAAATATAAATTTCCATTGACAGAACATTCTGTATTATTATTGCTGCTGTTTCATCTGTCACATTTTCGCTAAGCCTTGAAAAATTACACTGTTCTGTCACAGTCTCATTGTCCTTTGTGCTTCTCTGGCAGCCGGTGCAGTTAAAAAAATAGTTTCCCATAAAGTAGGAGAAAAAGGATTTATTCTTTAGCATTTGCGATCTCTCATTAAGGAAGGCACGATTAAGGAAGAGACAGCACATAAACCACACAATTCCATAGCGATCTGGATTAGAGAATATATCCTTTGACTTATTCAAAATAAGGCAACCGAATGAGAATGCAACGTGCCGATTTACAGATTGGGGCAGTTTTAGTGAAAACACCTCTACACCTTATCTCCACTTTAGCTCAAGCCCTGGTAAGATTGCAAATAATTATTTTCTCGCTTGAGAAGGCAAAGCATGGTTAGAATAACAAGCAGCAGCCGAGTCCCAGCTTTCGATACAAAGAACATTTTCTTCGCCCAGGCCATGGAATTAACACATTTTAAACCTAGAAAATTGTTCTCCTTTTTAAATTCAAGTGCAAACTAGTAGTCAAAGTCTCAATCAGATTTTAATTAATTAATGATTAATGGAAGAATTAATCTTTGCAAATCCCACAGACATCTCACCGTGTGATTTCCAACAGTACTTTGGGTGGGGTAGCTGAAGAAATTCAATTTGGGAAGGTGAGCTGGATTTTCGGGACATGCACTGCAATTCAGTGGCAGCTTTGGCTTGGCCAGGCTTCATGTCCCGAGACGGCCAGCGGTAAATGACAGGAGCCAGAGGAGGGCCACCAGGACTGTGGGATGGCTGGAGGAGAGGCTGATGGAAAGGGTTCCATCCACCTGGAGAAGAGACAGCTAAACCGCATGGAGGGACACCCGCAGCATCCCACCGTTGGCAGGGGGATGCAGGAAAGGCACCCCTGTGCTCCTCTGAGGGGTGCAAAGGGAAAGGACATGACACTACGTCACCGGCTGTACCCGGGCCATGATGTGTTGGGCAGAAGGAAGAAGTCCTTCACAACCGGAGTCGCCAAGCCCCAGAACAGGCTGCCCAGAGCCTGTCCGTCTCCATCCGTGGAGAGCATCAGAACTCACCTGGACCAGCCCTGAGCAAGGCGGTCCGGTTTGGACGCTAGCCCTGCCTCCAGCAGGCGGCTGGATGGGACCTCCAGAGTCATCTCCGACCTCCAGCACCCTGCGGTTCTAGGCAAGTGCTGACAGCGGGAGATGCTCACAAAGAAAGAAAAAAAAATTTAACTTGGTAATTGAGGAACCAGCCTCTCTTTATCTTCACCAGCACATGAATAGCATTCAAAGGCCCTGGAAAACTTTTTCATGCAAAAATTAGCAGACAGCCCAAGATATCAATCTATTTTAGAGGACAACTCTCTGCTGTTTCTTTTTAGATTTTTCTTTTATTTATTCTCCAAAGACATCATTGGATGGGATTTTAATTTTTGTCAAAAGGCAACAACAAAAGGAACCATTTATAGTAGAAAGCTCTGCTTGGCTTTGAAGTATTCAGCTCAAATAGGTGCCTGTTAAAAGTACATTTTCTAGCACAATGTATAGTAATGTACATTTCAAATCCACCACAACTTGCATAAAAAAAAAAAAAATCAATGAAAGCGTTGAAAGCTTAATGAATGTGTTAAAAAATTTACAAGAACACATTTCTTGGCTCTCAGGCATACTTTAGCCCATGCAGAAGATTCAAAACCTGCTGGTCCAGCCTGCAGCGGGGGCCGGACAGACGTGGGACGTGGTGGGAACCCAGCCTGAAGGTGCAGAGACCATCCTCACAGCGACCTTTGGGTGGGATGGGGCCTCCCAAGGCCATCTAGCCCACCCCCCCGCAATGAGGGGGGGCATCTGTAACTAGCCCACCTGGCGCAGAGCCCTGTCCAGCCTGGCCATGCCTGTTCCCAGGGGTGGGCTTCCACCACCTCGCGGGGCAACCTCCGCCAGGGTCCCACCACACTCTGTCAAATTCTTCCTTGTGCCTGGTCTCAGTCTCCCCTCTTCCAGTTTAAAACCATCACCCCTCGCCCTACTGCAACAGGACCAAAAACGTCTGTCCCCCTGTTTCGTGTAAGCCTCCACCAGGCACTGGGAGGGCTCTGAGGTCCCCCCTGGAGCCTTCCCCAGGCTGAACCCCCCCAGCTCCCAGCACCAGGCACTGGGAGGGCTTTGAGGTCCCCCCCACCTCTCCACCCCTCGGACCACTCTTGTGGCCCCTCTGGACCCACTCCAAGGGGTCCACCACTGTCTCCTGAGGACTCCTCTTGGCTGCCACTTTTCCCCGACCCTTTTTTAAGGAATTCAGGCCCTTAAGCCACAGCCCCTGAACCGTGCCCATGTCCAACACCGGTGCGACTGGTTGGAGTCGTGCCATTACTGTTTCAAGGAGACAGAACTGGAAGTGGGCTCCTGCTACATGGGCTATTAGACTACCCATATATCAATATTTAAAAAATAAAATAAAAAAAGAAAAAACCTGTCTCCTAGCTTCATTCCCATCTTACCAACACCACTAGGAACAGGTACATGGTCCAGGATCGAGGAAGAGGAAGAAACTCGGGCAGTTTCCACAAAATCTACATTGTAGCCCTGAGCTTTTTTGCTGTTTTGCTTTTCAGCCTGACACAGGGGATGCAACAAGCTCCACCACAATAAAGATTTTTATGATTTGCTTTCTGTATCTGTTTTCAAGCATGAAATCACCTTGTTCAGCAAACACAAGCAAAAACTGTGACTATCTGTAAAATCATACTATTACTACTTACCTCTCCTTCCTGGAGAAACTGCGAGCCTTTATGTAATGTTGCTAAAGCACTTTTGAAATATTGCATAGAAGATGTCATGAAAGCACGGATTATTTTGGTCACTATAATCTGATTAGAAATGCTACCCACTCCTACAATGTTTGCAGAAACAGAAAAACAACAGAAGCTGCTTCACACGGCAGCAGCTGATCCCCAAAATGTGGACTGCCGCACTGTACTGATGAGTCACTGCTTACTGAGGAGATACAACCTTCTACCTCATAACAATTATTTCACCGTTATGAGACACTCAGCTGCCACATAATTAGCAAATATCCGCTCTCGCCCGTGGCTGCATGTGGGGCACAACCTGGGCAGTGGCTGCCGTACGAGCAGGATGGGGGGGTCGTACCTGGTTCTCGTCCTGCACCTCCATGCTGTACTGGGGCCCTGGCTGTACCTCCGTCACTTTCTCTCCCAGGAGGAAGCCCAGGCGAGTCATGAGTGTGTTTGCTGCCTCATCTACGGACGGAGGGGGTCCCAGCTCCTGCTCAGTGTCACCTAAACGGGAAGAAAAACAGATTCAGACTGGAATTGTTTACCTTGGCTACTGCTCTGTGATTTTACCAACAAAACACTGCTAACTTTCCATGCTGCGGCAATGGTATCTGGGTTTTCAGGTTAGTCAAGTCTGGTTTAATGTTATATGCTGGTCATTAATCTCAGGTTATGCATTGCTCCAGCCGTCAATACATTTCTTCTAACATGAGCTGCCACCTCTCCTCTCATTGCTCCTTCTCGGCGCCTCCCAGGGCGGCAAGCACGGCCACCTGGCTCTCCCCACACCGAAGTACCACAGCCACCAGGGAAGAGGATTTCCCAGAGCAGCAACGGAGAAGGGGGAGCCTTCCCTCTCCTCCCGCATGCAAAAACTACTTCCAAGTCACCTGCAGAGAAACTGAGGCTCCATGTGCCATTTTGAAAGCACGCCATGAGATGCAGAGCAGCCACCCTGCGCCACCAAGCGCTTAACGGCACAGAACGGGACAGAAAACCCGTGAGCATCTTCCACCATCACCTGCTGGTCCCAACACGCTCACGGTTCCGTAGAAAGCACGGCTCTCCACACCCCAAACCTCCCTGTGCAGTACAGGCCAGGATACAAAGCAAAGCCCACCTGCCAATTCCCCATCAAGACTATAACACAGGTCAAAACCAACATTCCAGATAATTTTTCCTAAATTTTTTTCTGCTGCCTGTGGGATGAGCAGCACAGCCAAGCTTCCAGCTAGCAATGCACACCGGGACAGAGGCCAGGCACATATACAGACATATCTGTATCTTTCTAATTTTGTAATAAAAAAAAAATCTGATTTGCAGTATGACAAAGGTAAGTTGGGTTCTGAACGTCAAGTTCTTCCCTGCGGCATTAAAGCCTGAAGGTCAAGTTCTTTCCACGTCACGCTGAAGCAACACTATGTTTAGTGCAGTTGTAGGAAGGAGACTAATTAGGATTTGCAATGAGTTTACAGTTAATTATTCATTTGATAATGTACAATCTGGAAAAGAGCCCAGCTCCGTCCTGGCTGGGGGGTGCCCCAGCACTCACCCTAAAGCTACAGTGAAAAGATGTCACTTTAAATACTGCTGTTTGATAACTGTAACTGCAAACCACAAATCACAGAAACTGGGCTATGTACAAAACCTCAGCAAATTTCAGCCAGTTGCTTCCAGAAATTCCCCTTTAAACTCCTAATGTACATCTCGCGAATGCTCGGAGCGATTTTGCTGTGTCTCACCTGCACTAGTGCAAATTAAAAATCCGGGAGCATCTCACATGCAAGCACGCCTGCATTCACAAGCACCACCAGCTCCAGGAGATGAGCATCTGGAGCAGTCCATACACGGTGACTTCACTGTTATGAAAATGGATTATATCGTATGATAATAGAAGCTGCCTTTAAGTTATTGAATCCCTATTGTACAGCTTTAAACAACGCTGACGTGAATAGGATAGATTTAAGAGGGAGACAAATTTAGATGGATGGCCCAATTTTCTGATCTGCTGACCACCCACATTCAATCTGTGGGCATTTACTATCTCAGGGAGTCAAATCCAGCACAGATACCTTTATGTAAAATGAAAATTATAGAGACTTTTATTTCCAAGGTTATTTTTTTTCTTTTAAAAAGTAGACTTTTAGAATTTATCCTAGATACCTGTATCTAGGATATGGCTCCGTGCATAATTATCAGAAGCCTATTATGCATTCCCCATTCTGTTTTCAGAACACGATATTAATAATACCCAAACTGTGCCGACCCACCCACCCCAGCAGAGGGGGAGAGCCGGCCCCAGGCCCACGCTGCCCACCCCAGGGAGGGCGCAGGGCAGCGCTGGCTCCTTCGGCTCCGCTCAGCTCCGCTCCCAACCAAACACAACAACTTGCTCCTTGGGGGCTGGATTTAGCCTCGTCCTTAAACCTCCCCCCTTCTATACCACCCCTAAAACACCTCCAAGGGGCACAAAGCTGATCTGCACTTGTAAAATAAAGAAAAATACGAGCTCATCCCTGTTACTGCATAAGAGCACAGAAGATGCTGAGGATAACAACCGCCTGATTCACCTGCGAGATGCTGCTCCCAGCACGAGGCATCGGGAGCTGCCAGGGAAGCAGCTGAGCTCCCTGAGCATCACGTTCCGTGTAGAACTATCAATTATTATAATGTGGCTTTCAAAGTACAGATAACTTTGAACTTAGGCAAAGCGCTACTGTACTGGATTATTCCCTCTTTTGGTTAGGTCTCTAAAAATAAGTGCAGTCATTTAACTGAGTGTCAAAGAAGAGACATAACAGCTCTGAGATGCCTGTGAATGGGTATTATGGAAAGAAGCTGTAACTTGCCTTTCAAGGTTGACAGTAAGACCTAATACTCCCTTTTCTAAGTTCAATGAAAGGGCATAACTGGTTTTTTTTCCTCCCTTGCCATGCGTGCTATCCAGTTGATGCTGCAGCCAAATTTTACACACGCTTCAGCACACTCGGCTCCCCCAACCTCACGGGGGAAATGCGAGTGCACAGCCAGTAACAGAACCTGCCGGAGATATTTTAGGAATTCTGACACTATTGCTATAACAAACCACTGCAGCTCAAATGCACATACTACAGGCAACTCAAATCAGCAACCTCTAGTATATCAATAAACGCTAACAAACTGCCCAGCGATGCACATGCAAACCTGAAGCCAAGCAGTGGATTCCAGGGATCCTGACACGGCTCAGGATCTGCATCAGCTCGCACGCTCCTGCACCGACACTCGGCACTGTTAAAAGCTTATCAGAAAATTCTTAGTGCCAGGAATTTTAAACAAATATAAAAAAACCGCTTCACTCTCCAACTCCTTGCATGCACACGAGGATTTCAAGGAGTTGTAGAGACCGTCTAACTTCACGTTCCCTCATGGTCAGCAGGATGGGTGTATCTGTACATAGAGAGACAAAAGGCACCCGGCGGGGAAAGGTCCTGGGGCACTGCAGGGACCAGCTAAACCAGCCATGGCACCGGCACTTCCATCCCAGCTGACATCCTTGGGCAGCCGGTCCAGTCGTTTGTGGCTTGTTTGGTTGTAATGCAGAAGGTTCCTCACGCTGAGCCCGCTGCAGTGACATGGCCATGGGAGGGACAGGAGGGACAGCAGGGATGCCAGCCTCAGTGCAGCATCCCCCAGCCTGGCTGGGACCCTGGAGGGACCCCTGGCACATCACTGCCATCCCCAGCTTCAGCCAGAGTTGAAACTACTCCGGATTACGCCGTCTTTGCACACACTGCTGCGGTTACAGACCCCCACGTGATAAATGCCTTTTCTGAATCTTACTAAAAAACATTTCCAAAGAACTTAATAGAGAAACTTTTCCCCATTGGAATTTGTTGTGTTTAATTTCAAGGCAAAGTGCCACAAACCCAGAGTCAGCATTTCAGGTACTGAAGTCAAAACTAAAAGAGATTTACTAGATGTTTGCCACTAGTCCAAGGACTTTCATCACAGACACAGCCCGCAGACTACAAATACATTGAAGTGAATTGCTTATTTCTAATAGCATAAATAAAAATCCATGGACAGCTCCAAGATAGATTAGTCTCAAAAGCTGTAGCCTGGTTGGAAGGAGAGGTAATTTGTCTA
The DNA here is from genome assembly GCF_023634155.1 of Falco peregrinus. Taxonomy (NCBI): domain Eukaryota; kingdom Metazoa; phylum Chordata; class Aves; order Falconiformes; family Falconidae; genus Falco; species Falco peregrinus. Next base: position 5,403,222 of record NC_073738.1, on the reverse strand, counting down.
AGCAGCACAGGGATTTTTTTTTTTTTTTTTTTTTTTGGAAGAAAAATGTAAGCAGCCAACCTCACTTTGCTCTGCAAAAACAAATGGACTTGAAAATAAGACATTCAGATTCTTCTGCAGTGAGCTATACATAAAATAAAGGTATCTTCGAAAAAGTGAAAGAGAAAGAATAATATTGGAAAGACTCCATGAAATATGTGATCGAATTTTAGGCAGTCACCAAAAAGCTACGGCGAAGGATACTCCTTTCTTCTAATCCTTAGTCTTCAGAAGAGACAGGTAACTGCAGCATTATATATCAGAAATAAATAAAAAGCTCCTCCAGAGACATGAAGCAGGTTGTCCTTTCAGATTAAAACACTGCACGTGTTTAGGCTATCTGGCATTTTGATCTATCGGAGCAGAAGAATGCGGGAAACAGTCACGTCAGCGCCTGCAGCCTTAACGCCGCTGCACGCACGGAGCGATCCCGAGGTGGAACGGGCAGAAGGGAAAATCCGCAGGGCCAGAGCTCCCCGTCCCCCAGCACAGAGCCGGGGCAGAACGGGAATCCCAAACTGGCACCAGCTCCCGTACCTGTACCCAGCGCTCCCGCACGAGGGGCCCAGTCCTCACAGTAATGGGAAAAAATTCCAAGTGGGACTTAATTACTTTGAAAGCAGAAGCAAGGGAAAGAAGAAAACAAGAACATGTGATTCCTCCATCTCTAGCCCTTGAGAAGCGTGCTACTATTTCTTATTTATTTATTTATTTTGCTTCTGGATTGAATTATACTGGAACGGATGGCACAAGAGGATCGGATGGACGCGGGAGACAAGCAGAAGGTTAATTAGATCTGAGGTCTGGAAAGCTGGGAGGTCATCTCGCTAAGGAGAGCTTGTGTGCCAATGGCAGGGCAGCCGGGGGGACAGAGAAGCTTGTTGAGGCAGACGCTGAAGTGCTGGGCTGGGAGATCGATCGATCGATGGATCAGTCAACTGGGAGGAGGGGTGGGGAGTGGGGCAGAGCTGAGCAATAAGGTCACCAGGGCTCCGCGGGGGGTGCAGGGGATGCAGGAGACAGAGCATCTCTCTGCCACAAACCTGCCAGCGCTCTCCACCCACATCGCAGTGCAAGAACAATTTTCAAATATTACACCTAAGTAATTAGGAATAATAAATAATTAAACCCAACAATCCATTATTTAGAAGCTTCAAAAGGAGTGTAGATACCTAAGGCACACATGCAGAGCCTTTTTGATGATTATTATTGCTATTTAAAAAATAATCTAGCTCCCAGAGTTGCACCAGGTCGCAGCACTGCACACCTCCCGCTTCCCAGCTACTTTTGCCATCCTTTGCAGTTAATGACAGTTATTTTTTTTTACTGAACTGCAAAAATGCCGAATTAGAAACATTATAACCTGAGCTTGTCAAGCAATTTAATACCTCTAATCCTTCCTCCCTTCAAAAAATCCAACCCACTTTAAATACGTCAGGCGACCTCTGCAATTCACCCTGGAATTGACCTGATTTAGGCCCTTTAGGAGCAATTTTACGGATCCTGGCAGCTCTCTCGGATGCCTTACCTACAGTTACCCTCAGTATTTTTGAAGGGGTCAGCTCTGACACCTCCGTTAACGTCACATGCAGCAGGATGGAGTTCGTAAGTGCTCCTAAATGTTCATGGCATTTCCTTGAAAATCAAATATATCATTTTATAAGCACAGTTATTAGGTTTGCTCTTTTCAAGAAAGCATTCAAAATGTACAATGTTTTTGAACATTATCATTTCAAAAAAGCATTTCTGTTCCGTCTTTCAATTCCTGTAATAAAATCTGCCACATTTCAGCTGCAGTTGCTTACAAGCAAATGAAATTTCTTTATGATTCATTTTGCAATTCTGTGACTTGTTTGATAGCTACCATCGTCTGATCTTACAGATGAATGATGCAGGGTAGTGCCCCTGGGAGACAATAACAATGCGTCTTTACTCCAGAGAGTATTTTTGGTGTAATGGTTATACTTTTACTTCAAAAACATCTGAAATCTATTTCAGCAAGTGTCTCACAAGAAGAACTGGGTAACAGTTCACTTAGCGGCACCCATCACAGAATTTGCCTGGACATGAAAATGCTGTAGCTTAAAAATCAAAAACTCTTAAATGAGCAAAGAAAAAAAATAGAATTGTTATATGCCAAGAGCGAGCACCTATGGAACACCAGAAAAAAATACCATTTGTGAATTTGATCTTCAATTACATAACTGTAGAGTTTTATCTAACTACTTCCCTCTCTCCATGTGACCTGAATCTGTCCCATTATTATGTACATCTGCTTTAAATTATTCTGGATACACTTGAGCTGTTTTTGGAAAATGCCCTTGACCATTTCTGCACATCCTCCTAATCTCAGAATTAATGAGTATTTTTCATTCGTCTTGTTTACATCAAGAGGATATTTTTAAAAATTTCACCAATAAGGGACAAAGGCTACCCTCCCCCCACCCCATCAATTTAACAGCCAGTTTTTGTACTGCTGCTCTTCAGATCCTGAGTAGTTCTGCGAGAACAATGGAAAATGGTCCCACCAACTTAAATCCCACCACAGACAAGTGGGCAGGGTAAATATATTCCCCGTGTACGTTGCTAGGAAAGCCCCCCCGCCAGCCAAAACCCAGCGCTGAACCAGGAGGGCGTTCAGACTGCAGCTCTGCCCGCTGATCCTTTCTCTAAGAGGCTGCAAAAAAATCCCATCCTTAATTCTGCTAAGTCAGTCTCTTGCATGGGTTCCACAGGCATTTCCTTTAAGAAAAAATTCAAACAAAAGAAATTCTCCTCTGCACCGCACAGAAACTCTGCTTCCTCACCAGTCCTTCCACTGCCTTTGCTGGTGATGTCCTTTAATATTCCTTCAAGTAGATTGTCAGAAAGACAGTTATTTTTAATCAGAAACTATACTGAGCCAGAGATAGGCAGAAAATGTAATTTCAATGCTATCATAAAATCTAATTTAATGCATTTCATGTTCCAGATTTTTTAAAAAAAACCATCCCTCTGCATGCACATCTGGGGATGAATTTTCCTGGATTTCAGCTCCCATTTAAGCACCAAAGAAAAGGGAATGGGGAAATGAGAGGATATTCAGCACACTGATCACTGAACGTACATAAAAAAGAAAAAGGCCACAATTATCATAAATATGAGCCGGGGTATGTGGAGCATTTCCTAAGAGCGGGATTACACTTCGATCCCTGAAAAGGTTCCTGAGCTCTTTAACACGTCAAGGACAACGTGACCAAGGCAGCGTGTGCCCCCACTGATGGAAACCAGAGATGCCATTATTTCTTCCTTTACAGTTTTGGTATTTTATCTCTAAAACATCACCTGATGATAAACACGTGCCTGTGCTCCCGGCTATAAACATCCTGCCCTCGTCAACCACCGCCCCACGACAGCCTTGACTCTCCAGGAAAGCTGGTCGGTATTTTTTAGCTCTGGGGACTGACCTTTTGTTCCAGATGGGTTTGAGGATGGTATCTTACACTCTTATTGATGCAGAGGGGGTTTTAAAAAGTATGATTCACAATCAAATAAGAACAAATGCTCCTTTCAAAGAGTATTTGTCTGCCAAAATCTGTGCAAAATACTTCAATAGTATTTCGCACATGTATTTTGCTGTATTAGGCGTGTCACATCGCATTCACCCAAACCACTTTTTTAATTTCAGCAACTGTTTTTCAAAACCTCTCACATTCCCTCCGCTTACCATTCTTCACACCATCAACCTGACACAAGCCTCACCCACGCACACACGTCGGGCAGCACAAGCCCTAAGGACCGGGCAGGAAGCAGCAGCAGCAGCAGCGCGCCCATCTCTGCTCGCAGGCAAAGCCCCCAGCGTTACCCTTGCAGTGGGGTACAAACGAGCTCAGGGTGCACACGCAGTTGGCTGGACAGCGGCACGACTTGAACAAACGCTCGGGAAAATTCCCTCCTCCCGGACCTGGCGGGATGATGCTAGCTGTGGTCGGAATGTCGCGAAGCTGGGGTGTCCAGCCGAGCCTCCCCAGGCACCGTCCCCCTGCTCTGCCCCGCACGTGGCCAAGCCAAGCAAAAGGAAAGCTGCAGGAAACCTTCAGAAATAGTTATCATAGGATCACTGAATGGTTTGGGTTGGAAGGGACCTTAAAGACCATCTCGTTCCACCCCCCTGCCATGGGCAGGGACACCTCCCACTGGACCAGGTCACTCCAAGCCCCATCCAGCCTGGCCTGGGACACTTCCAGGGATGGGGCAGCCACAGCTCCTCTGGGCCAGCGCCTCAGCACCCTCACAGTGAATAATTTCTTCCCAATAGCTAATCTGTATCTGCCGTCTTTCAGTGTAAAGCCATTCCCCCTTGTCCTATCACTGCATACCCTTGTAAGAAGCCCCTCTCCAGCTTTCTTGTGGCCCCTGTTAGGTACTGGAAGGCTGCTGTAAGGTCTCCACAGAGCCTTTTCTTATATACACACACACACACGTGCACATATTTGTAGTATTTCCATTATTGTATAAGATCAGTTTAGGTTTTCATCCGCCAAGACCACAGTCATTTCCATCCTCAACAACCACGACAGCGGCTGAGGCCGCCAAGGACCCTTTTATCGTACCCGCAAGACAGCAACCAGCCACAATTTCAGCATTTGACTTTCTTGGGGAGAAAAACATGCAGAAAAGGATTTTCACAAGTACCTTTTTTTCTCCCAAGACAGCTTTGCCAGGTCAAAATGCAGCTGGCATATCACGAGATGTAACTTGAGTAATGCAGGTGAATATACTTTACCACAGCCTTTAGCCACCGTTAAACGGGAGGTCGTGGGTTTATAACTGAGCAAGAGACAACAACAGTGTGATGGCCTGTCCTTACTAGATCTGTTATATTGGTACATTCCCAGAATGGATTTTATTAAAAGCAAATCAGACTAAATTACGACCTCCACATTTACAACACCGATAACAATCTCTCAAACCTACTATCGATCATATACCCAAGTAAGATTTCAAAATTACCAGCTGGATATAAAAACTAATACATAGATGTAATAATCTACTGTTACCACTTACTGGAATATCAAGCATCAAACATTCCTGGATGATTCTTCCTTTCTATGCAAGAAATTGATTCACATACAAAAAAACCCCGCGAAGCCGGGACGCCATATGTCTGCACCACGGGAAGGGAAAGGACTGGGCACGCTTTTCATGTGGTGCAATGGCAAACCGAAATATTCTCGGGTGATGTGGCAGTGGGCTAAAACGCAGCAACTCCATCACTTCCAGTGCTCGCACGGACTTCTGTAAAACTGTCTGAGGCAATTCTAGTGGCAACCACTGACTTCACAGTGAACTTTTGCAGCTTTTCAGCACTATTCTCAAACAGAACCAATGTCCAGGGCTGTTGATAATTAGCACCCCTTCACTGATTAGCGAGGGAAAACTGCTGTCCGTTTGGATTAGATCCATTTAAAACTTGCTGTTTCTCTAAAGTGTAAACCATATTAACGAAAATCTTACACCACTCAAAAATGAACTCAACCACACTGCCCTCACAGCGCACGGGAGTCACACGGCGCATGGCTGGCCATGTCACCCACATAATTTGGGTAGAAATACAGCACTGATGCTACCCGAGGGGAGAAGGCATGGGCGGCAGCCCCGCCAGCAACCGCACACCACATCTCCTCTCGTCAGGCAAGCCAAAGAGATGGCAGGAAGAGATGGGGACAGAGCAGGGAGCCTGGAAAGGCCATGGCACCCAACGTGGGCAGCCGGGAGCGGAGAGCAGCGCCAGAGCCCTGCTCCAAGTGTCCCTGTGCGGTGGGACACGGCTTCCCCGGAGGGACCGGGACTCCCCACCGAACACACAGAAGAGCCAGCGGGGCCGCGGCTGAGAGAAAACAGGGACAGCAAGTAGAGGAACCCGAGAGGAAGGTGCTGCAGGGTCGCACCGCATCCTGCACTTCAGGACCCTGCAATACGTTAGCGACCACTGGAGGAGTCTGGAGACAGGGTGGTATGATCGATGCTTCCCAGCAAGGCTGAACTTTCAAACGGGCAGCTGGCCAAAATGTTCGTGTTTGGATTCAAAGTAATTATTTTTCAAGTGATGAGGAGTCAAATAATTAGTGACATAAACCGCCAAAAATTCTGCTTAATGAAGGAGACAATCTATGGTGCTGCAGGAGGTTAGAAGCAAAGTGATCCCCTTTCGTCAGTGTACGGGTGCAGCTGTGCTGCCCAAGGGAAAGGAACAGCCGGACGGGGAGAAAGCTGACGGTCAGAACAAATTACAGCGAGGGAAACAATATTCACGCTGGATGAGGATAAAGAAGTACTTGTTCTGCAGTGCTGAGGAGGGTTAGGAAGTCAAGGCAACTGGTAAGAGAGCAGAAATAACGGGGTGGCTTTCACAGCACTGCATATTTTCACTCATAAGAAGGTCTCCATAGCATCGCAGAAGTTCAAGTACTTTTTGCACAGGACAAAAAAGATCATCCACTGGCCTCAGGTACACATTTAAGACATGGGAGCCAGGCTTACAACAGAACTGAGCCGTTTCCTACAAATGCAGACACCCCTCCCTGCTGTTGCTGGAGCTGGTGAAATGAATATTGAGGTTTCTGCACCCATAAAGAGTGGAAGCAAAGTAACAGTGTCTCAGGACATCGCAGGAAAAAAAGAAATAATTATTGACCACTTCCTCTAGATTGTAAAGCACTTGGGAATAACTATCTGGGCCAGAAGATAAAAGGGAAGACTAATCAGCACAACCATGACAAAGAACTCCAGCAACCATCATTTCCTTCCTTTTTGCCTCACTTAGCATGCCAGTATTTCCACTTATGACTGGCATAAACGTAAGGTGAAGGCTAACTTCAAATTAAACTCAGCTGAAAGAACTCCTAAATAGGAAAAAATAAAATAAAATGTCAATAGCTCCAGGGGCTAAGAAGGAAGATCAGGTTTGTGTAGAGACATCAGCAGCACTGCAAAGGCAGGAGCCCAAAGACAGTGAGCACAGCACTGTCAGAGAGGCCAGGGCTGCCACCGCCACGGGACCCTGGGACGCTGCCCCTGCAGCCACCACCGCAGCCCGGCTGATGCTGCTACTTCAGCCTGACAGGCGCTGAGCAGAAACAGGATTACCACAAGATGAACAAAGCCGACACGGTTTCCCAAATCTAATTTGACAGGTAGTATCTTCCCTGAATTGGAGCTACTGACAAGTTTTTTCTCCCGAAGAAAGGAAAATCTGGGGACAGTGATTTGTTTCAGCTAGAATTTATAATTATAAAAGGCAAGTGCAGCCCAGCGCTCCTGTGACACTTCATGAAGATGCTGAGAAACACCAGAGACTTTAGCAACAAATGAGCGGCACTGCTGGGAGTTCAAAAGGCACATTTCACCAATTCTGTCAGCAATAAATTGAGAACCCAAAGGTGGAGAAGCAGCTGAAGGTTTCAGCAGGATGCTGCTGGCAGTAGATGCCTTTGATGACCAAGCATAATAAATAGACCAAGAGAAATTAAGCAGAAGGCAAGCACGGAGACAGATTTGTTATCTGTTACCTACAGGGTAGAAGAAGAAAAAAAATAAATCCATTCCAACTTCTCAATATGAATGATTTCTTAGTCTGAGACAGGATACTTTGTACCTCTGCAAAATCCGTTAGGTTAGAGATAAATCAAGGTCCTGTGGCCTACGGCAGAACTGGAGCTGCTTCGGACCGAAACGCCAGGTCAGCCATCTGTCACTGTGGGGCGCAGACACGGTGGCACGGTTCCTTACTCCCCGTGCCCGTCCCACCCCTAAGAGGTGACTTTGTTCCACAGACGGGTGCGTTAGGCCAGGCAAGGGGCTGGAGGGGAGCCACGTGCGGACCAGGTGGTACGAGGCCACCTGAGTGTGCCAGGACCACCGGGGCAGCGCAGGAGGTCTGCGTGGGGCTGGGGGTCCGAGCCGTGCGGCCGCCCCGCGTACCTTGCCCACCGCAGCCCCGCAGCTCGCCCTGTGCCCGGCTCTGCTTGCAGCCACAGCACCATGTTCTACACCCAGAGACGGCTCAGCCACCACCGAACACAACCCTGGAGTAAGACAGCGACCCACACAGGGTGTAGGGACCTGTGAAGACAAACCCTATGCATCAGCTTCCCAACAACCGATTCCTGACTAATCCTCAGAACTCGGAGCACCACGCTTCAACGCTCCTCATGATGTTGCAGCCGTACTGCCTCAGCTGTGGTATCTGGGAGCACCAGTGCAGGCTGCCCTTGTTTTTAAAAATAATATGCTAGAAGGGGAAACTCCTCTGCCGGGAGTCACTCATTCAGTGAGGAGTCTGACCTTGCCTGACACCATCCGTCAGCAATGGAGGGGTAAGTACACAGCGCAGGGAAGGTCTCCGACGCTCCATCCATACCAGAAAGTCTCTTACCAAGCGCCCAATCACACCTGCTCAGACGTGGAAGACAAGGAGGCTTCCCACTGACCCTCGCAGGCCCAGCACCGACAGTTTCAGAGTCAACAGAGTTGCTTTCCTTGCGTACATATTTACTCACTGGCAAGACAGAAAGCTATGAATATTCAATAAGCCAAAGTATTAGCACAAAAAAAGTTACTGTTTCCCAACAGGTCCGCTGAAAGCAAGCACTGCTGTTTGATGAGGCGAAACAACTCATTAGACTCCCCGGGATCCATCCGGATGGGCAGCCAAAGGTGCTTGGCTGCTGGAAATTCTGCTGCTAAAGCATCTGATATGAGACGCACTTCAGGGGCCATCTAGGTTATACGCTTTGGCAGCGGCCACAATGCTTCAAAGTTGGGCAGTTACTCATATAAACATAATTTGGATCACTTAAAGCCTTCCCCTCCTCTTTTCCCTTTCTGTTTTTCCCCCAGAGGGATGAAACCAAGACCCAGTTTGGAAAGGGAAGCTGGCTGTTAATAGATCACACCAGGAAGCTTCAAGAACATCATTATCTGAAATTATTTAACAGTTAAACAGTACATGGAATTCAGATTATTTTCAGTTCTTCTCCTGAGCACCTTCCCTTTGAGCAGAAGGCTCAACAAACCCAAAATCACAAACCCGGCCACTGTTTCCCAAGCTGCAACTTCCAGCTTGCGGCAAAGCCAACTGCTCCTGATGGCAAGTAGCCCACGGCGAATCCCGGACAGACACACAGCCGAACCCTCCACGCGCCTTCATTCCTCCTCCTGGAATCTGAATTCCAGACCAGCGTGGGGGTTGTGTTGTTTTGTTTTATTTGGGGGGTGGGTGGGTCAGTTTTGGATGGTTAATCCCAGAATCTAGTCCAAAACTGTCTCCGTCTCCCAACTCAGCAGAAGACACCGGCACCGTCCTCCCAAGAGAAGCGCCGAAAAGTCAATCGCTGCCATGGCAGCCAGCGTGCCAGATCGCCACGGCTCTCTGCTGCCGCTGGGGATGATCACAACGATTTCCCATTCCCTTCAGGTCAGTGGGCTTGACAATACCGGGACAACCACGAGATTCAACAGTAAAATCATTTGTCAGGCTGTGGCTGGTTTGATTATTCCCTTGCCTTCCTCCCAATACATCACTGTCCAATATGACAGAGGGTGGACAAGGATCCTGCTGGTTGAATTTGTCTGGGGTTTTGTGGTTGGGTTTTTTTTTGGCTCATTGCCTACATTTTTACCATGAAAAATCAGAGCACAGCGCTGTTTCACGCATCCCCCGTTAAAGGGTTTTTTCTAACACCTGAGAAATGTTCAGTTGCGTTTAAGAAAAGCGTGTGGTTTGTGTGGAATAAAAAAGCATGCATCTCACACGATGAAGAGAAAGCAGCAGCAGCAAGCAGGTGTCAACCTCAACAATTCTTTTAAGCAAAGGAAAGAGAAAAAGGAGCGATGAGATGAAAACAACTGACGCTGCGATGGTAAATCACCCTTCGCTGTCCGTGGCGGCGGCACCGCTGTGGTACCCAACTCAATTAGGAATGGAAACGGATGCCTGCTGGCCTCGCGTGGAACAAGCAAACCTCCCCGACCAGACATTTAAGATTTGTGTCCCAAAATTTCTGGAGAAGAATTTAATCAAATTAAAAGATAATGCCATAACATACTTAGCCTTTGAAACGTAATGACGAGGTAATAAATCACACAAAATGCAACTGCAAACGCGGATCTAAGACAAAAGGCGATTCCCTGAGAGCACCATCCATCTCAGACCATTCCATAGGTTTCCTGAGCATGTACAAGCCAAAACGTGTGTTACCTACCATGCTAAAACCAAAGAGCAGATCAAAGACGCCCTTGTGACAGCTCCACAGAGCCATAAAGCCAGGACACCGTCCACTCCACAAGCAGTGCCACCAGGTACGAGCGAGCTGTGACAAACTGGGGTGGGGGTGGGAATTACATGTTAAATTGGGAATCAGCAAACCATTACAGAAAAGGTTTAACAACAGAAGTCTGAAGGTCAACGCCTGCTCTTCCACGTCACCCCCCTTAAAGGGCGACGATGGCCAGGAGGGTCCATCCCCGCGCCCTGGGCTGCCTTAGGAAGCCTGCCCAGCCTGGAATTAACGCCTCTGCCATGCGGGGTGGCAGCAGACGGGGAGGGATGGAGGGTCACGCTCCTTTCAGCCCCTCCTAACGGAGTCACCGCTGAGCCAAGGAACAAGGGACAGTTTCCCTGTCGCAGACACTCCGAGTCAAAAAGGGCTCGACAGAACTCTGAATGACCACCTCGCTCACAAAAACTTCTGCAGAAATATAAATCTGATACAAACGGCTCCTCAAAGCCACAAACCAGCTTTTTTGTCATCGTCTTAAATGCAACAACTCTAAAATGTGGGTCAATTTCTGCTTTCACTTCAACAAAGTCATCTTACAGAATCTGAAGGCCTTCTTCAGCAAAACAAAGAATGTAATTTCCAAAAAAAAAAGCTCTCCAGAAGCTTAAAGCTTTACTACATCCTTGCTATCACCACCTCCCTCAAAAGATACCCACCACCCAGTTCTTCCTGCTCCTGACTGGAAGTGAAAACGCCTGGAGCGCATCCCCCATACACTGGTCACACGGCGAGATGCCCAAAGCCAAGATCCCGAAGATCCCGGTGGGAGAGGCCATGCGGTGGCCAGTGGTTGCTCAGGAAACCTCCTCCCTGGCATGTGCTGAAATTTGCCCGAAGCCTTAAAATAAACATTTTAGCATTGAGCAAAATTTCATCTCTAGGCATCTCAAATTGAAATAATAATTTCTACATGCAGAGTAGATAATGTTCTCTCCTCATTGCTATTTAGTGTTTTAAACTGCCTTTAAGCGTATAATTAATTACATTACTTGTCAGGGATCACTTTACACACCACTCCACCTCCACTCAACTGCTAGGCTCTAGCACAGCTTCAGCCTTCTTTTTTTCCTTCTTTCAACTCTTATCATTCCTGGAGACGCTTGGGATTTAACACTGTGTGCTAACATCCTTCACAGGATCCGCACGTTTGAAAGAGGGTTAAAAAAAGCCTAACGCCGAAGAAAGGAGTTGTATTTCCTTGGCAAACCGATCACAGACAGCGCCTGCGGGCTTTGCCGCGGAGTGGGGCTCAGCCCCTCTCCCTCCATCAGGAAAGGATGCGCCCAGACTCAGAGTCCTCTGGTCCCCGTGAGCTGTCCCGATCTTTGTGGTTCTTTACCCAAGGATGCTTCCCCAGCCCAGCTCTCCATCTCCTGAGCTCCTCTAATCCAGCCCTGGACCCAGCAAACCCTCCAGCCCTCACGCCACCGCTGTTTTCACAGCGGGAACCACAAATCCAGGTGGGTGAAGCATAATCCAGTTCTGCCGCAGGAGACGAGTCAACGTCCACGGGTTGAGAGCTGGGCAGCGCCTCACCGCAGCTCTGCGTGGGGCAAGAACCAGCATCGTGTCGGTGGGCAAAGCCCCCCAGTATCCCCGAGCCCAGCCATCCGCCCAGCCCAGCAAGGGGAGGAGCTGCAGCACTGCAAGGAGAACACGCGCACGCCACCAACCTCCGCGCAGCATCAGGAGCCCTTCCCCAGGCTCCCTCCGCCCCGGCAGCCCAGCTGGGCTCTGCAGAAGCTTCCCAGTGAGAGGTGGTCCTGGGCACCTTGAAGCCCCCCCCTCACTGAGAGCCAGCGCCGTGCACCAGAGGGTACCACCACAGCCCTCTCCCTCTTCCTCACTCCCTAACGATGCTTCATGTTTCTTTAACGACGCTTCAAGGCAGTAGGAAACTACACCTTTCCTTTCAGATCCCTACGCTATCAGTGTATTCAGCAAGAGAAGGAGATCAAAAAGGAGAAAAAAAATAAGGGGGGGATGAAAAAAAAAATAATAATCACAGGTTCCATTGCCAGAGCCCGCTCCTGGGCTTGGCAAGAGTCCTGCCCTTCGGAACACCCTGGCATGCGAAGCCGGGGCAGGCGGAGCCGCACGTGCAAGCACGCCTGCAAGACATAACACAAGACATAGGAATGTGGAATTTATGCTTTTTAAGCCAAATTTACAATTCAATTATAATTCTCTGTGGATGCAATCATAATAAGTTTATAATTATTAACAATTATAAACATGACAGTAGAAGCTATTTAGTTAGAAGAAGAAAGGGCTGCAACAGCAAAATTTTAATTGTAATTCATGATGACTGAAAAAGCAGCAGCAATTTCACAGCAACCATGGCCTCAAAGGAGGCATTTCCAAGCACAGGGACTGGCTTTTCTTTTCTAAGACAACTCCTCTTTCAAACACAATACATTAAAGAAAGCCCACATTCAAAATTTGGACAACATTCAATTAATTCCTCCAATTGTGAGTACTTTGAAAGCTCACCATCCACAGAAATAAAAGATCCCCTGATTTCAGAGCATCATTTATTAATATGACCTTTTCTACCGTAGCTACAGATTCAGGAGGCAGATGTCGCCAAGTTACATGACATCTCAAAACAGCCAGCATCCTTGTACCCCATCCAAGGCCTGTACTGAACACGGGTCCCTCTGGTTCATAAACTAGGGAAAGCCAGGGGAGGAAACTCGCAGATTGAGCAAAAAAAATGCACTGCAATGCTTGCTGCTGCTGCTGCTTGAAGCCGGTGCCGGTCCCAGCCTCGTGTGAGGGCAGCACCTCCACAGCCTCCAGCCGGCTGCTGCTTCCAAGTTGGGAAGAATCTGGGAACGCAGCTACAGAAAGCTTTAACAGCGCTCGCACATCTGCACCAGCTCTGCCTGAGCTCGAAGGTATTTATGCAACTGCCTGCCCCCACCAAGAGACGCACACGGGGTTAAGCCAGGGAGGGAGCAACCCGCTTCTATTTATGCTTCAACCAGAGGCCTCTAGCAAGATGTATACTTTTAAGAGCAATTACTACAGGATATATAAATTAAATTCCTTTTTAAAAAAAAAAAGCAATATTCTTGGATGCAGGTTAACAAGATCACGTAGTTTTGCATTAGTTGATTTAATGATATTTCTGCAATGTGGTTTTATTCCAGTTTCTCTGAAGACCAGCATTAAAAATTAAATTTAAAGCGGTCTGTTTATTGGATCATTTTTATCTTTTCAAAAGCAACTCTCTAGATGTTCTAAATTATTCTGAGGGCAAAGCAGCCACACACAAAATTGCAAGTAACCAACAGAAATGGGTATAAATTAGAAACCAATACTTATTCAAGTTTCCAAGTCAATGAAACTCGGCTGGGGAAGGTCTAGTCAACCATCTAGAGAAAGGAGCCGTACGACATTTAACAATACTTTGGGGGCCGGGGTTGCCCGTTCCCCCTCTCAGCGCAGAGCCTTTGCATGCAGCTTACCGGGGCAGTATGCATCAACGTCCAGTTTCTGGGCTGAAGAAAGTGTTGGTGAGCCAAGCTCTGACTCTGGGATTCGAGGGCTCTCAACAAACTTTGCTTTCCTCAAAGGGGCTAAAGAGAAGGAGGGGGAGAGAGAAAGAGAGGTCATGAGTAAGGGAAATAGCAAGCAACAGATGGAAGCACTTAACTAAACGACACTGTCAGACTCATATCAGGTTACCCCCCCCCCCCCCTTTTTTTTTTTTGCCAGGAAAAAAAAATTATCTGCATTCTTTACATAGGAGGTGGCTCTTGTTAAAACTGTAGCGATTTATTTTTTTTATAGGAAGCAAATGGGCCTGGATTCAGCAACTGTAGAAATCACAGAGGTACACAGAGCCCATCACCATTTAAAATATTTAACTATAAGTATCTAAAATGAACACACAAGTTTTATGTTCGGCAATTGTTTCCTTCGAACATAAAATTTCAATTTCAAAACATTCTGAATGTCTGACCAAACATATCTGGTGTTTGACACCAGATAACAAAGCTATTGCTGTCCAAGACAAAAAACAAGCACTCCACTTTCATCCTTGCAAATCCAGAAAAGATTCAGGAGAAATAAAGAACAGGGAAAAGGTAAAACTGTAACAAAGCAGCGCTGACCACCAATGCTAGAGAAGTGGGATTTTCCCATGTTTTAAACAGTCTGAACTCAAAGACACAAAGTGCAACATTTGTTTGTAATAAAATAATTACTAAACCACTTTTGTTAATAAAAAGTTTTTAAACAGATATTTCTACCAGACCAGAGAATCAAAGCTAGCGAATAAGTTATATGCAGAGATTATTATATTGCATTTTGAAGTTAAACTCACATGCCCATGGAAGTGAAAGGCTAATTTGAAAAGCCCCCTGCAGTGGTTCAGCACGCCTAGTGCCTCTCCCAGCACAATAGCCCTGACTCACATCACTGATATTTATAGCTGTCTGTCCTGCAAATTAAATTTAGGAGCTGAAACTGAAGATGGGACACACACACGTTTGTTCTCGTGCATCTCTTGCAATAAAAGCCCCCCCTGGCCAGCGGTGACCCCGGCGGCAGCAATCCATCTCCAGCCAGCCAGGAGCCTGCGCAGGCTGCTGGCCCCACAGCCGGGGGGGGCTCGGCCAGGAGAGACCAGAGAGGCTGCACACAACCCGCTCGCCCATAAACAATTGCTGGAATTTTTCAAAAAGGGGTGGGAAAACCAGAAATAAAGGTCAGGGTATGTTTTTCCCATAGGAAGTCCCTGTGAAGCAGAATAGAGGCAAGGAATGAGCCACCTGCCCCAGAATAGGTGCTAAATCAACACCCTCCTGCCTTCGCCCGGGATCCACCCCAGGAGACGTGGGAGATGAGGGATAAAGGTGCCACATGCTGCCACTTCGCACAGGCAAGCGCTGGGCGAGCACCGGCTCCATCACCGCATCCCCGAGCATGCAGGGGCAGCGCGGCGCTGAGCCTGGCAGCCGGTGCTGAGCCTGGCCTGAACCCCCATCTCCCCCTGGCCCCACCGCCATCCCACCGGCACAGGGACCCGCGGGCGCGCAGCCTGGCTCCGACACAACCTTGATGCCACACGCCACGAGCCAGGGGTCACCTGCACAACCCCCCGAGGCACACACCGGCGACCCGCCAGCCGCCGTTAAAAGAATTATTCAGTGATGGTCTTGTGCCAGATACTGATGTAATGAAAACATGTAAATATTGAGAAGATTATAACTATGGCATGGAAGTTGTTTAGAATAATAATTCTGCACAGGCCAACCTACTAAATATTTCATTTGCGATTACATTTTGAACATCTGCTGTAATACATTCATTCCCAATGTTTTACCACGGCCCCAGGAACAGTCATTTCTATAATACGTATTAGAAATAGCTCATCTTTTCTTTCCTTATCATTCCTGGCTAACGCTAGACCCATATATCACCCGATGCGACACTTGGCAATGCTCATTTTATCCTGAAATACAGAACCAACAGGATTTTTGTAGTTAAAGAGGTGCCAACGACTGCAGCAGGATTGCCACCAGAAGGTACAGCGCTAAAGATTATTGGAGTTACTAACCCAAAGAGGAAGAAGTAATTGAAAAGAACCCAACGAGAGGGCTGACGGTAGCAACTCCAGCGCTTTCTGGGCAGACCTGGAAGTCTGCGGAGGGTGCAGAACCCACATGTTTTGACAGACCAGCACCCAACGGGTCGGCTCTCATCTGGACGGAATGAATACGGCATCTCCCATTCCAGTGTGGGTTTTAGTCCTGCATCTCTTCTGGATGTTCTCTGCTCCTCACCGAGGAGCTGACCCCATCGCCAGATTAATTCCTGCCTTCTCCACACACCTGAGCTACAACAGCAGAAGCGATCGCTCGCGGATTCACCATGCCGAGCCAACAGCTCTTCTTCGGAGGGCCAGGAAGAACTGCCCGCTAACAGCGCGGTGAATTCGCCATGTACCGCAAGTGCAGTCATATACATCACTGTACAGGTATTTATATTTTTGTTCCCTGGAAAGCATGACTTCAGTCTTAAGAACACGTTACCACCCAACGAGATCCACTATGTCAACATGACTTAAGAGACAGCCGTTTACTTTAAAAGCCTCACGTCAACACAATCTTCCCGGTGTAACTGCACATCGGGAAAAAGCCACAGAGAAACAGTTTATTTCAGGTATTCTGAACCTGAAAAAGACAGAGAGTCCTCCTAACTCACGTGTAACCCAATGACGTGAACAGCAGATTTTCACATACGAAAATTGAGCACTCCTGACTCCCGTCCAAATGAAGATTATCCTGACAGATTCACATTTGGGCATTAGTCTTCTACCGGAATAAATAACAAATGGAAATGCCATAAATTCGGAAATCTGTTTTGCCATTCTTTAGCCAAATGTTAAAGGAGAATGTTGATCTTTTTGTAAAAGTGACTTTTCATGCGCAACAGTTTGCCTAGGACCTGAACGTCCTCCCGTGAGCACAGGCAAACCTTATGACCAAAGTCACGGGATAAGCATTTGGCACATACTATAAAAACTAACAAAAGCATGAAAAACTTATTTGAAGTATTCTATACCTGCCTCAGTCCGTTAGGTCTCTTATTTCTGTAAGATTTTCTGTACAAAACAAACGGACTCTAGGCATTAACCAGCATCAGAACAGCCTTTCCTGTTACACAACTGCAGGTTTTTGAGCAGAGAACAGTACTGCTTCCAAAAACACTGGGGGGAAAGACAGAATATTTGCAATAACCAGTTATAAAACTATAAATAATTAAAGGAAGATGGCTGTAGTTAGTAATGCTGTCTTTCTAGAACTACAAAATGCACCTTAAATTCAGAAAACCCCACTGATTACACATAGCTTGAAGCCCCAAGGTCATCACTTGGGTCCCTGGGCTGGTCCTGGTCCCCAGGGCTCGGTGACACATGGGACGCTGCTGTCACACGGGAACTGACTTGCTACTGCTCATGTAGCAACTTATATTTAAATGGTTAGAGCAGTTATTTAAAAAAAGAATAGTGCTCATTGTTCGGGCTAGTTCCTGCAGTTCTTCCTGAGATTAATCCCCACCAGCATCCAAGCCAGCAGAGCGAACCTGAAAATCCTTCCTTCAGCACCAATAAAATTCTTGTTCAACTTTGACAGCAACTTTTCCTGTGCAAGAAAAGCAATGCTAATTCCAGGGTAGGAATTAACCACATAATGCATAACAATTACCAGGGCAAGCATTCAGGAAGTTTAATTAGATGGCTCATTTATGACACTTTCTGTAGCAGGTGGTCTATCTTCCAGTGAGGACAGCGATATAAATCATTTCTTTCCTGGCTTTCGTGCTGCTGCTTCTTAATGCCCACACAGACACTGTAGGCACTATACTGTCACCAGTGGCTGAGGGCTTCAAGACAGGAATATAAAACAGTTTAAAAACTGTATATAATGTATTTTTTGGAAAAACATACATTTGAGAGCAACTGCTCTTCCAAAAAGGAAGAATTCCATTATCCTGGTTTTGGGATTGCCTGTGGATTACGAACCCGTTGGCAGCTGCTTACACCAGAGGAGCGAGCAATGGAAGCCACGAGCTGATAAAATCCAGAGACCCCTGAGCCCCCACAAGGCTCCTTCACCAGCAGAGATGGGAGATGCTCCATTTTCTGACAGAGGAGAAACAGCCTCGTCACCCAGCTCTGTAGCCAGGTGGGAATCAAAAGGCACGCGACAGCGAACGCTTATTCTGAGCAGACGCACAGGGCTGCAATCAAGCCCCGTTAAAACGAACACCAGGGAAAACCCATTAGGAGGGGCTGCCGTGCCAGGCGCCCCGCAGGCTGGCTTTGTCAGCCTCTTTGAAACAGAGGTCCAGAGTGGTCGGGAAGCATGCCCACCTAAGGAACAGCAGCCATCACAGCCCAACTCGTAATATTCCTTGGGCCTGCACGCTCAGCCGTGTCACCATTGAGGCTCTTGTTCCAGAGGCTGGAAGGAGCCGCCTGGGAGCACCACGGCCCCTCTGACACGGCAAACACCGACACGGCAAACACCTCAAACTGATGCTTCATCCTCCTGTACACCACACAGGGCGCCAGGATCAATTTTGGTGCTGTTTGTGATTGACACCAAGTGTCTAATCTACTACCACATAAAAATAAACTAAAGAAAAACCAGGATGTGTTTATTCTTTCAGAGTAATCATTTTATCTTTATTAGCATTGTGTTCTAGTTCAGCCCACTGAGCTTCCTAATTCTATTGCATTTTCTACGTTACCATTTCATTGCCACGTAATTTATAGATGAATTAGTATTTTAATTAAAAAAAAGGTTTTCTTTAGATTAAAAGGCATTGATAAAAGGAAATTATCATGGATTAGCAAAAGCCTTCATCTACTAAATTAAGTTTCAGTTCTGAAAGAAATGTTTCACTAAAAAAGGGTTATTAACATCTAATGACCTAATTGAATAAAGCGGTTTTTTTCAGGCCGTTATTTCAGTAGATCTGAATTCATTCCATGGATTGACTGCAATATATATACACCTATACCTGTGTGTATACAGCCCTAGAGATAAAGGAGAAAGCGATCTATCGAGGGACCAGGAGGATGCTGGAGGAGACAGGAACGCTTCCTCCCTCACACGAGCGATGGACTGACCAGCCCGGGGCACCTGGGCGCCGTTCCTGGTCCGGGCTCCCTCCAAGCATCAGAGGAACGTACAGTACGGCGCCCCGAACGGCATTAACACAGACCACTGCAGGATTTTATCGTGTCAACTCGCACCCCTCATCGTTCTAAACACCAATGTGGCCCGGTCACCCGCCTGGGCCCCGACACGCTGTGCCGGGGCAGGTCCCAGGCAGAGGCTGCCTCCACATCAGCTTTTCCCCCAGTTTTGCCTCTCTCCACCTCACGCACACGAGTACAGCTGGACTTCAACCATGCCTTGAACCCTCCTCTGCCAGAAGAGGCTGAACTAACGAAACTGGCTAGTTTTGGGTAAAACCAGCGGGTTTGTCCCGGGCTAGAGAGGTGAAAGGCTGCCACGAATGATAACGAGAAAAAACCGTTCCATTTATTGCACACTCCTCTCTTGTGCCCAGCTCAGCTGAAGAAGAGCTGAATTTTGCACTTCAACAGTGTATTTTTAATATGGTCAGTGCAACATTTACGACAAATTGTATGCGGAGAGGACGCACGAGCTCGTACAAACCCTGCGCGAGCGGCGCAGCGCCTGAGCACCGACGCAAAGAGCAAACTTGGGGAGCTCGTCTGGAAAGAGCCGAAGTGGGCGCGTTGCACGTCGCCCGCTCCCCATCTTTAGTTAATAATGCTGGCTGTCGTGCCAAGGGCTGATTCACGTGCTGGAAGCTGCCCAATGGCTACGTAATGCTGCGGAGAGGAGACCTGATTGAAGTCTCCCTCGTACTAAAATGTTTTAAGTGCTGCAGTGCTATTGATCCATGGAGCTCCTGGAACAAATAACTGTCAGATTCAACACAGCTGGACTACACCCAGAACATGAGAGATGTAGCTTTCAGTGCTGCCTCTGATCCCAAGTGACTCCTTATTTTGCTGAGGTAAGGGCCATAAAAAGAGAAAATCACAGACCACATGATTATTTTTGCTGTGGCACTAAGATACCAGCTACATTTAACGAGGATTTTTAGGTTTTAAAAAAAAAAATCATTAAAATTAAAAATGTGTAATTACAGGTTAACATCCTTCTTCAGATAACACAGCGTTATTTTACAGAAAACATTGTCTAACAGTAACAGTTTCTTCCCTTCTGTTATTTGAGAGTATAAAAGGTTTTTAATCATGTTTTAAAGCCCCTCGCCTTCCACCACATGGTTATCACAGCACCGGGGGTAGGGCAGAACAGACAAGCAGGGAGAACAATGTGTTGTCTGGAAACATCCTACTTGTTCCAAAACTTTCAGCAAACTTGTTTAGTTTAGGTGATAAGGTCCTGAAACAAGAGAATTGAAGGAAATGAAGGTGGAAAGAGGAACTGAGGGAAAAAAAAGCAGGTAGAGATTGCAGCCAGCTGGTCATGGAAGCACAGCAATGGCAAAGGAGAGTTAAAATAAGCAACTATAAAAAACTGTTTGAATTTAAAATTTTTCCTTTAAACCGTAAGACATATGGAACATGAAGGTTTTACCTAATACTGCTTCTGAAAATGTTTTTGTAAAAATGAGGAATAACCTTCCCCAGAGGAGTGGATTCTGCAATCCCGTGGGACCACAGGGACCTACTAGAAAATTGTTTCACCCTCTGTCCCCCTCCAGACGAACGGCTCCGTACAAAGCACAGAATGTAAGGGCAAGCCACTGCAGCAATGTTACAAGATGTCCAGGGAGATCAGAAAGGAAGGAGCCTTCTGAACAAGTATTTTAATTAAACCAAATTATAACTCACCTTAAATTATTACAAACTCTCCCAAATAAAATCAAATAATTGATCAAAGTCAACTTCTGTATGAATAGGCACTCCTAATGAACTTTCAAGGGAGAAAATAACTGGATTTTGAAAGGCTTATATCTATCTTAAATACATACAGAACCAAATAATACAGATTTCTGCATGAAGTGTTTAATAAGGGTTAATACAATTATGTTTGCAACAAATTTGTGTATTCAGAAAGAAAATAATTTTGCCGGAAATACTAACCTGTACCCCACCTGCCCTTCCAGCAAAAACATATAGCTCAATTCCCATGCTGCTTATGACTGTGCAACTATTTTCTGTCACTTGGAGCAAACGGAATAGCAATTTGTTATCAAACTTATCACTGCGGGAGCTAACGGAGAGCAAACCAGCCCTCTCCCGGGTCAGCGCCAGCACTGGAGCTCTGGATGAGACCAGCCAGAGCATCCCAGCGTGAATCTGTTGAGCAGCTGTTGCCTGGAATACTCTGGCAAGCCTGTAGGAAGAAAGTTGCTCCTATTAATGATTCTAGAAAGAAAAAAACCACCTCTCTTTCCCTGTAGATAAGTTTATTTCCAACGTGGGCTGCCAAAAAGTCTTTATCCCTGTAGGGGAGACAGCTCTGAGGAGAAGCAAGTTATTTAATTAACATATCGACATGGCAGGAGGAGGATGTGGTACTTTCATCTTTCCATTCAAACTCGTCAAACTGCTTTTGACTCCTCGGAGCTGTGTCACAGTAGTAGACTCTTCCATGTCATTTCCCATCCAAAATGCTTATTTTCAGCATCTTCTAAAGTTTTTTAAAGTTGCCTCTTTTAGCAGAAATTCCTCATGTGTGACTCAAGGCAGAACCTTGTGTATGAGGGGAGGATGATGAAAGAAGAGAAGGGAATTCAGCATCACTTGCTCCTGCTTTCTAAGTCATCTTGTTATGAAAATAAGCAATATCCCCACTGACATTTTTCATACATTTCTGTTGCAGTCAGTTTTCCTTTTCAAGTTTCAGGCTTTGGTTATACTTTCAGAAAAAAAACCCCAAAAAAACCCAACAACCAACAACCACCACAACACAGAGTGAAAGAAGACCTGGGACTACAGGACGAAATCACATCATCAACATTTTAAGCCTACGTAAGATCTGCTCAAATACCCAAATGGCAGAAACAGGACAGGGGAGAGCTGGAGGGGAGAGCACTCCTCACCCCCCTCTCACATCCCTTTTCCCAACAGTTTTATTTCATTAAATGTTAAATTTAAAACAGATGAGAGGAGAATGCAACAAAACATGAGTGCTGTATCGCATTATTCCCATTCAATCTCCTACTGTCCTGGAGTTGTTCTTTCAGCAATTCAGTGACTCAAATATTGCACTGGCACTAAAAAAGAGAAAAACTGTGAAAGAGACACAGCTGTACTGTAAAGGACATCTGTTCTAAAGAAAGCAGGAAAGAGCTTGGTCACTTTAATCAAATTATAGGTAACCCCGTTACTTCGCTGTTTAGAAAGAAACCTTCACCATTGTTGAAACATAAAGCCCAACTCATCAAAACACAATGCTCAGATTTCAAGATAAATTTCACGAGAGAAATCAGAAACTAATTAAACAACCAGTGAGGCAAACATTTTCCTCTTTTCCGTAAGACTGATCTTGGGGGAAAAACACCTGGCTGCTGCCGTGTCCCCAGGAAGGGACTTCAGTTTTAGGGGGCTTTTTAAAATTGTGTATGTTGAACAAGTCAGGCAGTAGAAACATTAACACAGCTTAATCTATCTCAAGTCACTAGGAAAAAAGGAAATATGTTTAACTGAAGATTCTTCCCACCGAAGAAAAGAGCAAGCATAACATAACCACTTCCAAAATAAGGCTAATCTTTCTGGTAGCGTATGTCATCCTCTGTTGCACAGCTCTTCTCTCCATTTTTATCTACATGGAGATTCGACTACAATAACATCCCAATCACAACGAGTAGCTGTGAAGCCACACGAAGCATTCAGAACTGCTCTTCTCCTGCCCCACGCCGCCACCATTTTTCCCTAGTGCTTGCAACGCTCCCGGAGGGCTGCGGAGCCGGTGTGCACGTGCCTTGTGAGCTGCTGCCCTTCCCCTGCGAGCAGAGCATGGGGGTCACGGAGCTCAGAGCACCGGCTCCAGCAGCGAGCACCAGGCACCTGGGAAGGAGCACGGGAATGGGGACGGGAGCAGCCGGCACGGTCCCTGGCACCTCGCGATGCAGGGGCTTTGAGCCAGAGGCGTTATTCCCCAAAGCCCACAAAAAATGAATCTTCCATTAATGTAACCAGGCCCTTTTTGAGACAGATTCTCGGCATTCACAACATCTCGCGGCACAGCTTCTTACAAATTAACGACAGAGTTTGAAAAAACCACTTCCCAGTTTTGCACTGCTGACCTCATTTCTGAAAACTCAGGGAGACTCATGGAAAAATCAGCCTGGTTCCCCTCCGCACGGGCGGTGACTCTCCCAAAGACACGCCAACAGACTGGCGGGGCCTAACGCCGCCACGCAATACTCATGTGAACTTTCTCCTCGTATATGCTATTGATATATATATATATAATTAATATATATATTATATATATATTTTAAAAAAATACATATATTTATAATGGTGAGCATTAACCCTGTCCTCCAGACCAGCTGCTATTAACTTGCTTCATACAGACGTCGGGCCGACCCGTCGGTGGTGTTTCAGAGCCCTCTGTAGTACCTGATGCTGTAACAACCATCTTCCAGCCGCCTGGTGTTACAGAAGTCAGAAATGAGAGGTTACCTAGCACAGACAGTAATTCAGCATCCCTGAACACCTCCTGGTCCTCCTGTGTTGTCACACTTCGTTTTCATGACCTGCTCTACCACCCCAGACAGACACATCTCTCTGCCATTCCTTCTGTGCAGCATCTGCACCGACGAGGTCGGTACCCCGCTGCCCGTGATGCTGGGCTGCTCTGAATTCTACTGCTCCCCTGTTATTATAGCATTAAAAAAATTTAAGAACTGCACTAGGCTTGGAAGGGGTCTGAAAAAGAACGACAAAAAGGACTTATTCACTCTAGATGTTGCTGTGAGAAAGCTGTTGAAGTATTTCACAAGCAGCCAAGAACGATCAAAGGTAGGCATCAATTACACAGCCAAATTAAATGTGAACAGAAACGGCAGGGGCAAAGGCCAGGTGTAAGCTTAAGATGCACATCACCAAAATCTCATTCCTTCTCCCACCACGGCCTTAAGATCATAGCAAGACACCATAACCTTGGTAAGAGAGAAGGCTCAACCGCGCAACACCCCACCACTGCAAGCCCCAGGAACACCACGTTAAAGCACATGAGAGGCCAGATCCTGTTCGCTATACAGGACCCTTGTTTATGACCAGGACCGGATGGCAGAGAAGCAAATACGAATTCATTGCTTGAAAACAGCATTTCAAATGAAGGCAAAAGATGTGAAAAGATAAGGTGATGTTATTTCTGTGTCAGTCACTCAAATTTTGCTATGCTAAAAACTAATTTAGTTGGTTTAGCTGATAAAGGCAGACCTGTAATTACAGTGACATGTATGCATAAATGTTCAATTGATACAAAACTGTATTTAGGATCCATATTTCTTTGCTGGTAGGAGCTTCACTTACATCCATAAAATGAAGCTGCTTATCTGGCAAGACACAAGCCTGAATTAGCTGAACTTGTTTGTTAACACTTGAAAAAACTATTATGCTGTGTTTACACGGTGGTTTTTTACCCAAGGAAATTGCTACCATTCAACCACCTTTAGTTTTCGGTAATTTATTCTTTGCTTTTAAAATTTTTTATTTGCTTGTAGAGGTAAATATGCTGTTAGAACCTTCCGTTTTGAGAAGCGATGACTGCTCAGCAGCCTTGCCTTCCACAGAGGAAATGGGACAAGTAGACAGGGCGTACCTAAATGATTTAATTAAAATATCTAACGAACATGTGATTATTTGTGTGAACACAGAGAGATAAAAGCAGACCAACTGGACCTGCCTCTGCCAACGGTGCAGGCAGACACAGGAGAGCAACGCTGCTTGGGGTAACGGGATTTAAGCCCCAACAATCTCTTTGCCGGCTTCGGTGGCACGTGGGTCCTGCGGCAGCAGCGAGATGCCCCACGAAGGACCAGGTCCTGTCCAGCCCTTGAAGTGAAGATGAGGGTAACTTTGCCGGGCAGGCAGTGCTCTCAGTGCCCGTTTCTAAGCTGAAAGGAGCAACAGTCATGGCACACAACAAGGGCAGTGGCCATTTATTGAAAGAAACGCACCCATCTTGTGACTTCCCTTCAAAAATCATCTTCTTACCTAGACCTGTTTGCTTCCACGAGTGAGAAGGTAAAAAGAAAATGATAAAAGCAAGGATAAAAAATAACCTGTGCTCTCCTAAGCCTGGCTTCACCTTTGCAGAGAAAGACCTTGTAGAAGTTCCAAGTTCCAACTTTCCACAACTTGCAACGAGGAGCTGTGCTCCTCATCGCAGACATGCAGGACCACAACTACTCAAAGACCAGCCCGTAACTCAAGAGCAACACCTGGCCCAGCTCCGGCAGCCAGAGCATCGCTGGCGACACCGGCACGGCTGCTGCTCCGCCTCCCTTCGCCCAGCCATTTTGCTGCCCCCCCCCCGAACCGGTACAGCAGGGTGTTACAACGAAAGGACCAGAGACACGCTGCTCCTCGCTAGCTCCCGAGCGCATCATTTCCCACGCCGGCAGCCCCAGAACCAACCCTTGTTTCAGCCTGCCGCCCCCCGGCTGGCACCCACCCCGCTCCCCTCCGCCCCTGCTGCGCCCGCGTCCTCCCTTGGGCGCTCAGCTTTACCCTTTGGCAAACCAAGCGTTCTTTCCCCTCCTCTGAGTTGAAGCTTCATTTTTTTCCATCCACACTTTCTCCCCAGCCCGCTCTCCCAGGACCTGCCAGCTGCCCCATCCCCTCACAACGCTGATGCTCTCACCCTCCAGGCAGCCCCTCTCGTACCACCCCCCACCCCTCGCCATCCTCTTGCCCACCTTGACGGCTCCAAAGCAGCGCAGGGGCGGCCAGCCAGGCCCCCTGCCTCTACAGACCCCCTACAGGTCTGACACTTGGCACAAAAGACAGAGAGACAGAAATTCAACAGAAATGCTCCAAAACCGCTGCTGAGGCGAGAGGAAAAGCCCCCCGCGTCTGCCAGCGGGTGCCCTGGCCCTTGGCTCCTGCAGCACCCACCTGCCCCACACCCACCTCTGCCGGTGCCGCATCCCGGTGGCATCTGCCACCGCGGTTTGTGTGTTCACTGCTGGGGAGGAGGCTGTGACACCTTCCCCAGCCGACAGCTCCTACTGTCCACCATAACGGCATGGGCAACAGTCGGAATTCAACAGTTGGAACGCACAGGATTACAGCGCTCCTTGTCATTTATACAACGATAGGGTTGGGGGGGGGTTCAGAGGGAGACAGTCAACCGGTTTTGTTGAAGCTGATTTTTCTTTGCATTTAGTTTTTTTTAAAAAGTCACTGCTTTGTGCATAAATAAGTGGTTCTAGTAGAAACTCAGCTTGGCAAGAGGTTGGATTTACTGTCTTTTTGGTAGAGCTCCTTTCGATGTACATAATTTATATCACTGTTGCTCTTATGAACAAAGTGCTGGACAAGCTTATTCACCTCTTCAAACTGTTTCTAGAAATTTCAAAGCATGCCCTAGGAACAATTACAGAAAGCAAAGTGCTTAGTCATCTCCCCCCCCCCCCCCCCCGAAATAAAATGAAAAACGAAGATGCAAACCTTTGACAAAAGCTAAAGTTTAAATTCACTCAGAAATTCTCTGCAGTCATATACTCATTAAATACAAAACCTGGGAGTTCTAACAGGGGGGGAAAAAAAACCCACAAAACTTAAAACCATCAACTTGTTTAAATAAACTAAAGAAAGATTCTACCACTGAACAGGAAGAAAAGAGTAAGTCTTAATTCCTAAAGAAATAGGGTAGAGAGGAATCCGTATACAAAAAATTGGTCTGTGTTAGATTTATGGAGAAAACGCAGAGCAACACTGTAAAAGGATGAACCAGGCACAACCAGAAGAACACAGAGGAGCAAGCAGCAGCCTTGCACCTCTCACCTCAGCATGAGCTAGCGTGATACTCAAACACGCTGCTGAAAACAAAGGCACATAAACAAGTCTTTGTTTTCCCAAGAGGTGAAATTTAAAACACTGGGAGAGAGCAAAGTTAGGTTTCAATTAGCATCTGCTAATCCAGATTTACAAAAGCTGACCAACTC
The DNA here is from genome assembly GCF_023634155.1 of Falco peregrinus. Taxonomy (NCBI): domain Eukaryota; kingdom Metazoa; phylum Chordata; class Aves; order Falconiformes; family Falconidae; genus Falco; species Falco peregrinus. Next base: position 5,376,148 of record NC_073738.1, on the reverse strand, counting down.
GTTTCCTCTGCTGGCATTTTATGCTTTCTGACAGTGCAAAACAAAGGGCCCTAGAGCTTCAGAACAAACTTGACATGAAGCTACATTCTAACTGCATGATTATCATGCAATGAAATATTTATAGTGCAAAACCACTTACTTATGAAATCAAACTGTAACACAATGCTATACACTAAGTACTATTTTGACGCAAACATGAAAGTGGAAATTTAATCTTTGTGTGTATAAACAAATCAAACCTGCAATGTTTAGATGGTGATTGCATAGCAGCGCTGGGTCTCTGGCAATCAGAAAGAATGTTTCAGCACAACACTGTATTTATACATGCATAAGTGCCTTCCGTCCGAATATAAACTTTTAACAAATATCGTACGAGATAAAACTAAGCCCATGTGTTCTACAGCAGTCACTCCTTCGCTGGGAGACAACGCAGAGTCAGTCATCCTCATCTCCTTGGGCAACCTGCCCTCAGATTCAGCAGGCAGCAAGAATTTGCCTATTTTCCAGAGCAGTACCAGCAACAGGTACGGCTCCACATCACTCATTTGTCTTTTACAAAACACAAGAAAACAGAAAAGCTTTTAGAAGTGTTCTAACACTTCAAAAAGTTTTCATTTCCTATTGCCGTGCCTCTTTTCATAAAACCAGGCTTTCCCATCATTTGGGAACATGATTCCCAAAGCATCTTTTCTAACTGGGGGTGTGTGTGAGATCTTTTATAACTGGGGGGAGTGGAGGGAGGGGATAAGGAAATTATAATTGTGTGTTTAAAAAAACATCCTGAAGAACAATTGACTCTCAAGACGTAAAGTAGCTCCTGGTGAGGCACTGCTGTTAGACACAGAGCTCCTTGCAATGAGCCAGCAGGAACGCTTCCAAATCCCGTGTGGAACCAGGCGCTGGTGCTGCAACCTTCAGCCGAGCTGCCATCCACAGCCGCTCCGGAGTCCCGGCACCGCATGGGACCGAATCCTGTGGGAAGTGGCGCTTGGGCAGCCATCGCACATCCCCACCAAGCCGGGCTGTGACAGACATGGACCAGATCCGTGGGGTCAGCTACAACATGGTTTAATAAATGTACTGAACCAAATAAATATTGGAAATTAGAATATTTTTTTTTCCTTCAGTCAAAGTACCATTTCAAAGCAGTTTAGGTTACTTTGTTTTCTCCTTTCATTTAACTGCAGGACGTTTATTTGCTGACAGAACAAGCGCCCCTCTCCATGTGCAGTGTAAGAACCCCAGGCTGTGGCTCAACAGATGGGGTACTCTGTGAGCTTTTGGTTAAACTGCTAAAAAAGCTGATGCTGGAATAGAAAAGCAGCTCATTCAGAAATGTATATGCACAATATGTACTTGGAAATAAATCAAGAATCGTCTCTTGGTAACAAACAATATGTTACCTCTTAATGAAGTGCATGGAAGAGGGATGGGCTGTGCTATTGTGTATTTTGAGGTGCCAGGACCATTGGTAAAGGTTTCTGGCAAGAGAAGGCAGGCAGGTATACAGGAATACAGCCTGAATGTTGGCCAAAGACATCTTCAACAAAACCCCAAATCACATGCACGTGGTGAAATCGGCACTATATCCAGGAATGGAATTACACAGCCCCAACAGCTGCTCAGGGCAAGTCACTGCAGAGCAAGGAAAGGTACAGCAAGTGCCAAAGCAACGGCCCGGAGCCAACGATCAATCCCAAATCTCAACTTTCTGGCTGTTCTGGGCATTGGTCATGGACCTGGAATGAAAACCCAGCACACGCAGCTCTGCAACAAGTGGCCCCGTGCGGCAGGACCTGGCGAGCAGCAGTGTCACCACGGTGTGCCAGGGACTAACGGCCATCGGGCAAGCGACCCAACCCAACAATGTGGTGGGACCACGCAGGAGAGTTCCCAAAACGGGCTGTCCCACCACTGCAGAAGTAGGAAGGGCCGGGAAAGTGAGCGGCGCGGCTGGGGGCGAGGGCTCATTCCCAAAGCGCGCACCCGGCTCCAGGAGCAGGAGCGAGGGTGTAGCCAAGGGAAGAGCGATGGCCTGATTTAACTCCACAGGAGGCTTCCTACACCACCTCCTCTTGCTATAGAAATCTCTTAGCTATGTCTAAAAATTAAAATTCTCACACACCAGAAGTGTAATCGTGACAGATGCTCCATTTTGTGCAGCACCAGTGTGAAATAAGGACAGACTTCCAGCTCTGAGCTTCTGAAAAGCCACGGTGGTTCAGGGCTACTTTGTTTGCCTTTTTGATGCTCTCTGCGCGAAACGTAAACCTTTGGGGTTCTCCCTTTGGGCCTCCATACAAATCTCTGAAATGAAAAGCTCTTAACACCTTTCCCCAGCTCTAGAGCTGTGATGACACCTTTAGTCCATCCTCAGCAAGTCCAAGCAGTCCAACATAAAAAATAATCCTGGGGCAGAGCAAAGCGGGAAGGTTCGGCGTGCCTGGTGGGCAGGCAGCCCACGGTACACAAGCACCAGGGGAAGCGTGGGGGATTTTCGGCACCTCACTATTACAATTTCTGTTCTGTCAACATGGAAGGCAGCCGTGTGCCAAAACAAGCCAGCATAGGGCTCATCTTGTAAAGCAGCGATGGGGAAAATCCATGCTAAAACTGGTTAGTGACTTTCAAAAACCAATAAATATGACATGCCCATTTTTTTCCTTCCCTCCATTAAAAAATAAAAAATAAAAATAAGAGTTACATCCAAACTATCCTGAAATTAATGCAGAAACATCAAGAGTTTTGTCAGGTTTCCAACAAAAGAAAAGCCCCCAACACTGGATTTGGTTTAATCCAAAAAGTTATAAATAGACACACTTATTTATCTGTATAAATTTCAGGGACAGTTTTGGAACCCCAGAAACCTTAAGCAGGAAATTCACCGGTTTCACATCAAGCATTATGCTCGTTTAATAAAGATCAATGTACATATGTGGGTAGCACAGAGACACGTTCATCCACCTGTTTTATTTCTGCAAGCCCAGTTGGTTTCCATTTAAGTATATGCCTGTCAAAACAAATCGCAAGTCCAAAAATAATCAATGAAGCACCCCAAAAATGGATAGTAAGAATTGACACAATAGGAAAAAAATATTCAGCATACATCTTTGGAAACGACAGAGGATCCTCCTCCTCCAGCAGCTTTCATTGCTGGAGGCATTGGGCTTTGCCACACTGGAGTACAAGACAGGACTGAAAAACGCAAGTGCCAAAACCACGGTGAAATGCTGCTTGCATGTGTGTTTTCCATCATTTTTTTACAAAGGGACAACTCCGTAATTCCGACAAAAAGCAAGTTTTCTACTTCTTAAACCTCTGGATAGCCACAGATTGCAAGGCATCAGGGAAAATTAATTACGCCCAGAAAAAAAAAAAACACGTTATGCATCTCGAAACCTCCCTGCAGCTCACGGCACTTTACAGATAACTCGGTCCTTGTCGGTGCTGAGCAGTTCAGAGATGCAGGAGTGGGCCTCCAACCAGCCTCCACTCCACAGGAAAAACGGGAGTCTCGGATCACTGTCATGCTGACAGCGTGACAGCTCAGGAAAGCAATAAAAAGAAATGTAAGCATACCGCAAACAGCGTGATATAAAAATACCTAAAAAGGATGAAGGTCTGTCCTGACACTAACAATGTGAAACACAACATCCCTCAAAAATTAGATGCAACATGAGCAATAGGCACTTGAATAGCTTTTCCTTAAATAATACCTTGAAAAGGATTGCTTATATATTTGTATTTATCCTAATAACACTGAATTAAAAATCTCATTCTTTTAGCGAGAAGTTAATATATCTCCGCTTCATCACACAGGGGTTTTATACTCCACTCAAACCTAATTTGTGGTCATTTTGCAATACAAAAGGAAAACCTTATCTCAACGCCATTGTTCTAAAATGTTAAAAACAAAACACTCTTGATATCTGTATTAAACTCGCTCCTCAGCAGTTCTATTTTAGCAGTGCTGAGAAGAGGGATTTTTTTCACTCCACATTCATTTTACATTTTGTACGTGAAACTCTGCACACCCTAGCAAGCAGGTGACAAACTCCGATTATGTAAAAGTGTTGCAACAACAACTGAAAGAAAAATAAGCCAAGCAGCATAACCCTCACCGACACTAAGAACCTACTAATAATGGCTTCCTTGTCAACTAGGAGCATCAGAACCCCTGAGCCTACGTTGATTTTCGGCGGAGTTAAAGAGGCCGCGGAGCACCTAACGCGATTTAAATCAAAGTCCACGCAAGACACATTGTCCGAATACTCACGAGGCTTTGTTTTCTCTCCCCATCACCTGGGCGCGGGCAGCCGTGCAGCAGGAGGGCAGCAAGCCGCGGAATTCAGGGGCAGCGACGCCTGGAGCACAGCACCCCCCGGCAGAGCCTCCCCTGGCACCCACCTCTCCCCAGCACCAGCTCCATACTGCTGCTCCCCACGTCAGGATGATGTTACAGGTGACACCTCCTGCTGCTGATGTCAGGCTCGGCTCCCGAAAGCACAGCCAGCATCTCCCCGCAGTGCCAGCTGCCCCAAACGAGCATCACTCCTGCATCTTCTGTCCCCAGGGAGCGGGCACGGAGAGGGGTTCGGAAAGGCTCCCAAACACGGAGCGCGCTCTCGACATTAAAGAGCCTTTCCTTCCAGAACGCTGCAGCAAATGCAGGCTGTACGCCTCCCTGGGGGGGGTGTGTGAAGTATTTTTACAGTTTCTTTCTATGGCGCAGTTTAATTTGCTCTTTTGTTAGAGCAAACTGGGGAAAGAAGAGGTAAATAATGGTGCAGACACCGGAGTGAATGATTCACTGATGCTCTCCTGAACATTTCGGAGTAAGCCAAGGGGCTAGCGATGCAGCCCAGGACCAGAGCTGATGAATGGTGCAGTGCTGCTGTTGTCATGGCAACCAAGAGAGGAAAAAAAAAAGCAGCGCCATATAAGGAGTTGTGACATGGATTCTGGGAACAATTTATACTAAAAGCCCTCGGATGCTTTAAAGCAGCAGCATCCCCTTCCCACTTGGATACAGGTTTCATTGTTCAGGCTGAAGCAGTTGGCACAAGTCGCCGCACGCACAGTCGCAGCAATCCCAGACGGGTTTGCATTGGCGGCGTTGTACCAAAACACAACGAAACCACACGATTTTGCAGCATTTTCAAATAACTGAAATCGAGATAATCGAAATTCTTAAGTAAGAAAAATGGCAGGCCGCTAACAACGACCCAAACCAACCCCTGGGAAAAATGAGGGCACCAAGGAGACCCACAGGTACCCTGCAGGTCCGTGCAGGTGAGATGCTGTGTCTGCCTGAGATGAACCAAACTGCAGCACCATCAGGTGGCTGAGTGTCTGAGCGGCAGTGCCACCGACCAGAGACCCAGCCACTCCTCCTGGAGGCAGGAAAATAGTCCCAAATTCACCTGCAGGCCAGTCACCGTTGGCAACTGAGGCTGGCAGTGCCCCTAAAGCATCTCCAGACAAAGCAGTGGGGTGAAAGCCAGCCCCTACATAGAGCTGCCATAGCAAGCTACAAACGAGACAAGGTTTACATCCCATGCTGTAACACCGAGAGAGCAAACCACGTCATTTCACACAGTCATCATCAGGCGTTTTTCACTGAATGCACGCGCTGCAATAGACAGTACTCCGCGATCAGGAGCATGGCAACTATTTCACCAAAAGCCGACACAACACCGTAGTTCTGAAGTCTCTGCTCAGAATCAACTTCTGAACTTTTAAGAAATCCTGTCTGTGGATTCCCCTAGTGTATCTGAACAAATGGACTAGCAGGGCCAGCTCCCCTCCTGCGCGCACACTCAAAGCAAGAGCCTCACCAGCCCTCACCTCCACGTCCAGCTGAGTGACTGCATTAGTTTCCAGAGAATAAGAGGTCCCAGAGGGCTGCAATTATTAATCTGGGTTTGTCACCATTAAACAAGAAACAAACTTTTCAAGCACAGAGATCTCAGGTTGTTTACTCCCACAATTCCAATTAACATCAAGAATATTTAACCATCTGCTGAAGATACAGAGAAGGAAGAAGACAGAATCCCATGGCTACTCCCAAGAGATACCGAGGCGGGTGCCGAGGGACAGGGTGACGCGAAGACCCCAGCACTACAAATGACAGGGTGATGGTGGCACAGGGGACACTGCCCATGGGTGTCCCCAGCCCGGCTGGAACTGGAGGGTGCTGAGAACCATGATGGTGGGTCCTGCTGGTGTCACAGGGAAGAGTGAGTATCCATCCTGCTTGGCTCTGCTTTGGCCATCTTTGACGGATCTAGTGAAAGAGCAGGAGATTTCTTTAGCAAAGAGGATGCTATTAATGGTCTGAACACACCTTGGAACGTTCCTGCTTGTTTCTATGAAGTTTATTCTTAGGGAAAGCTCTTGCATTCCCAAAGCACAAGGGAGGAATGTTCTCAAAGCAGGGGATTTGCAATGAAACCAATTCCTCAGGTCCATGTCTTCAAAGACGCTGAAGCATCTAATTCACGTGGGATAGAGGAGGAATGAGGCCTTTGAGAATACAAACCTAAACGTCTAGGTTTTTTTTAGAAAAAACGTGATTTCTTTCCTAAATTTCTTGATAATATTCTCCCCTCCCCCTCCGTGCATGGGCACTCGCACACACACGCTCTTTCCGAAAGAACCCTAAAGCTTGCAATCTGCCATTCCATCGGAAAAAACCCAGAAATAGCCAAGTGACGGTGACGAATAAAATTATCCCTGCGCATATAAATTTACAGCATGCAAATGAAAAATCTGTCCCGAGGAGGAGTTAGGTGTGGCACAGGGCTTTGTGCAAACCCTTTGCACATGGTGGGTTCCACAGTAACAGAATAAAGCATCGCTAGCCGAGCCTTTCAGCCCAGTATCTCATATATTAACCTAATACGACACCGGGTACTATTTTTGGCATTGATTCAGCAAAGCACTTAGATACATTCATCTCTGTAAGCACCCTCCTGAAAAGCGATGCTTCCCTGAACGAAGGCACACAATGCAATTGCATTATTTTCATTTCAGCCATGGCTTTGAGTCATCAATAATACACTTTTGATGTGCAGTACAATATTTAACCCAATGGCTTTGGAAATGGTTCCTCTCTTTGCCCGGCAAGCACGGTAACTTTTTGAGGACTGATTTTATTTCAGAGAGAAATCAAAATGGTGCCTTCTGCATACTTATCCTGGGCTGGCAGGGTTTGGGTTGGGTCTTCCTTCTTTCTTTTTATCATGTATTTTTCACATGACACTTGCTAATAAAGCCACCATTATAAAAATAAATAAATTATTAAACAGCATAAACTGAGGTTGAACACACTGATTTAAAATATGTCCTTAGCCACTGCTAAACAATAGGTTATCCAGGCAGGAGAGGGAGAGCTGATTACTTATGCTTACTATTACTTCACCCTTTAGAGCCACAATGACCTCAGTTTTTCTTAATTACCAGACTATTCAGCAGAGTGAAAATTGTGACCATACTGAATATTTATCAACCTCCAAATCCAGCCAAGTCTCCATACACAGAAAACCCAGATATCAACATGTAAGCAAGTGACCTCAGTTCCTCTGGAAAGAAAACCAACGCTCTGCATAACGTGTTCTGATGGCTTTGGACCAAAAGTGGACATTCTAACTTCTCTGCGGATGAAAAGCTGGCTTGTTTACAACTCAGCCAGGTTAAGAACTTAAAACGATTGCATTATAAGTAAGTGAACAGATGGATAGCACCGCAGTTTCTGCTGGGCAAGTTTCTCTGCACCATACAGGTTTCTTCTCCTTTTTTGAGGGCAAAGTCAAACCCCAAATGGACGTGACACCCCGATGCCCATGAGAAGGGGCCATCCCAGTCGCTGCTCTCCCCTCCCCGTTGGAGCTGAAAACCCACTCCCCTACACCGGGACGGACCGTGCAGATCCAGAATGATGCGAGATACTTTAGCCCTTAAATGTGAGCAAACTGTCTCATGAAGAGCCTGAAAAGTCTTTCGTATTTAAATTTTCATCTCTGAAGAGTTCTAGAAAGTGTAAGTGCAGATGCTGGTACAGTCATGTTTTGTTGCAAATGGTCTTAAGAATGAAATCTTTAGGGGGGGGGGACGACGGGGACCAAACCAAGACAACAAAGTTTTTTGTGTAACAAATGATACCATTCCGCTACCCAACCACAGATATGGAAATTATGACATGAATGAGTTAGTCACACACAAATGTATGTAAGAAGCAAACAGCATGAAAAAGCCCCTACAACTGGATAATTTCTCAACAATTTTCTGTGCTCTGAAGGTCGCTTTGAAAGATCCATGTGGCAACTGTCAGACGGACAAAAGCCTCTCTTTGTAATACTTCAGTTTCCCAGAATCACCCTCATCCCTTTTCCAAAAGGAATCACTGCCGTTATTGTGCAGATTTAACAACTGGACAGCAGAACGAGACAAAGCAGAAGAGGAAACCATCAGAGCCAGCGAGACGTTGTGAAATGTCTCCATGCATCGCCTGTCAGGCTGCTGGCTGCTTATCTGAAAGCTCCCACAGCCACACCAGGATTTCTGAACCAAGTTGCTTATCGATCCCCCCAGATTCTGAGCACACTGTGACGGCACTTACAAGTTTCAGTAAAATCAGAGAGGTGTATTGAGCAAGACTGGGGAGAAACACAGCCGAAAATAATGCAAACCTGTGAACTTGTCTTCACAAATCTAACGTTCTCTCCAAATTTTCTTTATTTTACAGATTGTGCTGCTTCACTAATGAATAAAAATCGAGGAGGATCTTTATGAACTGCCAGTCCATGTCCCCTGGCAAAATCCTTTTTATTTACGGATAGAGGCAATGGCTAGTCCGCAAACAGCCATCTCTTTCTGCTGTGGAGGGATTTTTATGTTTTTTTAAAAATCCCTCAGATTAGTCATAAATAAGAGACAGATGATAAGGAATAGTTGAAGAAACATGATAAATACTATGAATAACAAAGAGCGGAAAGCATTACTTTCCCTGTTCCTTCACGTTACCTTAATGAAAGCAAACAAATCCCTATAATGACTGCACAAGGAGTTAAAATAAACACCTTCCTTTTACAATATCAACAGTAAATTAAACTAATAATTTAAAAAAATCACGCTACTCCATCAACGCACTGAAACACACTTGGAATTCTAAGCGTATCAGGAGCTCCACCGGAGTCATCAAGATGTGTACGTGCAAAACATCAGCATGGGATTTCATGCTATACCGGACTGGGTTGAGCCGGAGCACAATATTTAATATATATTTTGTTTAGTATTTTTTGTTGCTATTTCGTGTGGCCCCAAAACAAGTCTCCAAACAAACCCAGGAACCTACACTTCTCTTGATTTTGTGTAACAACAATTAACAGCATTTTATTGCTGTCACCTCGTTCTGCACACACCTTGTTCAGCTCTAGGTTTCAGCACATGCGGTTTCCAAACCAGACTGACGGAGGACTATGGATTTCCACCAGCTGAACGTCTGGCTCTCCAAGCCCACCTCACTGGTGTTGGAGGACACGTTTCAGTGAGCTGCCTGCAGCCCTGAAGTCTCCATGAATCACCACCCCTTCCTTTGAACCCCCCCCCCCCCCCGGCCAAAGTCACTGCTGGAATTCCAGTATCGGGTCTTCTGAGGAACTAGCGGGACTCGGCAGCCCTGCCAAAATCCAACAAAAGCTTTCCAAGTCTGGAGCCAGACGGAGTCTGATCTGTTTCCACCTGGAAAAAGATATTTATGAACACACGGAGCTTAATTGCCCGGGACAAACGGTGGTTTGGGGAGGTGGGAGCAGGTTAACGCCTGTTGACAAGCCGGGGGTCCCACAGCCCCCCACCACGGCAGCTCGCTGAGCAGGCTGGGAGGTGTTAGCGAAACGGAGCTGTGGCGGTGTAAGAAAAACTTCTCCTTCCACGGGGCTGAGCCCAAACCCTCTGCGTGTATTTCAGAGAAGAGCAACGAACTGCTCAAGCAGACACGTGAATATAAAGTTACTCAAGAGCTTCAACAGGAGAGCACACATAAGATAACACAAATATAAACACACACATAAACACAAAGGTTTACGGCCAAAAGAAGGGAACAGAAGGGCAAAGAACAAGATAAAGATGCTACAAAGGCCTACACTATATGTAAAATATATATTTTTATCCTTTCCCAACTGAAAAAAAAAGGTCTATGGAACTGGCTAGTACTAGCTGCCCCTACTAAGGCAGGCACACAAAACAAGGAAGCAAACCCCTGTGAGTAACTCATCAACTAAGAGGAAGAGGAAACGGGATGAATGTGAGGAACATGGGAGAAATCTGAGGAAAAGCAGTAACAAACAAGCTATACATCACACTATAAATTAACCAAGCACAGACACGCTGTGAGAAGGAAAAAATAGCCTGGATTTATTTTTGTCTTTTTTCACAACCTATGCTTTTCGTGGCAGGAAGGTTGTGGATTCCACACCTACCCATTACTACACGGTATGATGGGGAGGGTGGGGGGGAAGCCAAGCACACACAGAATTTCCACCCATGAAGTGCTGCAAGCAGTGTATCCTTACTGGAGAATAAAAAATAACAAGGTTTTAGAGACACTAAGCTGAAATAGATTGCAGTTTGAAACTGCTTTTGTAAGCCGCTAGTGAATTTTATGGTTCTCTAAGCCAACGCCGACCTTTGGGAAGCGCAGCTGGTTTCAGCGCCACGCCGCGCTCCCAGCCGGTCCGCAAAGGAGAAGGCACCGCTGACGGACAGACAGACAGACAGCAGGTCTGAACATCCAGCTGCACAGCCCCGACTCAGGACCGCAAACTGAAGGATGCTCCTAAGAAAGAGGCGTTTCCAAAAAAACCCCAAATCCACAAAACCCCACGCGTCCCTCCCAGTGTCCACCAGCAGCCCTCCTGAAGGACCGGCCTTGCAGCTATGGAGCTATCCTCATTCCCACCAACAGGCATTCCCATTTTAAGACAGCCCTTCAGCCACGCTTCACAGGTTCTCAGCGATGGGAAACTCACGTTGAAGGCAGCTGAGTAAGGCACTAAAACTTCTTTTTAAACTATTTTCATATCCTTTTATTTCTTTATCTACCTGATTCTCCCGTACCTCGGGAGTTCTGCTGCTACCGAGAGGGCTCGGACCACCCCGAGACCCTGCCCAGTGACTCCATCACGATTCAGGAATCTCCTCCTCCTCCTCCTCCCATCCTTTTCAATTTCTCCTTTCACCAGAGGGCAGGGAAAACAAAAGGTACAAAGTGGATCGGAGCTCCCTTTTGCAAGCACAGGTCAGATTATACTGGGTAAAAATTCTCTTTGGCGCGGTTTCTCTCAGCACAAACGCAGAACACTGGGTGATGGTTTTTCAAGACGGGCACGGAGGGATGTCAGATTTTAGGCAAGCAGCAAGTTTCTCTAAACTGCTACCAACAGAAATACGATGTCAGGCTTTTAAACGGATTTTAAGACTCCGAGTGCTTTTAAAAATCCAACTTCTTTACAATCTCTAGGTGTTCCAACCACAATCCCAGCAGATTAAACAAAACAGTTTAAGATCATGCATGAACTACGGGGGTGGGAAATATTACTTTGCTGTATAAGTTTATCATTTTTCTGATGTATTCTCTCAGCATTCAGAATTTTAGCATAAGGTTCTTTTAAGTTACTGTACCACTTCCCCTGTGCATAAACCACAGTACAAAGTGGAACTGAAACACGCTCTGCTCGAAATTTCTCCGAAAACTAGAGAATATTTGTAAAACAGAGAGATCCTTTTCAGAACAGAAAGATCTCTCTGTCAGCGTGAAATCCAATCTGTTCCTGGGTTGGACTGAAGTAGCTGCTGTAATAAACAAACGATGACTCGTATACAGAAGCTTGTTCAAAGCGCTTTCTTACAGATTTTTGTACCAACGGACCTTAAAAGCCCCACTGAACTTTATTTAAAGTCCTTACCAGTTAACTTCTTCACAGGTTGGAGCCGAACACTGATAGACTGATGTGTGAGTAAGGGGGAGGATGGAAGGGAGCGGGACATGCCCTCCATAATCCGAATGTGCTGCATACCTTCGGTCACTGGGAGTGGCGGAATAGCGTAGTCGGGTTCAAAAGCACAGTCGTTCTCTGTGGAGGTGCCTGGCGGGAATAGAAACACAAAAAGGAACTGGTTAGCAGACAAGGGAGCCTCCTGCTTTTATCAGCACTCGCCAGGGGATGCACGGAGCCGCCCTGCTGCACACCATTCCCGCAGGTAGCGGGGACGGCTGCTACCGTTCTTCTGGCACCGCCTCGGTGCTTCCTTTGAAGAAGGTATATTTCTGGAACATCTCAGCACACCTCTTTAGAATACAAACAGCATAACCATGAAGAATTGACTTTTGGTATTTTTTTTTTTTTGTTTGTCATTCAGAGTCCTGGAGTCACCAGTTTTATATGTAATTCAGAAAAAAGAATCATCTTTTTTACTGGTAAGCTTTTCGTGCATTTAAATTGTGGATTTCTAATTAAAAAAAAACAAACAACTTCCAGTTGAATTCAATTTCAACACCAGGACCTCAGGCTCAAAACAAATAAACAAACAAACGAACAAGAGCCTCCGAAGGCAGCCACCGCGGCCGACTCTCCCCCAACAAACGTACAGAAGCGCCCAGAGATGCACAGCGCCCATATGGGAGCCACACCGCTACGGATCCACGTGGAAGACACCAAGTAACATGACAACAAGTGGAGATAGAACAGTGAAGGCACAGCACACTAACTGTTGCAATAAATACAAATGACAAATTAAGGGCAGGTGCTCCAGACCAGCACGAGTTGGGAGCCGTAAGGTTCCTCCCATCAGCTTTAGGACATGGAAACTTCTGGGTCAAGAAGACTGGGTTCTCCACCCCCTGGGTCAAGGACACGGGGCTCTCCACCCCCCAGGGTCAAGGACATGGGGCTCTCCACCCCCCAGGGTCAAGGACATGGGGCTCTCCACCTCCAGCCAGTAAGATGAACAACTTAACAGAGACGGCTAATCATTCATCTGCAAAAACAACCTGAAACTGTTCACGTTAATATTTCATTACTGATAATGTAAGGCGACTACACTTGTGCCACACCTTTAAGAGATGGATTTCAGCTTTTAATGCCTACTTTCCTCCATAAAGGCTTCCATTATCTCCGTTCGATAGCCGTGCTGCTCTCGGTGCCTTGCGAGGAGGTGCTGCAAAGAGGATGTAACCGCCAGACGGAAGGTTCGGCAGGCAAAAGGGGGGAGAAGACAGAAGAGTAAATGCCTCAAACATGGGGTACTCCAGAGGAGGCGATGGACCAACTTCCCTCCAGACATCCAGAGGCCAACGGGAACAACCCAACATATCGGTTACTATCAGAGGAAAACCCCATATTGAAGCAACTGTCAAAAAACTTGGCCAAGTTCCTGCAGCGTGCTTGGAGGAGCGGCGTTTGTGGCTAAAATCCATCCCTTGCTGCTGCCAACTTTCAGGAACATTTCTCCGCATTTTTGTATCGTTCTTTACAAGGAACCAAAACAAACACTAACACACTTGACACGTGCACTTTTTCTGACAGTTCAAAATACAACTTTTACTCTCTTGCTTACTGAACACTTGGCACATTCACAGCAATTTACTCAATATATATTGAAAGCCTAATCCTTGCAGAGGTGGTTTGTGTGTTTTTGGTTTTTTTTTTTTAACTTCAGTATGCTCTAGTAAGTACACTACAGTTCGATACGTTTTATTCATCGGAGATTGTCATTATTGCCACAAACTGTGAGCCAGACACTGATGTTTTTCTATTCATTTCATGCTGCTTTAATTAAGCGTGCACATGAATGCTCTAATGGAGTACATCCCTTTAAGGGGAAACAGATCATTGTATTTTATTTTAATTAAAAGTTGATGATCTGACAGTATCGTGTCTTTTATATATATACACACACATGTAAATAGATATGTATTTATAGATACTTAGATTAAAAAAAAATGGCTGGAGTCAGAAAAAACTAGAACTCTTGCCTCACCACCGTTCCCCTGCAGTTTCGACACGAGCAGCGGCTCAGCCTCGCCTCTCAACCCCAGCCCATCCAAGCGAAGCTGCCGCGTGCCACTGCAACCCACCAACCACCAGCACCGCTTCGTTACAGATATCACAGCTGTGCTCATCTCCACCTCCAAAGCACCCCATCGGCTGCCTTCAGTCACACACACCGGCAGTACTTGCATGGGCTGAAAGTGCGTTCCGCTCATCGAATTTCAGTGCCCACATCCAAGCACGCAGCCTAGGAGCGCGTCTAGAAGCGATGAGAGTTTAGGTTCTGCTTCAGGAAGAGAACCACCCCATCCTGGACACCCCCTGACTCCATCCATGACCTCTCCATGGACTACAAAAGCAGTCAAGGGAGACAGCAGCCACCCGCCCACCCTGGTTCAGCAGCCGAGCACCACCCTGGGGTCTCCCTCCCACCTGACACCATCCGACCAGCACGGCCACGCACGATGGCCACAGCTGCAGAGGTGCCATTTCGCTGGGCTCTTCCCATCGGACGTGACGCAGCACCTCGTGCAGACAGGACAAGCAAGGTTTGCTGGAGAGCGAGCCCACATCTCGCACAGACGGGGCAGCACCACTGCTCAGCAGAGCTCAAACTCGATTGATGGTCTTGCTTCTATGGTTTTTTGCTCCTCATCCAAAAGATGCAGTGGCTTTAGTAGGGAAGTTGGCCATAATTTTTCCAGGAGGGCATAATTTGATAGCATGCCGCTAGTGTAGCAAGAAAAAACACCCTGACTTCTTCCAGCTCCGCACTGCCAACTGCAATTACTAGCTCCAGATACAGTTTACTTGACATAAGCTGATCAAGGACCTTGTTTTTTCCAGGGTTATCACAAGCTGGACACCTCTGCTGACTCTGCAAGCCTACTCGTAATCACCTGCAAGTGCCAGGAAAGACAAACCAGCATCGGTGCCAAAACTGGCATCAGCATCGACAAAAACAAGCTACGATGTTTTTTCAAAATACATTTGGCAGCAGGCACATAAAGAAGATTTTCCGTCATTGATTTTGATTCTTAAAACTAAACTTCAGATTTCCTCAGACTAGATTTCAGGTTCTGAACTATGAACATCAGGCATCTTCCGCAGCTTAAGGTCTGAGAAAGACCCACAAGTCAGTGTGTGTGTGTCACTGGTTATTATGGTGTAAGTTCCCAGTATCTCTGACCAATCTTTACCCAAAGCCAAGGGCAACTTTGGGCACTGTCTTATACAGAAATAAAGTAACTCTATCTTTGCAAAGTCTTCAGGAGTGTTTTCCCTCTTAAAATTCAAATGCTTTGCAACAAAACTAGTGAACTCACAAAATACCCACAACACACTATGTTCATTCCACAGATGACAAAATTTCCTCTCTCATCCTCGACAGAGCAAACAAACACGCAAACAAGGTAAATTGAAACAGCCTTACAATTTGTTTCAGTCAGAAAAAATATTGGGTTTCTCAAACCCTCAAATTAGGGATCATTCCCAGCTGAACTGGAACTTTGATGGTTTGTCTATAAAATATACTTAAGATGTTACTGCAAAGTGCATATATGAACTAATAAACAATTTTTTGAAGTTTGCCAAGATGATAACACTTTCCAGGCAGCTGTAACGCTTGGGCATCACACGCGGCGAGTGGACATTTAAACAGAAGTACGACGAGTGCCTCATTTCAGCTGGCTGGTTTATCTGAGCATAACGCACCCCTTAATCCGTCCGCGTGAGAACCAGCCGTCGGACACGCAGGCAGATCGCAGCTTACAGACTGCCCGGGGCCAAGTGAAAGAGAACACTCCTATGGAGCAGAGAGACTTCTTCCACGCTGCAGATATCCCGCGTCTACAATTGCATCCATCGATCCAAGCGGAAATATTTAGCACAGGAGCTTGTTTCTCCAAGAAGCTGGAAGTATTTTTGACCCATTTCCCCCTCTGCTCCCTCTCACACTGACCCATCTCGCTAGCTACTGCAGTTCCCAGGGTCACACCCCTTGAGGCAAACGGGGACAGGCTGCTCATTCTTCAGCAAGTAAGTACTTGCAAAAAAAGCCCACGGTCTCTGCCCCAAACTGGTACTTTTCCACAGCAGCCGAGATGCCGAACAAACAGGGAGGGAGCAGAAGTGCCTGAAACAAGCGCAGGGGAACCCAGCGGCCAAGTCCCACCAGCAGCTGCATCTTGTAACAACGAGCCAAGGGACAAAGCCCAGACAAACGAAAGGACATTACGGGACTGACGGCAGCCAACGCGGGCCAGGCTCGGCCTCCGGAATAACACACCAGAACCATCTCTGAGCTGACAGTGCCTGGGCAAGAGCCCCATTCATCCTGTCTTCTCCAAGCACGGAAACTCTACTTGTATGTGAGCTATCCTGGGGTACAGGCAGCTCTGAATTCCCTTGTTCCTTCCTAATTTTAGCTCTTATGTTTTGAAATAAGAAAATTTAAAATAACACATTTTCAAAGAGTAACAAAAAGATAATTCAAAGATCTTCTGTTAACAGGGCAGTTTCAGCTGTTGACATTTCACAGGGCTTCAGGGTTTTAACTCTAAATTCCGATCCCCCTAATTCTGATCGCAGGCTTCAATCACTTGCAAAAATTTTACCCGGGCAACACAGGAATACTGCCAAAAAGGAACATTGCTCTGGAGAAAACGTCTGTGTAGTAGGACATCATGACAGCAACAGACTTGAACCTAACTGGAAAGAAAATGATTGCCACAATCCCAAAGAGAAGTCAACGCAGCACTGACCAGAGCCATAATTCCAAAAAATGCTTCTTAGTCTCAAGAGCTCCGTGAAAATACCAGCGTTCTCACAACCCTCACAAATGAGAAAACACTTAAAACTTTAAGTAAGCTACTCCAAAGGACACGTAAGCCAGCAGGAATCAAAATGCTGCTGTTGTCAGTGGCAGCAAACGCCATTACACGGCTCTAGCGGGGGCTTTGACACCGAGCCTACTGTGAAGGATGGCTACTCAACAAGAGTTGGTCAAATCATTACTTAAACAATATAAAACCTGCTGTTACTACTCTCTTCCTGGGACATTTTGCCCTGTTGCTGTAGAGTAAAACAAAACAAAGCAGAAGAGGTACCACACAGATGTTCAGCCCCAGACAGGAGCACAGAGGTCCCCCCAATCCATCCCATCACGGGCTCCGGGGGAAGGACCACCTGGTTATTGAGAACCTGCCAGGTTCTCCCCTTTGCAATCAACAGGGAAGGCAAGCGGCCACCGAGTGACCTGTTGATCTGCACTGGTACGTGCTGAAGACTTCTTACACCAGCCCCAACAACCACCCTCATGCAGAGCTCCGTCCCTCCATCTGCAAAACGCCGATGCCGCACACCTACAGGTACGCCTGCGCCGCCCCACGGGTTGGTCTCAACGCCTTCCAACTATACAAAGCTAGTCTGGGTCGTGAATATTAGTAAATTTGTAGCTATGTGGATCATAACGATGGTTACAAAACTCTGTCGGCTGACACAGTCTTACGAAAAACACAAAACGTTATATATAAAAGGTCAACAAATGAGAAACGAGTGACTGAGGCAGAACAACACTAACGTTTACCTTGCCCAGATCGGCTCTGACGGGAGTCTACACTTGCCTGTCTTCGGTCTGGTGGCTCCTCGTTCCCTCCATCTGCATGAGAACCAAAACAGCAGAAGTAGAACATCATAGTGGACAGGTCAGGCAGACGCAACTTTTCCTTGAGTACCATCACCTATCTCGTAGGAACAGCAGAACCAAAGGTCCCTCTTGCAGACTGAAACTGGGGCAAGCTGCTGACTCCTTTGGTGTCCCTTCCAGTTTCTCCCCAGCTCACTGGAAATGAGATCTGTGAGGTCCTCAGGATACAAGCAGGCTTTTAACTTCTCCTGCTGACCTCCACAGACATTTGAATGAAATAGTAACCAAATCGTGCATCTTCAATTAGTTCCTTCACTTTGGACTATTATATCAAAATATCAACAAATATTAAGCATTTGAAGAGAGAGATCCAGAAAAAAGAAGGGGAAAGAAAAAAAAAAATAAATAAAAAGGAATATTCTCTGAAATTGCTTCCCTTCAAAATTATTTGTCAGCTAAAAAACGGGAAGGCTAGGAAGAACAAAACCACTCTCATTATATCCTCTTGAAACTGTTTAGGGAAGCAGCTACTGTTAACAAATAACAAATCCATCTGGATAAACGTAGAGTGGGACATTGTGTGCAATATTATAGAATTAATTACATGCTGGTCTTCATTGATCAACTGACCAGATTAGAAACAATAGATATGCACATCAATATAGATGCTTGAGTACACAGGGTTTATGCCAGCTGAAAGCAAAAAGAAGTCTAGCTATGCAGACTGTGAAAAAGCAAAACCAGACATTTAAAAGCAGGATCTATTTCAGCGGTTATTACACCTTATGGTAGGGGAAGGGGAAGCTTTTAGAATCTTTAAAAATAGTTTTGAAGTAACTGAATTCTTAAATAGCTGTTTAAAAACTCAATAGTCTATTTTAGCATTTTTATTTTTTGATTATACTAAAAGCAGCTGCACTCTGATACGTTTATATCCATATATCCCCAGCATTATTTGTTACGCCATAAATTAATTCGACTTTATCAACTCATACAATACGCGAATTACATCTGTTAGCCTGGCTCCAAAGGCAAGTCGTGTATTGGAGCACCACCGCACAACTGCTACGGTGACCCAAAACTGAAGCCCACCCCCAGCCCCCCAAAAGCAGGGCCACAGCCCAGGCCATGGAGGGGGGTTTGCTCCCTCATCCCTTGGCAAAACACTCCCAGCCCCCTGTGTCCCTGAAGCACCGTGCAGGCACCTGGGCTGGTGCAAGCAATGCAGCGTGCTGTCCTGCTGTCCCCTCTGCGTCCTGCCCTGCTCACGCAGCAGCCACACGGCACGGCCAGCCCCGCAACGCCACCGAAAGCCACCTAGAAACCCTGTGACGACCAGCTCGGTCCCGATAAGCCACCACAACTGCCAGGCGTCCCAGGCGCTCAGACCATGACTTCCTCGCTTTCCTGCCCTGGCTGCAAGGAGGATGTGACATTGCAAACATGACTGCAGTCCTGACGTGCTCACAGGAGCCATGTCAGCCTGGAGGAACCCTCTTGGGATGAGTAGCAGTGAGCCTTCCTACAGTCCAGCTGGCATAAAAGAGTAATAATAGATCACTATCTCGGTATTTTCGCTTGTAATACACAATGTTGGTTTTGAACACGGCTTTGCACACAGATAGAATCATCACTGCTAGAGGCGCCCGGCTACGAGCCCACGTGGACAACCTCTAAGTTAGGAAGAAAACAAAAAAAACCAACCCTTTGAGTTCCAAACATAAATAAACAAATGGAAGATAACTATAAGGATGGAAAGTTTCAGAAGACGAGGGTTACAAACAAAGTCACAGTCGTAAAGCCAGGAGTATAACCCTGTATTTATCAAAAGCCATGCAATCCTCACCAAAAGACAAACTCAGTTTTTGATAGTTATTGGAAGCAATGCTAGAAGAGACACCTCACCGGTACAGCCCAGCTAATCCACAGGCGGGTCCTGGCAAACCTCTCCCCGCCGGTGCGGAGCGGGCTGGGGGCTGGAGCGGTGCCGGTGGAGGTGGGCGCTGGTGGAGGGGATGCTGCAGGACGTGCCCTCGCTGCAGCTCACACGTGCGAGGGTCTGGCTGCGCGGCACTGATGCACCCCACAGCCCCTCCTGCCACCAGAACAACCCAGAGGTCCCTGTGGACAGTACAATGCTACACAGTTGTGTTAAATCACTTTTAAAAAAAACTCTGAAACTCTGAAATAAGACTTCAAAATCTAATGCAATTTTTGGTTTTTATAACTATATATAATATAACTTTTAAAACAAAAGGAATGTCTGGGGACGTGAAATTGCTTTCTAAGTTTTCTTGAATTCTGAGAATAACTTTTTCCGTGGTGCTTTGCAGTAAGATTTAGACAACAACTTAACTCTCATTTCAGTTCAATACTCTTGAATGCCAAAGGCAGCCAATATTTCATCATGGTAATAACCGTTTCACTATCATAAACAGATGTTCCAACTGAACTTTAAAATGCTCTTATTCCAATTGATCTGAAAGAGCGACGTAACACCCCAAACTCTAATATATGCCCAATGGAGATGGAAGAGTGTTGAAAGTTAGGGAAAAAATAAATTAATAAAGGACTTGAAGGACTAAATTGGGCTTAAAATCTAATAGCATAGGGATGCCTGACCTCCCTAGTCCATGTGGCTGGGTGGGATGGATTCTGGAGATGAAGGGACAGACCAAGCATGAACCCGTGCTCACTCCTACAATTATTATTTTTTTTCCATATAACTGAGCTCTTTTAAAGAGTCATGTTGCCCTCGCACCCTCAGCACAGTCTTGCCGTAGCACAGCCCCATCCCACTCCTGCAGATCTAAGGTCTGCCCTCCGCACCCAGCCGGGATTACGCTCCCACCGGCTCCAGATCTGCTTGTTGCAGACAAACGTGATCCAGCATCATTCCTCTGCTTGGGGCATTCAGAAGATCAGGGAAAAAGATAAAAACATTCCCTGGGGACCTGTAACCATCTCAGCAACCAGAGCCCCCCTTACCCAGTGCTGGGCTGCAGACCGAGAGCAGGAGCGCATCGCCTGCTTTGACACCACGAGGTGCAAGAGGGGAAGCGGAGCATCAACGCGTCAACCCGCGCTTCATCACAACCGCTCTGCAGCTCTTCCAAAACCCGGTTCCTCCACAAAGGGGAGCAACAAGGTTTTTCCTCGACACCGTTTTCAGTAGGGAAGAAAAGCCAGCTGCTGCCTGGAAGACAGATTCTAAATGCTACTTGGATATTCTACAATGGAATAAATCTAGGAGACAAGCACGTTCTTTATTTTAAAAGAAAAAAAACTATTAGAGGTTTTAGCCCAAAATTAGTAGGTTTGGGCCTCTCAGAAGTCAGCTTCCCTACTGAAGCAAAGCAGGTATTTTTTAAGTGCAGTAAATTTAAAAAAGACACGATGGGAGCTTACAGAGACGGGGTGCCAGCCCGCCAGCAGCAGTACTGCTGGAATACTTCATGGCCAAGCAGGAATTAATCCATTTAACATCACCTGGAAGGACAAGACCTCTCCTCCTGCACAGTCACCTGGGTGGAACAGAACCAGGAGTCACGCTTCCAGAGCCAGCACCAGCCACCGGGCTGATGGCCACCGGTCCTGCTCCCTAAAGCCCTTGGATGCCGCGGCAGGGAGCGAACGGGGGTCAACTGGCCACCAGAGCCACCGGCTTTGAGCAGAGGAACCTCAGCACGGAAGCCAGAGCCTGGGATAGATTCCTCGGGTCATTTGCAAGTTACACAATATATCAAGGGGGGGAGAGAGACCACAGTAAAGTAACTTCCCGAATCAATTTAGGAGGGTGGGAAAGGAAAAAAGAAACCTGATGACTCAGCGTATGGTATGACTTTGGTGGGCACGCGGTTGCGCTCACGCTGCTGCTGCTGCATTTGGTGCAGTTGCAGCAGAGGCTGTAGCTCGGGTGAACGGCGGCACAGCCCATCGGGCGCTCTCCCACCATCCAGTGGCTCTTGCTGAGGAACATTCTGAGCATGAGCACAGCCGGGGTAAAGCCGTCCCTCGCACAGACGTGCACACCTAGCGTGCATACACGAAACACAGGTTCGCTGTACTAACGGAAGGCAGCCTGGCGGCAGGGGGCTGCCCCAGGAAGCCCCTTACCCTGCGGACCACCCACCCTTGCCGTGCCCTCCCGATCCAAGCAAGAGCAGCAGAGAACAGGGAGCATCCCGCAGGCAGAACGGGGCCTCCAGGGCAGCACAGGCACTTCTCCCTCGCAGGCAGGAATCGTGACGTGATGTGTACAATAGAATACAAAAAAATACAAACAAATCAATGCCAGGTAGTGGAGAAGGCTGGTACCTGCAGGATTGAAAATGTATGGAGAAAAGGCAGAGGACTGGAAGAAGGTAAGGAACAGCCAGCAGTTAAGAGTTGAACGATTGAACTATTTAATTTTTTCCTCTGTTTGCTACAAATCAAAATTTTGAACACACTCCATTCCCTGCAGTGGAAAAGCAAGGTTACTAGGGAACAATACCATACATAATTAAAGAGTTATCTTAATATACATGCAAAAAAAGGGGGAAATTACTGTTGCTAAGGGAACATTAATTCTCACGTTTTTGAACTTCTGAGTGCTTGAGTTTAAGGGTGATAGTGTTCACCTCTGCATGCCTCTCAGGGCTCTGATGTTCCCACGATACTGTTACAGTTATTTTATTTATGCGTGATTTTAGGTAGTTAGTATTTGCTTTATCAATAGCTAGGATTTATAGGCACGACCTACTATTCGGACAACAGTTTGCAGAAAGTATCACTGATGGAAGTGCAATCAACCCTGCTGCTGTGACAACTGTCAGCGTGGTGAGACACCACAGTTATTGACAAAGCCTCAGATGCAACATCTTAAAGAGGTCACCAAAAGTAAATCAGTTGTAAAATAATTGCTAGAAAACAGATAGCCCTGTTAATTTAAAATAAAGATCAGAACAGACCAAAACACACCTGGTTAAGGAGCTTCTACAAAAGTTGCCATGAGAAACAGAATACAGTTATTTTTTGCAAATGCCGCAAGGGAGGTGAACGACATAGTAAAATATTGACTCAGTAATCCATGTTCTCTTGTAGATAACAGTAAGAGGGAGGAAAAGTTTTGTGGGTTTTTTTTATTTTTAAAAATCTTAGCGATTAAAAAGTCCATTAAGATTTACACATTAATTTCAGAAAGATGCTGCCTCATCAGCACCTAACATCCCTCCAGCTGGGCTGTTAGGCAGAAACTGGGGTCAGAAACCCAGAGAGGGCTGTCCGAGGGGCTGATTACGTGGTGAGCATACAGCAAACAGCAATAGCTACTAATTCCTTCTCTCAATTACAAAGACACTAAGCAAGCTCAACTATCACGTTTGGCAATAGCTCCAGAAAAGCAGCCTCTCCTGCTGTAAATGGGGCTGAGAAACGCCTGCTTCCTCCCTCTTCTCCCTCGCCTGCTTGCCTCCCCCACCCCCATTCCACCAGTTCTCCATTTAAACCCAGTGACACAACAAATCCTCCCCAATACACGCAGCAACTGCATTCTTTGAACGACCGCTCCCCAAGGGAAAAGAAAATCTCAAGGGTTTCAGCAACCCTGCCCAAGAAACCCACGGCACAAAGCACTGCATCGCAATTAGTAAAACCGGTCTGTAAATACGAGCAAGATGCATCTGCAACACCACGACCTGCCGTCAGCACACAGCACAGCACCCTCAGCACCACCTCGCTGCCAGGTGTTCACATTCAAGGCAAAGACAACAAGTTTTAAATAAAATAACGTGCCCACAGCCCAATATTCCTGTTCCCCTATTTCATGCAGACGGCGCCTAAAACACACAACGTGACTAAACGTCTTGTCAGGTCTTTTATCTGACAAAGCGATTTTTAACGCAGAAAAATAAAAGGGTGGGTCAGCCTGCTTCACGCATGCCGGGAAATCTGCTGCAAGAACCGACTGCATTAGATGTGCCGCTGCTCTAACAGCGACCGACAGAGTGTGCTCCGCTGTAACAGCTTAGAAATCAATACTTTACATCTGCACCGTATCAAAATTGTATTTGCAAAACACAGAAGACTCACACAAAGCCAGCCCAGCAGTTAGGAACTGCTCCGATCCCAGCCCAGCCTGGCACCCCTGCGGAAGGAAAGGTCTGCCTGCTGCACGGCGCAACGCAAGGCGATGTGGCTCCCCACTGCCATCGTGCTCCCAAACTGCAGACACAGGCAAAAACCACCAATAGAAAAGAAAAAAGAAAAAAAAGGAAAAAAATAAATCACACAGCCACGGGGGGTGAAAGCACGCCAGATCAACGTGTGCGGCGATGGATCAACGTGTGCGGTGACGGCAGCCGGGCTGGTCCCAGGACCTCACGGCATCGCTGTGGCTCAGGCGTAGGAGAGGCAGTTGCAAATCTCGCTCTCAGCAATCCCCATGGATTCCAGCCGGGCTAAGGAATGACATGTGCCAAACGTAGCGCCTGCTGCTCTGCCAGGAGGGCTATGTGCAACGTGCCCAAACGGAGCTGGAAGGGAGCGTGCACCGAGCCTGGTACTTCAAAGAGTGATTTTAATCAAAAATCCTTCCTGGTTATTTAGTTTGTAAAGGGGGTCTTCTGCTTCAGAAAACAAATATAAATATTATTGTGCTAAAATTAGTATATTATAATAATGTTTAATATAATAATAAAGAACTGCATTAATTTACTAACAGAACAAAGCATCTACACCTGCCAGAATAACCTCCCGGGGGGGGCTGGGGGGCTGGTGTTGAGGGGACGACTTTTATTGATGGAACTACAGGGCAGATCTGGCTTATTGATCCTTGTATCATTAAAAAAAGAACCCCCCGACTGCTTTCCAACATGTTGAATCCCCTTATGGACAGCTTTGATAATTCAGACAAATCATAAAAGACACACAAGGCATACTATTTGGGTGCAGAATTATTTTTCTGCAATTAATTTAAAGGTGATGGTATATAAATTACTTCAAATTCCCAGACTTCCACGCACACTAGATGAACAGCTCTTCATTCAGCAGCGGAGAGCATGCCCCCAAACCAGGTATTTTTCAGAGGTAAGCTGAGCAGGGAAATTTCAAAATGTCAAAAAGGAAAAAGCCCACCTCAATTACATCACTGGTCCGATTAAAAAAAAAAAAAAGAAAGAAAAAAAAGGAAAATACCTAACAAAACAAAAAAAGCTGTTCAGCTGCGTACAGTTAATTACAGAAGGCTATGGGAGATGGAAGTCACAGCAATGCTTTCACAAATACAATATTGTATTGGGTAACTGTTAATCCAGGGGCCATCACAACTATCTTACTTCTTGTGAACAAAATGCTGGTATTTAAGAAAATGGAAATGCCAGGCTGTGTTTTGAAATATTTTAGCTGAAGTGGAAAATGAATACAGATTTAAAAGGGGTTTTACCTCGTTCTATGTTAAATACAGTCCCACTGGACAGTGGAGCAGTAAGCAAACGCGGTGTCGGTACTGACATAAGGTATGTGCTGCCTCCGACCGAGTCACTGCTTTGAAAATAACCTCGAATATCATAAAATGTTCAACATTATGAACAAATTATTTCTGGAGTGGTGGCTGTAACAGGGCACGACGAAGTGCAGAGTGCCAGCACTACTGCCTCTTCGTTAGCACAC
This sequence comes from Falco peregrinus, assembly GCF_023634155.1. Taxonomy (NCBI): domain Eukaryota; kingdom Metazoa; phylum Chordata; class Aves; order Falconiformes; family Falconidae; genus Falco; species Falco peregrinus. The sequence continues at coordinate 5,350,801 of NC_073738.1, read as the reverse complement.
CTAAAGACCAGAACTGGCTGGGTTATGCCACTAAAGCTTACGAAATTACATTACAGATTTTATCCATAACTATAAAAATACATGTGCACTTTGTACTTCGTGCACTTTAAAATGGCATTAACAAGTACATTATGTAAATTTATAAACAAAGGCCAGCTACCTGCAGTACTTATGCTGCATCCCAGCTCATTAAGGAACAATCTCACGAGGATAAGGCAATCTGCAGGGAAAACATCATTCTGTAATTTGCCCAAAGGGCTGGGAGAAAGGGGAAAAGCAGACAGCCAGGGACCCTGAACAGCCAAGGTGAACACAAAAGATCACCCAGAAGTCAACCTACCCCCACTCCATTCATAATCTCAAGACTGGTTGTTCAAAAATGTGTATTGGGAGCATGTTCACACTGAAGATTTTTAGTGACTTCTCATTTTTATTCATAGCCTTTTAAATTTAAAAAAAGTCTGCAACATCCACAGTATTCTACATAGAACAGAATTTAAAATTCACCTTAACTCAATTTCTCTAGTATAGACTACCCCTAAGTGGGTCAAATATATACTGCAATTCTTCTCCTTTAAAAAAAGCGCCTATTTTTTAAAAACAGTATCAAGAAAAAATGACAGGATGTGAACTCAATATAAAATTAAGGCCAGTGAAGTAAATTTTTAAAAGAATTGGACTCGTTCAGAGTCCTGAAGTTCCATTTTCTGTCAATGAGGTTTGGGGTAAATCACATCAGTGCTTCTAAAAATTCAGCCACATAAGACACCTCGGTTCACTGCATTTATCAGAGTAATTTCCTTCAGATTTACTGTTCAAATTCTCAGTACTTGTCCCTAAAAACTGGTTTTATGAACAATCTTTCAATCTAGTTGCTAAAAGGAGTAGAAATAGCTTCACTTGTTCACTATTTTAATCATTTAATAAATGTAAAGCTGGTCTTTTTGGAAACTACATAAAAGTTAATGGGGCAGTGTAGGAAGTAATCAGCTGAATGTAATGTTTACTGTCACTGAATCAGAAAGGTACTAATTTGCAGCAATCTACGCGCATCAACTTATAATTATTTTTTCTGAAATTATGTTTCAAGCTCCTATAGGGGCAATACAGAGTCACCCAGGATGAGCAGATAAAGGAGCCACAGTTAAAACCTTCACAGAGGAGAAAAATAAAAAGCGCTCGCCTCTTCGTAAGCCATTGTAAGGAAACACAAATGCAGATCCAAGAGATGGAATTTTATCTACCCACTCAATAAAGGCTGAGGAACCTTGACGGATGCCTTGGAGAAAGCTGATCAAACCACCTGAGTCAAAAATAATTTCCCTGACGTGGGATTAAATGTAAGCATTATCTATTTTACAAGACAAGACAATTAACAGGTTTAATAATTGGACATAATACTCATTTTACGTTAGAAGGCATGTTTTTCTCACAATTTGTGAGCAAACACTTCAAATAGTATTTTGATAACTGGTTTGGAGTAAATGTAATATTTATCCTTATACATAGGAGATGGAAAGCACCATCAATGATAAGAGATTTATTTCAGACAAAATACCTGCTTCGCTATCACAACCAGAGGACCCGGTAACTCCATCTAGCACAGCATTATTACTGCATCGTTCTGCATTTTACTCCTAACTTTTCATTTTGTTCTGACAAGTAGATGAAGACCTTTCGTTAACAGATCATGTGACACCCAGAAGATAAATGAAGTTAACAGCTAAATGAGGTACGCTGCCTCCACAGACTGTTAACCTGCTTTCCCCGGAATTTTTCTTTCTTAAAAGCAAACTGCACCAACTGCCGCCGCCCCGGCGATTTCTCTCAGCCCAAGGGGTCTTTCCCAAGCACTTCTCTTTCACAAATGACAGGCTCTTCATTAGCAAAGCAGCTTATATCATACAACAAAAATGTAACTCCGACCTGAGGAACACACCTTGGAATCCAAACTTCCAAGATCTGCGGCGCAGACAACCCCAGCGGGAGAGGTGGTACGGAAAGACCCCACTTCCGTGGTGATGCTGGCGCGCGTGCCTCGCTCCTCGCTGCGGGTACCGGCCCAGCAGCAGCCTGACCCGTAGCAGAGCATCTTCATCTCACGTACTAGAATTCGTAGCTTGGAGTTACCAAGAGTTATCTTACAAGGAATTCTGGCAGTGATGCCCATAATTCGGTGTTTGGGAAGAACCTGAAGCAGTTAACGCCTGGACACCATGTCAACCCTGCTCTGGTGCAGAGAGAAGAGAGATGGGCGCAGCCCTTCGCCCTCTCCGTACAGCTCCTCACCTCCCTCACTGCCGAGACCAGCCCTAGGATACTTCAGCCATGGTGCAATGGAAACCCACCTTCCTAACTGCCTGGAGCGCAGAAGACCCCCCCCTCCCAGCCCTGCTCCCACCCTCCCAGCAGTGGTTTCTGCCCAAGCCCTGCCACCTCCCATGGACCTCCCCAGCTGCTCCGACAGGCACGTGGGTCCCTCCCGCGCTGGCCAAACACGCCTCAGGCTTTCGCCAACTCATCACAAACGTGCCTTAGACACAAAGCCCAGAGAAGCTTCCACAGCAGGGAAACGGTTTCAATCATCCTTATTCGGTAACCCAGCAGCTCCTCTGAGGCATCATCTAGAGCTAAAAGTTAAACAGCCAGATACAAAAACAAACATGTTTTCATTTGTATTAAAGCACAAATTTTTCCTTCTCTTGCAGGAGAGCAAAATACCATTCTAGCCATTCGGAGACAGGGTCTCCTGTATTGTAGGACAAGGTTTTACTGTCAAACTGAATTAACACAGAATTAAATCTGGTATTAGCACAAAGAAGCAGAACGAGTTATGAATTTTTACACCTTCCAATCTGAATAGATGTTATAACCAATAATATGTATCAGGGGGGAAGAGGTAGGGAGACACAGAAAAAAACAGAATATTTCAAAAGACGATCAAAGAAGGACTCTACAGACAGTACAGTCAGTCATTTTTCAAAACTTATTACAAGGTGGGGAAACCCTTTGTTCTGTACATGAGAGCTTTGGGTGGCTGGTGGGGAAGCACATGCATGCCAGCGACGAGGGAAGGGGACGAGAGCGAAGGACAATCAGCGATGACTGACTTTCGAATTCCCTCCTTGTCATCACTGACTCAACATGCTTTCACTCTCCATCTGTAAATTATAAAATACTTGTATACTCTAATAAGGCTGTCTGGGACCTTTAGCAACCACAAGCATTTTCAGCTTTGAATAAAAAGCATGACAGATATACTAATTATTCCAATTGGCTGAATATGTTAAAATGTAATTAACTAAAAACAATTAACACTATATACAACATATGCTTTTCTTAACAGTTACAACAAGAGTCACCTATTTTGTAGGGCAAATTTTGTCTCTGCACTTGTGTGCGCTCCTCTAATTACAAGTTCAAACAGCATTTTTAGAACAGCTTAGTGGTCATCTGTCCTAAAATTAGTTGAGAAATTGGTACAAGTGACTGAAGCTCAAAATAGGTTAGCCTGACGACAGGCAGTCTGCTGCTAGCACTCAGCAATCCCCGATCGACGACAGAAAGAGAACAGGGGAAGGGATTTATTACAGATTCAAAGCCCGATTACATAGGAAAAAGGCTCCAAAATCCCCCAAACCCATCAGCGACATGCGGAAAATATTATTTTGGCCTTGGCTGAACCCATGGGAACGCAAATGCCATCCAAGCCTCTCTCCCTGGGGATTAACTAGGGCACCGTCCCCATTTGGACCAGGTGATGCTCCCCATATGCCACGGCCGCACAGCACCTGGAGAGAAACGGCTGGAGCTGCAACGGGAACGCAGACCCGGGCACGGGAACGCTCCACGCGACAGGGCTGGCTCCTGCTGTCACCATCAAGATGCTCCACTCGGTGGCTGTCCCACCTCCCCAGGAAAGCAGGGGCAGAGCCTGCCAAAACCCCAAGTAAAACACTTCAAGTACTTGCAAAGGCTTAAGTGAACCTTGGTGTGGGGACTCAACGCTTTTTTTTCTTGTATAACGCTCATACATCTTGTTATAGTTAGAGCTGCTATGGCAAGCAGTGCCTTTCCTACACCTTTGATTAGTTGCACAGCACCCCGAACGGTACTCCTGGGTGTAAGGAGGCACCGTAGCTAACGCTCCTCAGTGATTTTCCCAGGATCATGAAGTAAATCAATGGCAGCGGAGCCACTTGGACCGCGAGCCCCTGCTTTCACCTGCTTTGCCTCCCCAGATGAACTTAATTCAATTACCTTGGTCAACTCTATCGATTCATCTACAGCTTACTACAGGGAATTGATTTTTGGCAGAGCGTACCAGCACTCGGTATGGGGACCTGTCACAATTAAATAGCAGTTTGAAACTGAGGTCTTTCAGCATTAAGCGTGCATGTGATAATCACCGCGGTATTGTCACAATTAACGTACTTGGACAGGCTGGTATGAAAACTGTTATCACTCTCCGAACAATGATGTGTTTTTCAGTTCTGAAGGAAGTCATTTAACTACTGTCTGAGTCTGAATGTGCGAGCAAAATGACAGTAAGATAACTAAGGAAAAACAAAAGGGAAAAGAAAACAAAAAATCCCAGCTGAAACCTTTGTATTTCTTAGCATTTCATTGTTTTCTCAAACAGATGTAACACTATTATTTTCCATCAGCAGCTCTTGTTGCGTTCTGCACTCTCATTCTGCAGCTGAATTCTTTCTTCCATTCAGTTTCCAGTGAAGGCGCTAGCGATGTTTTTAGAAACACATTACAACTTTTATCAAAGCTATTTCCACCGCCAAAAGCAACCAAAGTCCTTCTTCCAGTCTCTTACCTCCTGGAATCCAAATAACTAAATTTTAATAGTTATGCTTGAACACTGAAGTAGGAGTACCGCAACCCAAACATCCTCAGGAATCCCCTTTCCGTGGCTCCTGCGGCTCTCGGCACCACATTTCCCAACCACTGAACTATTTCTATAAATTCCTACATTTTGGATGGCGCTTCACAACACCGCAGGCTCTGAAGTTCCATTGCAATCCCTGCACCACTACGAAAGGCTCGCCTCAAGTACTGCACAATGCTGGATTTAGTCAGCAACAATACAAAAGGGGCTAAAAAAAAGGAAATGGAGGAATAGCAAAGTGTTGGTACATCACCTCTGGCTGTCCAGGACAAAGTCTGGCCATGCCAAGGGATGCTCCACCAGCCTGCCACTGCAGCACCGGCCTCAGCAAGCTGCTGCCGCGTTGTACGCGGAATCCTAAACTGCTTTGCAGAGAACAGACATAAATCTCTCTAATTAATACAATTACAGGAGCTCTTTATAGTAATTTTTTTTTGTTATTTATCAGCCAGGAGGTACAACCAATCTAGTGCTAGCACATTACACATGAAGGCTTATAAATATTTTTTGCCAATTAAAATGACATTGTGGATTACTTGCACCCTATAAAGTAAGAATACATTCCTTTCGCCACCATTTTTAAAGGAGGAAGAAACATTCAGACAAGGGCAAAAAGCTGCTAGAGCGAAAGAAAATTTTAGAAACCAAGAACTTACCTTACATCAATACTCCGGCAAATTCTGCTACGTAAGCTATCGATCTGAAAGAGCATTTTGTGAAGTAAGAAACCTACTCCTCAAAGAAAGGTCTGCCCTGATCATATAATGCTACTGATGCATACAGCAACAAAAAAAAAAAAAAAAAAAGCTTTCTCAATTAGAAGATAAAAAAGCACAAATAAAGTTTCTTGCAGACATAGACAACGTCATCAAGAAACAATTCAGAAGTTATTTATATGGTAAATAATCAATAGCCTAAATGCAAATTGTTTTAGAATTACTGAAAGCCATAAAGAATTGCCTTATGGTAAAAAAACTGCCATTTCAGGGGTGGGGATTATTTAAAAAAATTTCAAAAAAAATTGGTAAAAGCAGCCTGATGCTTTGTTTTCACATGCTCTGCCTGTATCTTACCACCATGGAAGCAAGCATCTGACAACAGCAGATGGCACAAAATTCAAACCCAGAATCCCTGTCAGAGGTCAGCTAAAACCTTCCAACGTCTGGGAAGTTTGCAAGGAAGAGGCAGGAGAAGCAAGAAATCGCATGGCCAGGGTGCCACGCCAGCAGGGGTCAGGAACCACGAACCTCCTTCTTCTGAGCACGCCTTGATGAAAATTTACTGAACTAGACTGTGCACCATGGCAAAGAGCCATACAATCTCCAAAGTGTGGCCTGGTTTTTCCCAGGAGAAACAAGACTCAGCAGGGGACACCCAGAAGCACCGGCCATGGAGTGTTTCACCACATTTGCTCCTGGTCCAGCCAGATGTCCTCCTCCCTGCCAGGGGGGAGCACGCAGCGCCCACCACCCCGGCACCCCCAGAGGGGCTGAGCTCCAGAGAAGAGCACCAGGCTTCCACAGAGACCACTGGCAGGTGTGCTGGAGTCTTTCAGGTGAAACTAAAATCAACCATGCCTGAGCACCCAAGGACTGGTGTGCCCTCAGCACCCGGGAACTGGCACATCCTCCGAGGCTCGCTCAACAGTATTTCAGCCTCAGTCTTGTTCACACTGTTACTTTCACACAGTAAGGTCAGTGAGCTGGGACTGGGCACTCCATCAGTAACGGGAGGTCACCACCGACCGCTGGAGAGGACTCCTGTGGGTAAAGCCACCCGGGTGCCTCTGTGGCTGCGGCAGAAACGCCTCCTGCTCCATCACACTCGGGTTCGCAGTTACAGGCAGGACTTGGCGAGGAAAGTAGTGTTAATCCGAGGATTTCACCCGGGAGAACTTTGTTAGGCTAAGTGATTTCCACGTTCTCCTCCAGGTGATCTCCAGAGGGACCTGGAGGAAAGCCCTTGCAGCTGGCCAGGGGAGCACGACAGCCCCAGCACACCCATCGAACCGGGCACAGCGCGACGTGAAGACACAAGAACAAGTGCAAGACAGGACCGAGCCTGGCCAAGGAAACCCACCTGCAAGGCTAAAAGTGAGATGTAATCCCACACCTCGGAGGGGAACCCACGGACCCTCAACAGAGCGGCCCCGGCAGCCCCTGCTCGCCTTGCCGGGCTGCATGTGGACCACTGCACCCCATCTTACTTTCTGGGTAACTTTTTATTTTGTTCTCCTTTCTCCTAGCCAGGTTTTTTTTCCAGCATGACTACAGCTGTTATAGGGGGTAATTCTTCACCGGAATCATTTTGCTGATAACCTTTATGGGTACAGACACGCTTGCCAGCACTGCTCCATTCACTGCTGTGAAACCAAGCTGTTTTCACCTGAAAAAGTATCAAACATAATGCAAACCAATAGTTTAGGATTTTAAACTAAATCAAGAGCACATGCAGAGATGTATTTCACTTGTGTGCTGATTTATATTGTTAAAAATGTTTGTAATCTTGCCTGCGACCAGGCTCAGCAGTGACTTTGCATTCGGTTCATCTGCCTTCGCTATCACTACATAATTAGCTGTTTTGTTTCCCTCAGCTGCCCCACTACCTGGATGAGGTGTAAATTAGCTGCTAAAAAAATTGTTTATACTTATCTTTGTTTTGCTTGGCAATTTAAAATTAAGACTGTTGAGCATTTAATTTAATGAGGCCAAGTTCTGCATAGCATTACATTATGTAAAATAATTACACTTTAAAAATTACTGCTATACAGAAGATTATGGAGAAACCTGTTAGTGCTAAAATTATTCCATTTATGTAGACAAACTTTGAAGTTTATTAATGAAAGTTTGCAGTGAAACAGCTGTTCCGCTGATTAAATAAATTATGACTAAGTTTTCGTGTTAGCTTCCTCAAGCAGGCAGCTATTAAAAAGCTAGACAGACTAATTGTATAAAACTCACGAAATGCAGAAAGATGCACGGCATATTACACAAACACATGAAATTATAAGCAGAATTCAAACCCTCCGTTATTTTAAGTGGCATTCAGACTTTTTAAAAAAATTATTACTGTTTGTTTGGAAGTGTGGATGAAAAATTCTGCAGAATTCCTAACACTATGACCTGTTTTAAAGTAACCTACAGGTTTCAGGCAGAAGACTAATGATGTTTGAGTTTGACTTATCAGACAATTTTAAGGCAACCGAATTAGCAATGCAGAAAAAAAAAAAAACCCACAACTAAATTAAAGGAGAGCTCATTTTTCAGCTTTGTACCCCATTTCCAAATTCACAGTACCACAAGCGAAGAAGGAAAAGGGGGAGGGGGGAAAGAGAGAAAAAACCCCAAAGCCAACCCCAACTGCCCAGATTTCTTTCTCATGTTCCCCAAAGCAAGCCCCACAGGTGGAGGCAGTGTGGAAGGCAGAGCAGTACCAGCCTCTCCTGGCTGTGGGCATCATCACCCATCAGCACAGAGCTGTAAGCCGTCAGCCAGCGCTGTACGGTCAATAGAAAAAAAAATGTAAATGCCTCAAGATAGGCTGATGAGCATTTAAGCTTACCTTTAGTCATAAAGATGAAACAAGATTTGATACAGCAGTAATAAACTTGAAAGGTTTCCAGCAAAGATGGAGCAGAAATCAGAAGGAGGGAAACTTAACCCGAATACATAATGACCAAATCACACGTCAAAGTGTTTCGGCTTTATGGGCAGGTACAAATTCATCTCATTATTGAATTCTTTCCAGGCTTTCACAGATCCAGCTTCTTTAGAAGAAAGCTCACATAATAACTCAAGTGCTTTGAGCGCAGGAAACACTGTACCTTATTCTCTCAGATGTACTGAGGACTGCAGAGCTAATGCAAACAAAAATTTGTTTTCCAAGAGGCAATTTCCAAGCCTCTCGGAGACAGCGGGCACAGCCACCTTCAGCCGGACACCAGCCCATGCAACGAGCACATGAAGATCAGGCAAGACATCTTCCTCATAGGCAACCAAGCGATAATTATTTTTATGTATATATATACACACACACACGTATATCCATAGACAAATATGGCTGGTTTTCTGCTTGAGAATTATTTCTCTCTTAAAATAAGATTAATGTTGAAGCCCAGGAGGGCCCATTAGATGACCTAGCCTGACTTCCCACAGCACAGAAGCCATATATTTTCATTCATTTATGTTTGACTGAAGCTATCTGCTCCTCTGCTGCCAAAAAATCACTTCCATTCAGTTAGCGTCAATGATTATTCATCCTGTTAAAGCACTGTGCCTTTCTTCATCATTTCAAATTCTCATTTCACTTTGCGCTATATGCCACACGTTATATATCCTCGTCTTAGATTGAGTGGCCTTATGGCACCCGTATTTTCATCAAAGTGTGGTAGGGCACAGTTAAGCCAGCTCCTCCCTTTCTGGTAACCTTCACACCAACTCCTGATCCTCCAGGGCGTGACATTTCATTCCCCACACCCTGTTGTGGCTTTCCATATTCTCCCTAATTTTGCAACCCCCTTTTTGAAACGCCAGCATCAGCACTGACCGTTGGGCAGCATACTGACCTCACCGACGTCCGGCATAAAAGAAAACACACCGTCTCTAACACCCTACTTAAGAGTGTCTTGCTCACATACCCACAGACTTCGTTAGCCCTTTCCATCACCATATCAAACTGGAAACTCCACCCTTTCACCACCACTGCAGTCCATGACATTATTTCCTGATTTCCCAGTATGTGCATGCACCCCTGTGTATATAACCTCAAATCTGATTATCTAGTACTAATTATCCCACTGACTGCATATCAGATCAAATAGTTGGCACCCCCTTGCCTTCAGCACACTGAGTCTTTGAAAACCATGAAATTTATCAAAATCAAATCCACACACAACTCCAGCAGAAACTCCGTGCCATCGTCAGTCAGGCTTTGCCTTCACCTGGACTTCCCGAGGTCTGTTTAAATTCAGACCGCTGCTCACGTAAGACCCTTTGAAACACCTTTTTAAACAAAAGGTAAAGCCCTCCACTGACAAAAATCCCACAGCCCACACATTTATGGCAAACTACCAACCCGCCCGCCTTCGGAGGTATTTTATGCCCAGACGCTTGAGCTGACCCCCTGGCTGCTGCCAGCACCCCACCTGCAGCACGCCAACGTGCAAGGAGCGTGCAAAAGTTCAAAGTGGCAGAAAGTGGAAGAATTTAGCTGTGAGCTGTTAACTACCTGCACTATCTCGATCATTCGCACGACACTATCACCGCCACAGAAATGCCACCATACAGGTGAACACAAGCCGGCAGGCACAGCATCATCTCCCGTTTCCCTCCTGGTGCACGCCGCTCAGTGTGTAAACACGTGTATTTAACGAGGCACTGGCCGAATGGGAAACTGTGCTCAAGAAAAAAACAGGGGAGGCTTGGCAAAAGCCTGCGAGTGCCCAGGTAGCAGCAATTTGCTGTGTGAGGTGGGGAGAGCGCGAGTTACCTATAGATCTCTGCGCTGTCTTACTCTGTTAGAGTGTGCACATCTTTAATCTGTTTACACAGGCTTTAAACACAGATGCTGACAAATCAAACCCTTTTTTCACAGTCATTTCATGGCGTTTCTGAGTTTAAATAGCATTGAACAATCAAAACTGAAGTAGTTCATCCTATAAAATAGGAGCACGCTGTCGCTTCTGCTCCTGAAAACAAACTCAACCACTTCATGATCTTCGTGGACGTTAGCGGCAAAAAGCTGGGCAATATCTCAAGTAAATAATACAGCCCCAAATAACGATACAGATGCTGTTCTCCCAGGATCAACAGGAAAACCCCAATCCTTTTAATGGAACTAAACTGCTTATGCAGTAAACATGCGCTGTAATCCCACCACATCGCTGTACCGATATGGCCCAACTGCTCGCCTGGGAGAATTCAATTCTGCAGAGAGAAGACCCCCCACACTTCGTCCCTACATCGGCATTTACAGACAGAACAAGCCCAGGTCGCCCGGCAGGCTGAGCTGTTGGCGTACCACCTCCGCAGCGTGGAGCACGGACCTGCTCCTTCGTGTCCCTGCTCGCAGGCTACCAGCCACAGCCTGGCAAAGCAAATTTCCCACTGCTTTTAAAGCTGGTTACCCACAACGAATCCAAGCGATTTTAACAGGCTTCTGAAGTATCAGTACCTGGGGGTCAAGATCCTGTCAGCACCCGTGGTTCCAGTGGAAAGGCAGCGGTCTGTAAGACCACCGCGATCGCAGCATCGCACCAGGCTCAGCGTTCAGGCAAGCAGGCGCTTCTCTTCCAACATACGCTTGGAGGCTACAGCCCGCTTTTATAAATACTCATTTAGATGCAGAAGTCTATTCTTGCAGACTTTGCCGGACTTCCACCCACAGAGCTCCAGAAACATCTGTCCTACACATCTGACTCACAACCCAAGAGGAACTGAGCGTTTTTAGCAAGCTCCGCTCCTCTCCCACGGTGAGTGGGGACCGGGTGCTCCCAGGTTTCCAGTTGGACTTGATGATCTTAAAGGTCTTTTCCAACCTAAATGAGTTTATGATCCTATATGCAAATTTTGCTCTTGAGCTAAAAGTGCACTTCAAAATAGCCTTATTTTGTTTTCTGAGGACAACAAAAAAAACCATCCCTTCCCTGTGGTTTAAGAAGATCCACCCAATTCCTAAATTCCACACATAGTATAATACTACGTGTTCAGTTCCATGGGGGGTGGAGGGGAGGAGATAACAAGGAAAAATAATAATTTGTGCGCATTCAGGTTTAGTATGGTCTGGTTTTACATAAAAATAGCATCATCTTTATAGCAAACTCTTCTTGCATTTGTTAAGTCACACAGCTGCCTGAGCAATTAATGAAAATTAAGTCTTTCCAAAAGCTACATCTTGTATTTAGGTTAGCTAGAACACTCAAATCTGTTACACAACCAAACTCAATCCTTCCTTCTTAATTGACATCAGGCATTACCAGGCCAGTAATTATATTTATTCATCTCCATTGAAGGACAGAGGGATACTGACCGGCTGCATAGTTCAGTCTACAGATTCCTTATTACTCCTGGTAGCACAAGAACAAATCAATCCCCGAGCCCTTTCAGTCCTTAAACAGTAAAACACACTTAGGGTGAAAAAAAATAAATAAAAAAAATATATATGTGTGTGTGTATATATATATATATAGTTTTATTTGAACAGATCTCCATTTACCTTCCTCCTGAGTCACACGGGAGAATTTAGAAATGTACATTGTTATTATTTTTTTAACCTAAAAGTTTAAAACCTCAGAAACTGAGGCTCACAGAGTGAACTGCGCTGGGACCTCTGGCCTTCAGCAGCTCCCGCCCCTCCTACTCAAAGCAATGCTCATTTGGATCAGGTCACTTCGGGCCTTACTCTCCCTAATTTTGATTCTTCTGCAGTATGTTTATGAGAAACTGCACAAAGCACAGTTACCTGCATGATTCACCTTTTTCCTCCTCATCCCAAGCTGAAAGGAAAGCTTCAAACTATGTCTGAAGCTGCGACAAAACGAAGATAAAAGGCACTAAAGCAGACGGCATCACGTCACGGAGCTCTGCAGGCACCTGCCATGGCCCCTTATCTCTTTATGATCGAGTCAACAAGGGAACGTGCACCAAAGGTAAATCTATACTGCAGAAAGAAACACAAAGGCTTTCACAAACGCACCGAAGCAACCGCAGAACAGCCTGCGATATGCCCGAGTCACCGAGTGCATTAGCCCCAGGCAACCGAGCTGCATTCCACCAAAAAGGACTCATCTATATTCCAAGAAAACTTCTTATTTCAAAGGAAATGTTGTGGTTCCCATGATGTAACTACGTGTCACTCGTAATGACTAAGAGCAGGAACACAGACAAGTATACTTGTTAATTGTAAATGAAGCACACATCAATAGCCAGCCCCAAGTCTAAAGGGTGATAATACATCTTTCAGCCTGTCAGTAGGGATAATCTAGGTGTCAACCCCCCTCCAACATATCTTTGGAAAAAGACAGAACCAGTTTTGCTTTAAAAACATTTCAAAGCTTAAGCGACATTTTGATTACCTTCCGAAAAGACAAAAAGCTTTTCAGAACTTTAAAGGGCTAATCAGCAGAGAACCATCTTTAAACTGGCGTCTTAAAGCACACAATATTCTGAACAAAACATAATGAAGCACGTTCTTGAGAAAGGAGATGCCTAACTAGCCCTTTGGTTTGGTTTAAACATTTCTTAAAAGTCTTCCGAGCCAGAAGAACCTCCTGCAGCGACACAAAGCACGGCGGTGGTCCCACTTCGGTGACCTGCGCCATCAAGTCTGAGCCCCCCCAAACCTGGCCAGGGTAGGTACACAACTAGAGTAAATCACTGAGTAAGTAGAGAAAACAGCCGAATTACACCTGATTTTTTCTGTTGTCTGTATTCAAATCAGCAACTCATTTTAATGTGGCAAAACCCAGAAGTGTGTATTTCGATTTGTTTAATCTTAAACCCTTACAGGCCAAAGGGAAGTTCTACATACACGCTCTGCCCACTAGAGTATGGCCTTTTAAATTAGCTCCAGGTTAAAATAAGTGATTTACTTGTAAGATCCCCAAGAATCCCCACACACAGTCTCATTTTCAGCAAAGAATCACTTCCCCCCACCCGCCCCACAGAAAGAGGGTAACGGCACATAGTGCCAAAACCAGCTGTGGAGCTAACAGCTCTCCACGAGAGAAACGCTGGATGATGCTAGAAACGAAGAAATTAATGCCTCAAGTTGCTAACAGATGCTTAAGCTGAATCTCACACAAGAGAAAAAAAAACAAACAAAACCCAACTGTATCCACAATGCTATATTTGTCTGCACCGCCACTGCAAAATATTGCATATACCGGGGTTTGCACATATTGGGGTGATTTAAAACACATGTTCACCAACTCAGGGCTATACATGAAGCACTGTACATACTGAGCACGTGCTGTAACTTCTATATAAAAGTTATGTTGGCTTCCTCCAGAATTGGCTCGTACATCTACCACATTTGTGTTTATATAGGGCCATGTGAAAATACAGTGTTCTAGTTACACCAGCAATATGTTTTATTACTTTAATTACTTCATGGCATGCAGTGAAGTATTGTTGACGACAAATGAAGGGGCTATTTCCCCCTCCCCAAAAATGGATTTTAAAGTTGGAACCCTCTCGAGAAGGTGAGAATTGTGAACACATGAAGGTGCAGGAGGCAATACAGCAAAACACTTTTCAGTGGTTGTGCCTTTGCGCACACACCCTTCCACACACCCCCCCAGAAAAATGCCATTTACACTACCCAGAGTACATGCAAGCAAAACTATGTGCTCAGACAGCTCTTCTGAAATAAATTACTTCCAGGGAATTTCTTTTAGAAGAATAATTGACCATCATATATTGTAACTACAGTATGCACAGACACCTGTGCTGTGAGAAATGTTCCCCAGCAGGAAAGACCCAGACTTGCCTGCTAGAATACGTACCTGAATTTTAAGAACTTCAGTATTAGAATGCCACAGTATAGATCAGGGGTTTGCTGCTTTTTATGATTTTTATTATTTAGGATGGCTGCTGTTCTGAAGGGAAAAGAAATGGTTGCAAGACTTGAAGCTATTGGGAAAAAAAAAATTTCAACTGACGCAAGAAGTCTTACGCTGGAGGGCAGATAAAATATGTATAAGTTCTACTGAGTTTGTTGATTTTTATTTTTTTGTCATTATCAACTCACTGCATTTTTGTTTGGTCTGTTTCTTTGCAAAATAAACTGTTCTTTTGGCCCAGTGTAACTGCCCGTGCTCCGCCTGCTATTTCCGAAGGAAGCACAGCTTCTCTCTCCGAGCTACCACTTCACATTCTCCTCCATCCACAGACTTTCTCCCAGCTGGATTGCTGTTCCACACGCCCACCTAATGAATAAGGTGTAAATGTTTCTAATCACCTCCCCGCTCTCTAATATTAACCATAAAGCCTGCACACTCATGCTTCTGGATCTTCTGTCCAAATGGGAACCTGTGAGTAAGATTATGAGCTCTTGGGGACGCCACAAAAGCCATTTCTCAGGCCCCCCATTAGTTTTTACTGCTCATCCACAAAAACAAACTTTTCAACAAAAGATAGTAATAGCCAAAACCTTGCAACAACAGTGCCCGATACAAAAAAGCCGCAGTGGCAAAGGTTTTTGCTGGGTGCTATTTTCTGGCAGGGAGCGTGGTTTATTGCTGCACACCCGTGCTGAGCCCCTACTCATCTTCCACAACAACCCCCCAGAAATCAGCACGGTTTACCTAGGCCAGTGAAGGAAAACAGAGAGGGATTATTTGGGTGTTTCTTGTCCAGACTTACCAGAGCTCCCTTGGAGCTCCTCACAAACAGTACCACCTCCCCAGCACGCGGCACCGCTCCGCTCCCCACGCTCACAGTGATGCTCGGGAAAGAAGCCACTCTCCTGTCATCCAGCTGCGTTTTCTTCTGAGCCAGGTCACTCCGAGCACAATCCTCGTCCCACACAGGGAAGCCTGAGACCGCGAACCCGTACAGAACATGATGTTTGTAATTCTCTACAGGCGCTACCTGGGCTAGGATTCAACGGGAACTTCATCGCCGCAGGCACACGTCGGCGGGGGATGCATCCTTCTGGGTAGCTGCTGACCCCAGTGATGCGCTGTCAGCAATAAACCCATCATCTCCCCACGTGGGCTAATAGGACTTTAAGATGTGACACCTTGAAAACATGAATTTTTACTGCGTAAGATTAAAGCAAAGACTTGTTTATTACCATAGCAGAAGTGATGCTCTCTAGCTTACAGCAGCCACTAGAGCAACAAGAGGGGCATTCCCTTATTTCATCAACTTTTTTAATAGAAGTCTTCACCTGTGTTGGATTTTTGGTTTGGGGGCGCTTTTCTGTAAAATCGCAGAGTTATCAAATGCAATCATACATTAAGTTTCACCATAAAAATGAAGTCCCAGCAAAAGGACCATCTTACCAGATAAACATAATAATTACTTCAAGTCCAAAACCTTCTTGAGGGAGAAAACAACTACACCCACAAAATTCAGACAAGTCTGCACTGCAACGGGCTGTTGTCTTGGTTGGCCGTGAAGCCCAAATAGCTTAAATACATAAATTGACCATGTGGGGAGAGAAATGAAAGACAGTGATGGATACCCCTCAGCTAAAGTTTTATCAGGTCACAGAAACACCCTCTTGGCGCTCACACAGGCACCCCAAAACCTGTCACACCATCACTCTGGATAAGCTCCCTGGAAAGCACGAGCCCAAAGGAAAGTTTGGAGCTATCACTGGTCAAGCAGATGGTCTGAAGGACACTTTTGGGCAGAGTAAAACCTGGAGCTGTTTGTGGCATAAGGCTGAGCCACAGCGCTCTGAATGAGGAAAGGGAGAACCAGTTACACCACCACGGCCACGCTAAGGCTGTGGTTCTGATCCGGGTGGTTAATTCACAACCAGGAAACACCAGACATAAAACCCACACTTCTCCAGAAACGCTGATAAACATCCACTGATCCTGTTTTCATCAGTGATCATACTTTGTCCCTTAAGAGCCCTTACAAGAATGGCTTTTGGATTTGTGTCTTACTGGCTGATATTGGGTGATCCATCCGGAACCGGACCAGCTTATGCAGCTCTCCAGGGAGAGCCAGGAGAAACTTTTCCAGAGAGCACCCCCGTGGTCTCTGCCCAGAGACCCCACATCACCCTGCAGGGAAGACGGGCAGGTTTAACCTCCTGCTGAGTGACTGGCAGAGCAACAAGGGTGACATGCCAAACTACTCGCAGTCCCAACTGATCCCGATTGCAACCCTTCACTAGCTACTGGGCAAATTAAGTTTTATTTTTATCAAAACATTCCCACCTCCCACACCGGCGTGCTGTATTGGCCATCCACAAAACTCGCCAAACAGTACCGTTACGAGGACAGTGGAAGGATGCAAAAGAAGCTTTTTTAAAAAAAACACATCTCGATTGCTAACAGAAAAGCATCCAGCCTAACGAACAAGTCCTTTGATGCCATTTACATCTGGTCATAATAATCACAGAAATGCAAAATAATGAATATTTCCGTAATAAATCCAGCTCATCCCTCGTCTGCCTGCACCGCAGCGGCATGGGCGAGCTGTCCGGCCAGCAGGCACGGCACAGCAGGAGCCGGAACACGTGGTGAAGGCACCTACACCTCACCAAGGTCAGGGCTACGTGGGCACCACCAAGGCATGGAGAAACTTTTCCAAACAGGAAAAAATAGCTGAGGTCACTGGAAGTACCAAATGTGCGTGATGAAGAAATAATGAGCTAAAGGTTAATCCTTAACTTGTACACTTAGAAATGTTCAAGCCTTGCTCCCACAGAACATGTGCTGCCAGGTGACATTTCGGCATATTACGGTGACATTATGTGCTACATTTTTCATCTCAGAGATTAATTCCACATGTTGGCAACTTTACACCAAATAATAGGGCCACTGCTGACCACAGAGAGCTGTTAAAAGAACTTCTAGACAAGACACCTCAATTTTTTTTATATATTTTTTTTTCCTGTTATGGAAGTCCTTGCACTTCTGAGAAAGCAGACATAGCCATTTTCTCTCTCTCAAGTACATCTGGAGTCTTGAAAACAGTAACTTCTAAAATGAATATATTCTGTTATTCTGACAGAATCTAACTAAAGAAGAACTTAAACATATAACACCTAACATTAGTGTCTTGATATTTACAGTATGTTGACTGGGATATATCCAGCAACTATTTTTCAATGACATATGCTTGATTTATCCTTACAATGGCACTCTTATAACATAAAAGTTGAGTTTCTTGCCTTACCTGCCACTAAATCAGCATCTCCCAGAGAAAAGCATCCTATATAACGGCTTTTATTACTAGACCTTAACAATTATTTAACATATTGGACATTTACCTAGCATTACGCTGACACATACGTAGATTGTGGTTTTAAATTAAGTATCAATGACCTTCTGAGCAGTCTAGCTGTCAGCATTTTTCACTACACGTTACAAGTCTTTGAAAAATCTCCAGTTTTTATTTTATTACTCACAATTAAAAAAAATATTGCCAATATAAAAAGCCATTACTGGACCAGCAGAAAACAGTAAATCAATTCCTCAGAGTGACAGTAAAGACACTGTTCTTTAACACAGATAAAAATAAATCCCTGTTCTGATAATCTGTATAGAAATATTTTACGGGAAATACTAGGGACTGTACCTGACTTCCCCAAATACGATATCGATCTCACAGTTCAGTGAGCATCCCACCTAGGAAATCATTTCACCAAAAACTACAGCACACCCTGTTACTAACAGGCTCGGCTTCTCCTGCAAACACGCACAGCCCTCCAGTATTCTGAAAGAAATTAAAGCTTGCAGTATTATGAACATACCATATTAAAGCATTTGAAATTTAAAATCTTTATATAGGCTGTGCTTTTCAGATCAAAAGGGATAAATATCAAAGGCACCGTGAGAACCTCCGCAGGTTACATGACAGGGCCCATTATAGGAAATATTATTACAGAAGTCTCAATCGGTCTCGTTGACTTCACAGCCCCATAAATTTTGTGCCCATAGTTTTGCACAAAACAAAAGAAAAATATTTCACCACAGCTCATGTTTTGAAACACTTAAACTTTGAAACATTACAGCCTTAAAGCCACAGCATCCACCTGGCAGTATTTCACAGCGGCGATACCTGGGATTCTTTTACCTTTTTCTGTTTCTACTTTAGGAAGCTAAATATGTTTGCTTAGACTAGGATAAGAAGACCTTTGTCACCAGATTGTGGACAAAAGCATGTGCAAACACCGATGTATTTATATACTCAACAGATGCAGTATTTACAAAAAAGACCACTTCAGCTGAGCACTCAATATATGGCTATCAAACAAGATATTTTTTTTTTAAGCTTAGTTTAAATCAAATTAATCTGAGATGAACCCAGACCAGGGCCTAACATTAAAGGTACCGTGAAGTTATTCATCCAAAATCACCCAACAGCATTCCAACAAAACCGTGCTCAGCACTGCAGCTCAGTGATGACCGCTCTGTTTCAATGGATGAAAAATCAGCCCTTCGGAAGGCAGCCACCGAAGTCTTCAGGTCGAGGCTTCTCAAAAGGGAAGACAATTATTTTGGAAGGGAGAATTACTTTTAAAAAAAAAATGCATTGAAGCCCTTCTTATACATACCAGACACTATCTTTTTTAAAGACCACCCAGCTCTGAGCCTTGGTCAATACAAGCTTAAGAACACAAACAACATTTCATAATTGCATAGCTGAAAAACACTTCTACGATCTATTTCTGAATAGAAAAACTTTTATTTTTCAGTAGTAACTGCAGACTTGTTTGCAAATTAACTTAAATTAAGTCTGTTTCCCTTTCTTCCATCCCAATAACAGCTGCCCAACAACCAGTCAAAATCATTGTATTTTGCTTAATTTCTGTTCAATAGAAATAACTTAATTGCAGCTAGCTCTTCAACTGCAATTTTGCAGCACTAATATATACCAGCCATTTTGTTTTCAGCATGTAACACCAAGAAAAACAGCTGTCTCCAGCCTACTTCTCTATTAGCATATGAGATAATTTAGAAAAAAACAGCAAAGCAGCAGAACACAGCAGTAATGGCTGATTTTTGTTAGGGAAATACACTTGCACAGGCAGGACCGTTACCTGATCTTTCCAATTTGCTACCGCTGGCTTTCATTCAGCAAGGTGATTTCTCTTTTCATTTTAAATCACCGTCACTAATGTACCTATGCTGTTTTCTCACTTCTCGAGTAGTTAACTATTAAACAGAAGGCTGAAAATACTGTGATTTCAAACAGATTAAAGTAGTCGCACCGTACAGCTAGTATTTTTTCTATTCCCAGCTAAGGGGAAGAGGGCACTCGTTTGATCAAGTCATTACAGCTGCACTTCGCTGGACCATCTAACCATTAATAAGAAAGATGCGAAGGCTAACAGGCACTATTCTCCCTTTTTCAAGGGTGTCCACAACAGGGAGCAGACAGAGAACAATTCATCACCTGTTTTGACTGCAACATCCTGCTGTCCGAATGCCAATTACCAAGCGTTCTCGTAAGAAGTGTCACTGAAGTCCAAAATGACAAATTTCTAAAGCCAAATTTAAATACTTTTGCGACTAATGGTGAAAATTGTTCTCAGGAGCCTCTGTCTTTGCTGCAAGGCTTTTCATCAGCCCACGCATAAAAGAAAACAAAATCTCAAGGAGTTGTGATTGTTTCACACTTAATAGGCTAACTTGAAATCGTCTTTTTTTTTTTTTTTTTTTTTTATTTTTTTTTTTTTTCTTTCCCCCCCTCTCCCCCCGGAAGATTTGGAGCCCTTTCTCTGTGCTTTGCCCATATAACACAGACAATACATCTGCTAGAATCTGATCGTGCAGAGCATGCTAGGGTTGTTCAGTGATACCATTAAGGACTAAGGTGAAAATTTCCAGGATGCTTTCAGATAAGAAGAAACTGGGAGATGTACCAGTCTGAAGGAGATACCTAACTGAAGCCATTATTACTACTAAACTTCATTTTAGCTCTTAAGAAAAACTAGTCAATTGCTGTTATCATTCCTTCCCATGCTGAGAGAGAACAGAGATAAACTCATTACTGCTGTACTCTAACGGAGATAATTCACCTTCTTTTGTTTCACCTGCAAATCTCAGTTACATAGCAACAAAGAGACAAGAAACGGCTAAGAATAAGGGAAAGCAGGTTCCTAACAATACATAGAATATACTTTCAGATGTACTCTTGCTGCTACTGTAAACTATTTTAGCACCTATAGATCTGATGCATCATTCTAATTTTGCACCAGAGTTACTAGTGGCATCTGAAAAAAAATATGATTTAGGCATAGAGAGGAAGCAGGAATGTCTGTCTTTTTATTCAGAGTATTTAACTGAACCAAGAAATATGCACTGTAGAGCATTACTGAATTCAAACTGGGAGTTTCTTCCTTGAACTATAGTTTACACTGCAATAAATAAGGGGTGGGGAACAGGTATGCATGATAAACGAACCAAACAGAATAAAACCGAATGAATAAATAGTTATTATGCTTCGGTAATGTAAGTAAAAATATTAAAACATGTAATCATCCATGTATAAATAAAGCAAACTTCTGAAATACAATATTAAAACTGCCTGGCCAAACCCTAGGCAGACTCAAAAAGTCAACATTTTCATCATAAAAACCCATTCTATTTATTCAAGCTCATGAACACACACAAACCCTCTGCCCTGCTTCCCTTCCCTCTCCAGGTTTAACAGCCTAAATGGAAGAGCACTTCCACAATAAATACATACGTCCCCCTACATTTTGGCTATGTAGGTACTGCATTTTCGTATCTTTTCAAGATAAGGCATCCTTTGTCAGCAAACTGAGAAGTTTAACAAGTCAAATCCAGCACCTTCTCTTCCCTAACAACAGCGCACGACAGGTTTTGGCTGCACCAGTGACACATCCCAGCCTGTGAAGGAAACCCCAGCTGTACTGGGGAACTCAGCACCCTTCTCCACCCCCTCGGCTCAGCGCACCCCAGGACCCAAGCCTGACAATCATATTAGTTTATATTATATTAGTGCCAGCACCCCGCATACCAAATCCTCTTTGAAACCTGTGTACTCATAAAATAACCAGATCTCTCACCAATAACAATAGAAGCACAGACCTACCGAGGCCATAGAACAGAATTACACCTCGACTTGTTGTTAACAAGTTTCACAGCACTACCCCTGCTTACTGATCTAAACAATACAAAGCTAAAAACGTGTATGTGTAAGTGCACCATAACGGAAAAAGTCAGCTTCATCTCTCTGTGTCCTTGGCATCCTCATGGCCCCCCATCCCAATCCCTGCTTCCCTCCTCAGTGTGCAACGATGTATTTCTGTATTTTATTTGAAAAAGAAAAGCAGCAATAATTTAAAGCCTTGTTATTCACAAGGCAAACTAAACAGTGTACTATGCTTATCAATAAAATATGAAGTGTTCATTCCCATGATTTTCCATGTCTCGGCTGAGACTCCTCTGTTAACACTCTCTGGCATTATTATACACACAAAACCAAATTAACAAACAAAAAACGTGGAGGAGAGGAGGAGGATGAAAGGATGAGGATATATGCAAGGTGTGTTTCATTTTAAAAAGGAAAAAAGAAAAAAATCTTTGATTGCCATAACTAATCGTTTCAAAGGTAACTTCTACATGCAAATCAACATTTCAACAAGACATTTTATAAACGTTTAAACACAAGAGACACTCACATTTTCATGTACTTTTAAACTCAGAAAAAGGCCACAAAGCTTTTAAAAATTTTAAACCTCTGTGCCCTAACACCTATAGCTGCATCCTGAAGCAAACAGGGAAACAGAAGCCCCCCTAAAGAAACACCAACCTCTGCAGCTTTCCTCATCGTTTCCTCGCCCAGGGATGCAAACCCACCTCTGAGTTACACCGAAGGTCGCTGCTTGTCCTTTCCGAACTCAAAACCTGCTGCACCATTTTGGCCGCTGTCCAGGCAGCTGGGGCGATGCCGGAGCCGGTGGCAGGTGGCCCCGTGGCCAGGAGCTGGTTCCCCCCCAGCTCCGGGCTGTGCTCCTGCCTCCCCTGCCCGCATCGCTCGGGCACAACAGCCGCAGCTGCCTGCCCCAGCTGGACGTGCTGCCTCCTACCCCTGCAGCCCCCGCAACTTGCAACTTCTTCAATTAACAACACTGAAGACTGCTTCTAAAAAAACCAAAACCCAAAAACCACACAAATAAAAAAAACCAAAAACCACCAAACTGAAGCTAGTAAACCTCGCCACACAAAACCATTTCAGGCAGATTACTGCATGTTTTATTTTTTGTCCTTTGCCCTAGCTGCTGAATTATTTAAAATGCAAGCTGTAATTTTTCATGTTTTATCATGGAAGAGAGATACAAACTCATTCAATGTAAAAACATAAGTAAAACTTTAATCAGTGAATAGCGCATTTGGTATTTTCACGTTGCTACATTTCCTACGGAGCCAGCCATCTGTTTTGGGGTAAAACCATCACTGTTTGCAATATGGAAGCATTCTAATTAATGAAGTAAAAATAGCAATTTGGCTTAAGAGGCTTTGGCAATTCATAAACATACTTAAGTCCATCCATTTATCATACAAGTTCCTCTCTCACCAAGGAAGGTCATTTGAGCAGAGTGTGAATTATGACTTTGTTTATTGAGGGAGCTGCAACACAGATTCGGCAAAGCATCACACAGCAAGCGACTGTGCTGCTAAAATGCCTCAGCACCTTTCCAGAAGCTGGGGGGTTTCCCCCCCCCTTTTTTTTTTTTTTTTTACATTTTTACAGCAGTAACTTCATCTTTTCAGGAGCACAGAACGGACACTTGCTGAAACCGTGCATGATGGTACAGCACTTCATAGATGGACTTCAAAACATAACGGTGCTTTGCCTGCTTGTTCGATATCCTACATTACCTACCCATGTTGCTTATAATTTATGAGCAACCACAAAAAACCCCAACTCATATGGCCAGGGGCCACAAGGCTACTAAGAGCAACTGCAGAATTAGAAAAGAACTCTCTTCCTGCGCAAGTGTTTATTTTTATTACTGCAGTACTTGGAAGCCTGAATTGAAATTAGGGTCCTACTGTGTTGGCAGCTTGTATAAAAACACAGCTAGAAGAAACTCCTGTCATAATAAATTTATTAGCTTAAGCCCTACTCCTACAAGATACACTGTCAGCATTACTTCCCATGAATTTCAGTCCCAAGGACAGCTGTTTGGTTTTTTTTCCTGGCATGTACAGGTACACACACTGCTTAAGTAATCATACACACACCAATATTTGGATTATTTTGGAGCAGGATGAATCCTAAATAAGCTTACTTATCAGCGATACAGATCTTTACCTTCATCATCTCAAACCTTTTATTTGTCACTGGAAAGAAACAGGTACATCTAATCTGGGATACAATCTCACCCATTTTATATGGGAAAAGTAGCATCTTTGTTTCCCTCTATTGATAACAAATCACTATTTTGTCTAGAGACACCTACACTGCATGAAGTGCATGCTAATCAGAAGCTACACCCTTTGCTTTTTTTTTTTTTTTGATGTGGGAAGATGACTGGATGACAAGAAAAATACCTTGTGTAAAAAACTGTTTTGCTAATAATATTTGGAAATTATGCAGCCTGTTTTATTCACTAATTTTAAATGCACCGTACCTACGTAGTGAAAACATAGACAGTGATCATACAGCTGGACACAAACGGAGGCATACAGGAGCTTCCCACGTAACAGGAGGGAAAACGGGGGCCATCAACAAGCCCACAGGTTTGTGCAATCCAGGGGGATATCAAGGTTATCACCGGGTGCTCCCCGCTCAGATCCTCCCCAGGCTGAGCAGCAGGCACATCTGGCAGCTCTTCTCACCTGAACAACTCCCAACGCAGAACGCACCCTTTAGCCTTCAGCTGCTCATTTCCCAACAAAAAATGTTCCCATGTTACAAAAACGCCTGGCCGCCACCCTGCCGAGACACGACGCAGTCCCTCCACCCGCGGCAAGCGACCCCCGGGGTGCCGGGAGCCCCCTCGCCCCGTTCCCGGAGCGGGGTGCGGGCGCTGGGAGCTGGCAGCTTCCCTCGGAACACCGGCTTTCCTGCTTCCCACCACCCTCTCCCATCGCTCCTGTTGGCACCGCTCGTTTATCACCACCCGACAGAGGATCTTTCTTTTTTGAAGCTCTGATTTCCTTTCAACTCTGCATTCATTATGGATTGCCCTTTCAGTTTCAAGCGAAAAGAAAGCTGCAGACAGCACTAAGAGAACAAAACACAGAGTTATCCTGACCCTTTTCAGACTGAAAAATAATTTGGAGAGTTCTGTTACCTTCCGTACTGATTCAATGTAATAATTAGTGCAAGGTAAGCGCTAACGGGGGGCTGACACTCACTTTGCCCCAAGGTATCACAGAGCCGTTCCAGCTGTTCTCTGAAGTGGGTATCAGCCTTCCTATCGCTTGCAATTACCCCGTTTAAATTGCATCTAGGTATTGTATTGAAGTTTAATAATATACAAAGAAGTTTTGATCGCCACTCAACTCAATTATCTACTCTGTGCTGTCAAACGACACACCTCAGCTATGGCTCAATACTACAAACTTTACGACCAGGTTTCAGCGTAACTGCTGTTTAAAACTGCCCCGAGTCTGAAAAAACAACACTGAAAGCTACTGAGCAGGTTTCTCTCTACAGGAAAACATTTTACACAAGTTCTTAGTGGCTCATTTTAAGTATCTTTTCTTAATCCACGTTTTCCCTTTTTACAGAATCACAGAACACATCTATTATAGCTTACTGTAAACAACAGAAAACTGACAATACAGCATGTAAAACAGCATCGAGACTCTCATGCGTCCTTTTCACACCTATAAATCCAGTTCCATGCACATGGTAAAGACCGTTTCTGTGCCATGGATTGCTGCTCACTGTGCGAGGAGGAGCCTCGGGGTGACCAACCTCAGCCAGCTCCTGGGTCGGTGCACGGCACTGGCACCGCAGAAGCCCACCCACCCACACCTAGCGCTCGAGCCTACACGTGCAATTCAGAAAGCAGGCTTGATCTTAACCTCCCCTTTAAAAGTTTGTAATGTAAGTTTGTGTAAGTGATTTTTAACTTGGAACACTGATTTTCAAAATTCAACAGGAAACTAGATAACTGATTAAGATCTTTACATATAAAGCAGATTTAGATTTACAGAGATTTAATTACTACTTTTAAAACAATCACAACGGTATGGGTCCTCATAGGCTCATCTATTAAGCACTTCACACGCTGGCAACTCAGGAACTTTTTCAAATCTCGTTTTTGTGTCAGTTATCTACCTCCTTTTCCATCAGTTTTGCTAGGCAGAACTCCCCCAACTCTGGGCTACAGATTTGCCCAACGGCTGCAGAGGTCTGGGGCACCGGCTGAAGAAAGCAGCAGTGTCATCTTAGTCAGCCTGCACCTAATTTACACTCCATTAAATCACTGTAAAAGTAATCTTCCACGTTTTATGAACATTCCCAGCATCACTGATGCACATAAGCAACGGCTGCGATTTTAACATCCGTATTACATGACACAAAATAAAAAGGGTCTTTGAGTACGACCAAGCTGGCAGCAAATCACTCTTGGCAAAGGTTTCTTGGCTTCACTCCTGTCTCACAGCTCACATTGGTATCCGAAAATCACAACGTTTTCTAGAATGTAGAGGTTAAATTAGGAGATGGGGTTTTGAATTTATTTCCAGAGAGGATGTCTGGTGAATTGTTATCATCTGTGTCATGAAAATGGATCGGGTTTATGGGATTACCTCCTCATTCCCATTATTTTACGTGTATTTTTACATTACTGCTCAACCACAGCCAAGTACCACAGCACAAAACACTCGCTGATTAGAAGAACAGTTCCAGCCTGAAAAACTGCTCATGTGACCGAGCATTTATACTACAAATAGAACACATGATGAGCACAAATGTGTAACATAATGAAATATTACCGACCTCTAATGCTGGAAAATGCACTGGGAATTTAAAATTACTTTTAACTTCAACCCAGAATACTGATAATTCATTAAAATTCCTTTAAAATGCTAAGACTTTGGAGAACTCTGCAATGCTACTTTAAGTTGTCTGTAACTTCACAAATATGCTAAATACTATATGAACAAGGAATCCACGCTAGTTAGATCGTAAGATTTTATGTCAAGAATGTGCTGGTTACTTGGTAATTATGAATTTTTTTGTTCATACCTAACGAGAACTTCACACGCACATCAATAGAAGACTGTAGACCTACACTAACTTGTTCATTTTAATTACAATTCTTACACAGAATTGTTTGCAAACCAGCTGCCTGTGAAGTTAAAAAAAAAAAAAAAATCAGATTTCTTCAGATCCCTCCCACCCAGAAGTAAGAGGGAGCCATTCTGCTGTTGGAAAGACACTCACCTCTAGGATTCAGCGAATAAACCTCCGAAGATACTCCCCAACTTACCTGCAAACACGAGGGAAGTAAGGCACCGGCACAACGAGACCGTGCTCTGTGAAGAAGCTCTTTAATCCTTGACCAAACCGGCAGCCAAGATCTACGGGCATCTTTGACAGTCCACAGCATTGACTCAGGGAAGCTTATCCACGCTCGTGAAAGGGGCTTTTACAGTCAAGGAAATCAAAGCAGGAGCTTTCACAGCGTTCCCTCGCTGTACTGGCCAAGACTAACGGCCAAGCCATCCTCTCCATCGTCAGCGCTGTTGCATCCACAGCGCATGGCACAGGCAGCGGTGCCAGCGGCAGCACAAGCCAGGAGGATACCCTGCACATAGCCAAGGCGAACCTACCCGTCTCCCCACCCCCTGGCTTCTCCCCTCCAAAGCCCAAAAGACCTCTTCCTTTCACAGGAGATTAATTAGGCTCCCTGGCCCTGCGCTGCTACGTTATTCATTCTCTCTGCTGGAGAAGCTGGAGTAAGGCCAGCCGCCCGGATTTCTTTCATGCACAGTGTCCTAAAGAGACACATTTGGAAAAAGTACCCTGTGATAAATCACTACTGTTGCCAAGCGTAGTTACAAAATACTAACAGACTTTCTGTCTTGAAAAGGAAGAAGAAACCCAAAGTTGACGTTAACCTCTTGTGCACTGGGATGCCCAAGAACCTGCAAGTGAAACTCTTACCCACTGACAAAACAACCAAGAAACTACCGCGTAACACGTACATTACAACATAAATGCATTAGATTTGCATAAATCAGAAAAAAAGGCGCCGCTTTGATTTTCCTTTTTGTTATCCTATAGAATTTAAAATGAACTTGGTAGAAGACCAGGTTTCAAACTAATCTAATCTAGGTTAAAAATGCAGGATTTTCAGAAGTGTCCAAGAAGCCTACATACTCCTCCTCATTTGGTAATTAATAACTTCTGGAAAATCTGACAAAAAGTTATAAATACCTTTTTAAAACAGCCCACATCCAAAGAATTTATTTATCCCAACTAAAAACTGGATCAATTTGTTTAGCAAAATAAAATTTACTTTTTCAGTTTAAGCTTGTCAACTGTGACTAAAACAGCCACCCCTATTTTATTAAAACCTGGTGTTATAAAATATAGAATCAAAAAGCTCAAAGTCAGCCCATGACATTTGTTTTCCACAGCTATAACACTAGAAGTGCTACAACAAGCAGTGTGGGAAATACTTCTCTTAGGAAAACAGGAAGAAAATGAAGAAAACTGACATGAATTAATAAGAAAATTATTGTGATGAGGCCCGCTTTGCTGTCATTATGTACTTAGGAAGTAGCCTCTGCTTCTTCTGAGTTTTTCTTTCTCCCTGTGCCCTAATTTTAGCAAAGTGCCTTCAGGTGCAGCTCCCACGGTTGCCCTGCCTCAGCCTCCCCAGGGCGGCTGGGAACAGGCAGCACGCTCCCTCCTGAGCTGCTTCGGAAAATAAATGAAGAAGGTTTATTTTCACGACTTCACATCTAGTTTAAAGTGATGAATCTCCTTTATCAAGAGTGTGGCAAGAAAAGAGGTAAGCTGTGGTGGTGGTACAAAGCGCAAGCAGCAGAAATGTCTTCATTTAATAGCAAAGATGCGTCTCGGGCATATGCAGGGAGCACAAAGTTCTTGCTTTGTTTAATTGTCAATAAAGAGAACATAAAGAATAGCTGGATATTCAGCTTATAAACTGTGGGCTTTTTATCTTGCAGGTCAGCTTTCAGGGCACCGTTTCCCAGCTAAGGATCATTTATCAGCCATTTGGATCAGCAGACAGTACTAAAAGGCAGATGGGATGTTTAGACACCTAGAATTCCAATTTTTCTTGTTTGAGACCTTTGATCTAGTGAAGCCTCTCTAGATGTCTGCATTTAGTAACACCGCAGCATTATAAACTTTCAAACAGGGTTTGTTCAGGTAACATACCAATTAAAAACACAGACAGATTTTTGAACTTGAATTTCTAAATAAATTAAAAAAAAAAACAACTCAGAAACACCATCAAGAACGCTTTCCATAGCTTTTTATTCCTTTTAATAACACAGTCTTGGAAACTCAGTGATGAGAAAGAGGTATTTCACTGCAAACAACTTCAAGGAGTACTTTTGAAAAAAAGAAGTGTAAGTGGATGACTCAATTGTTTAAATCAGACAAGAACAACGTGATGAATATATCATTTAAATGCACTATTAATTCTTGTGGTGTCAGTGAAAGTGTTTTAATAGAAGTTAAAAGCAGACTAATTCGTATTCAGTAGGAAAATTCATGTATTAATAAAAAAATAACATATTAATACTTCACTTGAAATCATAACAGAAGAAAATTTCAATATAAATTAAATGCCTCTTTTTAAATTAGTATATTGGAATCAGGAGATAGTCCATGATCTTCGTTTCTTACTCTAAGAATGGACCAAAGGTCCAGCTCACCAGGTTATTGTTTGTCTGTCAGCAATCGGTAACAGAGCTCGCAGAGGAGAGCTGACGGCCGATAACCACTCGGAAGTGTAACAAACTGCTTCATGCACCACTTGATCGTAGCTCACCTAACAGAAGATACTGAATTTCAAACCTGTTTAAGTGACACAAACCATCATCTCCTGAGATCTGGACACCTTGTCAAAGCTTCTTGTAAAGTCATGCCCCTAACTTGCTCAGATTTGGGGGGTCGGGGTGACCACTAAGAGAGTACAGGTCATCACAACCTCAAAAATAAAACAATGATATAAAAGGATAATATATATTTGAATATATATATTTTTATATATATATATAAAAAAATAAATCCTTCCACATCAGCAAGATCTTGCATCAAGAATTGCCACAATCCTCTCAAACAGGTCATTTAAAGATGGAAGCTTTAACAAATATCCATGAGTTATCTAAAAATATATCCAGTATTTAAAAAAAAAAAAAAAAAAAGTCCTTACATGCATGCTGAGAGTAAAATTTCTGTGCATGCAACAGAACCAGTCTGAAGAGGAGAAACTTCTAAAAAGATGACAGCTTAAAAATCAATTGTCTTAAAGGTGCCTTTTCCATTAAAAAAATTAGTAAGTACTCAACACTTAACTCTTCCTTAAGGAAAAAGCAAAAAGGAAGAGCAAGCACAACTCCAAAAAAAAAGAATGTGGTAACGACTTTACAGACCGATTCGCCAACGCTTAGTACTGGTACTTCATGCATCAAAGAGATGCCTATATGAACGAAGTTAAACATATGCCTTGCAACACCAGTAACTTTACACACACAGTGCCAACAGGGAAGCTACAAAAGCCACATTTAAAAAGCCACATGAAAAAAGCCATCCGTGCAAAACCTGGGAGGCTGGGAAGAGGCTGCAGAAGGGAGCGAATTTTAACTTTTACTGAATTTCATTTGATCGCATTTGTATACATCACGCAATAGAACAAGTAGGTTTTATAGATCAGTAGGTTTTATATAAGCTGGCTAGTATTTAGCGCACAAAAATCCCTCAGAAATAAAAATATGCATCATACATCCTAGAGTGTAAGTTTAGGATGGAGCAACAAGTTTTCAACATCTGTCGATGTAATAAACAAATGCAAGAATCTGTATCAACACTTCCCATTGATGAGTCACAGTGAATATAAATAATATTTATTTTTAGGAACTGGAAAAAAATAAAAAAGGTGATGTGGAAAAATCCGACATCTTTGGTGGAAACTTAAGTAAAGGCATGCTCAGACTAATAAGGTGGGGGTTGGTCCCTTCTCCCAAGTAACAAGAGGAAGTGGCCTCTAGTTGCGCCAGGGGAGGTTTAGATGGGATAATGGGAAAAATTTCTTCACCGCAAGGGTGGTCAGTTATTGGAACGGGCTGCCCAGGGAGAGGGTTGAGTCACCATCCCTGGAGGTGTTTAGAAGACATGTAGATGTGGCACTTGGGGACGTGGTTGAGAGATGGACTTGGTAGTGCTTGGGTTAACGGTGGGACTTGATGCTCTTAAAGGTCTTTCCAACCTGAACGACCCTAGGATTCTGTGTCACTGTAATATTGAGGAGAGTACGATGAAAAATCTTTTGCATGTGGAGCACAGAATCAGTGTGCAGTCTCTGATTGCATTTCATTAGATCGCTTCCTTCTTGTGAAAGGTTACAACACCGCAGATTGTTTCCTCACTGTGATTAAATTCCAAAATTAAATTTAAAAGAAAAAAAAAAAAAAAACAAACCAGCAGCACTGTGAAGCCCCAGTAACTTCCTCACGATTACCTGACGTACCTTTGCTAATGCTGCTTCAGCTCCTATCACAACAGCAACAGCAGCTCTTCAGGGTTTGCATTTCAGACCCCATCACGCTAGAACCACCCTGGGACACAACCTCAGCTCGCCGCACAGCCAGAGTGCATTAATCTCTTCACCCGGAGCTGTCGCTGACGTCCAGAGCTATCCTAGTGCTTCTTTCAGAGCCATAACTACAACCCTCTTGACTGTCATCACACCTCATCCATGTTTTTCTATATTCTTGGCTGTTTACGTTATAACTGGACAGTTGAAAATCAAACATATTGAAAATGGAATGTAATAAAGTAACAACCTACTAATACCTTCTGCCATTCACTTACAGTCCCATTTTTACCTTCATCATGACATTTCAGAAGCCTGAACACAAAATGAAATTATGAGGCGAGCGGCTTACTTTGCATTCTGAGATTTTACAATAGAACTGGGAATACAGGCTCCCTCTATCCCACACAGCAATTAATATTTCCTCCTTCCACACTATTTCATAATACTCAAAGGGTATCTAGAACCTTCCTTTCCCCTCCCCAAACAAATATAAAAATCATGACTTTTGCATTGTAGCATCTGTGCCATGTGCTCTGCCACTCAAAGTTTCTACTTTATATTCTTTGTATAACCTACAGTGCATTAAAAAAAAAAAAGTCTGTATTGCTACTAAAAGATTTCTCTCTTGTGGTCTCATGGAACCTATTCCTACAAGTCAATCAGAGAAAAGACACTGAACTATAAGCCTTTCACAAATCTCTAGATAACGTTGACTCCAAAAAAGCTAAATTTAGCACTAATAGTTGTGAACAGCCACCTTGAAAGAACATTTTCCAAAGAGCTGAATTCATTCCTGGGAGATTAATCCAACTCACCTGCCCCAGCGATCACAGGCTCCTGCTGTAGCACTGCACACCTGCATATTCTACAGCGAGAAAAAGATCTGCCCAGTTCATCTATCGATGGCATTTATTGCTTGAAAAATCTGCCTGAAATTGTGCCAAGCCATGTGATATGAAAATTCACAAGCTATTTAATAAAGAATATTACCTATGGCTTTCCATGATTGACACAGATCAATTTGAAATTCATGCAGGCACAATTTCACTGCAAACAGAAATTACAGCTCCAACATTCAAAAGGAACAAAAATACAAAGCCTGCTGTTCAGCTTGAGCACTTCTCCATTTTAATTATTTTTCCCACATATGAACATGCTTATTTTTGTGCCACATCAAGTTCTGATTACAAGAAAACAGACATTACATATTCAATACACTAATGTAAAATGCCAAAATCAACATTCAAATGTGGAATATTTCTAAACCGCTTTATTCAGAAACATTCAATAAGTAAGTTCCGGAATTCCGAAAAACATTGCTTTTAGTTTGCTTGTACAAAAAACAAAGCCAGTTTTGCAGATTGGACTATTCGTTTTGTTTAAATCTTGCTTTAAGTTAAGGAATCCAAGTTTGTTGCTTACCTAAGATCTGGGGCGAGGCTTGTTCCAGTAGAGAGAACCCAAGATGAGTCATTAGACATCACACTGGTTTCTTACTGATTTTCAAACAAATGAAATAGTTGAATTCACTGATATAAACCTTTTTTCTAGATTACCTTGTTTGGATTTTTAATAATTTCCTCAGACATCCTGGAACGGACATCACTTTCCCATCAGTTTGCTTTAACAAATCCCTCAAATTGATTACTATTATTTTCTTTAGAAGCAACTGTATGTATTCTTTCTGAATTATGTATGAGAATGCTTTTTCTTTTTTTTTTTTTTTAATAAGAGAAGGTCATTTGACATGGAAAAATGTAACTACCTCCTTTGCATATCAGTATGGTGCATTTCAGCACAGCTTTTGATAGATCATTTGTCAGAAAACTTCTACTCCCTCTCCTGGTTCAGCAAGAGTAAAACAGCTATAGGAGGTTACTACAAACCTGCTAGTTAGTCTGTGTAACACCACAAAATCCTAGATGTATCTGCAATTAATAGCATATAGGTATTATATTGTTCCCCTTACACACCTACGACACCACAGTGTGGCTGTATCAGTATACTGATTTATTACTTTCCTTAGCCCCCCAAATTCCGCTAGATTCAATAACAGAACTGATGCTTCTGATCCGCTCAGCACCTGTGCAGTATTGCATTTTAAAGCTCAACATGTTGACTCACCTACTACACAGTAAGAAGGTTTTTGACAAAAGCCGTAACTGCTGTGAGCTGCTCTTTAGTACTCGTCATCAAAAATCCAAGCACTGTACACCAACAGACTGCTCATTTGCAAGGGTAAGGGATGAGGTATTATCCTCATTTTACAAACATAAATCTCAGGCATGCAGATGACAGCATTACCAGTTCCTGGCACTCAGCCTCGATCATTAGAGGCAGTATTTGACAGCACTGACCATTCTTTGCTCCTTCATACACTCAGCAACTGCTTTTTCTCTTTCTTCTCTTTCACCCCCTACCAATGTGCTTCTGCTTCTGTACACGCTGCAAATAAACACCCGTCAGGAGAAGGTCTGGGACCCCGGTACTGCCCCTCCTTGGGAGCACCCAGCTAAAAGACCATTATCTATTATCCATGGTCCATCCCCTGCGCACAGGGTTAGTCTGTCCCATGAGCGTGACTTCACATTTGTCCTTGTTGGACTCCATAAGGTTTCTTCCAGTCCATCAAGATCCTTCAGACTGGCAGCCCCTGCCCTCCAACGGCATCAGCTGCTGCCTCCAGGGCAGTGCTGCCCCCAGACTTGGTGAGGATGCTCTCTATCCCTTCTCCAGGATGCTGCTAGACGCTTTGTAGTACTGATTCCAGTATCAACCCCTGAGAAACGTTCCTCATAACTGGCCACCAGTTATGACTTTGAACTCTTGATCATCCTCCTTCCAGCCCGACAGTCCAGCCAGCTTTCTCCTTGGGCTCCAGTCCAACTAGCTAGCCCACATCCTCTCCAGCTGGCCACAAGGGTCTCAAGCGGAGCTGCAAGCACCACTAACGCCAAGGTAAGCCGTGTCCACCACCCCGCTCCCAGCTGCAGAGCCAGTCACTTCATCACTGCAGGCAAGGGGGCTGCTCAAGCACCATTTGAAACTTGATAAATCCTTCTGCGTCAGCTTTTCCCAACGACCTTCTTGTCTTTCATGCCTGGAAATGGCTTTGAAGAAGCCTTCGTAGTTTTTCACATACTAAGCTGAGGCTGTCAAGCCCGAATTTCCCCAGACCCCCTCACGTCCCCTAGATGGGTGCAACACTTGCCTCTTCCCAGTCCCTGGGGACCTTCTCATGCTTCTGGGCATGTATCTTCCAGCTTCCCACATTCTTCTGTGAAGATACAGAGACATCAGAAGCGAGCTCTGGTGGAAAGCATCTGCAGAACGACTGGGGAGCCCCAATTCATAACAACCTTACTGCCGTTTCATACTACACTACGTACGCTGATACTTGTCACGTGAAGAGGCTGCTCTAGGCTCTTTAAAGGTTTATTAGCAGTTACCAGGACAGTAAAAAGCCAGTTGTGTTCTTTAAGCAGCATTCAGCGGTAAGTCAACAGGGATTAAAGCAGCTAGATTGCACAGCTGAACAGTTCTGTTTATAAAATTACCTTTTGACAAAAAAAAAAAAGAAAAAAAAAAGATCTACAAGGAGACTTGAAAATTATTTCTAAAACTTCCTACCACATTCACTACGCAGCTCCATTAAAACTGTTGGCAAATGCAATTGAAACAAACACCATGTAATATTAGGAAGAAAGATATTCCCAAAACTGTTTCTCTCTTTTCCTCCAAGCCTCCTACCCTCCTTCCCGAGTAAGAAGCAAGAGCAGCTTCCACAGCTACAGTCGCAGCCCAGACACCCACCACCAGCACCCCTGAGCTTTCTCCTCCTGCTCATTCCTGCGTGAAACCGAAGCTCACACAGAAGACGCTGAATTCCGTGAGCTCTGGTCAAACACTGCTTTCTGCCGGCACAACACTCGATAGAAAGTATTACAGATAATCCACAAAGGCAAATCATTGTCACGGCGGTTCCTGGCAGCTCCAAGCGAAGCGTGCGCAGGGCAGGCTGGCAGAGGCTGGTGGTCGGGGCAGGCAGCTGAGCCCGAGGGCAGAGCTCAGAAGGGGCAACGGCACCGCTCCTTGACCCCTTTAATTTCAAAAAAAATCGATTCCCTCGTTTGCAGAATGGATGCCCACATAAATGACCAGTTTAAAAAGCCTTTTTCTTTTCCCTGGAAGAAACCCTCTGGAGGTTAAAGAGCTCAGATCAGCCTACAAGGACAGCAGAAGGGGAGACGGCTGCTGTAATGGAAGCAGCATTCAGAGCGGAGCAGGGCAACAAACCGGCCCCCGCTATTAGAAGGGACTTTGGTGAATTAATCTCAGAAATCACATCTGTAGAATCGCTAAGGAAGGGGAAGGTTTGAGAAGGATTAAAGCTGGTATAGAAGAACTTGACAATGGGCTCACTGACCTAGAGATAAATCTTGGATAAAAAACAGCAAGCAGGAATAAGTCTGAAAAATAAAATTGGATGACTGAGGAAAAAGGAGTGCTTGTAGATGTGCTGATAGAAATGAAGAATGGGGGAAAACAGCAAAGAAAAAGAACTAGCTCCCAGCAGCTGTAAAGGAGACAATCCTGTCCAACACAGGAGGCACGCCTGCCTCCCTTTTTTTAGCTGGTTGAAACAAATACAGCCATCAGCACAGAAGAAATACATCAAACATCTCCCTCACCTCCCCAAACCCATGTACGTAATGTTACAATTTAACCTTTATGAACAAACCAGACAGAGTCAGAAGATGCTTTCATGCATTTTGTCTTGGGGGAGGGGGAAGGAAGAAAAAAAAAAAAAAGAAAATGTCGAGCTCCGATACAGGCTATTTTAAGGAAAAGGGAGGAACTAAGTAAGAACTGCACCTGTATCAAAGCACTAAATATACCTGACACACAGAGCCTGCCTTTCAAACAATGTTACATATTGAAGAAAAGCATACAACGTCACGGGGGGAAAAGGATTTAGAAGTCCCTAAAATTTAAGCCTCACAGTAAAGAGCCCAAAATACAGCATTTCAAAGAGAGGGAGATGATGTTTTATCATAAAAACCAGACATTAAGAAACACAGCATTCTCCTAATTCTCTCACAAAATATAAAGCCAAAAAAACTGGGAATACTGAGGAGATCTAGAAGATTATCAGTATTCAAGAAGATTTAACTGAAAGAAAACATAGTAAATTGAAATATTCCAGATTCCAGAAATAACGCAGTAAAATGCAGTGGTCAGCTGAAACGTTGAGAAAAATGGAGGAAAGTCATATCGTAAGGTTTGAAAACAGGGGCAAAGAAAAAAAAAGGTTTTATAAGTGTACCACAATAAGGGAAGTTAAGAAGGTTCAAAATAATGGCTCTAAAAAACCTTTCTGTATGCAAATAATTTAAGAATAACATACAGCATGAGATGACAATCAGGACACACTGAGAAAGGACTAAAAATCCCTCTCCAGAAAAAGATTAGTATATATGCCTGTATTTGATGAAAACAAAAAAGATAAAGAATAAAACAATACATTAAATCTCAAGAGGGTGGAAAGTGCCACAAAGAGGAACAAAACTCACTGAATTGGTGCTTCAGGTAATAAAGTCACTGTTAGGGCTGTGGAAACACAGGAGGTGGGGCAAGGCTACCCATTGCTTGTTACTCAAAGCAGAATGGAGGCAGCCTTAGTCAACGTGCTTCTTACAGCTGGTGATGTTCAAATTTGTGAAAATATTGGCAAGGCTGAGGCTGACAGAGCTGGATTACCCCCCACTGCTCCCCCCCCCCCCCCCCCCCCCCCAACTCACACACAGGAGCATGAAACCACACAGGCTGATAAACTCTAGCGGAACAGTTGAATCAGTTAATAAAAAAAAAAAAAAAAAAAAGACACACACAGTAAAGGAGTGAACAGACCTGTCAAACAAGAATTATGTATGGGCTATAAAGCAAGTTCGGTTAACATCTGTAGTGTTATAAAAACAAAGGAAAAAAGATATTTGTGGATCAGAAGCGATCAGAAGCAAAGAAACACATATCACAATAATACAGAGCACTAGCTGCTAAAAATCTTTTTAAAGTAGCTGTAGAGGAGAGAGGCAGAAGCTTTACTGTCCACACACCGAGAGCCTGGTATATGAACAAGACATATTCTGACCAAATAAATACGCCTTACTAAGAAGAAAAAAGATGTGCATGTGTACCCATGTATCTTCCCAATGTATTTCCTTCTTAAGAAGAAATACACTAAATTACATAAAAGAAAAACAAACTTTCCGGAAGGGTCAGTTCATTCTTAATACTCAAAATATGTAAAACTCAAGGACAATATTTCACTGTGGTCAGAGGAGCTATGGATTTGTCAACATATTTGTGACTCGTTTAAAAATGGATTTATGAAAAAACAGCAAACCTTTTGGAAGAAGACAGTCTGAATTATTATTTGCATTTAATGACTTGAACATGTGGATACAGTCAGCGTTCAGAACCACAACACATTCAGTAAGTCTGATAGGTCTTTTAATATCTTATTTCTAATACCTTCTTAAATTAAGTTATCCCAGCATCTGTAGGACCCACCAGCTGGATCTCATCACTAATCAATTTCTTTCAGAAATGAAATCCAAAAAGCAACTGTGACCCTCAAACTCTTTTGGGGTAAAAATTATGCTGAGACTTCCAAAAGAGATCAGATAGCTAAGGAACTGCATGGAGTTCTGGCAAAGCAGTGATGAGACCTTCACAGAGATGCCTTTTATCTTAGAAAGGCAAGAATCAAAAGAGAAGAGCATTCGACAGGGGCTCTTTTAATCCTGGAATTAAAATATAAAGTGGCAGGTTCCAAAAGGCTCTATAAACACATTGGAAGTTAGAAGTAATTGGCTCTCCTGTGAACCAGGGAAGAAGAACAAATTTTAAAAACCCTACACCAAAAATATTATGAATGGCAGGCACACTCCTAGCCAGCAAGCTCGAGATAAAAATTGTGTGCATTATATCAGTTAAGAACAGGTAAGATACAATTCCCAACTAACTCAGAAGAAAAAAAGCACATCCTTTGGGCTAATCTACAAAGAATTACATGTCTCAGATAAATTTAACAGTAAAAAAAAAAAAAAAAAAAAAAGACAGGAGTGAATTAAGAATTTACCTCAGCCTCCACCAGAAATAAAAGGCACAACTTCCTCGCCTTACACCTCAAGAAGTGAAGAGAAATATACAATCAAATAAAATCTGCAGTTTTGCAGCTAACTTTTACTAGGTTCTAAAGGGAATCTGAACTCTTACAGTAGCATTAATTTAATGTGATAATGTAAGAAGGAAATAGTCCATCTGCTAGGAAGAGAAACAAGGATAATTGTAATAGGTGGAAAGCTTGGATCCATTACATAGGCTTTTTCACAAACATGATACTGGAACGAAAATAATAGCGGATTGATTTGATGTAGACTAATTAAATACATAGCCAGATCAATGGATGTTTAATATAAGCAAGCAAACTGCAGATAAATATGAGACAGGTCCTTGATAAAACAGGAACAACAGAATCCCTTATAGTCTCTGGACGCAGAGACCACAAGAGAACTGCCCTCAGAAGGGCGGAATTAGGCGCAGAGAAGCCCCAGAAAGAACCTCCTGACAATCAGCAGCAGGCAGCAGTGCCTACCCACAGGTCTGAATGCCACTGCTTGCCCAGGGCTTCTGGTCACAATACTCAATGCTGGATCTTCAGCCAGAAGAAAAGAAAAAAAAAAGGGGGGGGGGGGAAAGGATGGAGCCAAGCACAGTCCTCTTACACTTTCCAACAAACATATCCTAAGCAAATTTGGCCCTGGATACAAACTTGAGTCAGAAAACTTCCATGTCTGCGTATCTCTAAATTAATATAGACAAGAAAAATAAAGGTAATATTTAACCATATTCAGATCACATTTCAGCTTCACAGACACTGGTGTCTGGTAGCTTTGTGGAATATCCATTTATGACAGAAGAAAATACAGCCTAATCAAAGTACTACTGCAGTCATAACGTGTCCTCAAGGCATTACTGTAAAATATCTTGAGTGCCCTTGAATCACACGAGAATTCTTGTTAAGGCAAGACATTAAATATGTGCACAAATACACATGCACACAGTCGCACTGCATACAGTATGCCGCTACAAAATCCTATCAGTAGTTTTGAAAATACACACACACACAAAATTAACCACAGGAGATTACACAATCTGATGCCGGTGTAAAAATTCATTTATTTTAATTGGCATTACTGCATGTAACCATACATTCATGCACACATACTTGGTATTCTTCTTTTATAAATATTTTGTGTGTTCCTGAACCACAATCCCATAAAGAGTACCAAAGGAAAAAAGCACCCACCCCAGCTGAGTCAAAATAAATTTTAACCACAGTTTTTCAGAGAGGTTGCTCAGCAGTTTCTGAAGGAGGAATAATAAGGCAGCATTTTACTGTTACCACTACCAGTGTTCTTTTAATCACGAAGAACTATCACAACCACATCGCAACACATAGGGGCTTGTTAGCTTGACTTCACTGACCCTGTTTGCTAACTATGTTACTGCAAACGAAGGAAACTGCAAAGAACTATAAGTTCAAAGGCCAGTGTGCCCACCTGGATACCCCAAGGAAAAAAACACACCAGCTTTAACCCTGCTTTAAAGGTTTAGTCCCACACTGGAACACAAAATGACCCGAGTGTAGGAAATTAAGACACACAGACTGCAATTTCATCCACACCCAGGCACAGCAGAGACACCGAGCGGGCTGTCACCCTCCCCACGTCATTTAAAATCATTCCACGGAAGGTGAATCAACAGCAGACCTGACACCTCTAATAGATTATTTTCCACAACACTTACGATTCCGAGTTTGTTCCCAGTTCCCCAGAGATGGGTGTAGTTCTGTGTTTGTCCCCCTGTGAACACAGGTTGTTCTGGAAACATCCGCCTCTGCTGTGGGGGCAGCTCACGCTCCCTCCCCCCTGGCTCTACCCTCCAGATGACACTGTGTCCCCCCCACAGATGACACTGTGTCCCCCACGGTGGGACAGCTTCTGAGGCCCACAGGCAAATCACAGCACCAAAACCATCGCAGAAGCTTCATTTCCAACTTCTGATTAGTAATCTACATCATGTTAATGATAAATACAATGTTAAAAATTCAATAAATACCTCATCTTTTTAAAGCACTTGCCTGAAAAAATCCAGACCCACCAGCGCCCCCCACCTATGCCCCCACAAAATCCTAACAGCAAAGGCAAAAGTGACGGAGGTGACCTAAAGGTATGCACACACCACGTGAAAACCTTCTAGGGAATGAAATGCTTGGACCCAGGGTTTATTCAAGGGGGTGGGACGATCCCTTAAGATCTCTTCCTTTGTACACCAGGAGATCAGGAGGATGAAGAGAAAGGGGAGCACCGAGGTTTGGGGTAAGAAAAGCAAACAAGATGATCAAGTCAGGTTGTTCAGCCCCAGCACAGGACTGCTCTGTCACCTTCAGTGATAGGGTGACAAATTCCTTCCGTATTTTATTAGACAGTACTCTCCTTTTCTATCAGCTTTTAAAGCATTCAACTTGTGGTTCACCAGAATTGCAAAGCAAATAAATAAAAGCAAATTTCAGGTTTAGTATTGTATGCTACACAGAAATGTACATGGAAGATTTATTATTTTTTTTTGTTCTTTACCATGTTGCAAAGAAATACAGAATTAAATATATTTAAAAAAAAAAATCTACGCAGCAATGAATTAATCTAATGTCATGTTAGAGTCTGATACACTAACACTTATCTGAAAAATTATTTTCAGTTGAGGGATGTTTTCCATTCACACAGTGTTAATTTAACAAACCTTACCATCTCCTTTTTTCTTTCCCTCTCCTCCCCTGAAGAACACCAAACAGAACTTCTCAATAAAGCAACTTATTTCAAAGGCAGAATTGCAATAAATTAAACATACAGTACAGTCATTAGGCATTACAGAAATCCTCATCTATTAAATACTGTCATATTATTTTCAAGAAGACCCATCTCTTTTTCTGTTTTGCTCAAAGACATAAGTACAGCCACATCAAACCTTGTTATTTCAGAACCGACATTTTTCATTCACAAAATAAGAAACACGACTTGCAATGCTCTGCATATACAAGATCCTTAATAGTGTTCCGGGAGATAAGCCGAAAGGAATACTAGGGACTGATAACAGAACATGTGACAAAGATATGGCTTTGTAGAGAAATGACAATTTAAGATCATTTGTCTGCGTACAGTTTTCCAAAGGTTGTATCCGCAGAGGACCTGTACTCTTCCTGGGCTTCAAATTGTAAACGAGATGCTTCACAGAGATACAAAAATCACAAGACACAAGAGCCAATTGCTCGTGTGTCTTCCCAAACCTGTCTTTTCATGCAGGTACCTCCCTGAGATTAACTGCTCCTGCAACAAAAGGCTAAGGAGCTCGCAAGGGGAGAACTCCAGAAAAGCAGTCAGTGACAACCACAACCTTGGGCTCAAATGACTAAGGGCATCTCTGCAAAACAGACGTTTTCCCCACTGCAGGAGACACACACCAAGTACAATAACTAATGCAAGGAAGGCAACACCATGATGCAGTGCTTAAACTTTTCAAGACAAGTATCTTCAGGATCAACCAACACAAACCGGGACTCTAACCAGAAACCAGAGTTAACAATTACCAATATCTAAGGACCAAAACAAAGTCAGCACTGCTACCAGGCAGCTTCAGGACACGGCGAAGCTTACTGCTGAAAAAACACAACTCCCCTTCCCCAAATAAAAGTTGGGGTAGTAAGATATTAAAAAAGAGGGGGGGGGTGGGGGGGTGGGAATCCGGCACAGTGAGAAATATGCATTAACTCATTTCAATCAGGAAAAAGCAGTTGGTGTTTTCCATTGCATTTATCACCATTATATCTCTGCATCTTCACTTGTGGTTTCCCATGGAATATACAGATGCACTATTTACACAGACACACGAGCACAAATAAACACTGTATCCAGAAATATTCAAAATGTGCTGCCAGATGGCCTTAAAAAGAAAAATGAAAGATCTAATTAAAAGCTCTTACACTGCCAACACTCCATTTTTGGAAATAAATACAAAAGTTAAATAAAAATGTTTTTAAAGCATATCAATATTTTTGTAATGTTTTGCTTCACAATTACAATTTCTCCTAACCCCCTTCATGGATCAGACAGTGTTCATTCCATGTGAATCAGGACTAACTGTAAACTCCTCTCCTGGGATGGTGGAAAAAGGAGACTAAAAGAAATGGTGTCTAAATGTGGGCAATTCCTCCTTAATTCCATCTCTTCCCATTCCTCTCTCTCCCTCCTGTTTAAAATTTAAAACAAGAATCGCTGTTGCTATCACTTGTACTGTCTGTAATGAAGACTTCACTGCCACAAGTTATCAGTCAGTTTGGAGGGAAAAAAAAATTATTTTCTTCATTTCTGTAACTGAAACATGAACCTTGGTGTTAATTTATTACAGGATTAAGTACAACTATTATTTGTTTGTCCCTACATCTTATCTCCCCAATAAAAACAGATCATTGTTTACATACATTTTAAAACAAATATACATATATATTTAAATATTAAATCATAGCACAATATTAAAATGACCTGTGATTATGTTTTGAGTCTGCAAGATCATCAACTGAGTACATCTATTCATTAAAGAGAAGAAAGACCCAGTAAAGACCAAAACACACATAAAAGGCATACTTTCAAAGGCTGTAAATAAAACACATGCATGAGGAGTTGACATTTACTTACCACTGGACCTGTTTTTGCGGTTTGACTTCCCTCCTGTAAGAAGCATCTTGAGACTGTTTCGAAACATGGCGATCCTGTTCCACTTTGCGTATCCCAAAAACTGTGAAAAGCAAAAGAACAACAGATGTAAGAAAAAAAAAAAAAAAAAAATCAACGGTACGATTTGGTCAACAGGAAAACATGAGAGAGAAGTGGTTAAAAAAGTGCTAAAAACAGGATAAAAGTTTAGAAAGATGGAAAATTATTTTGCCAATACGTTTCCTAACAACAGAAATTAACGTGTATATAAATATATATATATAACACGTATATATATATTATAACACACACACACACATATATATATATATATATAAAAAAGCCTACCATTTTGTTTGCTTTATTCATCCAGGCTAATTCCAGCACTGCTAGTTACCCACCTATTTTGTCATACGATCTGACAAATTATTATCACACTAAACTGGGAAAGACACAGCATTTAGCAAACTGCTTCCGTTTTCCATTACTATTAAAGCCAAAGCTATCAGAAACAGTTGCTACCCCTTCACGTTGCTCAGAAAAAGTCAATCTTGGTGACAACAACCCCCAGACTACAAAGCTGTTGTCTTTAGCTCCTGGGCTAGTTGACTGTCAAATTTGTCAAATTCTTCTGTAAGTTGAATAAATCGTCATGAGGAGGAAAGCCACTCGAACCCAGAGTTAACTGATGCAAAAAAATCAAACAGAAACATCACCCATATGTTTTCCTTGCTCTATGTGTCTCTGGAAAAAAACAAAACAAAACAAAACAAAAACCAGTTGTCTCTGTGCCGTGTTGAGGATAAAAGAATGAGCTTCTGGGTTCACCAGACACACTGACAGCTTATTCTGGTGGAACATCCTCTTATTAAAGTAGGTAAACCATCAAAACAGCAACAAGAAAAGCAGCTCCTAACTAGACCAAAAGAATAGTAAAGAGTCTTTGATCAGGATATATAATAAACCACAGCTTTCCTTCCATTGTACACACAATATTCCAGTTACAAGGTAAGACGTTCATCTTGCAGAAATAATCATGAAACATTTTTCCTGCAACGATGTTAGATTCTTCTTGGAGGATGCTCAGTAAACGCCATCTTGAGTTTCTTCACATTTATCTAATGCTTTCAAGTGTTTTAACAAGTTCTAGCAACAATAACACCCAGTTCAAAGAACTTTCTATGTATATTTAAAGCCACCGAAAGTCCTTTTAATATGACTTCCCGAGCCATACTAACATTCCACAGCAGCAGTTCAGAGCACACGCCAACACCCCACAAGCCCGCCCGGCTGACATGAGCCTCTCCTGACTTTTGGAAGTTCCCATACACTTATTAGATTCCACAGACAGCTGTTGGGCTATGTTGTCTGCATGTACGTATGCACGCATGAATATTAAACAAAATACAGTCCTGGTGTTTCCTTTGCATCTACGAACTGCTGGAGTATCAGCTGCCGCCTTGCTGAGCCAGTATGGAGGCTTATTCCCAGCATCCCAAACCAAGCTCAGGCCCCTCTTCAAAGCATCCCACTCTTACACGACTACAAAAGAATTTCCATTCGGGCG
Source organism: Falco peregrinus (assembly GCF_023634155.1). Classification (NCBI taxonomy): domain Eukaryota; kingdom Metazoa; phylum Chordata; class Aves; order Falconiformes; family Falconidae; genus Falco; species Falco peregrinus. The sequence goes on along the minus strand of NC_073738.1, from coordinate 5,306,082 downwards.
CAAACACAATTGTCTGACATTTGAATTCTGTTTATTTAGTTTCTTTAGATGGCTGTTATGTTCCAGCTCGCAGCACAGAAAGAAAACTTCTGGGTTTACATATCCTTCCTCTCTTACAATCTGTTATTAATAAACTTCATACACAACACCCTTTGCAACACCAGAAGAAGAAAGGATGAAGTAGACATTAAATGTAAAGAGGAGGCAACAGAAGTCCAAGTGTTATTTGTTTTGGAACATGATAACATTATAATCCCTCCAACATGCCCCTGATCCAAATGTATTTATCTGGGCTTTGAGCAAGACAAGAAGGTAGTAAACCCCTCCCTGCTACTATGTGGAGAACTGCCTGAGCCTCAGTGTGACTCATCTACTCCTCCTCTACAATATTGAGCATTATGCTGGTAACATCATGTGTACATTTGATTGATCAATTTATTTTTAGAAAAAGCAGACTCGAGTGGTTTTATATTAAGCCATATAGCCACAATGAAGTTAATTTTGACCTGAAAGCTTATTAACAGAGAAATGTTAACGATCTCCTAGCAACGTTCTTCCAACATAGGCAGAACAAGAAGAGGTAGATTCTTTGTGCTCTGTGATAGTAATACGTAAAAATAAGGGGGGAAAAAGTTTCACCAGCTATCAGGGTTAGTAACGGTTCGTACTACCTATTGTGCTCCCAGGAATACACCACCGTGTTTGAGCAAGCAAACCCAGGCACTCCTGGGAGCGCGGCGCACGCTCACGGGGCAGGCTCACCGACAACGAACGGATCCCTCCCGTTGGCAGACGATGCAGCCTGCGCTGAGCTCCTCCACCCAAACCTGGCCCTCCTGCCCCGCTGTCCCAGCGCGGGGACCAGTGCCGCGTGCCAGTCGGAGCTGGAAAGCGTTCCCACAGAAGTCATACTCACGATGTGCGACCCTAGTGAATTAAGCAGTGACGCTATCTGCAGCCTGCAGCCTCACCCCTTCGCTTCTCTGTTCAGGCTGAAGTGCATCAGAACCACCTCTGCTGCTGGTGACAGTAACACCAGGCTTCGACCGTCACCAGCCAAGAATAACATCCTATTTTTCGTCTCCTACCTGTGGCATTAAGTGTACTACTTAGCCGATGCAGGTGGAAGGGCAAAAGGGGATTGTAAAGTGCTCGGCTTGCTATTTCAGATTTAGGTAAAAAAAAAAGGATAAATAAGTAACAATCTTACAGCATTTGCTGAGATTAGAGGAGAAAAACCCTGCTAAAATCATCTGAAGACAAGTATAGGGTGTTCCCTTTGTCTTTTCTTGTTTATTGGTTTTTAAAAAGCAGCTCTCCAGGTATCCATCCTAAAGCACATCTGAGTCTGGAAGGACAACCGAACGCTCACGAATCAAACCCTCGTGGTAGCAGTGGACAGCACAAAACTTCCAAGTTCCTAGGAATTAAGAAGGAAGTTTAGGGACTATATCCACATCAGCTTGCACCGAGAAGAGACCTGAGTGGAGCTGTCTTATCAGTGCTGAGGTATAACCTAATTAAACCTAATTATGCTGAAGGAGCCAACTGGACTGAGGCTGAACAGTGCCAAAGGTGAGGACGACAGTTTGCTAATGATGTTTACCTCTCGCTGCACAGCAAACCGCGCCAGAAATCGCTGCGCTGCTCTGGGACTGATTTACGTCTCTGCATAAGGCATATATGGGGTCCCCATGAATTTGTTTCAAAGAACCACGGAGTAGAGGAAAGAACCCTGAGTCACCAGCCACGGGGCGTCTTGGGGACTAACTCCATATTCTCCGAGCTCACCTAGAAGCCTCAGAGGACTGCGCCCACCTGCGCAGCTGGGAGTGGAAAGAGACTTTTGAGCAATAGACCTAGTTTAGCATCAACTCATGATGTGGTTTCTCACTGTGTCTTACAGACAATGTTGTAGTACTCCAGGTGTAAGTACTCACTAAATCTATATCTTGTTTAGTTAAGGTTTTCACACTACAGAGTAGCAGAATCAGCAGGTCACCAAAACCAACTGGTTTTTTTTTCTGCAGGCACAACCACATCGTTTTGTGCCTTTGAACAAACAGGGTCACAGTGTTTCCTCTGTTTAGCCAATACCAAACCTGAAATAATATTTAAGAATAAGCACTCTAAATTAAAAATTCTGTTGGCCATATTAGTTTGTGGAATTAGCAGGATTAAATAGCAAATGGTATTACAGTATTAGGAGGAGCTGGATCAGGCATTTCTTTGAGCCCCCAACAAAGTCCTCAGCGTCTTACAGTCCAGTTTAAGTCTCTTCTCCAGTGTTGCGAGCGGCTGCGTTAGCAGAAGCTAAAGACACGGGATACTGATGGGGATCCCGTACACTCCCATCGCCCAGGGATACCTCTACCGTTAAACTAGGCAATGAAGAGCTACTACACTTTGTCATTTAGTTTGTCATTTGCAACTTTACCAAATCTAATCTGAAGATATTATGCAAGCAAAAGTCTCCAAACAGTATCAGCAGGTAAATTAAAAGGTACTATCTCTATGAACTCTGTTTTATAGCATCAATGGCGCTCACAAAAGTAGCTTTTAAAAAAAAAAAATAAAGCTCAAGAATCTTCTGTTTTATGTATAGACTGACTCTGCCACATGTTGCTTTATCTTCTAGCAAAGCTAGATTTCAATGACGTACACAAACAGAAACAGTTTCTGGAGCATGAGAAAGCAGTTGTACAAATACAATGAGAATTAAAAAACCCACAAAGACAAGGGAGTAGAGAGACTGAACACTGCAAGCTGCAACTTTACACCAAATGCTAAGCTTGAGCAAGTCTGCAATATCTCATTAAATCCTCCTGGATGACTACGGCCTATTTCTTTGTTTTCTTAACATTAAGACAGAGTTTGTAGACAGGCTGCAAAAACTACTTCACTTTTTGGGTGGCTACACATTATTACAGCCCACAAAAGTAATTTTTGCTCCTTTTTAGAGACTTCTAGGGAAAGCTATTGTCTGTCAGACATGGGATGTTCACAGATTTTAGCAGTTCAAAGTGCCAGACCAGTGAGTACAGTCAGAGCACAGCCACTACAGAGCTGTGACCGAATGTGTGGAAAGGACAACTTTAAAAGAAACATGCCTATACTTCTAAATTGGAGTGGCTCAGCATCAGCTGCCTCTTCGTATATTGATTTGTGGTTGAAAAGTAAGTGAAGTAAAAGCCTGTAAACCAGAACACCTCTGTGCCAGACCATGAAATCCCACTAGCTCACTGTCCAGTTGAGGCAGCAGCTCCTACTGTAGCAAATTAAGACACAATTTACTCCCAGAAGTTTCATAATATTCAGCAGACGTTTACAAACACTATCAAGTCAAAAATTCACAAAACATTTTATCAACAGATAGATGGAAATAAGAAGTATTTGCACGCTTCTATACAAACACATTTTTCGTAAGAAATCAGTACATCTATCGGTGACAAACCACTTCCAAAATTCAGAAGAGCAGAAGAATTGTAACTCTGACAGCACCCTGCCTCCACGCAACGCTTTGCCAAGCTGCAGACAGAAGCATTCCAATATTGCCTGGTGGTACCATCCCACCCAAATCTGAACTTAGAAAGCCCACTGTGACAAACCACTTCCAACCATTCAGTGCAGAAGGCAGGCAGGTATTCCCGCTTCATTTTTATCAAGGTTTTTATCATTAGAAATGAAACAAAACTTTGTAAATTGGAATTAGGGCTTGGCAGCACCAGGTCAATGGAATATACACATAAGATCGCGACAACTAGAGTTTTACAAACAAACTCATTACATAAGCCTTAATTCCTGTACTTTTACTACTGACAAATACCACGACAATATTCTGTATTAAGCAGCAGGAAAATGGTTAGTCCCTGCCTTATTCCTTTACCCTTCTGCTGCTGTCTATCTCAGAAGATCCTGAGGCATCACAGTTCTTTAGTACATCTTAATTCCCAACAAGAATGATTGAAAGAAGATTTTTAGAAAGGGTAATTCCTTACATTTTTTTCTGAAAAAGAAGAAAGTGCTCTGACAGAAAATATACTCAGTTATGCAAAATAACAGAAAAGCCTGTTAGTCATAAAATATTACATTTTAAAAGTTCCTGGTAGCACCAGATTACCCCTCTTCACAAGGGAAGCGGAACTCACTACATAAGAAATTAAGAAGTGTGTATAATAAGAAGCATATATTAAGATGCCAAAAAAGGTACCTTTCTGAATATTAGTCTTCAGGATTTAACAACATGTAAAGACTAAATCAACATTTTGTGAACAAAAATTCTAACCCTTCACAAATTAATGAACTGTTTTCAAGGAGCATTCAAACCTCGGAAAGGAATAGGTAACAAGGACTTTTCTTTAAAAAGTGACAGATTTACAGAGCTAATTATCACAAGATGAAAGAAATTGAAAAATGAAAGGACAACACACAACACAGAGTTAGGCTTTCAAGCATTTACTCTACACGTAACGTATATTGTACAGAGAAATCTGTTCCACATTCACCTGTAACAGCTGCTAGACTGAACCTTCCCAAGCTCCTCAAATAAATTATTCAAAGTTTAACCTACACTTGTATTTTGAATTGCCCTGAAATTCAAGAAATGTTTTGAGACAACCTAATGACGAGGACTAGCAGCCCAGAAGAGCACATTTAAGCGGCGCTTCAGCGTTCGCTAGGCTGCCACCCCTTGTAACTGGTCATCTCAGTGTACGTCAGCAGCTCCACAAACTTTACGATGATGAAATACATTAAACTCTCTGCCTCACCTGTCAGCTCTGACTCACAACAGGACTGTAACTGATCACAACAACTCTGAAGTCAGAGGAAATGTGTATTTATAAGCTTCGTCCATGCACAGTTGAAAACACAGGAGCAGACTTTAGAGATAAAAGTATTTCCAGGAACTTTAGGAACGAAAAAAGCAAAAATGCCAAGAACTTCTAGGATTATTTGGAAAAAGGAATTAAAAGGACTAAACCCTGCCAATTACAGGTTTTTAAGCAATTAAGAGTTTATTAGCCAAAGTTCTCTAAACTAATAGGCTTTAGAACAACCGAGTATGAACAAATCTTAATCGTTTTATGTTCCCTCACAAAAGCCTGAACACTAATCATTACGATGGGAGGGCTTGATATGAAGGTCAATCTGTCCATCCCCTCTGGCCCTGCTCATCACTTAGAGACCTCTTGCCCACCTTTCCTACAGACCCTGCCATGAACCTCCACAGCTCAAGAGCCCCCCTCCCATTCATGTTCCCTCTCCTTTCCTCCTGGGAGCAGCGAGATATGCCACTGCTGGCTTTGCTTCTCCAACTATCCTCGATGGAGATACTTAAAAATACCTACATCAGAATACGTGAAAATAACTAACAGCATCCACCGGACAAGGCTGCAGCTGGTCAGCCTGACCACGTTCCACAAGGGAGCAGAAAGTCGGGCTCAGCCCCTGCTTTTATGTTACCAAAACAAAGCAGCCTTTAATGCCACAGTTAAAAAGTGATCCTGAGCACGCAACACAGCAACATTCCCACGTATGCAGAGCTCCCAACAGCAGCTCTAAGGTGAATGTGGCCAAACACACTTCTTGACGAGTCTGTGGCGATTATGTTCACTTACAGTCTGTGGTGTTCAGGTTCAGAGGTAACTTTTATATAGTTAGAGCCTGAAGAATGAGACAAGTACTGTATCATTATGAAAAGCCATACATGTTATGCTGAGTAACGGCTCATTTTGGTGCTGTGCTTGGAAAACAGCACTTCCAGAGGGCTTAACGAGCTCAGCAACAGTGCCAGGCTGAAGCAGCTATTTGCTTCTGGAGCTGTAAGGCAACAGCGGACGAAACCACCAGAAAGGTGCAGTTCTCCATCACTCAGCACAGATGGACTCTGCGTAGGCTTGAGTTCCCTGTTCTCTGTTAGCAGGAGACATTTGTTTTTTCATTTTGCCTAGAATATAGTTGTACTTCTAGTAAGAAGGATGAAGAATAAAAGCATGACTGCTACAACAGATGCCACTGATAGACAGCTTATGATTCACTCTGAATCTAGATAACTTTACCATACTCAAACAACAATAATTCCGGTGAGATAAGCTTGCCAGTCACAGACTACCAAGTAATACACTTTGCAACCTTAACTTGTCGGTCAGGGTTTGAATTTATTCCTCTGGAAAGAAAACTTCTCCAACAATACTTTTTATTTAAGTGTTGGGACTTAACAGCAGAAAAACTAAATAAGTAGTTAAAATGAGATCAGAAACACTTCTGAAACAATGGAATCACTCACTAGAAGAAAGTCAAAAGTCAGAACCAGTTCTCTCCTGAACATGAAAATGTGGTGACCTTGAATTTAAGGAAATTTAATTTTGAACAGGGCTTTGTCATTTTGCATAACCTGGTTTCTAATTCTAGATTAATGATACAGACTGAATTCATAAGGGACACTTACCTTCTCCACATACAATGTCAATTATACTGCCTCTGAGAAAAATGGTAACCAAAGAAAAGTCAGGAATAAAATCACCTTACTTTCATCAACTCGTCTCCAGTGCTTTTAGTGTTTTCTGTGTTTCCCACAACAGTTAAAAATTACTGCTTTGGTTTAAAATATTATTAGTAGCTGCCTCCATCAACAACCACCTGAGCTAGGTAGGTATTCAAGCTTGAAATAAACACGGCACTGTTCTGCAGAAATCGAGTCTAGTTAAACTGTCTGCACTGGAAGAAGTTTTAGGGCACTTTCTACAGCTGGAATCAACAAGCCCCACTCTGCCAGGACCAACAATCCTGATTCCACCACAAACCACCAGAAGATTGAAGCGCAGCAAGTTTCTCCATCATGAACTGCTTGCAATTCAACTTTTAGCCATGACACGGAGCAGCCAAAAATCTGTCAGTCAAAAAGAAAACACCAGCATGTGCTATTTCAGGCTCCTATCAATCTTAAGTTAATTTTGAAGATACAGTGGTCTGACAGAAAATGGAAACAAAAAGCTAGGCAATGTATAAAGTGGCAGGAAATATTACGGCACTTGATTACTTCCAGGGATTAAAGGAAACTTGAATTATTTTCTTAATTTTTAAACGACCAAAAAATACATACTCAAACGCAGACCTAAATAAGGAGCTGCTGTAAGCCTGTTCTGCAAACCTGCTCAAGTATCATTCTTGATGAAGAACATTCAATATGGAGCTGAAGTTCAATCATTGGCAAGCACTGGAAATTTTCTCAGAACACAGATGATTTTGGATTTTACTAAAAACAACTTGTTTTTACAACAACAACCAAAGTATATTTATATATAATGCTCTGTCACTATTATACATTGTTTACAAAAAATATAAAGATCTTAATTAGCAGTCAGAACAAAATAAGTAATGCAGAACCCTACATAAAGAGATATTTTTATTACATCAATTTTGCTGTTGATCACCTCCAGCAGGAAAAGACAGAGAATGCTCAAACACTAATACGTGGAAGCTATTACACATTTTCCTCTAAATACAGAAACAAGCAGGTTAAAAATTGGTAAAACTGATATAGGAATATAGTGCCCATGCCCCACATTCCAATTCTAGGTGATCACAGATGAACAAAGAACTAACAGAGGTCAACTTCAATTCTATTTAAACACTTAAATAACTAGTGCACAGAAAATGTGGGACCCTGGGAGAAAAAATTCTCCTACCTTGATATCTGTAGACAGGTTAAATCTCTAGTAAAAACTGTCTTCCTCCATTCACCGAAAGTCCTGAAAGACATAAAAAAACCCAACATAATTTAGTAGCATTTTCTCAACACACTACTGTGTCCCATGCTGTCCAGCTGCACGCACAGAACTATAATATAACCTCGTCCCTGGAATAAACCTACAACTTTTTCACTGTATAAGCTATCAGACAGCCCTTGCTCCTTCTCATCACCATTAAAAATTTAAAAGCCCATGCTTTTAAATCTCTGTTAATCAATACTAATTTTGGTCACTTGACTCTTTCCTCTCATCACTTTTCAAATGGGAGAAGAAAAGCAGGTAACACTTGCCTTTGATACACATGATGCAGTACACTATTTTAAAAGTGCTACGTTACTTCCAAATATTTTCCTCCAACCTAGCAAGCTCCCCTGCTACTTCCCTCAGTGTGTTGTTTTTTTTTAAACTCAATCCTTACATAAACACAAATCCCATAAGGGATTCAGCACTGAATCAACCGAGTTCGATGCTTCGCCCTTCGCTCTGTCATCACATACTTATAAAAAGTTCATCAACAAAAAGCCACAAGAAATGTATCTTGCTACTTTACTGAAAAAGACCAGAGCACCTATTTTAGTACCAGCATGTATGTTTATTTGTGCTGACAATACTGTTACAGGTTTTCCCAATCTATTCTTTTAGAAATCTCACTTGAGAAACAGCAAGTAGAAGGAAATACAGACACATCTCATTTGCCATCAAACAAACAAAGCAAAAAACAAACAAAAAAAATCAAAGTAAATTGAGACCACCTTGTATTTGCAAGTTTAAAGCAAAGTAGAATAATGTTCAACAACTTCAGCAGGGCTTTTTCATTCTACTGCAAGAGGATACTGACAAGTAATTGACAGCTTAACTTGTCATTCACACTGCTCTCCGGAACCTTAACAGAGACTTCTCAGCTGGTCTTATATGAATAATTTTATATATAAAAAACTCTAGGACATTCCATAAATTCATGAAGCAATCCTATCTTATTTCTCAGGGTTGCCAATTACTTCCCTGCTTTCAATTTTTCACTTTTGTGGAAAAACAACCAAAAAGCTAGTGCCCAGCACACAGCGCTCACCAGGATTGTGGCCGTTTCCATCAGCCAAGCAAGGAGAAGGTGCAAACGCAGCCCTAATCCCTCGGCGCTGCAGTGACTGTTGCTACAGCAAGGAGGAAGGGTCTGTCAGCCCCCCCAGGCTACCCGAGCCCTGCCAGAGCCTCCTGACGCTCCAGCACCGCTGGAACCTGGACCCTGCACCACCGGCAGCATGACAGCGCTCTGCGAGATGATGTCCCTTCTTCAAACTCCCTTGCTGCGTTCTGCAAACTGCCGCTTGCACTCTTAAAAACCACCCGACCGCCTGAGCATTTGCGTTCTGTGCAAATTCTGTTGTGAGAAAAACAAAGTTACAAGTTTCTGAACGACCGGCCAACCTCATGTAGCAAAACCCCACTGTTAGGGACCTTACTTTAACTGAGCCCGTACGGAGGCCAAACCCAAACACGTTCAGCTCAAGGAAGATTTTTATTAGGCATTACTTCACAAAAAAAAAAAAACCCAACATATTCCTTAGATCCTAAAGGAACAGAGTAAGAATGGATCTTACAATATTTATTTGGCATTCTCCACAATTCTTTTAACTGGTTACACGCTAGGTACTTATGAACACCTCCAGTGAGTGAGTGAAAATATCTTTCTTCTGCAGCAATGTTACAATTTTTGGAAATCTGAAGACGTGCATGGAGTTTTGGAATAACTAAAAATAACTCCTTAGAAATCTTTCCGTTTGCTGCCATCTATCTTCCTAATACATCTCTCTTAATATGATACCCTGTGAAACAAAGAGCAGAATCCAGCTTATGTAGTGTAAGCTGTAAACGAGTGCTGACGACCCATAATTTGCTCAATAACTTTCCATCTGTATTCAGAGAGCGCAGTTGATGAATATGCTCCACATTGAGCTTTTTAAATAGCAGAGCTTTCATCTGCTCATATTATTACATTAGAAATCTTTATGTGAATGCAGCAGATATTAGTGGGTTGTCAATAAAAACTGAATGTCATTAAAGTGCTTTTATTCTTTAAATGCCTTTAACCCTCTAATTATATTTGTAAATTCTGCTGTTTAACTGTATGAAAGTTATAAGTTCTGACATGTTGTATCACAACAAATATTATTTAGAGAGTAATATACAAACAGTTTTGGGGGCAGGGAGGGAATCAATTTTTGAGTTATTCCCTCTTGATTAAACACATAAATCACAACTATGTGCGTTTCCATAAGAAGCAACATGCAGTCAGGATTTCTCCAGATATTCCAAGAGTCTGGGGGTTTTAAATCCTCTGTCCTGTGGCATGGCTACAAGTCATAACATAAGGGGAAAAAAATTTATGCTTTTGGGTTGGTTTTTTGGGTTTTTTTATTATATCAGTAAAGTTTTCCCAAACTAGTTCTCTTGGACTTGGCAGAGAGAAGGTAATAGTCCTACATCTTAACTCTTACTCATCCCCAAAACCCAGACAAAAAACTGGCTACTCTTTGCTTTATTTCTTTCCTCCCCACAAGCTCAAGGTAGGGTATCGGTGACACAGGCACAGAGAACAACTGCCCTACCAACTGCAAGAAGTGGTTCAGCCTTCATACTCATTCTGCCTTCGGCCATCAATGAAGAAGCCAATTACTGTTGATTTGGGGTTTTGCCCATAAAGGCCAACTAGAAGTAGCCAGGTAACGACTCGCAGTTGCCATCCAGGCTTGCAAATTTAAAACATGACCTAGAAATAGGAATATTCCTAAGTTCCACAATGCAAAAAAAAAAAAAATTAAGGAATGCTTTTTGTCAACAAAATCAGGTCATTTTTGTCAGGAACAAAACAAACGGAAACTAGAAATACTGAGAAACTCACAAGATCCTTCCATGATACAAAACAGGTCGCCCACCCATCACATTGGCTGACACCATATCCAGCTGTTCTTTTTTTTTAAGCAATCACCAGCACAGAGCCACATCAATTCAACTATACATTTCCTATACTATGTGTACTGTTCCAGTACATCCAACACTTTCCAACACTTTATTCAACTTCATCCAGTGAAACAGAAATCATCCACTTAAAACAGCTTTTGAGAATTCTCTGCATTTGGGGCTTTTTCAATGGTTCAGACAATTTCTGAATGAAGACATGGTGGACAAAACTGCTCAAACAACAGGGAATGAAAGGACTTCATGTAATTTCCAAAATAAGAAAACAAAGAAATGCTATTAAAAACTGCAAGTTAGTAATAATGTCACAAAGCCAAGTAAACAAGAAGTTAAGAAATACAAGAATTAAGGTTTAGCATACTCTGCAGATGAGGTGGTTCAGTAATTCAGACACAAGGCAGTCAGTCTGCAGATGTGCAGTCTCAAATAATTTCTATGTTAGACCTGTGTAGGTAATAACTGCATTGAATTCTTCTGCAGAAGAACGTGTTAAAAAACCACCAAGTGTAAACCAGCAAAAACACACACATTCACCATACCTTTAACGTGCTTCACACCTAGCTTCAAATTATTTCTTAAAAAGAGTTTTTCTTATATTCTGTTAAAGACGTAAGTATATGGTCACAAGTTAAACTGTTTCTAAATAGGTATACCCTAGTGCAGGTGTGCACCAAAAAAAAAGGAATAAATGAAAACCCAGCTGAATGACAGCCTAAAAGAAGGGTTCCTAGTTAACACAAGAATTACTGAAACAGGTAAGAAGAACAGCCTACGAAAAAAATCACAATGTTGTTAACCCTTTTAGGTGACAGAATTGAGTACCCTCCCATTGTCCTAACCCAGAAGACAAGTACCTACAAAAGGAACAAATACTTTCAGGTACAGCAACACATGTTCCAGCTGCAGCATTTCCCTGTCAAACTAAAATGCCTGACAGAAAGAAGACTTAAAGCTTTAAGATTTAAGAAACAAAACAGAAAACCTGCCTTCCATAGCAACTTGACTACAGCTATAAACAGATACAGTACGAAATAATACCAGGATGTTTGATTCCACAGTAACAACTTAGAGAAGTCTGTGGGGATATCTTGAGATGAATACCACCCATTCTGTATTTGAAAATATTTAACATCAGTATTAAACAAGTTTCCAAAAAGGGGGATGAAATACAAGACTAGTTTTCTATTCATCCTAGAGCAAACAAAGCAATCTTTTTTCTCCATAATCTTAAGCAAGCAGATGTTGCATTGGAGCAGGTAAAAATTCACAGCAACTTTGCAAAGCTAATTGAAGTTGAAGCCTCTAAACCAAACGTAGTATAGGTCACACGTGCCCCGATCTCAACAGTTTCATTATATTTTCCCAGAGAAATTAACAACTTACGCATACTTTTATCAACAGAACATTAATACGCAGACATTAAACACAATGACCATCTGTCTTTGAAAACTATACACTACACCAATGATCAGAACATGTTGCTCAACCAGTCCTGCTGGAAAGAAAAAGCTCTGAAATGGTCTCATGAATAGGGATTTCCATCTTTAAATGAGGTTATTTTTCTAGTTTTGGCTGTCAGTTGCACCAGCTGGTATTCATCTGATAAATTGAGTTAGTTTGGATGGTATTCTAAAGTCAAATAAAACCACGGTTTAAATTCCTTGAACATACATACATGTTGGAAACAAAATACATACTGGAAAAAAAATAGTCTTGATTCCAGTTCTAACTCACCTAAATTAATTTTTGAGCAAGACGTGTGTTCTAACGATGCCTGTCGTGTAACAAATCAAGATCAAGAAAATGGCAATATTCTTTAAATTATAGTAATTAAATATGGCTGACCTAATTTTATTAGGGACTAATCCAGAAAACCAAGTCTCATGCTTCCATCCTGATAGAGAGTTCGTCTTCTCAACTTCTTATTCTCTAATTAAAAGTAAGATTTGAATCATATGTTACCATACATAATTACTGTACTTACAGAGTTCATTACATAGGAACGTATACCATTGATAAATCAAGAATTCCACAAATAAAACCATACAACAGAACACTTCAGTCCATAATTAGATACGTCTTGGCTGATTTTCAACAGCATTGAGCAAGAATCCACTCTACCATATTCTAAGTTGGCAACAGTTTCTTCATGATCATCACTCTAAATAACTACGGGAAAGCATCCAGACATCAATGGAATTATGGAAAAGTAAAATCAGAAAATTGTTCATGCTTTAAACTGAGATTTCTCTGCTCATCCCATATGCCTTAAAAAAAAAAAACAAACTCAAAACAGAACAAAAAACCAAACCACCCTGTGTGTTAAATACAGATGACATTGACATTCTGCTATCATAACAACTCAGACTCCTGGTTTTATATGAAAATTATAAGGAGCTTCCATTTATTCCCTGCTTAACAAACAAACAGTTCCAAGCTATTAATGGAGTATCCCATTTTTCAACACCTTAATAATGTTTACCAAAATTTACAAACTTATCTACTAGCACAGTGATTTGGGGGGCAGGAGCTGTCATTGTTTTGTTGTTACAGTGACTAGTACTACAAAGCCTTCACCGTTCTCATGCCTTCAGACGCTAATTACCATAACATGTTTAAAAACATTAAATACAACCTGTATGTTCACCCTCTCTGCTCTATCTACAGATTGGCCATTATTTATTAACTAGTTGTTCTGGGTCCTGCACTCATAATGCACATGCCAATGTGACCATAAAATGACGGGTTGTCATTAACATGTTAAGTATGCACATACATGTTAAGTATGCACCAAGGAAAGTATTATTTGCCTTCCAGACTAATTCAAGGTTAGGAGACTTATTGTAATTATCTGACATTTTAATAGATGTCAGCAAATAACTACGAAAGGAGACTTAATGGCCCACAGATACCATGGCACCGAAAAGCTTACACAGCAGTCATTTTCAACATCCCAACCTTTCCACTGCTGCTGAAAGTCTGGCCGGGGATTTCAGTAAGAACTGAAGAACACTGCTCAAACATATGCAACCTAACAGATTTAAGGCCTGAATGACTAAAATGCCAAGAGCTTTACCCCAAGGATCACACTTACATTCCTGTGCCCCACACCACGCTACGGGAAGGAGAAGCAGCCTGAGAAGCAGCAAGGACCAGCCAGCGCCTTTTGGAGACAGCTGCCAGAATAGACTCTACAGATTCCCCCTTCTCCCTGCTCCCCTTTTGGTTTATTTTAATTCCTGCCAGAACTGCGCTCAATTTTTACAAGTTTGTCACGTTTGACTTCTCTCTGGAGTATGAGAGGCCACACGCACAGCACCTCCTCCAGCAGAGGAACTTCTGCTGCTCCTGACCGCAGGCGGCACCTGAACTGTCCTCGTCTCAGAAGACTCCTGGATATTGAGGATATAAACTAACCACTCCAAACCTCCTTAACCAGCTCCTACAGAACAAACAGATTTCAAAGAAATGAAGTCAAAACCTTTTCTGCGCTCCTTCAGAAGCATGCAACCAGAACTCAAGTACTTGGAAACACAACTCTTCTTCCCAGCCCGCTTTCCCTTTTGTAAATTCAACCATGTGGAAATGGGGTAGAAGATGAAAACAACTACCAAGAGAGAGAAGCGAGTGCAGATGGGGGAAGACACTGGAAAAGTGGAACTGGTCAGGGGGGAGAATGGAATCTCTATAAAAGGTGAGACAGGGTAACAATGTCACAGAATATAAGACAGACTGGAAAAAAAAGGTAAGCAGTAAAAGTGCAAATGAAGACGACAAAAAAATACAGGTAGTCATGACCAAAAAAAGTTGATGGAAAGAGAATCTAGGAAAAGACTTGCAAGAAGTCAGAGGGAAGGCACTACACAGGTGTGTGTTTGCACGTGTCCAGTGCCTGCCTGTGACACCGAGACCTGCTTCCCTGCGTCACACCCAGCAGACTCGGTCGGTACCAGTGCCAGCTGACCTAATTAGAGCCCCGTAATTCAGTATGCAAAGCTACTGAGAGAAGGAACACGACGATGCTTTCACCATAATGCACACACACGACTGCACTGACAAAATGTCTGTAACTCATGTGCTGTATAAGCAAGTGACAGAAACACGACAGTCGGGAAACACAGGTAACGGGGTGGGGGATCAGCAACAAAAACAGATGCAATTAGGGTCTTGGGTTTTTTTAAACGAGTATTACAAATAACTTGAATATTTTGTTTGAATTCATTTTTCTATTGCCAGAGGCTAGATTTATCTACAGTTGAAACATAAGTAACATCCTACTGACAGTTTCCTTAGTGAAAAGTATGTGTCCCTACAAAAACTCAATTACACAAGCATACTGTACAGTCACATTTCTTTTCCAAACATCCTTTATATTTGGTATAATCAATAATACTAAGGTTTAACATACACAAACTTGGGCTTTGGGTTAAAAAAAAAAAAGAGGAAAGACCGAAAGGAAAAAAAACATACCTTATAAATGACAAAGGATTCTTCACATGTGAAATCATGCTTACATTAAAAAGAATAGCATTTTTCATGTTCTTCACTTAATAGGCCATATCTTAGATTCTGAGTGAGATACAGCAATGAAGGTTTAAGTGATAGTTTGCGTGACCTGGCTTTCATTTTTTTGGTAGCTGGCTTACTAGGTTCCATGCAGGAAAACTGTGACTTTGCAGAAGTGGATATCCTGCTCTAAGTCACTTCTTCAAACCTTCCAACAAGGGAACACATATATGAGTATGTACTTGAAGGAAAGGGCATATTTAAACACCTTTTATCTTTTATGAAGTATAAAGGTGATATTTAAAATATGCCTGACTACTTAAGACAATGTGTTTAAACTACAAGCGGTTATAAATGAAGCCATTGTACAAGCACACTTGAAATTACAGCATATAGCACGCTTCAAAAGAATTCAATGTTGTATATATGAGCTGTACGTCAGACTGTTCTTGTTCGCTAACAACTCAGAGGTTTCTGATTTCACCCTGCAACAGGCACTGAAAACTTAGGTATGAAGACTCACAGTTCTGGTACGAAGAACCGTGGTTCCTTCGCTTCATGCATGGGAAAGCTGAAAACCCAGCTGGAAGAAACCAGCTAGCCTAAAAGCAAACAGTTACAGGTCCATAAAGAACTCAAGCCACGAGGAAATAAGCAGTAGCAAGCAGAAACTGGTCATGGTGAGAGTACCAGGGCGAGCTGGGCACTTCCAAACCCCAGACTTAAGTTACTTTCGATGTAGCAATTTCAACAGTCACATTACCATGGTTACATTACATTACTTAAAAACTCAGCTGAGGATATTGAGTATCCTCCTGACTCACCCCAATTGCAAAATAAAACATGTTCGCTCACAGGAGCCATTGCCTTTGGTTCAGGTGTACTTAAGTCACTTCAGAAGATTGGTACAGGAGCATTTGAAAAAACTGACCTGAATTTTTTTCTCTGGCTCTGCTCAGAGTGTATCATATATCCCTTCCACTTTCTCTTCTGCTTGGCCCATTCATTCTATTTCACAGAGAGCCAGGTAAAGATGAGTGCAGTGATTCTATAGTACGGGTGCTTTTCTGAGCCCCTCTAGTTCTGGACTGCTTGGGGACACTGTTCTTTTCCATTCTGGGATGGGAAACGCTCTATCCATGACTCATGGATAGTCAAAAGAGTATCAGAAAGTGTGTATCAAAGCTGAAAGACAATGCAGCAGAGGTGAATACAGAAGTATTGGTTTGGCTTGGGTTTTTAGACAAAGCATTCACCACCTCCCCCATTTAGCTTTAATAAAACTCTGGCAGCGAAGGGTGAGATTTCTTCATAAAGTTGTGTAACTACAAAAACAATCTGATCTTTTATCTGTCTATAGTCTGTCATATGGAAGAAATCTAAATGCCTTCTAGAGACAAAGAGAGACAGGATGTATGTTTTTCCCTACATTTGGAACGTAAGTGATTGCAATTGCCGTGTATAATCTAGACCAATTTATGTCATCGATCACTGAGGCAGATCCGAAACCCTACCCATCTCTAAATGAAAACCTTTGTCATTGAAGAGTGTGCACAACCAAGGAAAACCAGAAAAAAACCCAGCAAAAATAACTGATTTGCCTTCCTTCCAAAGCCTAGAGCATGTAAATATTTCTTAAAGAACTGAAAAGATCAGTCAAGAAATAATACATACCTACTCAGACTTGTTTTCCCTCTAAAGCCATTAGGTAGATTTGCTGGTGAAAGCAGGGAGACCTAAGCCTTACCCTTACTCGGGCTCCTTTCAGCTGTGGCACCATCACTACTTACAAAGCTACTATGACAGTAAGCACCTGGAAGGAGGATCAGAACAGAAGTGTTACTAGTCCAAAGCTGCTCTTCATAAAGTGGTTTCTGTATGGGGATATATTCCACACTTGCATACTATACCCCGATACCTGCACGCACCCCTCACACATACACTCCACTTCCATCCAAACTCTTATTCCAGAGCTGGGAGAATTTGGGGCTTGAGGAAACCCCTCCCTCCTGGAATACATTCCCACTTCTTTTGTCTCAGGCTTAAAAAGCAGCATATTCTCACTCTCACTGCAGTGCAACGAAGCCAAAGTCTCTGATTCACCTTTATTACACTCTGGAACAATGTCTATTAAGAAACAATGGTCTGAAATTTCCCCAGGCAAGTTCTGCAGGAAAAACATTTCTGACATCAAGATCTGTTACAGAAAATACAGTAATCTCTACTGTTCTATTACCATCCATATCAGGAAGCCTTTTTTCTTTAACAAGTCTGAAAATGGAAAAATAATTTAATATTCACACTGTTGTAGCTAGATTGGATTATCTTAAATCTAAATTGGGTATGGATATCACATTTTCCAAAGCTTACTGCTTGTAAAGCAAAATAATGCAAACAATACTGCAGAAACCACTTCATAACATTCTTACCACAAGTCCAAAAAAAGGCATATTTCCTCAACTACCACAGAAAGCTCTTTTATGTTGTATAAACACATACAAGGAAAGTGAAGGAGGAAGAACTCTGCCGTTGGCTTTTGGAACCTTGCTATTAAAGCAATAGTCATAACCCCAACTGCCCAGCTATGTGGTATGTTCACTTAACATGTTAGCCTTTAAAGATCACAAGACCCGTGAACAAATCCCTCATTAACCCATGAGTGAAGCAACTCACTGGTGCAGTAACCCCTCCCCGCAAGGCAGCCAAGTCAAGAAGATGGACACATACACTAAACAATTGAAGAAAACTGGCACAACCTTACTTTCAGCAATGTTTTAAAGGGCATATTGCAAATGAGGATTTAAGGGTATCTGCAGAAGTGTTCGGAGAGATACACATGGTATTTGCCTACATTTCACTTGGAATTTGCACTTTAATTTACTCTTTTCCAAATAATTGGCTTTTTAAAATGCATCTCTTTCCCCTGCTAGATAGTTCCTGTCTACTCAATCACTTTTCTTCTATGCAAATCATTCCACATCTTTGACCATCCTTGCTGCCCTGCAGTAAGTCTTCTCCAGCTCTAAAATACCTTTTTGAAAATGAGATCTAACTTCACTGTCTTCAAGACGTGGCCATTGCATAAATCTCTAAGATGGCTCTATGATGCTTTGTTTTATTCACTGTTTCTTTCCTATTAATCCCTAACTTTTCACATTGAGATTTGTTTTGCTTTGGTTTGATTTTAAAGCTGCCAAGAACGGAGCTGATGCTTTCACTAGTCCTAATCCCAAGATTCCCTACTGAGTGGCAACAGTCAGTTTAGAATCATCATTTTCTATAACCTGGATCTGGTTTTACTACACATGCAATACTTATCTACGTTGCATTTAATTCACTGTTATTAAACAGTAATTAAAGACTTAAGGCCCTTCTGCAAACCTTCAGTCATCCCTTGCTTTTAATGCAGTAGGTCTGTGTCACTGGCGGGACTGATTACCTCCAGCCTACTTCGTGTTCGAGCCCATTAATTACCCTCAGCGCAGGGACTAGTGCCAAATTCTACAGGTGACATCCCTCTGCCGTAACAGCTGACCACTTATTTCTATGCTCGTTTTTATCTGAGCCCACCACTCTCCAGGACAGGACTGACTCATGCTGTGCCCGCTCAGTTTTCTAAAACTTCTTCGGTGAAAAACTTTGGATGAAACACTTCTGAAAACCCAAGTGGATCACATCAAATGGATCCTCTCCTCCATGATTTTCTGGCCCCTTCAGCAGAACTACACGCCATTCATAAAGCAGGAATTCCTTCTACAAAACCCACGGCAACTCTCCCTGTATTTATCCAGCTGTCATCTATGCAGCACGAAGTGTGACTTCACATAGCACAAACGTGAAGGTAGTACACGGCCTCCATCTTGCCAGAGGAACAGTTTGCATTTGCTGAGATGACTTGCCATTTCCCAACAAGAATCTGGTAAATCCAAAAGAATTTCTTTAAGGCTTTCAGCCCTTGAAGATAAAGAGCCAAAACAACTCTTACAACACCCTGTCCACGGGATCCACTGTCCTGACGCAGCTTACAGGACCGTGCCTACACAACGCAACCAACTCCCCATCTTCAATGCAGGACGAGTCAAGTTAAAGCAATGGAAGTGTTATGACTTAACCTAATCATAACTGGTATTTCAGCACCTGCTATGATTACAATAATGTAGGTCTTCATTTAAAATTTTAAAAAATACATCAGTAAGTTTAAAACCTGAACTCCATCAGGAGACTTTTAGACATTCACACAGAGCTCCTCTGCTTAACCCCATCAGCGTTATTCCGCCCCGCTAAATGTGCCATATTCTGTCCTTTAGACCTAAAACAAGCAAGCTACTCCTAGCTTACACAACGTATAGCCTTGGTGGTGCCTGTCATGCCTCATGCTCTACCAAGGTGGAAACAACACAAAGCAAGCCTTGAGAGACAACATACTGCTCTTAGCACGTGCTGCATGGAAATAAGATTCTTGTGTGTCACAGATGGGGGCGTGAACGATTTTATTTTTTTCAAAGGAAAACCAACGAAAATGTAACTCTCTCACACCAAGTTCCACTCTAAAACATGATTTACAAGAAATTCTGCATTTAAGTAAGCATGTCATTGAAAGTCCTGCAAAATTAACTCTTAGGAAATTTTCTTGCTTTCATTTATTTATAAGATCAAGTCATTTTAGACGAACCAAGCCACCAAGCTGCGACACTATACCTCCACAACAACTGATGCATACCTCAAAAATTCCTTCAGGGTGAAGCCACTAAAATAACAAGGCAAAACACAGGAAAAGTGCTAACTAAGAAATCATTTATCTCCTCTATAAAGTCCAGGCAGTTAAGATTATAATAAATAATGCTTGCAGAAAGAAAAACCTTCCTTCTCCCAGTTAGTTTATTCTGCAGAGCTGATAGTACCATGTTTGCATTTGGTTTTCCGGGTATAGTAAGTCCATTTCCTCAGCTGTTTTCACAGCCCCTTACAGGAGATATTCACACAGCAACAAAGAACAGAAAAAAGAAAATAATAATAAAAAAAAAAATCTCAACTAAGTCAACACTGAACCTAAAATTATTCTTTCAGTTTCAGGCTGAGGTCCCTCCTGTTCAAAGGTTACTCCACTCGTGAGTGACTTTCTGTATAATAATTATTTTTAATACACTACTACGCATAGGCACAAATGGTAAGGTTTCATTGTCACCCCTGTGCTCAGCTTTCAAGAAAAACATGGATCATTTCACTCACATCAGAATAAAGAGGCTTTGTGAAACACTTCATATTTAAAGGCGAAAGATGAAACGGCTGAAACATCAACATTTCCACAGCCTCAAATGTTGCTACAGCACAGGCCAAATGATATTCCTAAATGCCAATTTACAAGCCAGCCCTTATGCAAGTGAGGGCTTAGTTCCCCTGGAAGCTCCCAGTGATTCCAGTTACTGGGGTGGAAGGGGTTGGTTTTGCTTTAAATTCAGTAAAAAAGCTATTTTCTTATCAAAAATAAAAACTACGAGCATTCTACCATAGCTATCCTTAGCAAAGGAAAATGCACAATATATATTAAGAAACACACCAGGTAACTAATTTTAATAAGTAGAATTATTCTAAAAACTAAAATCTAAAGTTGTAACTGAACATTCAATCTACCTCTGTGTGTTACTGGCTACCTGAGAAAAAAAGGTAATTAAACGTTCAGAACTGGTCATTGGTATTCCATTTTTAAATGATGGTAAGTACCTACAAAAATAAATTTTCAACTTAATTTACTTTTGGAACAACAATTCTAGCATTTTGAGGTTTTCCTCTGCAAACTGTCATGGGTAACATTGTATTGTTTTGTTGGGGGGGGGGGGGGGTGTTAAAAGACAAAACACAAATAAAATGGGAGGACAATTTAAACAACCTTCCTCAACAATAGCACTTCATTTGCTTCATTATGGCACCCGTTTCTCTCTCTTCCTTTTTAATTGTTCTTCTCAAAGTCTCTGCTTTAATCCCCCACTACAGGCAGTAAGCAGCTCCCTTTGGAGCCCCTACCAAAACTATTCAACCTATCGAAGAGTCTAAGTAAGTTTTAATTTTTTCACAGTATATTAAACCCTTCTTTGGGAAGCCCATAGCAAGGACAATGTAATATTTCACAGGACAAGCACAAAATCATGGCTACACCAGAACAAAACTGGTGGGGACACCAAATGATGTCAATCCCATCTCCTGCGCCGCAGAAGGCAGCGCTTTTAACTAACAGTGACGTGGTATAAAGAACAGTATTTCAATGTAAAACTGTAATGGTTTCTATAACTCCCAGTCCGATCACACCTTCCCTTTCTCACGCTGAAGATCAACAGAGACATGTGAACGAGGTACTCCCCGAGAGCTGCAGTATGTGAAATCGGTTCAGTTTCCGTGAAACTTTATCTGGTTAAAATACACCAGCACAGCACCAGGCTGTCCGCTGAGATGACCCTCCCTCCAAAACCATTCCTGCAGACATTATCCGTGTAAGAAAAGCAGTATTTAAAATGGCTTTAAAAGGCTTTAATGGCATGCACTGTGAACTTTTAATTTATTTTTTTTCTTTCATGTTGAGAGATTCTTTTCTTCAGATTCAACTGGCTTGCTTGTTTCAGAAATGTTACAGCCAGAGAAACAGCAAATTCTTCACACACTCTGTTTGTAAAGGTGTGATTAAATGTTGCCACTTTCTCTTTACATATAATGGGAACTGTTATCTGGCATAACTATCTGTATGAGACCATTTCCATCCATCTGCAGCTGCAGTTTGTCATCACATTAGTACATGAATCCTACCCAAATCCTAGAACACACATTTTTAATATTGAATATCATCTTTAAAAGAGTAATACAAGACATCTGATGTTTCAGACATGCGTAAGATAAGCTTGGAAATGGCCCAGCTTCGCACACACTAAGACACAGAAGTTTCATTAGCAGCATAGCACAGTACGTTAGATTACTTGGAACAGTACAAGGATGGAGACAACAGAACTTTTATAAAGGAGGTGCATATTACTGCTCTGGCTAAAGACAAAGAAGTTATTATTTCATACAACAGCCCTGACCATAGCACCAAAAAAACGATAGAAAAAAACAGCCTGTGATTTCTGCTCATGTCAAACTGGCATAGACTGGGTTCACAAGCTACTGCTACAAGCTGCACCTAAAAGTATACTTCCCTTACAGTTTTGAATAATGTATCAATAGGCAGAGAAGTAATAGATTCACTGTCAGTACTACATCATTTGCAGTAGAGAATTAGATCCATAACTTGAAATCCTTCAAGAAAATGATTGCTCCTACAAAATTACTATTATATGACTCTATTGCATCAACCAATAAATAAGAACTGTCAGCAAGTTCAGAAAAAAATTCTTCACAGGTTATTTCTGCTAAAAACTCCACATGCTTTAAGCACTCATACTTGGCAGTAAAGTTGAACACAGCTTAATTTATGTAAGCAAAATTAAAATAACTACACCACTGAAGTAATTAAAGCAGAGGAAGATAAGGAATGAATTTCAATACTATTAGCAATACCCCTTCCTTCCAATTCTTAATTATATTTGTTTGTATAAAAATATTTGTGTCAGGGTACATTTTATTAGTTTGTTCTAAAACACCTGTAGAAAACTCAGGCAGCAATTAGACAGATGAATGTCTAATACTGAAGAATAATTTACCACATTCCACACTGCTGTCTAAGAAATGCTATTTAGTCCTCTCTAAACGTGCCCTTGGTACGTTTTTCCACGTCTACAGTAAAATATACATTATGTTTATAAATGCATACACATATATATGCATACAACATTTTAGACAAAGTGAGTACATCAATTTTGCTAGAAAAAGGGAAATAATGTAAAATCCTGTATTAAAGTTTGCAATCGATCTAGTCACCGAGTCCTCAAGATCTTAACACAGACATACATAAACAATATGGTAAATTCACAACTTGAAAAAAAAATACAGTCATGAAGATTTCCAGCTTCTAAATACTAAGCTAATAATTACATATGTGAAAACCCACTAAAAATCCACTGAAAAGATGCTGCTTAGAGCAAAATGTGACCTACAGAATCTTTACTATCAGGATGTGTAGAAAAAATAATGCCATTTCTCATTCCAGTTCAATCTCAAGTTTGTCTACATCGCAGATAAAAGAAATGCAGTAGTACTATCAGCCGATACTAAACTGAAATAAATACACAAATATATTCCCTACAACTCTTTGAAATACTCCATCCTAGCGGCATCCTAACACACCTACTCCCCTTACCCACTGCCCTACATACATAATGCTGATATAAATACTTACTGAAATATTAATATTTAATTTTGAATACTGAAACAATTATTTGTAAAATTTTTCATCCACCCTCTTATAAAAGGGTAGCATATATGCATTGAAGCAGAAAAAGCAGCTGCACACTCGTCCATCTTTGGACAAGCAGTCACGCCAGCTCCACTGCCGGCTCTGTTTAGGGGATGTTGGCTGGCGCTTGCGGTAGTTCAGGTACCAATGTGTCAAATCCTGTTTGACTTTCAAACCACTCAACCAAGTCAGTCTCGACCCTCCGATCAGCTTTTGCTATCTCTAACCTCTTCATTAGGAGACTGGTAGCCTTCTTCATACAAGCTATTCAAAATACATTATTACTAAGTTCATCACTTTCCAGTTACTCTTCCCACCAGACTATCTGCATGCTTATTTACATGCAATTATCTATTCAGGAAGCACATTTACAAAGTCAGAAACATCTTGCTGCTGTTCCGTTTCTCCATTTCATCTTCACTAATTTAGCTGTCCTCCAATAATTTATTTTCACATCTTCCTTCATCCTCAGAATTCACAAGACAGTTTTGAGAAACAAAGGTGGGTATTTACAGACCTACACCCTCCATCACTTGCTCACAGCAAGGGAAAAGCAAATAACTCTTTGTTAACATAAAAAACCCACCATGCTCCTATATAGTGGCAACATGATGGCCACTCGGAACACATGCAGATCCAGGTCCATCATGACATGCACTGTAGCTCGTGAGGCCAAGGGACACTGGAAAAAGATGGAGATTGCCATCCTTAAGAAAGATTACTGAAGATGATGAGGGGGCTGGAGCATCTTCCTTAGAGGAAGGGCTGAGAGAGCTGGGGCTGTTCAGCCTGGAGCAGGCGGAGGGGGGATCTTACGATGCCTACAGATATCTGGAGGGTGGGTGTCAGGAGGACGGGGCCAGGCTCTTCTCAGCGGTGCCCGGCGCCAGGACAAGGGGCCACGGGCACCAGCTGCAGCGCGGGAAGTTCCACCTGAACATGAGGGAGACCTTGTCTGCCCTGAGGGTGAGGGGGGCGCTGGGACAGGCTGCCCAGAGCGGCTGCGGGGGTCCCCGTCTCTGGGGACACCCAGACCCGCCGGGCGGCTCCGTGCAGCCTGCTGGGGGAGAGCCTGCTCTAGCAGGGGCTGGGCCGGGCGACCCCCGGAGCTCCCCTCCCAGCCCCACCAGTCTGCGATGCTGGGATTCCCTTTCAGCATACAGAAAGACAGAGCAGAAGTCAGAGCTCCCAGAAAACAGATCCCATTGGAATGGGGATGCCAACAGACATCTTCTGGGGGAGACCATAGCTGTCGCAGCTAAAGGACAATCAGCACAGATGTCCTCAGCCCAGAGTTATTCTGCAACACTATACTGGGAATACTAAATGTACCGCTGGAGGCCTCCCAGTCCCCTACACCAGCAAAGCCTGGGGCTCCTCTGGAAAAGGGACTTCCCATGCACTTACTATTTATCTCAAGACCAGGTAAAAACGCTTTGTCATGGCTGTTTTTGCCTGTTTTTTTCATGATTTAAACATTCACAGCAAGCTTTCCACATCAATGGAACAGAGAAGTGGGAAGGAGTGTTTGCGTGTGTGATCCCTTAAATCCTCCCCATCACTGAGAAGTATAAAAATCACCTAAGCATGGAAAGGTGGGGGCTTCATTTCACACAAAAGGCTTCATTTCAGAAGATTTCACCACATGTGCACAGAAGAGAAATCAATGGTGTTTGTGAACCAGATCCTACCCAAGCCTTTGCTGAAAACCAGCACACAGCTCATGCTACACTCAAGGGATGAGCGATCAATTTCTGGCCCTGCTACTCAAACCCAACAATGCTGCAGAGATAAAACAACAGCAGGATGAGAAGGGGGAGGGAGGAGGAAGAGGAAGAGCACAAATAAAGGAAGGAAAACCAACCTGATGTTCCTATAATGAGTAATATGCAAAAGCTCGCCATCTGATATCTATACCAGAGGTAAACACCACCCCAGTAGAAAAACAAACAAAACACATTTAAAAAAATACCAGGTTCCCTCCCTAGCTCTCTTGCAGTATTTCCAGAGAATTTCACATTTTTGCTTACAGTATGTCTAAATGTTACTTAGAAAAATCCTGCTAGCAAGCTACAGACAGATAAAACCTGTTTCCTAAAGGAAAACGCTGAATTCAGAGGTATACAAATAACACAACATGAAACCTGGGGACTACTTTTCTTTTTTCTAAAAAACAACCAACTGTAAATATCGAATCCTTCAATAAATTTAGGCACATCAAACATGTAAAGAGTCAATATTTTAAGTGGTTTCTTATTTGGAAGAAGATCATAAAAATCAAATTTTACAAAGTATTTAAAAAAAAATCAGATCAACTCCCATTAACAACAAGCATTTCAGATGCAACAGCTCCGACAGCACGAATAAACACAAAGGGATGTAAACTCAGTCTTGTACAAGAGAGCACCAATACACGGCGCTTTTGACTTGGCTCTTTGTATTTGCATTTTAATGATGTGTTACAGAGCATCTTAAAAAAAAAATCCTCCTACATAACAATTACGTATTTCCTTTGAATTATGCGAAATAATTCCAGACTGAGACTGAATTTTCCTTCCTACACAGGCACTCCAGAAAACTTGAAAATGAAGTTATTTGCCTTAACATATACAAACACATACTACATCAAACTAAAAGCTATTTCTCCCCAAACGCAATGAAGATATGTCCAAGATTATTTTACACAGAACATTATATATGTTACTATGGGCTTATTTTTAAAAGCCTTCCAAGCTTGGTCTAGCCACATCTGTTATTTTGCACAGAGCCAGCAAAGGCTCCAGAATTTATTCTCCCCATTGTTGTTTATGAAATATAGGATATACTTTTGGATGACTTTAATCAATGCTTAATACTGGTAAGTTATAGCTTTACCACGTATAAGCTTTTGTGTACATCAAAGCACCCATATAAACTGTTGTAAACCAGTTACATTAGGAAGAAGAAATGGACACAAGTGAAAAAATTTCAGCTCAGTTTTCTACTTTACACTGGTGTCACAACATAACGAAGAACTTCAGAAAACCAAAACCATTTGAAAGTTTAGGCCAGGTTTGGGAAATCCCACAAACAAAACCAGCCTTGACAGTCAGGAAGCAAATACTTTGTTGCAGCCATAGTTTCAAGGAGATTTGGGTTTTTTTTCTTAGTACTCAGCCGTCACTACATACAACCTCCATGAAATCAAAATGATTGTTTCCTCCGAGAGATGCCTGGGAGAAAAAAAGTGAGAATCTTTATTAAAAAAACCAGCACTTTATGTATGGTACCTACAAAGTTCTAAAATAGGGCAAAATATATTACTCGATCCAAACAAATTGCAAAAATCAGATGTTCTTTCTACCGATAATAAATGGTGACAACGCACATCTACTGCCAAAAGTAAATGTATAGTTCCTCACAGCACCCTGACCCGCTCTAACAGCCGTTATTTCTGCTCCTACACCGCAGCCAGACGGAGGCTCAACATGGAGACTGTTCTCCACCAAATCGACCCCCATGCACTGCTCAATCTTATTTTTAATCACATCCTGCAGTTCACACCAGAACCAGCCACGCAGCATCATTTCTTACATATAACATTAATATTTATACATTTATTCAAATTTTCTTGCAAAACTTATCTAGAAATCAGTCAGCCAACAACTTGTCACGCTTTATGCTTGCTTCCTGCCCCCCCCCCCCCCCCCCCCCCCAACTATCCACAAAGAGCCTGAAATCAGAATATGGAATAGCGGGATGGCTGCCAGCAGACTTCCTGCACTCGGGGCTTGCAGCATATGGATAAGCTCTTAATACAATACAGAAAGACGACTTCTTGAATGTAAGCAGTCAGGACTAGCTTCACACAGAAGTTCAGCATGAGTGTCTAGACTACAAGCAAACTGCCACCAGATATAAATCTGGGGATTTACAGTGCAGACGCTTGACAAGTATAGATTTAAGCTGCCCAAATTCCAAACCTGCAGATTTCAGTAAGAACTCGCATGCATCAGATGCAAGAACACAGGTGGTGGCGTGCGCCATTTGAGAAGGATAAATCCCCCACAAATGCCAGAGTCAGCTTGAGTACATCCATAGCTAAATGGGTAATAATTAATACAAGATTTACTCTGCATATAGTATTACTTTTTAACTGAAGAAAACCAGCCCAAACCGTACTCATGTAAAACAGTACTGTAAAGACAGACTCATCCCTTGGAAGATTTTTACAGTTGCTCAGTTTCCCGATAACAATGAATAGCTAAATGTCATGTGTTCTAATCTTCCTTTAAAGATGGTTTTACCCAAACTTGGAGAGATTTTTCATTCACCTCCTTTTATGAAGAACGCCAATTTGCATCTATGATTTTCAGTGTTTATGCTAGTGAAAAACTTCAACTACACAAAAAAGCGCAGCACATGCAAAGCAGTAAACTCAGGGGACTACTATGGGCTGCTTTTCTGACTGCAAAACTGTTTGCCTGCAAGGACAAACGCAATGCAAGAGTTTAAAGTTGATCACAATAGCTTGCTTTAATGCAAAATTTTAATTGTAACCAAGACTCATAAGAGAATACACAGTATACAGTTACATCAGGTACATAAAAATCATATAATGGATTTGGTTTACCTGAATGCTGAAATTTCTCACAAAAAATATCTCATTGAGGCAACTATTTCAAACACAGCACCTTCGTATCTGTCTGACTTAAACTGTATTTCTGAATAGGAATATCTTGGTAAATAGATTTAACGACAACATTCAGATGCTTACTAAATAATATTCATTAAGCCACTTAAAAAACTTATGCACGTATCCACCAACTTCGATGCTGATCTCTGTTCCCAAAGATCAAAACTACATGGAAAACTCACTCAGTGCAAGGACTGTGAAAGCATTCAGTAGACTTAGACAAAGTCTTTATTGACTACATTTGTTAGGTAGTCTTATGGACATTTACAAGAGACAGAAGCAGCAAAAAAAAAAAAAAAAATCCACAAAGAAATAATAGTTCGATGCAAAGCTTATCTGTTTTACGAGGACCTCTGCAGCGCCAGGGGCATGGGAGGGGGTGGGAAGATACTGGCAAAGTCCCCTAGCTGAGAGACAATGTATGCTGACATCAAAGCAGCTAAATCATCTACCCAAATAACTTGGGAGAGAACAAGGAAAGCCTTCTTTGAAAACCTATCTGGGTCTGCATGAATTTTGTCCACACTGATACATAGTATTTTCAGGGCCTGATCAAGTCCGAAATAAGAACCCAGCACTGCCAAAAAAGCCACAAACTCACATTTCACTCCATTTCCCTTGCTCTGTGTGCATGCAAATGACATTGCATTTTTTTAATTTTCATTTAGGATGTTTTACAGAGCTTTGCTCTGTTCCTGCTTGCCTGTATTTATACTACTGACCATTCATTTTATTCAGAATAAACACTGAGAAATTAATCTGTTCATATCTGAAGCTCCCAACATTTCAAGATCCTTTTGAATCTAATCCTGTCCTCCTATCACTGCAAACCCTTGAAATCTGATGTCATGCACAGGTTTTACTAGTACACCCTCAGTTCCATCATCCAGGTTACTAAGCAACTCGCTAACCAGTTTTGCATCCACTTTACAGCAGTTCTGATTATGCTACATCTAATTTTTCAGACAAAAATATCATAGGCCACCATATCAGAAGTGTTACTAAAATCAATACAGGGAATTTTTCACGTAATTACAAAGTTTTTCTCATCATCTTACAGCAGGTAGCAGCAATCTGTTCATGACTAGTTAGAGCCAAAGGATAAAGAACCGAGATCTTTCAGTTCCCATTCAGCAAAGTCGAAATCAAATTAACAGACCACTCTTATTCACTCGTATTAACCAAGTTAAGGCTTACATAATACCAAAAAAAGCCAACTTTTTTAGTGCCTAGAAGATGGTCTAGCAGGCATCACAGCCCATATTCCCCTGACCTACTCCCCTCGCACTTTCTTTCACATGCCAGCAACTAAAACCTCAGCATAGACCCCCATGACTGAAAATACTTCTCAAGTTCACAAAAATAAATAGTTGCATCTCCTTCTCTTTGGAAACGTACACTAATTTAGAACTACACCATTTGGCCTGTGATCACAACTTGTAACTGGCAAGAACTCCCACTGTTATTACTTTTTGGGATAACTACTACCCACATAGTGCCAGATGGTATATTCCACCTCTGCTGAGGAGGTGTAAGAGCACTGCCTGCTGTCAGCATTGCATTTCTTTATTTTTTTTTTTAAATCAAGACATGGATAATATTACCAGCCTGAAGAGAAAGCAGGTGGGCATATGTAGCTCCATTACAGATTAAGCCTTCAAAGAGCAATATTCCTTTCTTTAATTGTGCCCGTTACACTAAATCCTCGCTCCTGAAGACAAAAAAAAACAAGGAATGCCTTGACACACGCCCAAGTATTAACCAAAGGTTGGTGCCAATGGAAAGCTGCTCACGAATTTTTCAAGTAAACCCTAACGTTCTGTGAAGCTGAGTATCTCATACTAACAACAGTGTGAAACAGCAGAAAATTGAGTTGGGGTCCTCTAATCAAATCTTACACTGAAAATTAAATAGGAAATAATTATTTGAATAAGAAGGAAAAATCTTCATTAAGATAGCAAGTGGGAGATTTCTCCCTTCATAAAATATATATTATTAAACTAAGATCATTCAGAAATGCAAAAGTTGCTAGAAGAGATAATAAGCATTAGATCCCCCAGTTAAGCAACTACAGAAAGTAACAGCTTACGCAACATATAGCTATATGCACAGAATAACTGCCTGAACCCGTATCATTTTGCAAATATCCTTAAAAATAAAGTCACATGAGGAACAATGTGGCCTGCAAGCTCAGGGCAAGCCAGCAAAATCCACAAGCGCAAACACTTATTGGGATCATTTAAATCACTATATCCACTTACATTTGCACCCCTCCACAGGCTCGGTTTAGCCACTCTCATACAAGTGGGACACACGTACTTCCTTCTGGCTCTCTTCTCCAAGCATCGCATATTCCCCAAAATCTATCCTCGTGATATTTTACTTTGGTTTTCCCTGTCTCAGAACCCTTCCATATTCTATTCCTCAAAACCTCTGAAGGATAGGAAGTTGTTTATCTGTTTGCCCACTAATCCCCACTTTGCTGAAGACTTTCTTCTGCAGCACTCCCAAGGAACAGCCTGCCTAAGCCTATCCCAATTATCTTCTCAGTGGCTGACCCCTTATGTTCATGGATGGCCACTAAGGGCTGACACGAGAGCCAAAGCGGGCAACGGAAAACCTGCAGGCTATTAAGGGAGCCTACAGCAAGAGGAGTGGAGACAGGGGGCTCAGACCTGAAAGGCCCTAACTATTTGGACCAACTTCTTTCAGGTTACAAGCACCACGCTGCCATCCCCTTACTGACTCCCTAAATCCTGGTGACCTACAGGACACACAGGCTTTCCGATCGACATCTCTCAGCACTAAAAACACGTACCTCATTTCTGCAAAAGCGCTGTGGACATTTATCTTCTAGTTACTAGGCCTCTTCAAGTCATTATCTGGAACATTAGGAGCACCCTACCTCAAAAAGCGTTTCTCAACACCAAATAATCCCAAAGGACAGAATGGGAGATAACACAAAGGGGAAAATATCTGTTATTGAAGAGGTAGATAAAAGGACTGACAACAGGAAATGTGCACACTTCATTGTTCACTGCACTCTGGTTGCATGTTGTTCCTTTCCTTTCCAATAATATCTCTTCTTTAAAAATACCAACTTTACAGGATCACAGCCCAAGAGAAGATGGCAGAAGCTCATTTTTATCGATAGAAAAAGGCATCATCAGAATCTGCTGTGCCAGGCTGGTGGGCCAAAACAGGACTGTTAATTCCACCTGCTCAGCACCACCAGTAAACAATGTCGGGGCAGGAACACCTGGAGGAAGGCAGAGAAATGGGATTTTTACTTTATACCCAGGCACCTGGTTCAGCACAGCTGGGAGACTGGCAGCTTTCAGCCGGTGGGTGAAGACAGCAGGAACCAGGAATCAACAGCTGGGTGGTGGCACAGGCAGGTAAAACTTCTTCAAAGGGCAAAAAGATAAGCTTTTTGTGTGTGTGCGTTTCCCTAAAACAATAAAGCAAATAAACCAGTTTCCATTTAACAACTGCAGAAAGAACCTAAATCCTCCGACATTTATACCTCTCAAACCACAACCAGGAAGCCACACAATTCACATTTGTTCCTCTTTACAGCCTTCTCCCAGGTTTCCTTGTATTTTCCTCTTGACTTCATTCGAAAGAACAGCATTACACAAACTCCAGACAGAAGCAGCCCACTGAAAATGCCAGGAGCCCATAAATACGGCTTACCAATATTTAAGCCAACCATTAAAACACTGACCACAGGATCCAGCTCAATCTGCTTAATACTCTGCAATTAAAGGATGGAAAATTCACCTGCAAGCAACTTCAGATTACCATCAAGGTGACAGGCAGCGAACAGAAGAGACCATAACCATTTCCAGGTGAAGGATATTAAGACACTTTCAAGAGTATCAGTTAATGCTTTTCAGCAACTGGAATCAATGCACAACTGCTTTCTGGAACCCCAAACACTATAAATATTCATACTCCCATTCTGAAGAGATATTTTACATTGCCTTTAATTTTGATACTTTTCATATGCACTAATGGCTTCTCTTTTTCATATGTGTTCATCAAGTTTCTCATTCAAACTAAGCAGGAAACCCACATTTTTAAGACAGCCAGCTGAAAAGAACACATCAAAAAAGGAGGGAACAATTCACACACATATACAATCCTCGCTCATTAGGGAATCTAAAAAAAAAACAATATAAATTGCAGCAGTGATGTCTCCTACAGACTGCTTTACAAGAGCATTTTACTTAATCCAAATACAGAAAAATAGCAGCAATCTGCCAAAATATTATTCTACCTGCCCTGGAAATTGTATAGGCATGAAGGAAAAAATAAACACCCAAAATAACTGAAAGTTAAGTAAATAGGAAGATCGCCTATCACAAAATGCAAATTAACGATCTCTCTTCTCACCCTCACTAATTAATAACAAATTCCCAGTGTGACTTCTATTGCAAATAAGAATTCACCTATCCAAAATACTTCCTTCATTAATGAGATTATTACAAATCTCAAATTTGAGATCACTACAATTCAACCATAATTGGCAATTAAAGCTGATGTAAGTAAAAATTAGACAATAGAATATACACCATTAAAGTGAGGAACTCTGAGAAGAGACACACATTTACCCTATTCACTGTTACTTGGGGATTTTACCTCAACTGCTCCCTCAAGCCATTCCATACTTAAATCTTAAAAATATCCCCTACAGATCAGGGTTAAAGATGCAGTTCAACTACTCAGCTGAATTTCATTAGTGATGTATTTATACAAGCTCCAGGTTTTAAGTACTACACAACAGAAATCTGCAAAGCATCATTGCTCTCTGAAAACCAAGTCACCTATCTTAATGGCAAAAAAAAAAAACCAGAAGAAATTGAAAACTGGATGTAAAGACAAATAACTCATCGTGGTGACCAAATCTCTGCTGTCTTACTTGCAACCTACTCCAAAAGAAAGGATCACAAACTTACAGATTAAACTTGAGGGTAGAGAAGCAAGAAAGCTTGTCTCCACCCTTCCAAGCTTTGGAAAGGCTGGGATAATGGAAGATACACATTTGCTGTTTGCATACACTTACAGCTCAGCTCAAGACAAACACCGCTTTCAGCCTTCTCTGCTTTGCTCAGCATAAGAAGGTCAGAAACGCTAATCAGATGACTTTTCAATAACTCATGTGAAATGGGACAACATGAATGGAACTGTGTGTGGTGCAAGAAACGATAATCCACACACATCAGGATCTCCGCTTTGGACAGGTACCACTTTATTCTTTCTCAGTAAGTACAAGCAAACGACTAACGAGCAACAAGTTGCTCCAAGACCTTAAAATTATGAGCATGAAAGGTCTCTACCAAGTAATCACTCCTCAGCAAAACAGCAAAATTAACAGCAACTCCAGCCTTTGTACCACAGAGCTATCAGTCTGCTCTGGAAGATACTCCTTCAGTCACCAATATGGTCTTTTCATAAAGGACAAATAAATAACAAATACTGGTAATAGCTGAAATGTCAACATGCATGATTCATCACTCTCTTCATTAGTTATGCCAGTTCAAAAGAGAACACCACTCTAACAGATTACTTCCCTACCCATTAGCTCATACAACATCATTCCTCATCAGCGCAAGGGCCCCAGCTCGGGAAGGCAGCGGCATGTGGAGACTTGCCTGCATAGGAATAGTAACATGAACTCACCAGGATTCTTCATGTTCCTGAAGCATCTGCGTGTGCCTTTGCCAAATTGGCTCTTAAGGATTACTACCTAAGGTTACTTCCTCGGTAAAACTAAATAATTATCATTTTGAAGCAACAGGATTGGTGGGAGGGAAAGGGGGGGGGGGGAAGCCACTCAATTTCTAAATTAAAAAAAAAGCGGTATTTTTAGCAAATAAGCCTTCCGCTCCGCAAGAAAAATTAATAAAATGACTGAGGAAGCAAAACTTACGACCAAGGTTTGCTTTACACGGAATACACACAAAGCCAACTATTACAAGTATTTTATAAACACCATGAATAAGTAATGACTCCTTTGAAATCAAACAATCGCATAACGTGGCACAAAACCAGACCTGATTCAATTAGGCATACTATACTTTTTATGCTATATCATTACTAATTAAGTTATAATTAGTTAATACTTCTAAAGAGTATCTTTCAAGATGGAGTTTCTCACACCACAGTATAAATGCATTTATTTGACACATTTTTTGAAAGAAAGGTAATAAACATTGCCCAGGAAGAAAACCGGACTATTCAGGGAACTCTACACATTATTCAAAGCTTTCTCTTCCTGAAGATCTGGAATGAAGCCCCATTACCACAGCACCCAAAACATTGGGCATTTTTATTCAAAATCCAGTAAATAACTTCTGCTCTCCCATCAGAACGCTACAGCCAAATCCATGCTAGGACAACAAGCTAAATTCCTCTCCACTTTGTCCATCATCCTCATCATGAAACTGGATCCTCTCATCACAGGCTGCTTAATAAAACCTCAGGGGCAGCTCCACAAGGGAGTGTTTCAAGACCGGGCTCTAAACTCCCAGTTTCTCCCTTCGGAATGTAAGTACACAAAACAAGCCACTACCTTCTCTAATTAATGTAGAGCTTGTATTTAATTACTTTTCAAATGAACATAAAACAAACAACTGCATTTGAGCCCCATAAAATAATGAGACTGGAATAATTCTATGTAACATAACCAGAATTTGTTTTTTAAAGCTCATAAAATCCAGTTGGCAAATAAACCAGAGATGAATGATCTAGATCACTCCACCACCACAAATATTGGCGCATTCAGTGAGCTTTAAACTCTAATTTATCTCCAGTGAATCCAACAGGCACATGCTCTACCTTGAAGTTAAAAAGAACACATTATCCCAAGATGAAGATTTCAAATTGTAAGTCAGAAACAACCAGCAGGTTCAGTTCTGCTCCCACGGACCTTACCAGCAGTGTCACCAGGCCCCATATGACCCATCCTCTACGGATGCTGCAAGATGTTCCTAGAGGTTGGCATGTATTTATTATACTGAAGCAAAGCACAAGACAACCTGAAATTACTGACCAGGCTGACCAAAAGGATTATAATCGATGAGGTAAGTAAGGCTATAAGACTGCGAGTGTTCTTTGTGTCGTACTAAGCACGAACAAAACATGCGACCCGCCGAAAGGCACGCACGGTGCCTCGAACGGTACCATTTTAGGGCCTCACACAAGTACTCCAGGCTGCTTTTTTAAAAAATTCAACCACTCAAAGAGCTCACAGCTGCCATGAAGGACAGATCCAGCCACTCTATTTCATCCTCCCCATCACCCTCATGTTCAACAGGTCAAGTTCAGTTTATTGATCCAGCTAGAAATGAACTCTGCAAAAATAGTTTTCATTCACCCAGCAGCTGCTCGAGCATTTAACTGGGTACGAGAGAGGGCTGCAACGCCACACCACCGCACGTGGGAGAACAAGGACATGAGGTCACTGATTTTGCACCAGTTCTTAAAATCAGCTTAATCTCATCACGAAACTACCCTTACAGCCATTTGCTCGTCTAAATGTCAGAGGAAATCATCTCGCCACACCATTCTTCTCTAAAGAAAATTCACACTCAAAAGTTTAAAGAAAAAGAAACAATGTATATACATGCAGCTTTTATACATCCAAAAAAAATGAAATCAGGAATATTTTTTTTAAAAAAAAAATTCTTAAAGCAAAAGATCTTTTAGTATTTTACAACATTGAATTACAGGTGTTACTAGCTTCTCAGTTGATCACAACTTGAACCACCTCTACAAAAGGTAAACTCAAGGAGGAACAAATTTTTTTTTTTAAATGAGAAAAGCCATGCACGAAGTTGAGAGGGTTGCAAGTTACTTCTTCCTTTTTTAATGTACCAAGGGGTTGTTTTGGAGTTTTCTAGCTGCCTTCTTATTGCTTTCCTTTAGCTACTTAATAAAGAAGTAAGATATACTATTATCAATTTTGACAAGCATCCTGAAATTGAAGAAAATGTAAGGTTCTATACTTAAATGTGTTGCAGGCAAACTAACAAAAGCCTTGCAGATTGGTATTTCCAGAAGAACACTTCTTATATAAATCAAAACCTGCAGAACTCAATGTACAGACTGCATGATACTGTATGTGATGTACATCTGGGCCTTATACAGTTTGGATTTATGGGCATTAATATCAATAAATGAGAATTTACAAGCAGAAAGTTAAGCATGCTTATCTGTAATGGTGCATTAAAAAAATTAATCTTTTAAAAATTCACTGCACGTAACAGGTATGCTCATGGATTTCTCAACATCAACATGTACATCATTTGTATTCTAAAGTTTTCATTGAAAGTAAATCTAGTGTATGTCACCTGAAATGTTAAAAGGTAACTGCTGGGTATCTCAGAAGACATATTTTTGTTCAGAGTATGTGTTTCAATTAAAAAAAAACCACAAGCTCACATAGGATCATGGGAAAACCCAAGGAAAAGACAGAAAGATGAGAACAAGACAGCAATTGCTACAACGCAATCAATATCGATAAGGAGTTTATTTTATAAAATTATATCAGTCATCCAGGTATACTGAATATTTAACCAGTAATTCACATGGTAATTACAAGTCTAAATCTGCATGCAAGTATGCTTCAATATCCTCTAACCACAGCCTAGATCCAAACAGGATACGACTCGACCACTCCTCTACTCTCAAATGAAACTGGTGTTAAGCTTGGAGTACACACAGGGTTTTGCATTTATGATGCACTTAGCAAGAGTTACTACAAAAAAGCAGCACAACTCTAAATAGTTCATTTTTTTTAGAGGACCCAGAGTCCTCGAAGGGTTTAAAACAGTCTTCGCCTAAGCACTACTGCTTTGTTGTTCCCCCCCGCCCCAGTTTTTTTCGCAGAGCCAAAAAAATGGGATTTTGATTATGGCAAGTTGCGATATATTGTGCTTCCATAATTCTACTGCACATCCATCATATGTTTTCTAGATAAACATACCTCTACACACAGTATCCATGATCTAAGGTGTCTCTCACCACTCCAGTAAGAAAGTCTCATGTGACTGTAGCTAGCAAAATCTCTTCATCACGTTCTCACCAAAAGACAATTTCACTAGCTTCTTTTCTTTTTAATTCACGCATTAGGAATGGATGTTTTCAGTTGCAGGTCTGGTATTTAAGTTTTGAGGATTAACTAAAAAAAGTAGACAACACCCAACCTTTAGCATTTTGAAGAAATCATTCCAAGCTCCAACCTGAGAAATGCTGCAAGCAGGGTTTCATGGCCATGTTGTTCTTCTCTATGACACGTTCACTGTATTTCTTCTTGTTCTTCTCCCAATTCAATGTTAATTTGCCTTCCTTCCATACACTGTAGCTACGCTACACTGCCCAGGAGGACTAATTAACCTTCACAAATTAATTTCTCCAGATATTTCACTGTCCTGATGCTATTTTCACCTGTATAAAAGCCTAAAATCCAGACCGATGCACCATTCCCTGGAAGAGCTTACTGGCTAACGCATGCTCCTCAACTTCCCAACACGAACGGGGATGGGAATCCGCCTCTCCCTTGCAAAGCACACCGCGGAGGGAAGCTGTCTGCCTCATCGGCTCTCATTTCTTTTTTACATCTTAGCCCCCAACAGCCAGCCCACGCCTGTAACAGACAGATACGGTGTGTCATTAGGCTCCACGCTCCCTGCTCGCCCCAGGGGAGGGGGCAGAGGGAGGGCGTTTAACCCCCGGCGGCCCGCGGCGGCTGCCCGCCTCAGGTGGGGGCTACCTGCAGCGCAGCGCGCTAGCCACGGGGCCGCCGCGCCGGGCAACGCCGCCCGCACAGGGACGGAGCCCGGCCCCGCGCCCAGCACTTACCTCCGCCCGCCGCTCGCCCCGCTCTTAACGTTCGGCGGTTTCTAATCGAAAAGACGGGATTTTTGAAACTACCTGCACCCCGCCCCCGCGGCCGCCACGGCTCCCCCCGGCGGGCACGGCCGCCGCCCCCGCCCCGCCCGCCCCGGGCCGCCCCCCGCCCCGCTGTCACGGCCGCGGGGCCGTACCTGCCCCCCGCCCCGCTGCGGCGCTCGCCCCCCCCCCCCCATGTGCGGCACGGCGCGGAGGGAGGGGGCGGCTCGCCGCGGTGTCCCCCCCCTCAGCCACCGCTACCCGCCGACATGTCGCCGGGCGTCGCCCCCTCACGCCCCCCCCACCCTCCCCGCCATGTATCGCGGTGGGGGGCGGCGGGGACACGGCCCCCCCCGGCTGGCCCTTACCTGGCGCGGCGGGGCTCCCCGGCGGCCCGCGCCCCCCTCACAGAAGCACCGGCCGCGGCTGACGAGCGCGGGGCGCCTCCCTCTCACCGCACCGCCGCCGCCACCGGGCTGAGCGCGCGCCCGAGGGGGAGGGGACGGGGGGGGACGGGGACGGCGGCCCGTTTCGCCCCTCCTCGGCGGCTCCGGCTCCCGCTCTGCCCCAGCGCCGGGCGCCGCCGCGGCCCGCCTGGCTGCCCCGCCCGCCGCGGCCTGCCCCGCGGCCCCCCGCGCCTCTCACCGCCGCTCGCGCACGCCGCGCGCCGCCGCCTGCCGCCCGCGCGGCGCGGAGGGGGGCGGGGAGGGCGGCGGGAGGGGCGGGAGCGGCGCGCGCGCCCCCCGGGCCGGGGTAGGGAGGGGAAGCGGCGGGCGGGAGCGCGCGCCCCCGGGCTCGCTCGCTCCCTCCCCCCTCCGCGCCCGGAGGTGAGGCGCCCGGCAGAGGCGGGGCTGCTTGGATATTCATGAGGGGGCGTGGCTATGCAAACCGAGGGCCCCTCTCCGCCCCAGCGCAACCTGCGCCGGGGGAAGGTCTCCTCGGGAAGGGCGGGGCGGCTCGCTCCCCACCCCGCAGGTAGGGCGGTGGGACGTGCCTGCACCGCGCCCAGGCCGCCGCCTGCCTTCGCGGCCCGGCCGGGAGCGAGCGGGCGGGCGCGGGCAGGCGCCGGCGTGGCCAGAGCAGCGCCCGCGCCCGGCGAGCTGCGGGAGAAACTTTAGCGGGAGGCGGGCGGGGCCGCGGCGGGCGCCTCCTGTGAGGGGGAGCGCGGTGGTGGCGGCTGCCGCTTCGCCGAGTGGAGGCGGCGGCAGTGGGCGCGGGCCTGCCCCCTGAGGGGAGGCGATGGCGGCGGGCGCGGTGCCGCTCGCTGAGGGGAGGCGGTGGGCGCGGGCCTACCCCGTGAGGGGAGGCGGCGGCGGAGAGCGTCGAGCTGCTCTGAGGGCAGGCGGGCGGCGGGGTGCGCGGACCTGCCCCGTGAGGGGAGGCGATGGCGGCGGGCGCGGAGCCGCTCGCTGAGGGGAGCTGGTGGGCGCGGACCTGCCCCGTGAGGGGAGGCGGCGGCGGGGAGCGCGGAGCTGCTCTCTGAGGGGAGGCGGTGGCGGCGGGCATGGCGCTGCTCGCTGAGGGGAGGCGATGGCGGCGGGCGCGGACCCTGCCGTGAGGGGAGGCGATGGCGGCGGGCGCGGCGCTGCTCGCTGAGGGGAGGCGGCGGCGGTGGCGCGGGCCCCGCCGTGAGGGAGCCGTTCCGCGCCGCAGGCAAAGCCCGCGGGGCCGGGGGGGTGGCGCCGGGGCCGGGCCGCGCCGCGCCAGGGGCGGTGGGGGCCGCGCAGGCATCTCCCGCACGGGCAGGCAGGCGCTGCTGGGAAGCACCCCCACAGCCTTCCTTCCACCTTTTGTTTGTCTGTCTGCTTTTTTTTTTTAAGGAGACTTCTGGGAGTCACACCTGGAAACCCAAACGCTTTCCTCATCCTCCCCTACAAGAGATGGGCCGCAGGTGAAGGCCAGGTGCAAACGGAAAACACACGGGAAGAGAAGAGCTGTGTTACCTGTTACAGCTAACATAAATATTTATTGACATTACTAAACAGCTTAAGATACACATTGCAACTTGTAATCCAATCAGCGTATCGGCATTGCTTAATTGTCCACTGGAAATTAAATACAACAGTGACAGAAATTTGGGTTTCTTATCAAACTAAAAAAAATCAGTGTTATTTTTGTACATGGTAAACAATTTTGGGTTTCATCTGGTTATTTCCCTTTAAGAATAAACTAATACGTAGGTCTTAGTCAACAAAATAATCCTTTTAGTCCAGTACAAAACGTTCCCTTTAATTAAATTAATTAAAAGTATCTACACTCCCTTGGGATGGAGGCCTTGTTAAACCTTCTGGGTTGCCTCCGTCTAACCCCAGAATAGTTAAGAGCTTTACATCACATCTGCCCACAGTGCCAAATTAATGACCAAATAAATTAAGCAACAGGGTAATCTTCAGTTGTGAGTCAAGAAAATTACTTGTACAAAAAATTAATAGCAACAGAAAGATTCCTGCACCTAGGAAGTGTTAATCAAAATTGGAGGTAGCTCTGTTTTGGTTTTCATGTGTAGTTGTTAGCAAAGCTGATAAACAAGATGCCAAGTTTCTGGAATTAAGCTTGGATCAGAGTAAGTAAATATATATCATTTATATCATCTGTCACTTCAGTTGTTGGGTTTTGCTTTCATTGGAGAATGGCATCACATAAAACAGCACAACAAGCACTTTATAAAGCCCCCCTCCCCCCCAAAAAAAAAAAACAAAAACCAAACAGAAAAACCCACACACAACCCACCAAACGCTGTAGGGAAATCTTCCAGAAATATTTTCATCTGAATCTGTAGCTTCCTGTCTCTTTCATTACTTGCAGCAGAAGTGCTTTTTGTAATTGCTTATCTTCTGTTGCCCTTTAGTCTTTTTAAACCACATGTATTAGATGGAAACACATAGCCACAATAATTCCCATTTTTCCTTCAGCAACTAATTAGCATAGCAAATCACTGACTCTCTGCAATGTTACAGTATTATGGAGGAATAATAGTTCCACCTACAAGAAAATATTCTCAGAACTGATGTCAACTGCTTTATTTATGTACCCATATCATTCCCAAGAAAACAGATTTCAAGACACAGGTTTGTGAAAGAGAGGGAGGATCTGGCACTTCCCATACAGAGCTGAGAAGTCAGAGGAAACAAGGGAACGGTGAAAGACCAGCTTCCAAATGGGAAGAGGGGAGCCACAGTGTCCAAATATGTAGTCACTGGTGTCCAGTCCAGAACTGGTGTTGGCCTGGTGTGGGAACATGGGAGCGAGGGCGCAGGGTCTGTTCCCCACGCTAGCCCACGTGGCTGTGGCCAAAAGCAGACGCTTCAGCACGGGCAGGTGTGCAGAAAGGCTCCCCCAGTCCTGCAGCAGCCAACACCCTCTGTGGCTGCAGGACCTCCTGAGGCACACACGGCTCCTTGGTACTTACGCTGCGGACGCGGGCTCCGCGTGCCAGTACAAGCTGGGCACTCCCGGTGAGAACCCAAGCAGGCAAGGAGCTTCTCCAAGGCAATACCTGGGTTTGAAGTCCCCGAGGCAGAGGAGGGGGCTGAAAGGACAGCATCCTTGTTCACACCACCGACAGCCTCCCGTGCGTGTTGCAGGGAGCCAGATCCTGCTGGATCGTAGGGAGCTCGCGCTGGAAGTGCCTTCTGGGACGCACAGGCACGCACAGCTCCTGGATCCCGGCTGTTGAAGCTTTGTTAGAAATGAAGCACCAAACCGCCCAGACCTCCGAGACTGGGTTGGTCTGTGCCTATGCAGAAGCACAACTACAGGTATTCCAACAAAATGTCCTCAAAGATTAGCTAAGGCACGAGGGGCGAGTTTCCAGGATCACCATTCCTGACTCTGGTCCAGAAGTCAATCCAGGTTCCATTTTGGTCACATCCACGCCTTGTTACATCCAGCCCCTTAGCGTTACAACCACTCGTTCAAGCACCTCTTTGGTGAACTAGGGAGCCAAAAAATTCACATAAAACCTTAATCAACTCTTGCTGTTTTGTGTGTTTGTACTGCAAGCTGATGTGAAGTTTGCACAACAGCAGAGAAAAAAATTTGGCTGTAATAAACAAGATGTTGCCTCTTAAATAGCCAGAATCCCTACAGGAAGATATAAAAGCCACTCTGTCTTTTAAATCATATATACCATTGGATCATCTCCTAGATGGATTCTATTAAGTGTGACCATATAAAAAATAAATATTGCTCACAATATTTGTTATCTAAGAAATATATGCCTGTGGAGAAAATATTCTAGTATAATCCCGTAAATGTGAGATACTAATTTTCTTCACACTTCAGCAGTCTGAAAGAACACAAGGTCTGCCAGCCCTTCAGTAACTAATGAAAGGCATATCTATTTGTGTAGCCTGGGGAGTTTTGAAATAGATTTGTTTTTCTGCAGAAGGAAAGGGAGATTTTTGTTTTGCTGGCTGTTTAATTTTAATTTTTGCAATTTTTGGCAAGAGCACCTTGAGCTGTGGATAACCAACTCTGGTTTGTCTAAAGCTAAATAAACGTGTGCTTTATGACCCTTCTTCTACCACCTGGCTTGCATTTTAATGTCAGCATTACCCTTCATCTGAGCAATGGCTGAAATTACTTGGGCTTGCTAACAGAGCTTCAGAGAAGGGGAAAAAAAAAAAAGAAAAGTAACAGGCTGAGTAAGAATGCCTTTATTTTCCTGTATACACCTGGTTTGGAGTGAGATGACCAGGCAACAGGAAAGAAACTGCATTTTGGGAAGCTCAGAATTAATACTCAGCTTCTAGTTCTTTCAATAACTGAAGTCAACAGAGACAAAACTTCCCCTGCTTGCAGAGCATCGTATCCTCAGACAGATGTGTAACCAAACCCCAAAACGCCCTTCAACGCCGAGAAAAAGAACGTTAAAGGCTATGCTGAAACAAAGAGCCGGTGACATATGCCACAGCATGTCAAACCTACATCAAAGGGTCCTGCCCGCCACAGGAAGCAGCTCACAGCCATTCCCACTTCCCTCCTGCAGCAGATGGAAGTACAGAAAAACCCCCACAGGCTTAGATGGAGTTAAAAGGTGTTTGGCCAAGAGATGGTGAG
The DNA here is from genome assembly GCF_023634155.1 of Falco peregrinus. Classification (NCBI taxonomy): domain Eukaryota; kingdom Metazoa; phylum Chordata; class Aves; order Falconiformes; family Falconidae; genus Falco; species Falco peregrinus. The sequence goes on along the minus strand of NC_073738.1, from coordinate 5,262,839 downwards.
CTCTGAGCCGGAGGTCTGTCAGCACGGGAGATCACTGACCTCCAGAAGGGCTTAACACTGTGTCACTAGAGACTCTTCGCAGAAGGCCTTGCCCACTGGCCTCAAGAAATTTTAAGCGAGAACAACAATGCAGCAAATGACGTTGTAAAAGGGTGTTATACAAGGCGTCAGAGTGTTGTTTCAGTAGCAGTGAGCAAAGAGTGCCTTTAAGTAGGATGAGCATGTCCCCTGCCTAGCCACAGTGTTCCTTCTACCCTAAAACTTTTCAAACGCTGCCTGACGCTCTCTCGTGGTTTCTTTTTCAAAACAGGTAGATGAGCATCCTTAATCCACCAAACAAATGCCTCAGTTCAGAATACTCTGTTTAACAGAAAACACCCATTATTAAAAGAACATTGTATGTCAAACTATAATTGCAATTTTGAAAGAGAGGATGTATTTATGCAGATCATGATTTAGCAACAATACCAATCGCACCATTTTCCTCTTGAGAGGCGCTACAGGAGCCTTCATGATTGCATGTGATCGAGATAATGTCTTGAACTGAACCAGCGCACCTCTGGCACGCTGGAGTACGCCCACCAGAGGCCAAACAGCACTCAGTTGTACACAAAGAAAAATCTTCATAATTGTACCTTCTGCTTTGTTAATGTTACAGAATTAACGGTCTTTTTGTAGACAGAAGACACCAGAATTTGTATATATGCCAGACCAAACCAGAATACCAGCTTTTGGTATTTCCCCATTCAATTATGCCAGGACCAACTTGGCTCAGTCTTTAGGAGTTCACCAGCTCACCGTTAACAACTGCAGATGGCAATCAGACAAACACTCATCCGTAGGTAGGAAAAAAAAAGGGTAGCAAAAGCTTCGCACCATTTCCACAGCTTTGGCACAGCTATGTACAGTGGCTACTGTAACCATTTTGGATTACGTGTGATGTTTATGGTCCTGAATAAATATAAAGATACACTAACAGCAGCTGAAAACTGCATTTCCAGTTTGTCTGCATCCATTAATTAAAATTCCAGCACATTATCCTTTGTAATTTATGTTCCAGCATTCTGGAAGGATGCTCGGTATGGACTGTACTTTGCTGTGATGGTCCCACGACACAGGCAGGACAAGACTCACTGCAGACCAACTATTATAGCTGGAAGAATTAGAAAAGCTTTTCTGTTGGACTTTTTTTGGTTCACCGTTTTTTAAACTTTTGTTCCTTGCGCAGAGTTCAAAGTTTGCTGTTAAAGGGGTTGTGCACCCCAGAAACTTGCCTCATTGTTCTAATTACTCCAGTCAGAAGACATTACTTCTACTAATAAATCTTGTCCAAACTGAAGTGCCAGAAAAAGTTGGCTTATCTGTGTTATTTTCTGCCTCTCATGCCCATCTTCTATCCCTTGAGAGAATGACCAAAATAGCATTTTTAGCCTGAAGACAAGACAACAACCTTCATGTATGTACAAGGTCAAAAGGAGATGCAAGGAACCGTTTGTTCTCCATGACTGCAGTGGACAAGGGCTTAAAATACAGCAAAGGATGATTCTGACTGGAAACAAAGACTAATTTTCTAATTGTAAATATTGGTTAAGCATTGAAATAGACTGTGAGTAAATGTAAAGACTGTGAGGCCACCGTCCATGGGCATCTTAGGAACAGTAAGCATCTGTCATAAATAACATACAGTTGGGCCTGGTTTGGGGCACTGGGGTAATGACTTAAAGGATTCCTTGTGAAATTCACAGCAGCCCTATGAAATGAGGTGCAACTCGGGAATCGGAGCAGTTGGATTTTGCACGCAGGATGAAGTAAGACACAAGGCCTGCCGCAAATTACTGTTTTCTAGATCAACATGTCTTCAGCTTTTCAGGTACATGGAAAATTAACAACTCTAAAAATTTATCCCAAATGATCCTGAACCTTATCATTAAAACATTTAACTCGGGACACTATAAAGTTGATGTAAATGACACATTCTTTTGTGCACACGCTGGTAGGCCACTGAAACAATGTGCAGCAGACACCTGAGGTGTCTGTAAGGAAGATAACGTTGGTCGCCTTCACAATCAGCCTTGGGAAGTCTTAAAAAATTACCGGTTCTAAAGCAGTGATAAGCATTTTACAAGCCAACAAAAAAAGTAAGGCTAGTTAAACTAAAACTGTCAGAAGTTTGATAAGTTGATTTAATATGCTGTATTTTAAAGAGCACCGTTTTAGTCATAGTCATTTTTATGAAAGGAAAAAGCTTTGGTTCACTCAATTTCTTTCTGTCAAATACACTGTAACTCTTAGCGGTGATAGAATAAATGATACTTAGTGAAACTGCTAAAATAGTCCCATGTATTGCATTAACCCCTAGCAGGGCTAAAAGAGCATCAGATTCTTTTCCAGCAGAGCATGTCTCCTGTGCAACTTGTACAATAAATCAGTATAGATTTTTTTTATTGCTTGCCTACACCAAAATCCAAAGAGCTGTATGAGAGCACTGGTCTGAGCAGTTATTTTGTTAACTGAACAGTAACACCGGTGAAGGGGAAACAGCACCGTAACTTTTTCTCAGACATAACAGCACTGAAATGCTTCCTTCTCTGTATTTTGGTTTACGATACTGAGCCCACTGAAATCAGTCAGGGTTCTCCCACAGCCTTCCGTGGGGGAAAGAGCCAACCTTTAGCAGCTGGTTTAGATGGAGCTGATGATCTCAACTAAGATCTAGCAAGCGCTCAGGTCCACAAAGCCTGGAGATCCTCAGCTCCCACTGAAACAAGGTACACTGAACCTGCCACATTTTGCCACAGCAAATCTCACAGCAGGAGATATGGAAATGCCCCTCGCCTCTGAAAATCGCTCCAAGTCAAACCACCATTAAAAAAAACCCAAAAACAAACAAAAAAAAACCCAACAAGAGTGAAGAGGATGTCTCCATCCAGAGTTCAGACACAATAGCTGCCGAATTTTGTGTGAGAATATTTTAAAAGCATTATTCCTATCTCCAGTAGGATCTTCCAACTCCAGTACACTATCCCAAGAGGGCATCATTATCATGAACCACAGCAAAGCTCCAAATCCTTTTTTCATAACATTCCTGAACGGTTTGCTCCACCCTGATTCATTTTAGGAAACTGATAAGACAGCTGTGAAAATACACCATGTAAAGCACTCTCACATTACAAACCCACTGGCAGAAGCTGCACTTTTTTTTTTTCTCCCAAGGGAATAAAGATTGTTGTTTATTCCACTTTTCAAAAGGCATATGAACCAAAATGTAACCTTCTCTTAATTAACACCACCGGTATTGTTAAGTAGGTGTGTACTGATATAACATTTTGGCTTGCAATAATCAGCAAAGCAGCTGCCTCCAAAACATGTGTGGGCTACACTCAAAAGATTTTCTTATTATGAAAGGGGGCGTGGGTCTTTCCTTTTATGAAAATGCTCATCATTTTCACTGTTCCTCTTCAGTGTCTACTGTAACCATTACTGCATTTCTCATCTGACAGCTTCCTGTCACCAGGTGATAGCTAGAGAGATCTGCGAAGCTTGTGTGCTCACCCCAGCGCAGTACTGATAAAGCTTAACGGCATTTTTTTCAGAATCGTGTATCTTAAAAGCAAGAACGTGACCAAGATGCAGCTCGCTTGGCCTGTTATGCCGTGTTCTGTTTGTACACCCTTCCCACAGTCCTTCCCAACTGCTCTGTTATTTTACTGAAACTTCTTTCTTACGCTTTCGTGAGCTGCTGTTGTGTGCCATCAAGCTGTTGTTGTTTTACACCCTTGAGATGCCTGCCGCTCAGTGATAGATCCCTCTGCTAGAGACGTTAGCGCTCTGTGATGCGGCACAGGAATCCAAATCTTCAGGACAAATGACACTATAGACATACTTGAGCTGAATTTACAAAGTGAAAAATGATGCTTTGATGCTGCAATTCCTTTGTAACGGTCTCCTTACTTCAGCTGATCCCAGCTGTCTGCCAGCAGTTATTATCCCAACCCTTGCCTCTTTCTCTTCTTTTTTCGCACTGATACTTAACAGCAGCCCACACATGAGAGAGTCATTCCTTCCTCTTGGTCCAGATGTGATGCCTGCAGCCTAGACCTGCAACTGAGAAATAAAGTTTCACTTACAACTTAACTAGGCAACCCTGGAGAGCTACAGACTGCCTCCGCTACCACCGGACCTGCTGTGTGCATGCTCCCGGCAGAGGATCCCAGGAATATCTCCAAATTATCTGCATTAAAATGCATCCTGGGATGGGCAGGATGGGAAGGGCTCCCTGCCACAGCTTCCAGTTCCTTTTGCTACCATTTTAGCCAGAAGTAGAGTGAGTGAAATCTTCACCTAAGCAAATGTATCCCTTAGAGTGCAAAAAAAAAAAAATGGAATGCAGTTTCTAAATGACCGTGTCACCTTACATGGATCCTGAGAAAAGGGAATTTGGGGGCTGGGTACTGAACTGGAAGAGATGCACTAGAGGTGCTCTACTGCTTTGTCCCTAGGAAGGCTTTCCATGTGTAAATCCCTCCGGGAATACTATTGCTTTCCTCAGCATCCCATCCTAGTTGCTTTTGAAATCCACATGGGATTGTAAGCGGACAGAACCAATGACAGCGCGGCTGTGTGCCTCCGGCCTCTCTGAGGGTTTGTGCTCTGGAAAAGGGCGATTTGATAGAACAAACTGCTCCGTATGCAGCCAGTTATTGCCCGAGTGCTCCTGAATGAGCTGAAGGCCAGATAATTCAGGACACCACTTGAGCCCTACAACTCATGCCTATGGCTTTGTCCTGCCATTGTTTTCGTTATGAGTATCTGTTGTGTAACACCAGATACTTTACAGTTAATTTTTTTAAGGTAAGTCATATTTGAACAGAATCAAAAATAAGCAAGAGCTAAAATATCTGCAGTGCTGGGGCTGTGCCAAACACCCACAGATTCTGTACCCTGTACTCAAGCCTTGTCAAGTAGCTCAGCACATCTTTATTCTAATCATTTACTTTCATTTTATGCCTAACAGAGAATTGTCCTGATTACTCAAGCAAAGCACAGCAAGAAAAATACAGAAAACATTTGGTCAGCTTTGGGCACTTGGTGCTGCTACCAGAACTCTAACCTCCACAGCAGCCTTACATGGAAAAATGTAGGCATATGTGCAATGATACATGGCGCTCCCGACTCTTCTTCCACAAAGTCTTTTAAACAAGTAATCAGGTAACTCTAAGCAGTGAGGCAGCGGGAACTGTCGGAGGTTACAGCCTGACTCGCACAGCGGCGAAGGGCCAGTGGTCAGTAACTCTGGCAACGCGACTCAGTCCAGGGTTTTCAACCTGCACCCATTTACAGTTGGCCACGTGGCCACGGTCGCCCAGGCACGGCACAAGATAAACTAAGCAAGTGCTTTTCTTTTACACAGACAAGCTCTGCGTATCTGCATAGACAGTGTTATGTGATAAAACATCCACCTCCACGCACAGAAAGAAGCCAGTGGAAAAGTGACCGGCAGAGAACACGCAGTGACCCAGTCGGGGAGCCAGGGCACCCTGACCTGCTCCCCCAGTGCTACCGGCAGCACCTGGGAAAAGGGAGCGGCGCGGCCCTGACTATTGGCAACGCTGTGACAGGCACCAGCCCCTACAGACGAGTCCGCGCAGCAGTCTGCGTACATGGCATTTCTCAGGGGACCAGCATCACCCCTGGAACATTTCTGAAGCCTTTATAAAGAGTTAAAAAGTTGCTGTTCTAATCAGAATGGGTATAGAGCATGAGGAGACTCCGTCTAACGAAATTACATCTCCAGGAATCTTAAGCATTAACAAATGCTTGTGTGTTGTGAGGAACTGAAGTTACTACTTTATTCATATTATAAATTAGTGATTCACCAGTAATCTGCGTGCCATTTTCAAGCATGTAAAAAACAAAACCCAAAAACCATATACGACAAGTGTTGCTACACTGGATGTTCTGAAGGCATTTGAAAGTAAGCACTCTGGCAGCGCCAGGCTGGTAGTAGGAAGGGAAAACAGAAAGGGGGGAAGAAAAAAAAGATGGTAAAAAAAAAAAAAAAGGTGGCAAAAAAAGCCCCTAAAACACCATAAACAATGACACCACCATTCAACAGCTCTCACCGCAGCCATAGCTGTGGGGACACCTGCTATCATATCAGCTGGACCCGATGCAGCTGAAGCTGGGTTTTTCCTTAGGATCTTCCTAATAAATCTCTCCGGTGCAATAAACACTCTAAACTCATGACAACGTGGTAATGCAATATCCTTATACAATGCCTTTAATGCACTGTGGCATAAGTGGCTTTGCCTAAAGATACCATCATAAGCTAAAGGGAAGAGACTGGTGCTATGTCTAGAAGGTGTGAATTCATGCCAGCCAGGTTTTCTCTTCTCCCATGAAAGGGCATACTGCAAACTGCTTCCCTCAAGGAGGCTCTGTGAGCAGAGTTGCTGTTTGTATCCACTGCAATTTGGAATTAAGAATGTTTCTGTAATCGGTCACCACAGTAGAAAGGTCAAAATATTTTTTCTAGTTCTTCTGATGCAAATATCACACTCAACAACAACAGCCCCTCACAGGAAGCATCAGTCAACTTCTTGCTTGAATTCATTTCTTTCTCCTAGAAATTTGTACTGTTGAATAATTCTTCCTATTAAAGAAAGATTTTTGGAGCAAATTTGAGGAGACACACTTAAATCTTTTAAGACAGACTTTCAACAAAGAAAGAATTAGCTACAAGAGGCAGTACAGCCCAACTGGCAGCAACACAGTGGATGCAGAGGAGAAGCCAACGTTTTCATAAGGGCTCAGTATTTAACTTTTCAGCTAATGTCAACACAGTAGGTAGATTTTTTTTTTCCCCCAGGGATAAGAACAAGCATCAAGAACGTAGGCAAAAGACTAGGAGGATACAGAGATCTATAAGGTAGAGCTAGCACACACACACTCTACAGGTTTATAAAGACAGACTGCAGGCACAAAGTATTATCAAGAGTTTGCTTTGATTTTAAAGCCCGTGCAACATAGGACACTTCTCCCAGAAGTGCCAAAATGCTTGTCCAACAGCATTCCGGTCTCTCAAATTTAGGAGGTAGCTTTCAAATAGGACTTGAGGCGACAAAGTTGGGCAGGCCATGAGACAGGATGAAAGCAAGTTTTAAGCACATAGAGATGAAAATAATCCAAGGGAACAATTCCTCTTCCACCGAGAAACCTCCTTGTATGCAAAATGCAAAGACAGTACCTTTTCTTTGCCAGAATAAAGACACTTGGCTTGACTAGGCAATGTGCAAAGAGAGACTAAATGTCATTTCTTCATATAGAGCTCAAACAGACAAGAAACACCCCTGACTAGTTTGTTCCAGTCAGGATCAGGAGAAAGACAGTAAAAAAAAAACAACCCAGTCTGTTATTCCTGTGGATTCGCTTTCCCCACACCCCAAATATGTTCACTTTTATAAGAGAGGGAGATCATTCACACACTATTGCTGAATGAAAAACAGCAGCCAGGCCACTGATATGAAGGAGAGGTGATCTGCCCCATTTGTTACTACAATCACTACAATCCCGTGATTAGGATGCACAGGGAACGTCGATGGCCCTCAGAGAACACTATGATAATGTGGTCATCTCAAAGGTGGAGTCTGGAAGAAGGGAAAAGGCAAGACCAAGGCAAAGTCAACCAGGACATCTATAAACTACCCATGTCAGGGGACTGCTGAGGGCTCCTGTTACTCTGGAGCAGCAGGTGTGCTGGACTGGTGGCTGACAAAGGTCACCCCAAATTGGTCATGATGAGTCCTTACAGCTAGAGATCTGAGAGTATAACCCCCAGTAACACTAGTGCTCTTCTACGGACAGTGCTTGAAGTGTGTCTACCACATATCTTAGGCTATCTACCCTTAGACAGTAATTTCTAGCAGAGGTGGCTTACATGCTAATATTGAGTTAATGATTGACTCTTTAAGTGCTCCTGAGATTGTGTTGTTAATAAACCTGCAAAAGAGTGTGACCTGGGAGGCAAAAGTAACCTTGTAGAGTCCAGCTTTTGGAACAATAGCTTCAGGCGTTATGTCCTGAAAAAGTGTGGGTGCAGAAGATTAAAATAAGGGTAAGAACAACTAACTTGAGAAGAAAAAAACCCACCAAAACAACAACAACAAAAAAAACCCCAAACAATTGCCCAAATCAAAGCATTCAAGAGCTTGAAGCTAAGGCAGTCCTGAAAGGAAGAAGCCTGAAATAGTGCTTAAGAATTCAGATTTGAGCAGGAACTAGAATATTCTTATAGAGAATAAGCTGGGATTTCAGTGTGTCCTGGTGGAGCATTATCTCCGCTTTGTGCTTTGTTCCTTACATACAGGTAATAAATAGAGACTTCTTGTAGCTTGGCAAGATGATTTGCTCAAGGCTGGATTTATTAGAATAGGAAAAGTAAGCAAACGCAAAAAACCACCTCAGAGCCTGAGTAATTCTGATGGGACAGAGTCATTTGTTGAGGCAGCCGGACGATGTTTCTTTGTTGGAGGACAGCGGGGCCCTGGCAGGAGGCACAAGGAACCCAGGCTGGATTTATGGGAGAGAGGACGCTCACTGAGAGGCACATGGGGCCAGTTTCAGCTGGAGTTTGAAATATTTTTTCAATTATTACTCTTTTGAGCATAAGGCAGATAATTCTTACACCTTGGAAAAGGGACTAGCTAAATGAATGGCTGGGTACCAGAATTTCTGGAAAGCCACAGAGCAGGGTACAATACGTGCTGGACCCAGACTAACACAGAAAACAACGCACCCAGATAGTTTAAAATTTAGACACGTTTTTTTGTATGGCAAAAAGACACACTTAGAAGTTTTGATGTCACCTTTCAAAAGCATTCTTAATAGAGGCCTTCGGCATTGAAATTATCATCCCTTACCTTATACCTCCCTGGAAATTGCTTTTGGGGCCTTGTACAATGTCAGATGCAGTCAATGGGAGTGGTTTTTGAACGACTTCCAGGAGAGCCGTTAAAGGTCCTTCTTGGCTGCCTTCAAAACATGCTGCAAGTTTCAGCTATGAAACCTGTGTGTGTGAACAGAAAAACATCTGAGCAAGCTAGAGAGGAAAATATTCTTCAAACATGTTTTGCGCAGTCCTCCAGTAAGGACATAACACAACAGCAGCAAATGGCGGAGTTATATTTTTTTTTTTCCTAGTAATCCATTTGATGCTCAACTATGGAAATAATATTTATGACACTCAAGAAGCTTTAAGAGAAAGAAGAAGAAAAAAAAGAAAATCCCAGCAGCAGGAAAACCATTTACAAACTGAAATATTTGAGAATGATGTCATATTAAAAAAAAAAAGATTAAGAACAGCAAAACATGTAACTGGAAATGATAGAGAGAGTGAAATGTCTTTAAGATTTAGCATTTGAGGAATATGTAACAGGTTTTGCCAGGAATTAGTCACATACAGCTGCACAATCCCCATCCATCTATTTTTACCTTTTTTGTGGGCCAATAAAGAGCGCTGTGTATTGTCAATCCTAAAAATAAGTGCTTAAGCTTTAAAAACTATTTGTGTCACAGTACAGAAAAGAATTATTATGTTCAAATTAACCTTTCTCAGATCTTTTGTAGCTTCAGCTGTATTAGACTGAGGGCACAGCATAACCTTTTCCTCACTTTCATACAGGAACAAGAAAAAACACACAAGAAAAAGGGTTGGACGGCCCTAATCAGAGACCTCCTTAGCCCAGTCCTCCTGCTTTTCCATCCTATGAACTCTTTTCTCCAGGGGTTTTTCATCCCAGGGAAGCCATTCTACCCTGTAGTACACAGGTTTTTCAAGAGGTCACACTAGACACGTCCACAGTCCCCTCTTGGCCTTAAAAGCTCAAGGTGCAATTCTGGCTCCATTCAAATAAACAGCAAAACTCCCTTGCCTTCAAAAGACATTTCCCACTGTAAATTCCAGAGTCATTTGCAGAACTGTCCATCTGCTTAATTGTTTGCCCCTGTTGCTGGTTTCTGACAGCATTACCTTCTCTGCACACCTAATAGTGGATTTGCTCTAGTTACTTAGTTAATTAGCTTTCAGAGCATCTACTGTATACCAGGTAGGGGTATTTGAATGGCCAGCCTATAAATAGGCTTAATAATGGCTAAATAAAATAAATGCTAATTTCTTTCCCTACAGGCAATCTTCAAAAATTAGGGACATTTCTCCAAAGTAAGTTCTCAAACACACGTTTGCAACTGGCCCTAAATAGCCAGTGGTAATTATTTTTCTGGAGGAGGGACAGATTCCATAGGCTAAGGCGAGGCACCAGGTCTTCCCAACGCAGGCTCCACCTTCGCCACGCGATAAAGGCACCCCCATGCAACCCGCTCCTCAGCACGTGCCTCCCTGCCACGCGAGCCGTGCTGGGATCGTCCTGCATCGACACTGCCTCCTTTATACTTCCTTTCAATACAGGAAAAAACCATAATCTGACAAGTGCTGATACTGTAGTTCCAAACTCTCCTTATTTACTCACTGGAGTATTACTGGTATTGACAAACTGTTCTCCAGTGGGTCCCATTAAGCTAGTCTTTTATTCAGCCAACACTATTTCAACACAGCTTATTTATTCAGATGCCGTTGACATTTCCTACAGTTTGTTTCATTCGCTGAAGTGACACCGATAGGTGAGAGCGGGACAAATGAACACGTTTCTGACGCTACAACCGGCCACCAAAGCCAGCCAGAGCTCCCACAGCTCTCTGCATTTGTTTATAATACAGAGGAGAATTTTAGCAGCATTCCCTTTTGTTTTTCCTCTCTACATAGAAAACAAATGCTAAACCTTCTGGGGAATCACAGAATCATTTAGGCTGGAAAAGAGCTTTAAGATCATCAAGTCCAAGCATTAACCAACACTGCCAACTCCACCAAATCTTCAAGACCTCACTTGCCATTACCACGAGCCCTGCATTAACCTCATCAGCAACAACAACAGGACTGAAAAATCACGGTTTCTGGAACAGAGAGCTAAGCAGATGAGTGTTGCTCAGCTGTCGGGACAGTCGTTGAGGGTAGGAGCTGCCAAGCTAAAGAGATTTTTGCTTTCCAGCTAACAATTTTATCCATATGCAGTAAAGGTCCTCCCCTTTTTCCTTGCTTCCATCTGGCCTTCCAGATGCTATTTTTGCTAAGTGTATTCAGTACTGTAAAAAAGCCAAAGGTTCTTTACACCGGTAATTTAGCTATGTCTGCAACAGCTCCGTTGAAAATATCGCAGCTCCACTGCTGGGGCTTTTGACAGCACAGTGTAAACACGCAACTGCAGGCAAACAAGTTGAAAGTATAATGAAAGGATAACAGCTGGAAGACACGAGGCCAGTGCATTGTTCCCTCTGCTTTACGCAGTTACTTATTCTTGTGCAGTCAACTTGCCGTATTTCTAAAGAAACAGTGTTTACGTGTTTTATGCACACTTTGCCTATAACAACCCAACAGGTGATGCAAAAGAAAACGAGGCCTAGGGCAAAGACAGCTCAGGCACAAGCGATAAATCAAATCAAACAGGAGCCTCAGTTCCCTCATCCCCTGTTGCTTAAATCCTTGGCTTTGCAATTCTAACAGCATTTTCATTGTTTTAATGTCATTTTCTATAGCCTTTGGTTTGTTGCTTAGAGGCAATAGGAAAAGCAAATTCTCTTTCTCTCCTTCATTCTTCATCATCAGTAGGGGGAAGAGGTCAGAAAATTTTGATCAAAATATTTTTATAAGAAAATTTCATTTAATTTCAACTGTACTTGGAAAAAGATTGCTTCCAAACATGTTTTCAGGCTTTTGTAGAGTGAACTTTCCCTCCTGACATACTCACACACTTCACTACTATTCTCCAAACCTTTCCAACTGGAAGACAGTACAAATATGTGGGAAACACTGTCAAGCTCTGGAACATTTTCCAAATGAAAATATCTTTCAGTTTTTAAAGTAACACTTGCAGTACTTACCAGGTGTTAAATGCTTGATGTGTTGATTTTTAAAGTGACGGTATGACCCTGAGGCTGGTTTTAGGCTATTTCGGTACAAAATGTCAGGTTCCTGCTCCAAAGAAGACTCTAGAGCTCTTCAAGACCAACAGCCTTGTTTTTAGGATGGAAAAGAGAAGGCTGCTTACACGAGGGGACGTCGACACCTTCCAGTCTCAACTGAGCAGTGGGGCTGAAGAACCCCAGCCTTACCAACATACAGAGAGACAGACTGTATCACTACATTATCTTAAAGATCTGTGGTAAAAGACATAATATATGAGTAGATAATGCATTTTTTTTTCTTTAATCAAGCATTAAATGCAGAAGCTATGTGATTACATGATGAATTATGCGGTAATATTATGACCCTGCAGTAAAAATGGAAATTCAGTGGGCAGTATGTAAACTGTAAGTTTTCCTAAAAAAACACCTGTAAATATCTGCAGAGGAAGCAGCATCCTGGAAAACAATGAGTCATCAATCTTTTTTTCCTTCCCTTGACATACTGAGCACAAAAAGGAGCTAACACAGATAGTAGCTGCTAGCATGTTTGCCTTACACCGATTTCTTCATGTCTAGGAAGAAAAGGAATCCTTTAACAAAACAATAGAGAAATATTTGTCCTGGTTCCTTTGGTTTTTTTCCCCTCCCCTCCTGAGATGAAGCATTCTCATTTCCAGTCACTTACTCCCTCTGTGTTTTGGCTTTTGATGTTGTGTTTCTCAAAATCCATTAAAGCAACATTTTGCCATGAAGAGATTCCCACATACCTGGAATACATTCAAACAACACTCTGGGGGATGACCATCACATAAAGAGCCGTTAATGTAAACATAATTTAGTCAAATGTATATGTCTTACTAGGATGGATACTTCCAGCGTAACTCAGATCGGGTAGCATGCTAACTTACAAGTGGCTCCGTTTAACCTAATGGCATCATTTACGTAATAAATTAGGGAAAGGTTTCCAACAGTGATAGCCACCTGGCAAATCTGTCCATGACACTCGTGAACAAATATTTCAAAATAAACTCATACAGAGTCCTGATTTTACCTGGTATTTGGCATATTCTTCCTAATCTGGTTCTTACTATTTAATGGGAATACAGGCAGAGGAATGACAACGAGCGCAGCGTTGCGGATGTGTACGTACAAATATAAGGCCTTATTCCACCTGAAGCAGCATTAAGCTCATGGTATAAACAGAGTGAAAGCGCTGCAGTAAATAAAGGATAGACCTGCCTTATGCAGGACACCTTTTCATGCCCTTATTCCAGCTTTGTTTCTCCATGCATGTGCGGGAAGGAGTGCAACAAAGGGGTCAAGTATTAAAAGCTTCATTCTGCGAACGAGAGCGAAAGGCAGCTCAAGAATTGAAAACATGACAAAAGCAACCCAAAGTTCTATCTTCAGTGCTACAACAGCTTAGTTACGTTGCACCTCACCCTATAGCGCCTGCCACGCCACACCAGGCGGGGAGGGAGAGACAGCCCAGCAGGCAGATGTGCACGCGCGGGGCCTCTCCGCGCCTCAGCTCTGCTCCACACCTTCTGCCCATGCCTCACCCCGCCTGGTGCCAATGATTACCTAGGAGATGATCTTAATCTTCCTCTTCTCTTTCCTGTCTTGGGGCTTATATTCCTTTCCTAGATTGTAAACAATGCATGATATTTAGCTTGAAATGCAGCATATATGTAGCTAGAATTTTCTGACAAATATAAGGATTTTTTTTTCATCTGATCCATTTCAAATACTACAGTCATTTGTAATGCGTATTGATACCTTATCATGTTGGTATTGAGTCCTTAGCCTCACTGTGATCAAATACTTAAAACAGAACTAATAAATTGAATGTAGACTTTAATTCACTGCCACTCCTTTACAATCTACAGATAAATTATACAGGCAGAATCCCTCCAGAAGTATAGAAAAGAACAGACTTTAAACTGGATTGACAGCAGTGGTCATTCACAGGCAGTAAGTATCCACTCACGTATTACACAGACTGTGGATAAATGGGAAATTGTTACCTTCAGAGCTGTCAGTTCCTCACCTGACATTTACTACAAAAGATTAAAAGCACCAGTTACAGCTGACAACAGACTGGATTGAAATTGTACAAAGTATGAAGATTCAGAACCTGGGCTGCTTCAGCGAAGCCTGGGACACACGCACCTGATTACAATAAGGATGGTCTGTTATTTTGAAGGTAATAAAAACCTATGCTCTCAAAACAACAAAGATCAGCTTTCACAATCTTTTTGCTAAATAGGTGGGATGTGAAATTACTTCCCCTGACAATGAGCATTCCTGGGGGAATAGTAAATGCACAGCACAACACAACAGAAAACTTGAAATAAAAGCACAGAGGGCATTTTTAAGTGTCATCATTTGTTAATGTTGACATGTGACTAATCACAGTCAATTTAGGGTTGATGTTAAGTTTGTCATTTTTACAAGGATTGAGTAATGTTAAATATCACTGTGGGCAGGTGTGATTGTTATTTAAGGGAAAATTGATACAAGATATGAAGGGCCACATCTACAGTTGGTGTAACAAGTCAGCACTGCCCATTTCAGGACAGTGGAGTGACGCCAAACTAAATCATCTAGTAACCTGTCTTGCTGTATCCAAATTAATTCTTACATGCTGTTAAAAAACCCCAAACCCAATAAAAACTGTGCAATCAAAAATAATATTTGCATCTGATTGAAGAAGTATGTGCACAAATTAACATCAGGCTTTGGGATATACAAATTCCACAGCCAAGGTTAGGGGCTTGCCCTTGAAAAATTAAACAGATGCCTTAAGTTTGGTTTGCTGTTCCCTTTTTTTTTTTTTTTTACTCTGGTTAAAAGCACTGACCAGAACCAGAGTCAGCAAACCAGAAAAGACAGACACAACATCAAATCTGGTACTTCGCAGACTACCTTTGACTTCTTTGACAAATAACACTCTGCAATCCAAACCGCAGGATATCCTCTGCATGCTTGCCTATCCTGTCTTCTGGAATATACTACAGGAAGATTACTAGAGACAAGAAGTCACAATTTCTCTGCAGCACCAAATGTATCAAGTCCTCACTGCTCATTTTCCTTCTTCAGAGGACAGAAAGAGTTGCCACCACAACAGGTCGTTAACTGCCTTCTTGGAACATCAATGCTTAATAACCTAACCCATAGGCTGACATGGTTTTCGAGCTCCTATGCACTCATGGCTCACACATGAAATGAGAAGGAATGGGTTACTCCATATGAAAGGTCATAAAAAGCACGCAGTCGACTTGCTGTGGATGTTTAGGAGCTGGCTCAAAACAAGACGCTGGCAGGTTGCAAGTTGCAACCACTGGGAATAACGTGTTACGTTCTTTCCTCCAGCTGCCGCTGTTCAGGAGATCTGTAAAATACAAGGAAATCTACAATACAGTTCAAAGCCAGCAAATCAATGTTTTTCCCTGCGATTTCATCTCAGCTTTATTCTGCTGCTTTGAACGTGGGTGCTATGTTGCACGCCTCGATCCGTGGGTGTGCAACATCTCACCAGGACCCCACCTCTGCAACACACACTTCAGTGGTCTCGTAAGAGACTCCTACTTTGACACCCCCCATTTACAGCCTGTCATACCTACCCTTGGCAGGTCTCTGATACAACAACGTCCAAGTTAACTTTAAACATGCACATAGTTTTAGCAGCTTGAATAGGAGGGGTTGTGAGCTTGAAGTTAATCTTTGCATAAACTATTTCCTCTTGTTCAAATCAAGGTGACTGTTCTTGGCAATATGGACTATGCCGTTGTTATCTGTTTGTCTCCCAGGGGGACCTGACAGGCAACCTCAAGTAGGTTAAGACTACAATGTAAATATTTAACACAACTTTACATTTTAATTTCATCATCCATCTTCGTAATGATTTCTTAAGCTTTACTAATACACATCCTCCTCCACAAGGCAGGATATTATCAAAAGCCCTCTGAAGTGCAGGGATGATAAAACCACAAAAGGAACCAGTATCAGAGCAGGAACTAGAAGAAACTTTCACAAAGCATTTCAACACCTGTGGTTCAGGAGGCTTGTCCTGAAACATGACATCTGATCAGCTGCAAACCTGGGAAGCTATGGATGCATCTCTTTTCACACGGTGCAGATGGCAACACTTTAATTACTCTTCAGCATCACGTGTTGAATAGAACATTTTATTTATTTATTTATTTTTAATAAATGGACTGTTGTCTTCGCCTTCCTATGAACGTTCCCACATTGAACATTCAGCTACAGGAAAGAAGGAGGGGGAAAAAATCCCCATGAAACAGGGATCTTTCTGTAGCCCTCCACAGTAATTACTTCACACCAAAAAGAGAGAAGTTGACAGAATGAACATATGATCCAAATCATGGGCAATATTAAAAATCACCAGCTGCATTTCCTAGTTACAGGAGCATAGGATGGGGTTGCTTGGTAACAGCCTGCCAGCTCCAGCCACGCTCCGCTCGGAAATCAGCCATAAAAGGAACTCCCATGCCATTGCAGCGTTGCCACGGCAACACGCAGAAGTGATGGATCCCAAGTTAGAGACACACCTTAAGCAAGAATATGTTTCCTCTCATTTGAAACACTTTCCAATCCTTAAATACATGGAGTCTGCCATTCTAAATAGCTCCCAGCAAGGCGAACTTAGGGGGTTTGTTGTTAGCGTTCACATCATTTGAGACTTTGCACATGTAGTAAAGCAATTAGCAAGGACAAAACCCGACGTAATGTCTGCAGCCCTGGATTGCAAGCACTTCATCAGCAAGGTACAGCACACAGCAGAGGTGTAGCTGCATTCTTGCGGTGCATTAAAGCACAGGAGGAGAAGGGTGCTGCATCTGGCAGGCGCGAGCTGCAGTGGAGCCGCAGGGCGTAAGGTGTGGGGCTGTGCATTTAGCAGAGGCGGGTTTGGGCTGCGGTGCTGCAGGCTCCCCCGCAGCACTGCCGGAGCGTGGGATCTGTCTGACTGCAGGTGTTGGCCGCGCAACTTGTCTGCTATCGGAGCGAGGCATCTGCTGCCATGTCAGCCCACAGCCAGACAGCCCACATAGCTGGGAGTTTAAAGCACAATTTAACTGACCAAGCAGGGACGACGTGCAGTCAGGTGGGGCAAATCACACCTTTGGGTGCCTGACCACGAACTTGCCCTCCAGGACTACTGAGCGACCCAAGGTAAGCAGCTCAGACATGGATACTCGTGTTTGAGACACCCGCTTTTGATCTGATAGATCCTACCCGGACGCCAGCCCGCTGCACACAGCTGTAACACAGATGTATCAGAGCATCTGACTGAAAACCTGTCATGTCCTAAAAAAACAGTTTGATGGGGGGAAGGTTAGTAACACCACGTGGAAGCGTAAGTTTGTTGGCTCCTAGAAGTAAGTTCTCCCCTTAAAGCCGAAGTGTGACGTGGGTTTGCAGGACATCAGCTTTAACCCAGCGTGCAATTCCTTCACTTCTAGCAGCTGCTGTCCTCCACCTCATCCCCGCACAGTGATTATCCCACATGCACCTTGACAGGGAGCTTCACTTTTCAAAGTCAATCAGTGCCAGCTTGTAACAATGTCAAGTCCACATTCATCTCGCTGGTGGTAGCCAGATCCTCAGGCAAATACCACGTGCAAATGATTAGGACAGACACAGAGCTTCTCTTTCTGTTACTGTGACATGCCAATGACTGGCAACTGAGTACAAGGTGGGTAATAGAAGCCGAGTTCTTTTTTTCCTGAAAATGTCTAAAACAGCCCCGCAAACCAAAATTATAAAATAATTATACTCTGCCTTGAGCTGAACACAAAAAGGTTATTCACTACAAAGCCCTAGCAACCATCTTACCGTTAAAGAAAAAGAAAGCAGACTGCCAAAGCAGTAATGAAATGACACACAACTGTTAATTTCACGTTTGTTTTTCAGAAGTCTGTAATAATAACTAGTAATTCCTTACAAAGCATCCATTCTTGCTCCCTAATTCCCACCTAAGGATATTAAAAGACTTAACCATTCCCTAGCTGTATCTTTCAGAAAGATAATGTCCACTTTATTCCTTAAGGAAAAATACACAAATCCTTTTTTAAGGGAAATAATCAAATTTATGAAGGCTCTATAAAAATGCTCAAGTGAGTCCAAAGGGCTTCGCAGGACCCATAATGACATCTGAACAGAGATTAATTTCTTCTGTGGTCCAACGAGAGGCGAGTTTGATGGCCCCAGCACAGTGCTTTGTATCAGAAGGTCACCTTGCATAGTCTTACCAACCCTGAGCAGAAAAGAACTGCACTACACCAGACAAAGCTGCACAGGTTTATGCTGGAACAAGCTGAAAATATACAATTTTGTCGTCACCATTTGCGTGTCTTTCAAGAAGACACGTATTTATTACCAAGTAGATAGAGATCCGGAAATAATAGCAAACAGCAAAGGCAGGCAGGATTACGAATAGCTCTTCTAATTGTGTTGCAACATGATGTTACTGCATAATCAAAAAGAATTCAGTTCCAGAAGCAGAAATCTCTGTGCAGCTCCTGTGATCAGCCACTTGGGAGAAAGAACTGCCTCAAAACATTGATCCTGCTGACTGACTCAGGATTGACATTAACAGGTCTGCTAGTCTCATCCAGCTGCCAGCTGCCTTTATGTATGTAGGAATAAACTGGGCTACAAAGATACTTGTGGCATCAAAAAAAAAAAAAATCACATTCACATATGGTACCTACTCGACAAAAACAGATGCAGGCACATAAATATCATGCAGTTTAAACAGGGAGACTCTCTGGTGAGCAGCTACCAATGAATGGCTACTGCCGTTACCCCCCGCATCCCCCCCACGGTCCGCTGCAGTCCCAGTTACAGACGCTGCCTTCTCGGAACAAGGCAAAGAGCGAGAGAGACTTCTGGGTTTAGCCTGGGAAGTCCTGACAGGCCTCGGCCAGGGTGGTGCCTGCAGAGGCTCAGCCCCTATTTGAATTCCTGGAGCTTCCAGAACTGAGCTGAAGCTCCTGTTTTCCACAGGGCACGTGCAAGCCATTCGCCAGTGCACTGCAGAGCCCAGACCCGGGGTGCAATGCCTCAACCTTCTGCCTCTGCTGTTCCTCTGGGCAGCCCACGCTGCTGGCCAGAACGTCAGCCCTCCACCGCGGGTTTGGTCCCCAGTGCCAATTCCAGCTTGATACTCCCTAGGAATTTTGAAATGTAACCTACAGCACAATACCATAAACACTTGCTAGTACTGTATACTGTCTAATAAGCAATTCAATGAGCATTATATTTTTATTTACATCTGAAAGAGCTGCAGTAAAAAAATTCTGGGCAGGCTATGCATAAATACATGAAATTGCTCCTACTTCACTAATGAACTATTGTGTGTAATAAAATTAATCTCATTCCACCCATGATATATCTGGTTTAATTTCTGAAGCAGGGAAATTTAGACACATGCAATTTGTAGAAGGGGGAGCCAAAATTCAAGAGATTCACTTTAAATCAATCAGGCAGTTGTTTTATTTATATAGCACCCTTCAGAAAAATTATCCAAAGGCACTTTACAATGCAAAAATAACTCAACCTGGCAAACTTCCAGGAGGATTGCTGCTGTTGATCGTGCCTTAAGACACCACTTGTATGGCAAACGGGTTCCTTAATCAATGCATGTTTTTACCCAAATTTGCTTTATATCCTAAAGTTACAACTACAGTCACTCTAAGCAGGTATTTGCTGAGAGTTCATTCACACAGCTTGCATGTTGGCCAAAACCAGCTGTTCTGTGGGCTGGTGACACACCTTCCTCACTCCGCGCCTCATGCTTCCAGGACAATAATATTCACTCCCATGCTCTAGGCAGGGTTCTCAGTCATTTTGTTTCTGCATTTGAGGAAGAGATGGGTGTGGAAAGGAAGCTGTCTAAGCCTTTCTTGCATTCTGCATGTTCTGGTGCAACACAGGTCTGTGTGTACTTAACGTAACATACAAGACCGACGAGCCTCAGAACTGAAGCTCACATGAAGCTTTATGTAAAATACTTGCACAGCAGACTCAAAACCAAAGCTGAGCTCCCGGAAACAAAGCAGGGCTCTGAAGCAGAGCCTCAGGAAATGCAGCTCTCCACTGACTTGTGCCAGCAAGCCCTGTACATTTTCATTATTTATACAGAGCTTTAGATGAGCAGAGCAATGTGCACTAGGTAAAACGTACTGTACAAATAAGAGTCAGCTTCAAAAATTTACAGTCTAATGGCACCAAAGGAGCACAGAAATCAATACAAAACATACACAGGATGATGTATGGCATTTTGAGTTGGAAAGCAGCTAGAAATAGGTTCAGTCTTACGAATCATTTTTAGAAAAAAAATGTGTCTTTGTGAACTCTGCTTGCACAGCTATTCCAAGCACATGGAAAGGCTTAGAACAAAGGAAAAAGCACAAAGCCAGCAACAGTGAGAAGGGAGGGAGAGGGAGAGGGAGAGAAGGATCATGAACCATACAGGACTTAAAGGACTTAGGAAGCTGAAGGAGCTACGAAGATACATAGGGGGAAAGAGCTCAATGAATGGCTCAAGGATCTGAACCTGATGAACAAGGCAATGCAAGGTATCTTAAACAAAGGACATGCCCAAGTGAAGTGAACCCTGGGATGGCTGGTAAATGTTTTGCTTTTAGTTTTGAATTAGATACCCAATAGTGAATCTGGAGTTTAAAGCTGTGCTATAAAATGAATTTTAAAATAAAAACAGTATCACAGACATTTTAATATATGCATCTAGCCATACAGGATTAGTTTCAAACTTCTGTGTTTTCCATGTGGTTTTGTCTCGTTTCTCTATAGCCTTCGAATGAACTGTTAGGTTCAAGCTAAAATTTAGCCTCAGCTGTCATAATCTTCACTACTTAAAAATATCTCCCCAAGCATTAGAACTAGCTGGAGAGAAAGATCCTCAACAGGTACAATGCAACAAGTAGATTTACTCTGCAAAGCTAGATGCTAAGGGCTGGGGTGTTTTTTCAAGTATTTTTTCACATTCTGGATAAAACCTGGTGTGCCACACAGGCAGACCTGATTAACGGAGGCATTCCATGCAAAAGCATGATTAATGTGGTACTTCACTAACCTGGTGGTGCCCCTCCGCCCGAGTGGGATACATGCACAATTAATGACCGCACCTAAAATCCTCTTCATGGGGAGCGATATCCCTACAGTAGATTAAGACCTTGACTACAGCATTATCTTTGCTGCCTGAAGATGTTAACCTTCTCTTATCTCTACTCTGCATAAAAACCTTTATTAAATTGTGATCTTCCACGAGCTAGTTTCTGCACTAAGCATGCAGAGCTCCTGGCGTTAAGGAAAATACAATCTAGCAGTAACAGTGCGTGCAGAAGGACAAAGACACAGCAGAACTAAGGTTGCAGAGCACTTGTGTGTACAGTACTTACGTTTATAAAATAAGGTGCGTATTTAAAGGTGAACAGCAGGATCTGTTAAAAAATTTAACTCTCCAGTTTCTTGCTAGTATCGCTTTGTTAGGTATACAGCAATGCTAAAGGCTCCACAGTATTTTCCTACTGATTAGATACCATGAAACTACATGCTCTAAGGGCAGGGGGAGGGGGAGCAGATTGGTAGTTGTCGGCATTGATGCAAAATAGACCCTGAATGGCAGACAGTAAATCCAACACAGGACCAGGACCAGAGACCTGCAACATCCCAAGAGAAGCCCTGGTGAGAGGCAATAGCTCTTGTCTTCTGGCTGCCATCGAATTGTAAGTCTAACAGCAACAGGGACACTCTGCTTTCCACAAAAAGCGAGATGCCACCAGTAAAGCGATCTTTCCTCTTCAAAAGACGATGCTCCAAGTTCCTGTTAAGTTTCTCCCAACGCATTTAACATCTAATTTGGGACAGGAAAAATAGAGGCAGGCTAGAGCCCTTTCTTTCCCCCAGGAAAGTCTGCCAATCCCTGTGTTACAACACACATACCACAGAATTACACTTACTGCATCTGCTTCTTGGAAATAGAAGTAGTGAGCTACAAAGCTAGAAAAGGTGAGGAAACTGAAGAACCGGTCCTCCTTTGTTCTACAGGGAGCTAGCTACTCTTGATGTTTTCGTGGGAACGATGCTCAGCAAGCTGGCACAGGACCATGCCAGACCAGGAGAAGAGAGAACTTGCTCTATGCTTTCACCTTTTGAGTTCTCAGATTGCCAAAACATGCATCAATTTGTCAGACAAAATTTAAAGCTCATTCAAGCAATTCAGAATTCCCCTTCCTCCTCTCAAACGAGCTGGCCAGAACACAAGAGAGGAGGTGACACAGCAAAGAACAGCTGGGTACAGAAAAGCCCTTCAGTGCTGAGGACTCCGTTTTTTGATTTTCAACCGTTTTGTGAGATTTTTTTTTTCACATTACCTTTGGTTGGTTTAAGGCATGTTGTTAAACAAAGCTAACTTTCCCTTTTTTTCTGGGTAGAATACCAAACCAATGACCACTAACAGAAGGGAAAGCATAGGAATCAAAACCAAGGGGCTCAAACAGTTCAGCAGCACTGTTTTTTTCATGAGAAGGATAAATAGACTGATTGTTTTTTTCTAATGAAAAGAACATTTTGTGCATATTTACATATATGCACTAGTGTACCTGTAAGACTCAAGCTTGTAATAGCCTCTCTGCTTGTGAAAACATTGCATACAAAATGTTCAGTGAGCTTGAAAACATTTTGGCAATCACTTTCAGAGGCCTGTAAGCCTCTGAAAATGACAACAAGACACAGAAAATGAACTCCTTAATATCCACAGGGCTTTTAACATTTATGTTTGCCTCTCATAACCTTCTGAAAACAGGGGGTGGGGGGTGGGGGCGGTGGGGAGTGTAAACCAGAAAAATATATTGCATTGCAGTTGGAAGAATGAAATACATCTTTCTGCTCTTAATGAAGTTAATGCAGAGTATATAACTGACCGAAACTAGAACATGACTGATTCAGTCAATGTCACACACTGACACAACCACTGAATATCCTGTTTATTGTTTTTAAAGTATATTTTCTCCACTCACTGACTGATGCTCCATTAAAATTCTTGAGGCCATACCAAGAAGAAATTCTGCCAAAAGCTGCCCATTAACAAGCAATTAATATACAGGCTTTAAAGTAGAAGGTTGCTCATGCCATCCCACAGAAAATATTCTTTGCCTGCAATTTCTCACTGGAGACATTTTCTGACAGAACATTCTATCTGTGCCAGGGATTTCAAAAAGTAGACTGTAATTCTTAAGAAGAATAAAGTCTATACTTGCTCGCTCTCAAAATACTTGGATTGATTAAACTTTAATCTTAAAGGCTGTTTTCTGGCCCACTTAACAACTGATGTAGTAACAGAAATGACACCATTAGCTGTACAGCATCTGCCAGCAATCAGAACAGGGTAACAAGGCCATTCAAATATACATTGTGAATATGTAATTTTTAACATGAGGACTTGGGCGGGGGATAGTTCACATTGAGCTTGCACCATCGACATTTATCGTGTGGTCTTGCTGTACCCACCAGGCAATAAAATCCTGATTTAGGCAGCAGCAATTCTTTGCATTGGTGATTCTCATCACAGGACACAGTGCAGAGATGAAAAGAGCCTTTGAAGAAGTTCTGCTTCACATCTGACCCCTACGAGGGCAACCGAGGGTGCAAGAAGTAGACATGACTGGGAAACTGAAATGCAGAACCATAATAGCTACTTACAGAGGACTGACCATGGCTATTTTCTCTTTAACCAGAGGACAGACTGAAGGTCTGAACTGGATTCCTCATCTGCTGTGGGCCCTACACAGACATGGGCTCTTTGGTGCTTGGGGCCAACCCACGATGCACCCAGCCTTACAAAGTAGACATTAACCTGCACAGCAAATCCAAGAACAAAGGCTAAAAGAGAAAACCCCATCAAAAGAGCACAAATACAACTCCACATTCCTCAGAGGACAAAGGATTGTTGTGGTTTTCAAAGTAAAATATAGCTTATAACAAACATCACCAAATTATGTGTTTTGCCTCGTAAAGAATAGTTTCAGACCAGAGGCAATTTTTCAGACCAGAGGCAATTACTCACCCATATCTAGGAGTCAGACAGTGTTGGAGCTCCTCCAGCTGCATAATTCAGACTTGCCAAGTGTCACTCATTTAAATTGAAGCCTATAAGTTTTTTGGCTTTAATTAGCAAAATCCAAAAGCATTCATTCCTTCAATCCTGCAATACTACAGTTACTATCAAACAAAGTCAAATGACCTTTATCACATTAAGGGACACAGAACTGACAAATAAAGGCTCCTTATGACAACTTCAGTTTTTGTGGTGTGCTTCTACCCATACACCTAGCCACCATCCTGCTTACATCCAGTAGCAAAATCTGACAGTTACAGAAAGCAGAGATGCTACAGTGCACAAAAAGCCTATCTCACCCTGCCATTCTTGCTTCCAGCAGCAACCAGTTAACAGGTTTCCTGAGCTGCGTGTTACATTAAGAGCACAGTATTATTCTACAGTAACTGATGGACCTATCCTCTATTCATATGTAGAATCCCTTCTCCAATCTATTTATACTTCTGTCCTCCATGGGACTACTTCCGGTTTTTAATTACATTCATTGGTTTATTCATGAAAATGAACAGAAACTCCTGGGATAAAATTCAGTGGATCAAACATTGATTCACTTTAACTACCTTGAGATATACATGAAATAAATGTATTTCTTCTAATTCTAAATGCTATGCCTTGTATTATAATGATTTATTTTTTAAAAGCATCTTACTCTTGCTCCTTCTTTGCCGCCTTCTCTCCTGAATTTTAAGCTTAATATGGTTAAAGTACCAAGATGTAGTTTTGTTTTTACCCAGCAAGACCTGATTTTAAAATGTCCTATGACAAAGTGCTGCTGTTCAATTTTGTATTCATCTCCAGCACTTCTGAACTCCATTTACTTTCATTTATATTTGCGCTTCTGTTTTCATGCAAGAGTATCCAGCTTTAGAACATGCAATTCCCAGATGGTGAAAAAAAAAAATGAAACCAGATCTTCATGTGAAGATCTAGCTCTTGAAAGATTCCCCCTTAAGCAGTGTGGAGGCCTGCAAAAAGCATGAACATAAATACAGTGATATTCTGGTTTTCCCAAATACCACTGTTCCCAGCTTCATTCAAGTTCCTGCCGTGGCCACACTGTAATTTTGAACAAAATAACAGACTATTCTACTTCAGAAATAATCTGAATTCAAATGTGACTCTTCAGTGAGTCAGGTGATGTTTGTTGCTGTCATGGAAGATTTTATACCACTTCGATAATGCTTTACAGTCAAAATTTGCAACCGTGTGTGAGGCACTGTTGACTGTTAGCTTAGGACACCCTTGCAAACAAGGTCATGAATCTCACCACCATTATCCTGATGTGACATTTTAAATACATATTCCAAAGGGACCAATAAGGCCAAGACCTTCCCATTTTCATAGCCCTGAGTTGGATTTTGCAGTGTTTATTCCTAAAATAAAACTGCACAAAGCAGCAGCCCAGGCTTTGAAAATCATTTGATACTGCTCACTCATGGGCATACTGGAGATATTTTGCCACACAGGAATTCTAAAAACATCTTAGGGAAGCCAAAGCTTCCTCTCAGGGCATATTCCTGATTACATGCACCACAGGACAGCAGTTTTATAATGGTGTCTCTGACTTGTATGTGTTGCACACTAGAGATTCTCTTTATGATGCTAAACGATAATGAATCACACACACAGGCAAAAAGAATAAAGATATAATGCAGAACACAGACTGACATGTAAATCCTAAATCCAGAGATTCATGGGTGGGATAAAGCAAGCTGAAACAGCAACCTCAGTCATGTTGCTTATATAAAGAAAAAGCAATTTTAAATCATGTGGATAACACCAGTTGGCTTTCATCTGTTAATTCTTTACCTCTGTCATTTGCCCAGCATAACTGCTACATTAGCAAGACAGTCAGCAATGAAAACTCAAATACAGACAGAAAGAGAAAGGGAAGGTCAAAACAGAAAAAAAAAGCACCTAAATGTTCAATTAAAAAAAAAAAAAAAAGGCCAAACAAACAGTTAAACGGTCCTTTCTACATCTGTGATGGAATTGAGTCTGTGATCACCTAAATTGTTACTAAAACAGCTTGATTTCAGTGGAAAGAGAGTGGGACACTTATTCAGCACCATAAGGTATTAAGAGGTAGTTGGTGTGCATGCTCCGAGCAGATGTTTCTTCCAGATCCCTGCTGCTTGTGCACTGTAGATTATGGGCCAGATTTACAACAGTATTTGGGGACTTAAGCATATTATTACATGTCACATGGGATAGGCAGGAATGGCAAACAAGGTTACACCTCTTATTTAGGCTATATTATCATAGCAGTTGGAGATTCTTCTAAGGTTGTGCCTTTTTATCTTCTCCAGGGCAATGAGTGCTTTACTTTCCTGTATTTCATGAATCCACATGCAGTGCTGGCACCAGCACCAGAAAAGTGACGACAGTAAGTGAAGGAAATAGCCATGGCTACACTGACACAAAGACGACATTTCTGTTACTCTGAAACCTGATACTTCTGGGCAATATCCCCTCTCTGCCTAATTAATATTTTTCAACGTTTTAGAATTATTTTTTTCCTGTTTGCAATAAGAAATTGCATGAACAGTAAAAAAAAAAAATCATTAAAATAAGCCCCACGGGCTGACCTCAACAAACAAGGAAATTCCAAATTAAGAGATACCACTGAGCTTTGGAAACCTGACAGTATTACGAACAGTGGAAATGAACTAAGGGCAGAGCAAAGGCTTTAAATGTAACACTTCTTTCCTAATATCTATTTTGCCCTTTTGTTCTGTTTGTCCTCGTTAGCAGGGCAAAACCACAAAACATTAGTGTGTGCCAGACAGAGTCACAAAGCCATGTCTGTGCCATGACATGTAGCGGAGCACTGGAGTGCTGATGCTGCTGGGTCACTGTAATTTGAATATATCAAAATATTAATAAAACTCCTGTATAGCAAACAAGATGCACCTGAGTTTAGCAACACGTGCAGTTCCGTGCCTGCTTACAAGCCTGATGCTGCACGGACAATGTTTTCCTCTGGAAGATGCGCACCACAGCCTGCAAACAAGCACGTCAGCGTCATGCCTTCGTTTAGAATTAAAAACACCGCAACTCTGTGGTTAGTCTTCTGGAAGGGCTCTTTAAACACAAACAAACAAAAAACAAAATCCCAAAGGTGCGGAAACCTCACCTTCGGGTGGGAAGGTCCCTCAGGCCCGGGGGGGGAACTCCCCACAGGAACACCCGAGGTGGGAGCAAGGCCTGGCACGGCAGCGGCGATGGCCTCCCCCCGCCGGGGCCGGGGCGCAGCAGGCCCGGACCCCCGCAGAGGGCCGCTGTGGCCTGGCTGCCTCCATCTCCCCAGCCCTGGGGGTTCTCCAGCGGCGGGCAAAGGGTCTGGCCACGCCCAGGCCCAGGCGCCCTCCGTGAACCCGGGGAGCGGCAGGGCCAGGCGGTGCTGGGGGCACCGGGACCCCCGACGGCGCCTCGCCCCGGGACCTGAGGGGAGGGCAGGCCGCGGCCTCCCCGCTGCTGGGAGCGCGGGCGACGGGGCGCTGAGGGAGACCCGCCGGTGCCGGGTGGCGGCGGAGACCCCCCCCGTGCTCCCCTCACCGAGGCGCTGCCCGGCCCCAGGGCCGCTGCCGGGGGGGCGTCGGGCCGCGCTCCGGCGGGCCCGGTTGCCGCAGCAACAGGCGGACGCTGCCGCCCGCCCCAGCGCCGCCACGTCCCTCAGCGGGGCCGCCCGGCAGCGCTCCTCGGGGCCGCGCCCCCCACTCACCCGCGGGCGCGTCTTCCCACCGCGCCGGCCTCCGCGCCGGCCCCGGGCGCTCCGCCCGCCTTCCCCCGGCCCGGGCGGCTTCGGGCCCGCCGAGCTCCACCTGCCTCCCGCCGCCGCCTCGGGGGCTGCATCGCTGGCTGCAACGGCAGATGGCCGTGATTAACCGGCGTGATTAACGGCGCCGAGGTCGGCGGGAGCCCGGCGGCAGGACGGGGGCGCTGAGCGTGGCTCCCGGTGAGGCTGAGGTGAACAGGGGGGTCTGTGCCCCAGCGCGACGCGCCTCTCCTCCCCCCTCGCTTGAAGCTGTGGGTGTCACCAGGCCTCAGCCCTGCGGCCCCGCAGAAAATCCCCATCAACGAGAGAACGGGAGAGCCGGCAGTGGGACCCTCAGGGAGAGGACCCCACGCTGCTTCCCGGAGGAGGCAGAGAGCTTCCCCCATCGAGCTGCCCGAAGCAGAATATCGAGCCATCAGCCTGACCTCGCACATTGCACAGAGCAAGAAGATCCACCAGACACCCAAAACAATGAGCTGGACTGCCTGAGACGTGCTAAGTCCACCCTGGGCCACCCCACCCTTGGCCACCCCCTCCCGTCCCAGCCCTGGCAGCCAAAGAGGCTGCGAACTGGCCCAACAAGTCCAGCCCATCACGTACCGAGGGGTCAGGGCCAGGGTCAGCCCGGCGCAATTCAGGGGCTGAACAGATGATCCCTGAAACAGGAGGCTGGAATAGCGTTGGTACAAAGCTGCGCGTGTTACAAGCCTATTGATTGTAGCTGCTAGCAGGTTTGTTGTCCTTGTGTCATCCACAAATTAAAGGGGTGAAGAGGAAAACTCATGGATTCACATGATCTAAGATCAAAAAGGAATGTGAAAACCAGCCAGCCCAATCGATCTCCTTATGTTCATAGACCACGCAATTAATCCCAGAAGCTGAGCAAAACAGTATCTTTTAAGTATGTAACTAGCTGTGAAGATTTCAGGTGATGGTGATTTCATAACTTGCTCCACTGCTCAGTTATCCTCATCACTGGGTAATTGTCTTAAGTGTGAGTGCTTCAAAACTTGCCTGCCAACTTTGCAGGCAGTAAATCTTGTTCTGCTTTTGTCGGTATTGTTGCAAAACCATTCACTATCAGGTGCTTGTTAAAGGTGCGTGTAGGTACACACAGTGAGCAACTCACCTCTTCACCTTCTTTTCAATTAAGCAGAATAAGTTAAGCTCCTTAAACCTTACATCATTAATGCTTGTTTTCCAGGACCTGGATCGTTTTTGTGGCCCTTCTTTGAACTCGTCTTTAGCATTTCCACATCATTCTTTAAGAAAAGGGAAGAAAACCAGATACAATGTCTTGTTCACCTCACCAATTTGTTGCAGAAGCAAGGGAGAAACTTCCTGATACTTGTTTTTGGGTACCCAAGGTCCATCCTAAGCTTCTCCCCCACCCCCTCTCATTTTGAGGCAGCAACGTATTACAGAGAGGATTTTACTTTCTTTCAGTACAGCATTTTCAGGCAGTTTGACGTGCAGTAGGCATATTAGAAACTCTTTCTTCAGTAGTTCATAATCATTTGAGGGAGAGAAAATGACCCGCATGATCTGTGGTTTGGCGTTGTATTCTCTAGCGTTCTCTGAGTAGTTTCGCAGATACCAGTGTGTACAACACTGATATGCGTGTAGGATTGTGGGCGTTGCACTTGTAGGAGATAATGCCATTAATAAACAAGGAAAAAATATGGGGACAAAGTGTTATTTAGGTCCCTAGGCAACTGACAGGCCTATAGCTCTCATTTCTCTCTTACTGATGGAAATACATTCATACATAGTACTACGAGCATGGCATCATCTCTGTAATTATGTTATTAAAATAGAGATTTGTGTATATTTTTATGATGATAGATTATTAAATCCTAAATGCAGACCTTAATCCCACAAAACACTCAATTTTAATTTGTGAACAAGACTAGAATTAAGTTATGCTTTAATGCATTTTGCAGGATGTAGCCTAAACATGGACAGTCTTGAATTGCAGATAGTCTTCAGCATCAGCTTCAAAAAGAGAAAAAAAATAATGGAAAACATTTGTGTTTTCCAAGCTGTATTCCCCTTTCACTAATACCAGCATACAGACTAGCTTCAGCAGACTTGCAGTGATGCAACAAGACTGAATTTGGCCCTTGGGGAAGAACTTTAGCAGGTTGACTTAGGCTATCTGATATGGAAAATATTCTCAAGCGTTGGCGTGTCACAGTTCTTAAAATATTAAGTCACTGAAAATGCCTATGTAAACAGAGCGTCTTAAGAAAATCATAGCTTCTGGCTTCAGAGTCTCTTGCCCTTTCTTCTTAAATAACCATTCAGCCTCCAACTGCTTATTTTCCCCTCCCTTTTCCTTCTTCACCTCTTCCCTTACCTTATTCCTTGTGGACAAGGCCTGCCTTCAGAGAACCTGTTTTACAAGGGGTGATACCATGGGACACCAGTAGCTATACTGAGCACAGCTCCGCAGTTTTCATTCAGGCACAGAAACTGATGAACTGCAGAAATAGTGTTAGGTATTTTCATCATAGCTACTAAGTGGCACACGTTTACAATTAGCCGCTATGATTTTCATTTTATGGAAACAAGGCCTCCCTTTCTAACTGTGAAAAGTCATCATTAATTTTTGTATGTAAATATTAATCCTGCAGAAACCACCAAATTTTTGTTCTGTTATTAAAGATGTAGGACATGATTAGAATCAGTGGAATTTTGTCCACACTATCTTCCCGATGTGTTATAACAAGTAAAGCATAAGGTCATTCTTTAAGTCTTTCTTAATCCTTGTTTTCACTTCCTGAGATTGCGAACAAGCGATCAATTTATGCCAGAGAGAGAGAGGTATTTTGTTTATCTGCTACTGCTTAGCTGACGTGTTTTCAATGTTACATTGGCCTTTTACAATGGGTGACATTGCCGTGTATTGCTTGAGAACAGCAGAAGTATGAAAATGCATTATGAGGTTTTTATGACAAATTTTGAGAGCAAAACTTGCATAGGCTGTGGTGTGTGAGATACTTGTACAGACTGCATGTGATCACTGTATACAATGAACATGACAATGCCAACAGGAACGCATTGTGTCTTCTGCAGAGCAGGAGTTGCAGGTGTGCAATTCATGTTCTGGTGGCAAAGGTTTTTTAAATTGTATTTTTGCCCTCCAAAAATAATCTCTTCAATAACAATCTCTGATAACCTTTTGAGTTATTGGCAAGTCTATATAACATTTTTGGATATCAGAATATCCAAGTTGACTATTCATCTCTTGTTTGCACAGGCTATAAAAAGGTTAATTTCTCTCTTCTTTTACAGATGCTAAATAGCTCAGGCACCAAGAGAAGTAGTTCAAGATGGTTGCTAACTAAGTTTGTTATCAGCTTTCTTGATTCCTTTGATCATTTATGTTATCAATTTTTGAAATACCTTCTCAGACTATATATTTTGTGGCTAAGAAACTTTGATTTTGACATCTCTTTAGATATCTTTGATTCTTTCAGAAAAATGTTGTCATGGTACTTACCTAAGACTGCATTGTGCTCAGTAGTCTATGATTTTGCTCTTAGCACCTCAGATTTATCTCCCTAGTTTCTCCATGAATATAGCTCACATTATCTCCTCTGGTGCGTGGAACACATCTATTTTTACAGGCCAGATGGAATATTCTGTCCAGAAATTTGCATACTGCTCCTTGGATCACACTGCTATACCTTTCTCTCACGTTACCTCTCCTTTGTTTCTAATTTAGTTGAGCACAAGTGATTAAGCATCTGGATATGTTTAGAAGGTAAGATTGTATAGTGGGCAACAAATAAATCTTCAGGCGTGCAGAGAGATTCTAAGCACACAGAGATGAAATCTGTCTTTAACATGCAGCTTCAAATAGAGGGCAAGGTAGAGCTGCACTAAGGTGACCAGATATTTCAGCTAGAAAGCTAGAGCTTTGGTATTAGCAACTGTAAAATCCCCAAAGTAAATCAGGCATATTAATCAATCCTCTGATTTGTACAGGTGAAATCATCATATGAAACCACGAAGCGGCCAGACTGTTTCTGTGCAGTTCAAACAACCACAGAGGGAAACTGTCTGGTAGGTATCCCCTCTCTCCTCTTCCACACCCTTCCCCATAGGCAGGAACCCAGTGTTGTTCTGCATGTATTGAGTCATCCAGTCATTGTACTTACCTTGTAATGTCATTCTCAAACATGTTAAGACAAGATTTAGCCTTCAATAATAGTTGGCACAGACACATACTCCTTTTATGAGTAGAATTAAACAAAACTCCAGAAATCATTGTGTTGGCATAACAATGTATTTTGTTGAAACAATCTTTATAGCCGGTCTGGAATGACGAATAGCAGGACGTGTTTATCATTCTAAGGAGAAACAGAGTGAAAATGAGTAAAGATTGAAAAGAGGATTATCCCATAAAGCTGTAACACTGTAGTCTAAGCAAGCTTACAAAACAGAAGCTCAGTCCATCCTCAAGTGGTCTTTACGGCTCTGTACTCCTAGCTTGCTGCCTGTGTTGTCACGGTGAGGCTGAAGACACCTGCTAGCATATTAATCCTAGAATGTTTCAATTTATTATTTTAGTTAAAGACTTGATGAATCATCAGTGTCTAGAGATTGCTCAGAAAAGAAGACTTGTTCTGTCCGTAGTATATTTTGGATTCTGATAGTATCTTACGTTACTGAAGTTTCCTGTGATCAGACTTCTAGCTTCCTGTCTGTGAAACCAATACTCTTGTAGACCTTGATGCTACTAATTTCCTGCTAATGAACAGACCAAGCTTATTTAAGGTAATGGGCAATTTTGCATTGACAAGTTTTAGAAGTAGTAGGACAAAGCTTTAATTTGCCACCAGCAGCCACACAGCCTTCCCTATGAATAGAATCAATTCTAAGAAAACAAATATACTTACTTTGTGTACAGCTTTGATCAACTGGCGTGAGATATGAAGCACAGGGAAGACTGAAGTTCATCAGCAATGCTCAGTATGTGAGGGGAATGCCATATAAGATGGATGCAGGCTCTCAGGCCAGAAAGCAATAGAGAAAACCACTCCAGAATATGTTAAAAGTTCTTTCCGCTTGGTTATATTGTCTGAGAGTAGTTCTTTTAAGATGGTTATTTCTAAATTACCTAATTTTTATTTCATTATCTTATATCGTAACATTTGTAAAAAGCAACAGAAAGTCACACAGCGACCTTTCCATCAGCGTCTTTGCTCTGTATGGAACTGCATTTTATGCAGAACTTAACAATATTTCAATACTTTAATATATGTATTCCAAATGGATCCTTAAAGTCTTATCTGCTTACTGCACTATCACACGTAGAATTCCGGCTCCCAGTCTTAAAATATTGTTTACAATTCAGTAACACTTACAAACCTTTATAAGGATGAGGCCCCAGTAGCCTACTTGCTGTTTAAATACAGTGAAAGACTGTGACTACTCCTAATTGCTTACTAAGCAGTGATAGCTGTTCAAGAGAGCATCTGGAGCCTCTTCTGCTTCATGCATCATCAAAATAATTCTCAGCTAAATTCTGAGTGCTAGTCTTTATTACTGGTAATTATGTAAGAGGCAGAGAGATCATATTATAAATTTGAGAGCCAAGATGAAATTTGTAAAGATGGCGGTTAAATCATCTGTTGATTTGCAGGTCAGGCTAGTTTGATACAGGGTCACCGAAAGTAAATTTAAAACTCTGCAGAGCCATTTATACAGTCCATCCATTGACTTGTTATATTTTAATAGATTTCTAAACTAACTAAAATGGGAAAACTAAAGCAGTAAAGGAAACATCCAGAAAGAATGCTAGAATACAATATTGCTATACTGAAATAAGTGTATCTGTTCGCAGCTGCTATCTTATTGTCAATAATTTAGAAGCCTAAAGGGGAGGAGGGAAAATTGAGCAGCGCAGGGGCTTTTGTTAGGAACAGCACACTATACAGTCTGTCTCCAGTAGGTAAATGAAGATAGTTTCTTTGGCAGGCAAGTCTACTCACTCAAGCAGGTGCAAACTATAATATTTATGGGCAAGACGGAGCCTATTGCTTATATTTTTGAGAATGTGTACAGAACTATTACCACCAGTTTCATTATAGGTGTTGACTTTCTACAAAGAACTGCTGATCTGTAAGAGACTTGCAACCTGGGTCTGACAGCACGATTTATGGCAGAAAAAGTTTTGTAACAAACTTTGTAGCTTACATTCAGATAAAGACCCAGTGAGAGAAACTTAGAGTTTCTGTTGTTCACTTCTTTTGGGGGTAGCACTATGAGTTCCAGCCAAGATCCACAGACCAGCTATGCATCAGACAAATATATGTCCATAAGACCCTAACTGTAAGAATTTGCTTCCTTTCTAAATTAAGCCATATTTTAGCTTCCTGATTTTTAGTGGAAACAGTGATTTTTAACTTCCATGATAGTTTGTAGTAATTGCACATTAAAGCTTGATCCTGGTTTCAGAGCCACAGTCATACAGAAAGTATATGTTTACATACTGTGCAAATTCTCCGTGTGCTCAGTGTCAGCGATTTTTTTCTAGCACTGAGTTTCCAGTCACATGTTATCTAGGCTGGTCAGGTAGCTCTTGGGGGAAGTTTAACAGGCCAGAAGCAGAAGGTGCCTTTACACCTATTAAAGTTGCCAGCACAGTGCTTCAGATCCCGGCACAGAATAATTCAGCTTTATAGGCCACGCTGACAGCAAGCTTTCTGCCTTGCTGGTACACACTCTGGCACTGGTACACACTCTTCCACTGCTCCCTTTCCCCCCCCCCCGCCCCTTCACTCTACTATGCCAAGTATTTGTGGAGGATAGAAACTGCTATGTGACGTTGATATTAGCCAGAGATTCCTTTTTTCTTAGGAGAATGCTGAAGCAGGTGGATCTAATGACTCTGGTCATTGCACTTGATCAAACTCACGATGACAGCAGTAAAACAGTAAAACCAAACACCAAATAGCTGTGCAGTCAGATTGATCATGAAGACCACCGTGCAGCTGCACAAGACGACCACTTGCACTGATGGGAGACTTTTCTGCAGTGTTTTGGCATGAGAATAACCAGAAAACAAATACAAGCAATTTTTATTGTCCAGGATGACTTTTCCTCACAAGTAAGGTGAGAACAGAGAACTCCATGGACAGCTTTATCTCCCTCATTTTATAGATTTTATCCCTGGGGTTTAGCAGTGGGCATCTCTTAATACAACACTGAGCTCCAATAAACCACTGCAGTGTTTGTTATTTATATTTGCCAAGATTATTGCATTACCAGGTCATACAATTATTTTCATCAGTGGTGAGCTTAGTCATTCAGTGGATTAACTTTTTTATCACATGATGCACCTCATAAAGCATATGGGTTATGAACACTCAGACATGAGATCGTATCACCCAGGTGTACAACAGAGAAATTTCTCTTGGGCATGTCTGGGACAACACAAGCAGAACAGAAAACAGGCTAAAAAGAAACAAAAACACCACACAAGGAAAAACAAAGTGGGGAAACCCAAAGTTCTATCTTGGCTACAGGCAGTTATGACACACCATGGCCATCAAACACACCAGTCATCAGACAAGTAAGTAAATTGAGGTCATACAGAACCAGCAATGCAACAGATTCCATTTTAGAGCACCCATCTTACAAATCCAAAAGAAAAACAATAAAAAGAGCCATTAGAACTCATTTGAGGAAAATGAACTCAGATAACAAATATTTTTCAGCTGTGCCTGCACCCACTGCGTCTTCCAGTTTCTCAGGCATGGCTCACATTTGTGTTCATGACTGAGCTGTACCGTGCTTCCACAGCAGAATGAAAAAAATATAAAGCTCACCTAAACCCCTTATCGCTGAAAAAGGCAAGAAGCCATCGTACATTACGTGCCAGAAAAGTACTTATGTGATGGCTGGATTAGCATCGGTAAGTCCAAGGGATCACAACAACTCAACAGTGATGCCAAGCTGCCTGTATTATCTGTTATCCGCTCTGCATTTGTCCACCATGTTGTGGACCAGAACTGCAGTTTGTAATATCTGCATTATGGGATGCGGTCTCACTGATTTTCAAAAGAAGGTTAGTTATGTTTTTTTCTTGAACTGGTCTTAGTGTAAGACACTGATAACTGAAATATTCTACTATTTGTGAGAAATTAGTGAAACATCAGTCATCCATAGCCACCAGCTGTCACAACACTAACAGAAACTTAATTATTTTAAGTGTTCTACTCTGTACAATTGTTCATCCATAATACACAAGCTGGTGCAAGGGCAAATTGACATAAAAAACCCTGCTATAACCACATAAGGATTGATTCCTTTATAAAACTAGATTCAGAAGAATTCCCAAAGTTTTTCCACAAAATAGCGCACACCAGAAACTTACTGAGTTTTACAGGTGGCAAAGATAAATGGTTATAGCATATTGATCTCTATTAATACTTACCTTTCTTTAAGGGAAAAGCAAACCTTTTGTTTGGTCTTGAGTTTCACTGAAAACAAGTCAGGATGGAGGGGGCTACCACAACCTACCACAACTCCTAAGTTTTTCCTGATACAGGTTTCATGCAAGCCTTCCCAGACACTGCTTTACCATGTTTTGCAAGCTAGAAATTACAGCAAAAATAGGTTTCTTAGAGACTCAAAATAAATCAGGGAACTCCTCTCGTCTTCTCATACAGAAAAATCTAGGTAAATCTTCTATCAGTGCTAGAAATTACACATAGAAGCCCAATGAGGAGAAGTTAACCCCATCTCAAGGTTAGATAGCTGTAAACAAGGTGTGCTGCAAAGTAAATTGCTTCCCCCTCAGCCAGAACTTCCACTTGTTTCGCTCACCTGTAGGACAATCAGCTACTGTGTACCATGTCCATCACCGTAGCTCACCAGTTTCCCCAGAACATTGTAAGAACAGATTCTACTGCTGCAATCATCATGCTATTTCCCAAACACCTCTTAATCTGCTGAGATCAGGATATCTGTGCTTATTGCTGTTCAGAGCCTGTTTTCCATTTGCTGTCATTGCCATAAGGAAATTCTCAGAGTTAAAATGCATTAAACGTGAAAATTTAGTGCTGCATCTCTCATCAGAGTATGATATTTCTCAAAACAGACATGGCTCATGGCAAAGGTTAATCTGTTTTCCAAAACATTATTTGGTAGTTTCATTGAACTCTTGCCTTAATCCAAAGTACCCTTGAAAGTTTGTGATAGGCTTCAGACATTAGAAAAACGGTCAAAGTATATTAACACAAGGAGATCTTTGGGAAATCACAATTTTATTTATTGATTTACCAGCTAGCAAGCTAGAGAATAAAAGCCAAGAAGGGCGCAGTCTTCCAGGAAAGTTCAGCAGTCCTGACCATGCCCAGCTGCTTCTGACTTGTGCCTAAACCCTCTCAAGAGCTACAAACGTTACATATTCCCCCAGCTGACACGTTTGGGGAACGGTGTTTCAGGGAGGAACTTGAACTGCGGCAGAAAAAGGGGGAGGAAACCTTGGTTCCAGTCCGCAGAAACTTAGATCCTGCAGCACTTTGCAGGTCCCTATCAGCCAGATCACAGCAGCGCTGACTTCCTCCTTCCCAGTATTTGTCTGCACTCTGTGCAAAGGGAGCGCGGTAGGCAGGAAAACTCAGGAACACACACACCACACAGCCCCCCCCAGGACAATAGCGTTCACACCAAGGAGACGCAAACCCAGTTCTCCTACACCCTGAGTAAGCACTCTACCTACCAAATTATTTAGTAAAAAGTTGGAGTTGGGATGTTGATTCCGTGCTTTCCAGCATTATGGGACCGAGCGTGGACATGGTTCCCAGAGAGGGCGAAAGGGTGTGAGTCACCGTGTTTCAGATGTGGAAAAACTGTGTCTTCTGCAGTATGAAATTAAGTCTATAGAGTAAACGCTCTCTTATGTGGTTGAGTCTGTTCTCAAATCAGGTCATTACATTTAGGTCAGAGTCATTCCCTAACGTGCAGACTATTGGCAAATGTGGATGATATTACTTTGACTTGGCTGGATTCAGGCTTTCCAATTCTAAAAGCAAAGCAATCTTACTTCAACTTGGCAAACATTAAAACATGCAATGGGTGAATATTTTGGCTGGGTGTGCGTGCCTCTCCCATACACTTTCTCTTTTAAGTGACATCACTTTTATAGTTCTATTCAGTTTTTGATGCATATTTCTGATGCCAAATTGAATACACTGCTCAGTTACCAACCTCGCTGCTATTTTGGTTGTTATACTGCCATCGTCAGCGTATTAGGCATACAAAATAATACACAATTATGATTTCCGACTCGGGGGGGGGGGTCCATCACATTTCCAGTGACAGAACAACATACTACAGTGTTTTGGTTTCCTCACTTTCTGTTTTCCCCTGCCCAAAACCTACTGTGACACAGATTCCTAGTAGAGAAGACCAAGTCAAAAAAGAGCATCCAGGCAGTGGTAAGGTCAGAAAAGGGTTCGTGACCAGCCCTACTTCCCTGGACATTCATCGTACCATCTTAGACTGGTCTCTGGGTGGCTCTGGGTTAAATCTGCACCCGGCAGTAATGCAGCTTGACAGAAGCAGAGTTACAGCGTTGGAGTCAAGGACATGACAGCCACACCAGATGCATTTTAAGAGGTTTTTACTTCTGCCCGTTGCTCAGCTGGTCATGTGAATGAATGCAAATGACCAGCCAGAACCTGTCTTCCAGCTGAGTTTCATCCGAAAGGAGTTTTAGTGTGTGCTCTCCCCGGCTGCTCCAGGGGCAGTAAGCGGCGGCTGTAGACACGTTTCAG
This sequence comes from Falco peregrinus, assembly GCF_023634155.1. NCBI lineage: Eukaryota > Metazoa > Chordata > Aves > Falconiformes > Falconidae > Falco > Falco peregrinus. The sequence goes on along the minus strand of NC_073738.1, from coordinate 5,224,087 downwards.
AAGTGCAACGTCAGAACCCGAACAAGCTGCTCGTGCAGGTGCACCCTCTGCCCTCCAAATGGCTGCTGTGACCTACACCCGGTGAGCCATCCTTGCTTAGGGTGGGTTTGGGTTGGCTTTTGGCTCCAAGTGGCAATCAATCAATTCCAAAAGCGAACCCAAGACAACTATTTACCTAGAAGACTTCTCTTGTCACTGGTTTGTCCCTTAGCTGTGTTGAAGTTCCCTTGGGTGCTTCCCAGGGAAAGCGGTGTTGCTGGTCTCTGGGCGGGTGCAGGACAGAGTGACTAGCACAGGATAGCACGCCGAGGAACACTTCAGCCACAATGCAAATTCTTTGCTAAATACCAATCCTCTATTCAAATGGCTTGACTAGAAATATTTTTTTCGGCCGTGCACATATTGCGGACAAGGAAGGGAAACAACAATTTTGTTGGTGTGTGAACTTACTGAAAATCAATAGATGATTGATATTTAATGCATGAATATCCAAAGGTTATAATTTGACACTTTTTAATCAAATATAAAGTCCATAATGAGATCACAATTCTCTATAAAGCCTATTTTGCATTCATGAAGGTAGATCCTAAAATGAAAAGTAAATAAGCGTTTGCATATGCTATTTTTGGTGGAGTTACATGGAATAGGATCTCTGAGGAGGCATTCTAGTAGTTCTAGAGAAACAAGCAAGAAAACTCCCCTTGGCTGAGTATCTGCTGGTTCAAGCCTTTCTTTCCGCCCACCCCCCACCCCCCCACCCCCCCTGCCCCGAAAGACTGTATCAACGTAGAAGATTGTTTGCTCAGGGGTTCACAGGACAGGGTGGTGAACTGGCCACATTCACATTGTCTTATGATTAGACCAGAATGAAAGACAGTGGTCCAGACTGATCTGGAGACTGGTGAGTTTCACAAGAGTCTTACCAGATAACCCCTAAAATATACAGATATTTTATTTCAATATGCCAGAGGACTTTTGTGCCAACAAATATATTTGGCTTGTACATATTTCATGTATTATACTACGTGATAATTCTTTTACATCATGCAGCTTTCCATGAAACAAAGCTTACCCTCCAGATATTTCTGTTTATCTGACTTTGAAACTATTTGGTGAGGATTCAAGTTGTTTGCATTGTTTAATAATTATTTCCAGAAGAAACATTTCTGTTTATTAAATAAGCTTTCTTCTAGTTATTGAGCTAATTCAGTAGCCTCATAATGGATGGAGCTATCTACTGGTTTATCATTCCTTTATGAAAGAAGGCTTCGGTATTTTTAATTTCCATTGTATAGCATTTGTCTAGGCATTTGTTCTGGTGTTTTAAAAGTGAAATGAAAATGTTTTATGCATTGATAAATGAATGAAAATGTACTCATTTATACCTTTAAACCACAGGACAGATGAATTCAGTCTTTACTTGGCCTTACATTTGCTTCCCTCTCTTTCTCCCCAATACAGGTAATGTATGTGCTTCCATTAGACTAAGTAGTCTATATTTCTGCCTTAATTATCTATCCCACCCCCCATGCTATTGCTACATATTTTGGACAGGTTGTTGGTTGTTTGGTTTTTTTTTTTCTCCTGTGAAAACAAGTTTTCTAATTTATTTCAGAATAAATGATAATGGAGATTATTTGTGAACAACAGCTCCCTCTAGTTTTTGTTCTGCTCTGTTTGTCGCCAACAGGGAATTGAAACGAAAATAAATCTCCCCCTAATGCAAAGATTGATCTTGGTGTCTCACTTCTACGTTCTGAAATACAGTGTTTATAATTTTTATCCCAAATTGAAAGCCAAGTGCAATTAAAAGAGTGGAACTAAGTATGTTAAAATGGACGGCGAGATTAGAAGATTATGCACAGTTTACAGTCTCAGTTTAAACAAACATTAAAAGTATCTGGGTAAAAACAAAGGAAATTACAATGCCCCTGAGAAAGGAATCTAAATCATTTTAAAGCTGAATAATGTGGTTCTTCTTTTCTGATCTGAGGATACACAACACAATCATTTGTCTTTATTGGCTAAAGCTTATATCCCAAGCTAACAACTGAGCACGTGTAGCTTGTCGGAATTTTTCATCCCTGCTCCGCTCCTCGTTTGTACCATACACTACAATAAATTACCCTGCACTTCGCTGACCATTCAGATTTATAGCTGTATCATCCAGAGCTTTGAAGGAGCACCAAAGGCTTTGAAGGAGACCTCTAGTCCCGCAGCAGCAAGCAACGGCGAACATCTAGACTTTTCCGAGATGTTTAAATGGAAGAGCGAAGCTACGGCAAGGTATACTAAAGACCTACTTTAGTACCAACACATTTAAAACTAGACTTAATCCTATAGTTAGCAACCCAGTTTGTGGAGAACCGACATCAAGACAAACTATCTGTTCTTAGCTATTTTATTTGTCAGAGAGCAAGATCTGTGGTTGAAAGCTGAAGTTACAAAAATAAAATATGAAGAAAATGTGCAAAGTTTTTATGATAGGCAGTTAATCATTGAACAAGTTGTTAACATTGTGGTAAACACTCCATCCTTCAGAATCTTTAAATAAGATATGACTGTGTCTAAATTACAATATTAAGACCACAAAAACTGCACATAAAAGCAAACAAAATATCCTCCCACCACATCAACAGCACAAATAATCAAAAAACAAAGTTAGAAAGCAATGACTTTGTGAGCCCAATGGCAGAAATACCATTGACTTCAGAAAAGTTTGTGTGTTTAAGTTCTGCTGCTGCTCCAGAGCATTGTCTTTCCCCAAGTCCCTTCCACTTTCTGCCTCAGTGCTTTGAGCTCTGCAGACGATCTGTGGGACAGAGGACTAGATGGTTCTCTCCCTCACTGCAGTGCTACCTGCCAGCAAATGGTGATAGGTAAATAAAATAATAGCATTTCCTTCTTAGAAGAAAGCTGAAAACCTATTCCAAGAATGAAGTGAAAAATATACATTTATCTGAATATTTTTTAAGAAAACTGACCTCATCTACCAACTAGCAAGGATAAAGTAAGGTGAAAATTCTGTGAAATTAAAAAAGCATGTAAAATTTATCTCCTAGGATCTAATTTCAAAACAATAATGGTGTGGTAATTCTTTCCACTACAGTCCTTTTTACTTTAAATTTCTCATATGAGGCTTGCAAGGAGTGTCATATCAACTTTCAACTTTTTTTTTTTTTTTTTAACAGTTCACTAACCTGGATGACAAACATTTCTCTACTTCTGATTGAAACATCACTATACTACTAATCACTAACACAACATGCTGAATGTACAATTGTGATAACAGCTCAATGAAATAATCTTCGTTAAAATATGCAGGTCACTACAGTAAACAATTATAATCAACAAAGTACTTGGCAGAATGAGATCAGAGAGATCTTAGGAGATGATACTCAAGGAAGAATTAACAATAATATTATCATACTGAGATACTTGCATATTTATCGCCATTTTGACGGTGGCCCAGCAGGAAGATGTTTCTCCCCAGTGATTATCTCAGCTAATACTCTAGCTATTTAGCTAGATTGCCAGGCATCTATCTTCTGCCACAGAGGTTTTCCTTTTTTCTTTCTAAAGAAGGTTCAGCAGTCTTTTCTTTATACCATGTAAAAGGAAGATTACATTTATACAGAATTTGCCAGATTGTGAGTAATGGATATGTTGGTACATGCTACAGCTCTTTGGCTCGATCTTTTTATGTACATATAAACAAAACCCAAATCCTCCTCTTGCACGTTCTAGTCTAGCGCACTGTATTAAAGATCTCCAAAAGAAGATGGAAAAGAAACCCTTTACTGCCATTAGAATTAAAACTATCAGCATAGTCTCTGTATTTGAGTAATTTTTACGTTCCTCTCCACCTATGCATATATGTAGTAGGAATTATTATTTTTTTTAACCCATGATCATTCAGGGAATGATTGTAGATCTACTTTTTTGTGAGTGCCATATGTGACCTTTCTGAATCTGCAACAGGAAAAGGGCTTTAGGAGTTCCTTGTAGCATTTGATTAATGTAAGCAAGATTAACATGCTTATATTGAAGAATGTTAGGTTGCTACCCTTATACAAGCTTCCAAAAAAAAAGATTTTACTTTCAATTACTGCTTTTTAAAGCAATCCAAAAAAGTGCTATGCTCTTGAAGCAGCTAAGTGCAACCAGACATAACCTGGTAGGAATTTACACGACCCCATCAATAAGCCCTCACCTTGACATGTGCCATGCCCCTTCTCTCAGCTTTTCCTGTGTATCCAAAGGTATTAAGCCAAGTTGCATAAACATGTTTGTCTGCGACTAGTGTAAAAAGTTGGATGTGCATGAAAGTTTGTTACATTATTTTTCTTTTTGTTTGTTTTAAAGTAACATAGCTTTTTAAATTCAAAAGTTGAAAGACTGGTATATTAGCTATTCTGCTTTTCTTTACGCATTAGCCTAGACTTCATGCTTCAAGTGTAGCTACTCCAGGCTGTATTCTTTCCAGAGCTTGTTATATTCTTACCCTAAACTGTGCAAGTATTGTTGAGATGTTAATTTGAAAATTATTTTCAGTATTCAGCACTCAATATTTGTATTCGTATTCAAGCATCCAGCAGCATAAAAAGTTACTATGTTTTATCTCTTTACAAAGAATTTTTGAAGACCAGAATTAATTTGAGTGTTATTGTCAAACGGATACATCTAAATGAAAAATGCTAACATCATAATGACAAAGGTCATGCCCGTCCTCGAGAATACAGAGGGCAGGATTGTTTTGTGGAACAGGAACATGCAAAGTGATTCACGATGGAACCACCACCATGTGGTTTGAATGGCTCACATTGTAGTTCCCCTGATGATATTAACATGCAAAAGGTCACAAGTCCAAATTAGACTTGCAAGTTAACAGACCTAATAAACTTAACTGAAAACATTCACTTGTATATCTACACAGACAGATATATATATATAGGGAGAGGTCTCTTCATGTCACGTTGGTACTTATTTATGCTACAGAATCACAGCTTTCAGTTTTATTCTTGCAACAGTGATATCACTCTGGCAAGTAATCTGCAAAATAAAGGTTTTTAACAAAAGGCCTTGGTTTGCATAGTGAAGAGTACCATACTCCGTAAAAGAACCCAAATAAAATACAAACAAAAAATTGAAGAACATAGTACACTGTGTGGAAAAAAACTGATTTCAATACATGTAAAACTACTTCAGGGAGAGATTAGACCAGAGGAGGAGAAAGGGACTTTCTGTTTATGGGTGGTACACGTGTTTTCTTTCTGCTATTTACAAGATTTGTTCTTATACTGCTTTATTTGTATTGCAGTTTTCCCCCCTCAGAGCTGGTGATGTTCAGTCACCCCCCTTGCTTTTCCAGACCTTCACAAATCAAGAGTTCTGGAAGCAACATGGACCTGTCATCAAATCTCCTGGGAACAGGTGAAGCCTTAAATTTCCTATTATAGACTATGTATCAGTCAGGCAGAAGTTGAAACACAAGAGAAGCTTCAAAAAAAGTCAAGAAAAGTATGTTTGCGCCAAATAAAGTCACCTCAGGTGAGTACTGGGTACATGAAATAGTCATTTGTCCCATTATTAGAAACAGCTAACTGGATGGATGCTTAGTAATTTATTCTTTGTATTATACCCTTATATTACTTTGCTTTATTTTCTTCATATAAACAAATCAATTTAATAACAGAAGAGTTTCAAAACAGAGTTCACATCTGCATTTTTAGGTAATTTTTAAACTGCCACACAACAGCTTGTAACTGTAAACTTTTTCTTGGTGAATGAAGTGAAATGGCTTAGCGGTATGATTCAGGACACCCAACATTACTTTTGGAATAAGGAATCACAGAATAGGCAGACGTGCCTTTCAGTTAATTGTGAAACCTGGGATCAAAGGCCAGAGATAAAGCACATCTTCTGATCACCCTGCTCCTGCAGGTCACTAGGCTTTTAATGAACACAGGATCAAGTCCATATTTCATGCAACTTACAGTTGGTTGAGATAAGAAGGGTAATTTAAAATGAATTATTTGTGTTTAAAATAAAAAGGAAATAGGAAAGTTACTTACCATAGTTAATTTTATCAAAACAACAACTAAATCCTCCATAATTTACATAGCAGCCATTAAACAAGTTCCAACCTAACAATGTGTATGAGTAAATTCTCCGAAAACAATATGAAGTTTGCCAGGATTAGCTAATCAGTTTATTGTTTCGGTGAAGTCAGTCAGCATCTGTGCCAGCAAGTTGCTTTTTAAAGTGATATTCCATTTTGAAACACAAAGCTTCAAGTATTTGTAGAATAGAACAAAGAATATTCACTAAACATCAGAGCAGATGGATGGTTTCTCTCTTCTCGAGGGAGACTGTGGGGACACAGCTACATCTCTGGAGACAAAAACCAGGCCCATACAGACAAAGAGTTTTGCAGGAATGACCATCTTTGCAGGTTTGTATCACTGTAGAAATAGTTTGCATAAACACACAACTGTTTTGATCTTGTTCCTGACATTTAATTAAACTGGGGCTCTCCACACAATCAAAAATGCCATTGAATATTCAAGACTCTGGTAGCGGTGTTTGCAAGTTTTAGAGAGGAAATGGAATAGGTCTTTTCCTAATTCTGATTTACTGCATAGTCACATTCCACTAACTCGAAACCAACACCATTCAGCAAAAAAAAAAAAAAGTATTTTAAAATTAAGGTTAAACCCATGTAAGTCTGCATTCACGTAGGTCTGAGGTAATCCCACTTGCCTCAGCGTTATTTCATGTCTTTGCCTTAATTTAGAACAGAAAATAGGCCTCAGGTATTTGGGGGAAAAGTGCAGTCAGAATTAATGGGTGCCCTGCTCTTGTAACCATGTAAGGACAAAATCTTATTTCCATCCAAAGCTTCACTTCCACCAACCTCCAGAGCCAAGGGCTGCCTCCCCTCGGGCAGCCAGGTCTGCAGAGCAGGACCACTCGTCCCTCCCTGTCCTTCCAGCAGGGAAAACAGGGAGCAGCACAGAAATGCAGCAAAATTAAGTGTTGCTATGGCCTCATATTCTTATGCATGTAACTTGCTCTTTGTAGAAAGACACTCGAACTTTCCCTCAACTTACCAGCAACAAGTAGCTCGAAGGGAAGTTTATCTTAAAGACTGTCCTCATGGCCTCCCTGTCTGTTCTGGTTCAGACTGAGGATATGTTTTCCCACTTGCCCATCACATTCCTCATATATTTTTATCTTCATCTTTCTTTCTCTCCGACATAAACATGCATGCAGGCATACTCACACCATTATTTTACATACTTATCTGCCCCTCACAGTTTGTTTCTGACTATCCTACGCTATTTCAATGACTTTGCAGCACCTGTGGGTTTGTTTATTTATGTTGGAGTGAGAAACTAAGGCAAAGTAAATGATTTATATAGGATCAGTTTTAGCAGAGCACAAAACCGAATCCAACCATCCTATCTTCCATACGAGGGTCCCAAGTACTGACTGTATTTTCCATTCAAAACCTGTCTGAGGCTCGGAGAGCTCCGTTTCTGCTGAGGCCACAGGCAACGAGGCAACTGTGAGAAATAACACAGCTATTTTTCTTCTTTTGATATCACCATCTTGGAATTACCACTTTCATCGACTTCAAGAACTCTCAAATTGCCATCTAGAGAGTAAACATCTTGTTTTGAAGAAGAGAAAAAAATAAACTTCTCAAGACCAGTTAGATGACTATGGCCCCAGTTTACTCTTACTGTTGGTTTTTGGGTTTTTTTTAATGATGCCTTGGAGTTAGAGGTGAAGTATTTATCATCTAGACCATGTTTTAGTGTACAGCAGACCAAAAGAAGTACAAGAGAAAACTGAACTTAATGGGAAATGTTGCCTTCTGCACTACATCTTGGTGAATTCTCAAGTTGCTGCCAAGTTTCTGCATGGTTTCTCACAGTAAAAGCAGTTTACTTGACACAGAGAGGACACAGCCACAGTAAAATATGGGACGGCAATCGCTGATAGAGCACACATGTTCTTAAACCTGCATTACAATTAGAAATTGGAAGTAAATACATTCAAGTGCACCCATGTAGCAAGAAGAAACATGATAAAGCAGCCTCAAGCAATATAAAAATACGCTGTATGAATGAGCAGGCAGCCCAAGCAGAACAGCAGTCTTAATATCTCCGCGGGATGAAAGGCGCACACGCACTTACCAGCCGAGGGATAATGCACGGCTGGGAGAACCCCCCGGGCTGCGATTCCACACCAGCAGGTAGAGGAGCATCCTCTGCCGGAGCAGTAGCAGGGGTTTGATCCCAGCGACCTAACCTGCAACTAAATCAGGCTGTCGGAGGGATTAGTTTCTTTACCTGTGAAGTTCTATTCCTTCCTGCGGTTTGAAGATTGTACTGCGGGAGGCAATTTTGCAAGATGACACAAGACGGTGGGCTGCTTCTCGCTCCTCGAGAAGTCATTGATCTATCGTGAAGCGTGAGCAGGCTGGCTTTAGCCAGGCAACGTTTTTGAGCTAAACAAGAAAACAGGACTTGCAGTCATCTCAGGGGATAGATCACGTTTCCTAATGGTTTGTGTGACTTTTTGGTAAGATAATAATTAGAATCTCTAAAACTTTTTTTGCTGTTGTTACCATAACATATGGTTTTGCGTATAAATGTTAACACACGGCGAGTTCTGTTGCAGGGCGCCCTTGAGGATTAGAACAAGTAGCAGACCTCCCCCAGAGTACATGTTAAAAAATCAGCTCAGCTTCACGTTCAAACTGGGGCAGATCAAAGTGCTCCCTGAATGTGTACATCACTGTGTAAGAAGAGAGATAAAATTCTTGAAACTGAAAATCCCATCTCTTACATTCCATAATAAACCCCCCTCGGACAGGTCGGCAATGCAATTCCCACTGCTTACACAGAGTTCTGCAACTGCATATTCAAGGAAACAAAGCTCAGGTGGGTCAGAATGCATTCCAGGAGGGAGGTAAATATTAACTGACCTTCTAGGTGCTACTGCATCATTTAGTGCTATCTATTAGTGTTCTTCACGTGTTCCTACACATATCCCACCAGACAAGCAGTATTGATTTTCTGTCTGCGTTCTAAAGCAGCTCATGAATAAATTCATATTGTTAACAAGAATTCTAACTAGAATTAGAATTACCAATAACTGACTGTGCTATAACATCAATACCAGGATAATTTTCTTAAGCCACTCCAAATGTGTGCTAAACACTCAATACAAAAATAAAACACTATTTTGACAGTCCATTTGTTTGCTGGATTTGGTTTTTTTTTTTATTTTGATGGCAGATCTTGGAGTTCAGCAAGATTGTGCAAGAAAATCAAGTGCAACTGCATTTGAGGACAAGAAGTGATCTCAAAGGAGGAGAAGTGTAACAGTCCTCTAACCTCAGTCTAGATAGCAGGGGCCTTGAGACAAAAAAAACAGACCGAAACAAACAACAAAAACAAAATAGGAACTGTTCCAGCACAGGCACAAGCTCAGTCATTTCCAGCTCGGTCATGCACACTGATCTCCCAGGGAACTATCGGTTCCTCCCCAGCAAACAAGCTGAGTAAGGTTCATCCCTCCTGCACGATGGAAGGGCCCCTTTTTGGTCCAGAGGGAATAGCTCATGTTCTAGTCAGTATTTAACCTTGGAAGATCCTTTTAAAGAAATGGAAGATAAAGAAAACTAATCGGCACCTTCTGTAAATCTTTCCTTTAAGTCTTTCCCTCAGCCTTAGCCGGTTTCCTAGTATTCTGGGACACAAGAACAAATTTAGTTAAATATATTTAGCACAAGGTGAGTGACATAGCTTGGGAAAAGTTGGAAATGACAAAAATGCATCATCAAGAGGGGGTACATCTTCCCATCGGCCTTTAAGCATGTGCAGAGCGAGGTTCACCACTGTAGAACCACAGCAGAGAGAATCCAAGGACAGTGGCAAATGATACCCTCTAGGTGGGAAATGTCCAGAAGATGCAGATCATTCTGAATTTGAAGACAGGCCAAGGAATTAATCTATTCAAAAGATGCTTAACATTGTTAATTACGGAGGTAGGGCTAGAGCTCGTATTTACTGCAAAGACTGGCGTTCTTACAGAAGCCGGCAGAGGTGTCCCATCCCGGTGGCTTTGTGCCATGGGTTCCGTGGCTGTGCCGGGAGGCTGCTGCTCACCACCACCCGGGAGCCCCAGCTCAGCCTGCACATCGACTCGAGCCCACGGTGGGCTGGAGCTCAGCAACCTGCTCTCCACAAACAGGGGGTTTGTATGGTGCTTCAGCACTCAGCGTGCATATGCCCCTGTCCCTTCTACACTAGGGATGATTTTTCTACTTCAGAAAGCCTTGAACCTTCATTGCCAGTTTGCAATACACCTGAAGATGGCAGCTCACCGGAGGACAGCGTCAACAGCAGCTGGAACATTTCATCTCCCAGTGGTACCTCGTGTTGGGGAGGACTTACAGAGTTCACCTTGGTCTTCATCTCTAGATTCTTCAGCCCATCCTTGTTTCAGACAAGATTCACCCTTGATCTTTGTTGGAGCACTCTCCAGACTAGCCGGCTGCCACAAGGTCTTTTACTGTCACATACCAACACACTCCTCATGCCAGACCCTCTGCTGCCTTCTCCTGGTCTCTCCTCTTCCAGGGTGTGTGTTCTCTCTCTTCTCTCTGCTTCTTCCTCCTCGGCTACTCTCTCTTCATGACTGCCCAACCTCTTAGCAGAACCAGCCACAGCTGCACCTTATCTACATCAGCCAACCCACCACCCCTGAAGCCAGCCCACAGCTGTATGTTATCAATATTAATTAACCCAGCTTCATTCCTCTACAGATCTTCATATTGCTTGTATTTTCATGATCAGCTGCCATTGACTTTCTTGGCAGTGCCTTATTTACAAACCCAAAGTAATACAATAACCAGTGCAATGACCTCCCATCCAGCAAGGACAGAGCGAGTGAAGAGACCACTGGCAGATCGAGAGAAAAAATTTAACATGAAAGGTGAGAAGTATAATCCATGTAGGTGCTAACTCTGGAATTACACATAAACATGTGGTAGCTAGATTATTAATTGCAAGAAAGAGTGCTATAGCTAAGTGACAAGCTGTGTAGATTTCAAAGTTCTGTATTTATCATAGGTTGTTTTGATATTCGGCTTGTTTTGTAAAGAAAGGGCTACATTTTTCCTCTTTCAAGCTTCTTATACAGTTGGAAACATACAAGAAAAGTCAGTAATTCTTCCATCTGTATCTCCATCCTGATCATTCACACGCAACTTCCAGCTGGTTCTACTAGAGCCATGAAAACCACTCAAAAAGAAGACGGAGTTTGCATCATGACGCTACCTCTACAGGGCACACACTCTGTTGTTTTATTCCTAAACACTAATAAACGCCGCTGAAGCTTTACCCAAACTTTCTTGGGCAGAGGCGTGAGGGAGATTTGTGGGTTTTATTGTTACAGAGTTGGAGGCAAAAAATAGATTCCTCAATGTGACAGAGCCTACCACAACCCACAAGGGCGCTCTTTGGGCACTGGTATACATGGCTAATGGCACAGTCATGGAACTTGCCCTTTCATTCTTCCAGAAGGAATCTGTCCCCTTTGGGATAGATCAAATTTAACCAGCACAGAGTCCTTTAAGCTCAGCTTCTTCACATGTTCCAGCCATAATCAGAAGTTCAAGTGAAGAGATGCAGCTTTGTTCGTCAAAGTTATTTTTAAATGTTTGCTTGTCCTATTTTCTATCAGTGGTCTAAATACAGCCATTTCTTTGACTGCAGACTTTCAAATAAAGGCAGAATGAAGGAGCAATAGGTTTCCCTGCTGCTCATTGCAATCAACAAGCTGCTCACTCTGTCTCGAGAAACTGCTTCAGCAATTAGATCCAGAGATGCTATCAGGAAACACATTTCTGTTCCCAGCTTCATTGCAAATAAACCAACTGTCGGTATTTCAGAGTTTGTCAGCTCTCCCGGGGGACACAGCAGACAGCTAGACAGAAGTTTCAGAATTCAACAACTTCTCTTCCAAAGTTGAAGGAATGCAGAGCGAGGGGAGCCGCACCGCGTGGAGGTCACACTGCAGATGGAAGGAACATCGAGAGTTTTTTCCTATTTTGCACTGAAACGTTTTAAATGTTCATCTTCCCTGCCATGCCAAGAGGAAGCCTCCCTTCTCTGGAGTTTCCTCAGTCTCCGGATGATGTTAGTTGGTGTTAGGAATGGTACCTGTCCTGCCCAAGGAATTTAGGGGCACAGATACCAGAAAATGGGAGAAAAGATAACCAAAGGACAGAGTAGAAAGAAACCGAAAGCTCCGCAGGTAAACAGATCTTCTGTTATTCCAGCTTTCAGACAAAAGCCTTTCCCTTCTTTCTCAACACAAAACATTTCAGCAAACCAAAGCATGGCTAGAAGGGGATGGAAAAAGGGATGGAGTGAAAAACCCAAACCCCAAACCAACATTCGGCGGGTGACATTAACTTGAAGAGTCTGGTTTTCTGAGGTGCGATACACACAGCCCTCAGGGTATTAGCAGGCAAAGTTAGGGATGGAGATGTAACTCCGTGTGGCTAATGTTTGAACGTGTGAAGTGATAAAGCCACGAATTGCTTTTTTCATTTTCGTGTTTTTACTTTCACAGTATTAGTTAATCTATAGTCCAATACAGGGCTCCACATTTTTGTTGTTTCGTATCCTATTTATTAAATAGGAACCCAATCTGTTCATCAGATTTCATGCAAAAAGCACTATATCATAATCAGTAAATACTTTGCATGTTTCCATCCATCCGTTGTAAGTACAAAGGCATTAAAATGTTTTTTTTAACATAACTTTTTTTTTTTTCTCATTTGGTTAAAGCATCACTCTTCCAGAAATGAGCTTCCCCTGCATTAGCACAAATCTGGAAAGGTTTTTAGAAAGCAAGCCACTCTGGACAAATATTCCAAACTGATGCGATACCAATGCAGCCGAGAGGGGAGAGGATTCAGCAGATCCCTCCTGTCATGCTTGCAGGCAGCATTCACCCAAACACACCATGGCTGGGGGATTCTCAGCAGATCTGGATTACACAAAAGCAGAAAGGGGATTTAGAGACTATAAGGTTTTCCCTTTGAACATTTATCAGCTTTAAGGTACATCCTAACTCTAAATTGTTGGATATTTTACTTCCAGGTCACTCCCACATGATAAAGGTCCTTAGTAAAATCTCCCCGAACGCTAGAGCAGCAGTGCAAAGACACGGACCGCTATTCAGCTGTAGCCTGCGCCAAGGGCAGCGTTTTGATTTCTTCTGTTATGTCTTAATAGTCTCCTGGCAGAAGACTCAGAAGAGGAAGATCAGCGGCGTATCTGTCAGATTGCTGGAGGTTCTCCTACCAACCCACTGCCAGAGCCACGTGGCTGTGTGGGAAGCCCGCAGTTTGTTCATCAGGAACAGCTAAAAAAACAGCTTAAAGCTAAAATAAAGTCAGGTGAGAGCGAGACCCACAAGACAGAAAACGTTCTGTTGAGACGCTTCTGCCAGGTTTACCTCTTGGCTAACTCCCCTGTATTAATGGAGTTGAACAAGATGAAGTCTTTAAATTTACTCAAAAGACACATTTAACTCCTAGCTCGATCACCGTGGTAGTATTTTTCTGTAGCACAAGCATTCTCAGAGAAATAACAGTAGATATTCATGTCTTTGATGAGGCTACTGGTGTGTAGTAAGCAGATCACCAAAACCGTTTTCTAGCGCTTGGCTTAGATTAAAAGAAGATCTTTGCTATTAAGTGCTGAAAGATTTAATGAGCCAATCTACAGCAATTATAGTATCAGGTGAACATCAAATTTTGCTGGGATCATAAACCACACATGTAAGACTAATAGGTATGAGAAATGTTTGAATGACAAAAAAGATAAAATGCGAGTGTTGGAAGACTTCAGTTGGGGAGCGGAGAAGGAATATGAGCAGGATGAATTTTAGCGTTCAGGAAGGCAACTCCCATCTGGAGGCCTGTTGATTATTCTTTGATTTCACCCTGACTTATGTCAGCATGCTTTTTTTTTTTTTTTTTTCCCCTCCTAAGCACTATCGTCACTGCGCCGTTTCTAGTTCCATTCTAAACGAAGATTATCAGCAATGTTACATCACTGCAAGTTTAGATTATAGGTGCATTTTCACCATATGGACCCTCTCTTTATCAAGAGATTGAAGGTAATCACAACACAAGTTATTTGGTTTGTTGGTTTTATTTTTTCAAGATGCATTCTGCAGTGTTCATAATCACTCATGTATACTGTGACTTCTGAAGTTCCTGAGTGAGTTGTATAATTTTCAATTTACTCCTTGTAAGCACTTAAAAATACAAATTAAAAAACAAAACAAAAAACCCCACAAAACACCCAAAACAAATACCAGCAGATAATAATAAGAGATTTAACCTCCAGAAAGGATCTAAGTAGGTATATGATATATACACACACCCTAACATAGTGTAGATTGTGTAAAATGCCGATCCTGTACGTGGGACGAGAACAGCTTTCGCCAGCTTTGTTTCTTCAGTCTTAAAAGGCAGATGATGTACCAGTGAGATCCGGTGTACTTGGCTCATCGCCAGGCCTTGTTCATTTAAATTCCTGGCTTGCCCCCAGCTTGGGGAAGTGATTCACATTTCCCAAACCTTCCCCAAATCCCGTCCTCACAGAATAATTTCAGTTTCCCCTCCATGCTGGCTGACAGCACACAGGGACACGATCCTGGTCAGAGAATTCCTCCGGTGGCTTGGGAGCCAGAGCAAGAGGAGAGGTGGTGGGACATTCAGCAATGGAAGAACCAAGGGGAACCTCGTCCCGAGAAGCACATTTGATGAGGGAGCAATCTCAGCACGCAGAACTTTTGCTTCTGGTCAGCAAAGTGTGTGGGGAGGGTTTCTTTCTTTGGGTTTGGGGTTTTTTTGCTTTGTTTGTTGGGATTTTTTAAGCAGACCATTTGCACACATGGGAAGTGGGGCTTTTTCCTCCCGAGAAGTTTTTGGTCCATGTTTTCCTTTAGAAGAAAAGGGGGAAAGAATCAGTTTATAGCGTGGGGGTATATACATTTGTTTTACGGCACGCCAATGAAATTCATTGTTGTCTTAAAATTAATGAGAAGACACAAGTAAACAATTCCAGGCAATTCCTTGGCTTTGTTGGTACCGATGAGGCCTTTGACAGAGGTTTATGTATGAGTCCATTATTGCATTTTACATCGGTGTGGCTCATGATCCCTGCAGTCTTATTCCATCAAAGCTACAGATTTTGTCATTTAAAAGCAAAACCAAAAAATCCAGCGCAGTCGTATACCACCCAGAATTTAACAGAATATTATCTTAATTATCCCTACTATTACATGAGTTTAATATTAAAAATACTGTGGTTTCAAAAGATTCCAATAAAAAGACTGTAGAAGATTCCAATAAAAAGATTGCAATCTGTAGAAGACTGCTTTAAAATAAAAAGTTTCCGCATTCCAATTTTAAAACAGGCATGATGTAGTTTAAGGTTAAAGACTTCATTTTTTGCCTTATTTGCAGGGGCTGATCTGGAGGCTGTGAAGACCTGTGAGCTTTGCAAGCAGAACCTGATAATTGATGTGGACAATTTTAACACGAATGCATATTGCACAAATCACCGGCAGTCATGGCTAAGAAACTGCCTCTCTTCAGATAAGAGCCCATAATCCTATTTTGATATTGCTGCCTTGCAATATTTCAATGTGTAGTGAAATGTCAACATCAACCGAAACCCGCTAAACTGTGAGGAAGAGATATGCTTACTTATGCAGATTTCAAGAAATGTAAAGAGACTTTATTCATTTTAGGCTCAGATTGTATAATCCCAGAGCATTTCCCAGAACTGCCCAGTATATGGAGGCTTTGCATAGAGAGAACCTGTAATTAAGCGCGGCAATGGAAGAAATTCCTGGTCATTGTGTAGATACAACATAGCGGGAGCGCAGCAGATCCAGGGAAAGCAGCCAAGGATTTCATTGTTTCTCCCTCACAACATTATGCAAGATGCAGAGTTTAGCAAACTGAGGGATGGAAGAATCTAACATCTTCCTGTCAGGCTTTTGTTCTTTCATTAAATGAACATGGAATTTTAAAGAAATACAGGAATAAAGGATTGAAATATTGAAATAGAGACCCTCCGTTTTTAGCGCTAGCCAAGAATACTGTTTTCCGAGAAATCAATCTCACCAAAGCCAGATGTGTTGATTTCATTCGAAGGTGATGCGAGCGCTGAGGAGAGACCAACATGCTCAGCAACCGAAGAAAAATCTTCTTGGTAAGATTTCAAAACACTGTTCTTGCATTTTAATGCAAAAATTCTATTACTTCATTGTTACTGACAAGTTTCCACGACCTTAGGGAGTTCAAGTCATGGCCAGGACCCCACTGTGCAAGCTGGAAGTAAATAAGGTGTTACAACAATGGCTTTTAGCAAACGGCAGTAGAAGTTGCCTTCTCCAGAAGTCTTGCAAATGTCTTGGCTCTCCTCAGAGTGCCTGGTAGGAGTTTCAGCCCCCGCTTCTGCACAGCCTTTCTAGCACTAGCAGGCAAGGAGGAAGGCTTGCACGCGAGCTACGTGCACACCGTCCCGTTTTGAAGCTTTTCGAGTACTTTGCAGCCCTTGAACAGACGCCTGTATCGGAGCAGAGTTTGATAATTCGGCGCTCGGTGCTCACATGTTCCACACCAGGAGAAACTGCAATGCTCATTTCCCGCCCCCCAGGCATTTTAAAACTGGGATGAATTGCAAGAGTGAATAATTGCTAGAGTATTTAGAGTAATTAAGATTATAGGTTGTGTTTCTTTCTTGAGGTGTTTTATATCTTATTATACTGCTGTACTTTTAGGGTATTATTTGTGATGCATTCCTAGTGATGCCAGAAGCTTCTAAAACATATGGTTAGGTGCCCTTTTCAGCATTTCTACTCATCTAAATAAATAATTCAATGTGCCAGAGTCTTTCCTATCAACAAGGAGAAGATGCACAATCTGGAAGAAGCATCTTTCTCAAATTATTTGCAGTAAACAGTGTATATTTCCCCATCTGCATGCCTTCAGGCCTTACTTACTCATAAAAAAAAAGTAAATTATTTCCCAGAATGCTCTGACAGAAGCGTTCACCAGCAAACCATTTTCTAGGTGATTGATTTGCCGCTATACTATAAAATACATATGAACAGAAAGCCTTTTACTTAGGCTGAGATTGCCAGGCACTCATTGAAAGCCTAAAGGAAAATATCATCGTGGCCTGAGACGTCCAAAAGGAATATAGAAATTTAAGGGGAAAAGATGGAGAGATGCAGCAGCTAAAAGAACAATTTGAGGAGAGTTTATAAACATGCTAAAGCATAGAATACTATATCACAAAGAATATGCTAACCTGGTTACACCACCACCCCTAAACCACCTAAACAAAAAACCCCCGAACAACACAAAAAAAGTTGCTTTGATAAAAGCCCTGTGCAGTAGGATGAATTCGAGGTTAAGGGCGATGCTGCTTCCACTCACAAGCTGGCTGGTCCTGCCTCTTCCTACTTGTAATTTTTAAAAAGGTGACGGTACTTCTCAGGGACACTATTAGCACACTTTTATCAAGCTTGGATTACATTCAGCATCCGGCACTTGCATTCTGCAAGCCCGCACGTACAAAAATCCCTCCCCTCCTCCCTGCCATTCTCCCTCTCTGCCTGACACAAATGCACTTACGTATACATGTAATTTTTTTTGTCTCTAATCAGTGGAACACAGCCATCTCTGGCTTGGAATGGGGGCTACTTTTCCCCGCCAGCAATATCATACACTGTATTTACAGGGGAAATAATTATTAATTTCTATAGTTCATTTCACTGTTGGCAGCTGGCACTTTAATTACAGAGGCAAAATGCAAACAAAACACTTGTTTGTCAAGAGGAAGACAAAATAAATGTTTTGTCCTGAGGGTTGATTAGATTCACCATTTTTAAAAAAAGTATTCATTTAGAACTATGGAGTGGAAATGTGGGGAGGCAAAATCAATTACCCCCAGTGGAACACGGCCAGGATGCTGCATTTTATTTTATGACAGTTACAAGTGCCATAAAATCTTCAGTACCTACAGGTGGTCAAGATCTCTTGCCGTATCTCACCAAGAATTGACACTTTTAGAGGCAGTTCAGCCCCATTTCATGATCTGTTTTAGGAAAGCTTAACACCATCTCATTCTGTACCTGGTTCCCCACCGTGCCAGAATTTTCCTTAGAGACCTTCCATCTAGGAATGCAGAAAACTCACTGCTTGTTTTTCATATTAGCGATTATTATCTACGTTGTAGTTGATCTAGATTAAAAAAGAAAGCAGCCACCTCCTCCCAAAAACCACACGCACCCCCTGCAGTTCTAGATACTACAGCTGTAGTTTTAATTGCACCATCTTTTTCCCCCCCCACCTTTTAATTGCTGCTTGGTATTTGCCAGTGCTCGTGTCAAATCTGTGCTTCACGTTTGCTTTCTTCCTGGTGAACTACCCCAATCTTCACTAATATTCACTGGACTAGACCCATTTCTCTGCTGGGATTTGCTGAGTTCTGTTCTGGTCAGATATTGTACTCATACAGCGTTACATTCCGTGCTCGATTTTATAACTGAGGCCAGACCAGATATTGATCTTTTGTCAGTTCCCCGTGTTCAAAACCTTCATTTTTTCCTTTTTAACAGGATGCTTTCTCAGTAAAACTGGCAACCCTGCATTTTTGCAGGCCAGGACTAAAACTCTAAGAGAGCTCCCTCAGCATCCTCCCTCCCTTCTGAGGATGCCGAACTCTCGTAATAGGCCAACAGCCGCAAGCACTGCTAGTAAGGAAGATTATTATCACACACAAAATTAATTGTGAAAAGGATCCAGAGTTAATATGTGGATTGCATTCAGTGAACCAGATACCCAACCCACAGGCTTTTTGGCTGAACACGGCTCACGTGCAGCTTCCTTCTTCCCGAAGGCCTCACAGACACGGACAGAAACAGCATCACGGTAAGTTACCCTGGGCATCCCCTCCCTCCTCACCTCTCTCTCGAGGCTCCAGTCCCACGACAGTACTAGGCATAGAACACAAAATCACGTCCCACACACCGAGCTGTGACAGGAACACACATACGCGTCCATAACCAAGTGTCACTCACATGCCCCACAACAGCAGGGCTGTCACTTTGGTCATGGCTTTCCATGAAGACCCCAGCTGCCGCTCAGGCTGCACCACACTCCTCACCCACGTGCTTAGCGTGTAACCGTGGAGCACCTGCTTTTTAGGCATGGAAGAGAAGAGAGGTCAATTACACACAGGGATAAATAGCTGTACAGCCTATCCCTGCTGCAGTGTTGCCTAAGCCTGCAGTCGGTTCTAGCATCTTCGTGCAGTTTAGCACCAGGTATCGCCAAAAGGGAAGATGCAATTTGTGTTTTACATACAGGCACAGTGCAAACTAATAGATTCAGGGCTCTCTCTTGGACTGCATCACCTTTACACATCCAAATTTGCAGAACCCACGAGGCTAAACTACAACCTGGTTACCAGAAAAAACATAAAAAGAATAGCAAAAATAACAGCATTTCTAGTTACCTTGTAGTTACGTCCCATCCACACGGCTTTCTTCAGAGAGTTATAGGGGCTCAGCGGTCCTCTTTTGTTGTCACACACCTCAATCCACACAGAACAGCAAAGGCTTTCCAAGCAGACCTTTCTTTTCAAAACCCAGCAGGTAAACTTCTGTCGTGCAGCGTCCTCACTGGTGCAGGCTGCAGTCACACCTGGTCCCCATATCCTGCCCAACATCCTAATGCAAGGTAATTAATTTCCTCGTTGCCTTCCAATTAGTTAAATGAACTTCACTGTGGTTTTGGCAGCTTAACAAAAGTCACCTGTGCTCACCCTGCTCACCAGTCATAGCAGTAAACATTGTTTTTAGAAGAGACCCCAAGCAACTTTTGGGATTGTATAGGATTATACACCTGGTAAATGCACCTGGGATGACTGAGGAACGAGAACTGTAACGACTTTTTCAGCAGTGCTAATTGAAATGAGTACAGACCTATCCCTACCAGCTTCTCTGGTTGATGTCAGCTAGTCACCAGCTCCTTCCTATGGGTTTGGCAGCGATGCATTAGGGAATTTTAATTAAACTAAGGGTGAAAATGAGGGTTTTAATGAGGCCTTTTTGCCAGCACTCCTCCTTATGGTAAGCATCTCAACCCATGTGAAAGGTTTGCTCGGCTGTAGGTAAATACTGCTTCCATCATCTTGAGAGACACTTCATTATTCCGCTCGTCCCAGGCATGCAGACAGGAGGAGTTGAAATACATCTGCGATGCTATCACTTGTGACCAAGTCAGTGGGTCAGCACTATGGACATGTCAAATTAAAACACGCTTCCCTTGTCTGAGCTTGTCATGAATTGCAAAGCCGCAGATGAAACTTTCCAGCTAACCGTCAGGCAAACTCGACATGAAATGGAGACTGTGTTCTGTACCCTGCAAAGCTCTCTGGAATGACATTTCTGATGTTTTTAAATTCATAGAACATCTTTTCACTGGGGCATTATGACTATAGTTGAGCTGATCTAAAAAAAGGTCACATCAACTGATCCAGTGGTTGCTTGTGGTTTGTCTGAAGTCTTTCATCACTCATCTTGAAACTGCAGGAACAGTAATTTTCAGTCCTGACTGTCTGGAGGTTGGGAGGGATTTTAATTAGAACCCAGACTATGAGATGCTGAATTCTTGCGATTCCTTTCTAGTCTTGCCATTTTGAAATGTCCAGTCTAAAATAATACTGACTTATAATGATAAGAATAATTCTTTTTCTTTTATTGTTGTTCTTATGATATGTTTACCCTTACAGTTAGTGGGTATTTCTGGCTTAGTTAGGGCTGAACATCATTAAAAACAAGACAAGAGAAAACAACTCAAGAAAAACCAAAGAACCAAGCAACCACACAGTTTTCTCCTGACAAACCATCAGTCCAGTTGAGAAAACAAAATGTAAAATAATAACTTTCAAATATAGCACCTGCCTGTGGTGCATCAGGACCTGGCATTTCCACAAGCTACCTCTCATTTGGACTATAATAAATAATTTCAAAAACTTTCTGTTTGCCATTCAGAAAGCTGAACGCAGCCCCACACAGTGCCAGCTGAAGTCAGCAAAGAATTCAGCACTTCCAAAAATCGGGCAAAAGAAGGGGGATTAATCCCTGCTCATTTTAGACACCCCTGGTACAAAGTCAGCATCGTTTGGTCACAGTTTCATTACGGTCTGTGCAGAGAAAAAGGCAAGCTGAGACACAGAAATATCTAGATATGGTTCATCTTACCTTGTGAAAGGTGACTTAAACCAGTCACACGAGCCTTGTTGTCGAGACTGTTGTCTCTAAAGACATGACTCTGTAATACAGCTTTATATTGCAGCCACGAAGCGGAGCAGACAGATCACATTCCGAGTGATTCATGCTGGCTACTGTAAAAGTGGAATCAAAGAGCATCCCCTAAAATCACCCGCAAACCCACTGGCAAAAATCTCAACTTCTGAAAATCTGGGTTCAGGTGGGAGATACAACTGGTGTAACAGTTGGGAGGACTGGGTATGGCATCTGCTCCTGGCGGGGGATCTCTGGAGTGGTGGGGCAGGACAGAATTACAGCTAGAATGAGTCTGGTTTCTGAGCAACCTTAATTATCTGTTAATGGCCCAGCATTATATGGCCAAATGTGCTGTAAATGAGTCTAACTCCCTCTCCTGTAACATCGCCAAGCTCATCTGACGGGACATCTACTGCAAGCAGGACAAATAGTACAAAGTGCTGAAATTTTTTATTTGCCATCATTTTCCTAAAACTTTGGGGAGTTGAAGGTACCGCTTTAGTGCCGAACGCTACAATGCTGCAGCAGTCAGAGGTTGCAGATGGCCTTGTTAAAAACCCTCATAAGGCCGTCTATCAGCAACAGGCAAACATGAAAGAGAAACCACTTCCACACAGACACTTCGGAGAGAATACTGAATTCAAAGAGAGACCCATGGGAGCAGTTCAGTGAAGCTTTTCACAATCATTCATTAGTTAGTCATTCAAATATTTTGATACGGAATCATGTACATTCATTTATTTTTGAAGTACATGCGCTTTTTGATAGCTGAGTCAGCCCACTTGATGTACACGGATCCCAGCAGCGCAAATCAATGAGCTGTGCCCCAAAGGTGGCACAGAGGTAGGATGTGCTGCGTCAGTGATGGACAATTAATGAGTCTTTGATCCTAGTTTTTTAAACATTTACCATCGATGCTCTTCGCTTTTGGGCTGCTTGTGTTGCTGAACCTTCCCTCCCACACATGTCCACCTTAATATGCTTTGGATGGGGAACAGCAAGCGAAACGCGTGAGCCTCCAGCTATGAGAGACCTTCAGGCTTGGAAAAAACATCCTGCCCACCCCCGCAGCGCCAGTCTAGGTTCAAAGGGATGACAGAGGCTTTCCCACACTCCAGGTGCCATCCCGTGACCAAGAGGCAGGAGACCTTCAGCTGAAATGACCTCACAGGTTGCATCAGCCAGATACCGTGTTCGGGCATCTCGCCTCTTTCAAAGTTTGGATTGGAGTCGGAAAGGAAAAACACGGTGTCCAGATGCCAAGCTCTCCCCCACATGTATCTCAGAAGAGTGCATCACTCCCAGGTTTGAGTTCATTCATACTTCTGAAAGTTTGTTATTAGTACACAATCACAAAGCCATATAAATCTCTGAGGGTCTGGTAGATTTCCCCCCATGTATAAATATTATTTTAGAAGCCTACAGCTTAAAAAATGATCAGGCATCATAAAAAGTAAGCTACAACCATAGATTTTCCCGGTTTAGGACTAGCAGCTTAAATGAAACAAGTCTTTTAAAAGTGAAAGTAAATATAGATGAGTAAAATCTAATGGCAAACCAGACAGTCATGTCTGTTTACAAGTCATTTTCATATTGAGAGTAATCCAAAGTTTTACCGTATGTTGAGTATTAAAGTAATTTCCTCACTTGTTTTGTTTTTAAGCATTTCCATGTTTTTGGTTTGTTGGTTTTTTTAAAAAAAAGCATTCTTTTTGCTTTATCTAGCTATATTAAATCGTATGTCTGATCAGTATTAAAATGGGAAAGCTTTATTAATGTTAGTTGCCTTTCTCCTAGTGCTCAAGGCAACCTAAAGCAAAGGAAAATGAAAGTAAGCTTCGGAGCTTAAAACTCTCTTTTAAAAAATTCTTGTTTAATTGTTCTCATTAAATATGCAAGATCTCATTAATTGCCAAGAGAGACTTAGATATAAAAGACACGCATTAAACATCAAAAAGTGGGAGGGAAAAAAAATCAGGAAATGTGAGTTTCAGAAACTAGGAAAATTTACATGATATCAAGTGTACAAAGATATTTAATTGAAGTTCCCCACAAAATCAATGAGCAATGAAAGAAAAGAGGAAAAAACCCCACAGTGTACCAAGTTCTAGCTGTTGGGCTTGAGTCCTTTAATTCTTAAAAAGTCTATTGCAGTAAAACTTGATTTGTTACGCGTTGATTATTTGATTCACTAAGATGTTAAATTGCCTTTACCAGCATTTATGAGCTTTTTCTGGAACATCTGAAAAGGCGGCTGGCATCTTGTTAAAGACTTTATTCATTTATAAGGCTTTTGTTTTCATCTAATTTTGCTTTAACAAAGTCACTGTGTTGTGTTTCCTTTGAGCTGATCAGGAAATTCTGCATAACCCTCCAGTTTTAAAAGCAAAACACCAACAGCGAGACGTTGACATGTGTACATTATTTTTTAAGCTGTAATCACAAACTGTACGGAAAATGCCTTGCTTTTCCTTGCAAAATCATCTTGGATTCTGCGGGTTTGAAAATCAAGTGCTTACTCATGCAGCTGGGCTGTGATGTCAAAGAGCATCTCTACGTGGAATATCCAGGAGGAGCCGAAGCAGTTTTCCACACTGTGTTCCCTGTCTCCACAACCAGCAGGTGAAGCCTGGTCCTCAGAGACCTTCCTGCGTTCGCTTCTGCTGCTTCAGGCTTCACGGTCCAGAACCACGTGGAGCCGCTGGGTTTGTAGGTGGCCGCTGCCGAGCTCCCAAGGGCAGCAGAAGGAACCCGGGGCTCCTACTGACCCGCTGGGAAAAAGAATCCCCTGTTTTTTCTTACCTTAGTGAAACATTCCAGACAGGAATTTTAAAGAGGTGCTAGTACTACTGATTAAAAAAATATGTCTTCAGCAGTCTGAAACAGCCTTTGCTCTTCAATGAGAAGTTTCAGCCTGTGGCCCCTTCTCCCACCCTTCCAGCTCCATGTCGCCTTGCGGCTTCTTCCTAAATGTGACCATTAGTCACAATAAATAAAATCTTCTGCAGTCCCACAGGACTGAAGTTCATAGCCATACCTCCCCTGGAACACCTCCTGTGAGCAGTGAGGGGTTTAAATCAATTAATGAGAAGGAAAGAACAATTTTTAAAGGTAGTTAAGATACTTACTTGAACTCACTTGCTTATTGATACGTATCACCCGGCAAGTGAGGGATCGTTCAGTCCTAATCTGCCAGTAACTCAGTTTACATTTGTTCTTGTAACTGTAAAACAATTGCCTCCGAAGTTTCTAGCCACAACCTTGACTTTGACCTCAAAGTGAAACCGAGATATTTAATCCATTTTCTGTTCCAAAGATAATTTTGTCTCAACTCTGATTTTGTAACAAGTATTCAAACAAAGTAAACTTCATATTCAGATAAGCTGTGTAGACTGAGAAGAGATTAACTCCCATTTCTGATGTCAGTGCTTGCTGAATTGCATTACAGCACGGGGATTCTTGTCCCTCAGCCAACAGGACGGACTTGCATTTCTCTCAAAGGTAGAAATAAAATGGAAATAAAAGGGTAAGGAAACTTTCTCTGGTAAGTTATTTATTAACCTTAGTATGTTAATATTCTCCAGAGATGTGCAATTGCCTTCCTTGGCCAAGCCAGCCACTTTGCCTTCACCTTCTAGGTCCTATTGCAATTAATCGTCCAGGATTAGGGAACAGAAAAATGAGAATGCTATTTTAAACACACACTTTAGCGGTGAATGACAGGGGCTTGTTGTCTTGCAGGTCTGTTTACCCAGGAGCTGGTGACAAGGTATGAAATCATGATGATGCTGCAAGAAGAAAGGTTTCTCTGAATTCCAGCATGCCACTTACAGGAAAAACATGACGTATAAACAGGATTTAAAAAACTTGTAACACCTGGGAACAATGCTAAATGCCAAATGAGTTGTTTCATTCTAGAGGAGGACTCCAGATCTTGTGTTTACAGCACAGTTAATATTCTCGTGGCAAAGCTCTTTCAGCTGCAGCAGGTTCTTTGTTGGGCTGGTCCCCGCAGGGGGTGCAGAGGGCTCTGGGCTGGGGCTGCAGTCACACCAAGGCACTGCTGGGCTCATTGCAGGGAGGCATCCCACCCCCACAGCTCGCCTGCATCGCCAGCGGCTCACCTGCCACCCCCCGAGCTCACCTGCCACCCCCCAGCTATTGCCTGCCACCCCCAGGGCTCGCCTGCCACCCCCCCCCCCGAGCTCACCTGCCACCCCCAGGGCTCGCCTGCCACCCCCCCCCGAGCTCGCCTGCCACCCCCCAGGGCTCACCTGCCACCCCCAGGGCTCGCCTGCCACCCCCCCCCCGAGCTCGCCTGCCACCCCCCAGGGCTCACCTGCCACCCCCAGGGCTCGCCTGCCACCCCCCCCCCCCCCGAGCTCGCCTGCCACCCCCCAGGGCTCACCTGCCACCCCCAGGGCTCGCCTGCCACCCCCCCCCCGAGCTCGCCTGCCACCCCCCAGGGCTCACCTGCCACCCCCAGGGCTCGCCTGCCACCCCCCCCCCGAGCTCGCCTGCCACCCCCCAGGGCTCACCTGCCACCCCCAGGGCTCGCCTGCCACCCCCCCCCCCCCGAGCTCGCCTGCCACCCCCCCAGGGCTCACCTGCCACCCCCAGGGCTCGCCTGCCACCCCCCCCCGAGCTCGCCTGCCACCCCCCAGGGCTCACCTGCCACCCCCAGGGCCGCTGCCCTGGTCTGAGCAGTCCCAAGCACTCAGAACCAAGTGACGTGCTTCTGCTGACATGCTCCTTAGAATATAAAGTCATGCTTTGACTCAGGCATTTCAATTAATTAGTGATAGCATCACTTCTAGGGAGCCCTCCCTGCATCCTTTCTGCACCTTACATTATCCCCCATATGGCCACGATGCCAGCAGAGAGGAGACGTACATCTGCTAGTTATCTTGTTGAACCGACTAAATTAACTTCTTATATAATCCCGAAGAGCTAAACAGTGCTGGGAGCACGACCGAACTGACAGCCCCTTCAAAAAGCAAACGGCGTTTCCAGTGCCCCATAAATAACCCCCGAGGCGATCAGCAGGACCTCACAGGTTTCGCCTGATTCCCAACCAGCGGCTTGAAAAGGTTTTCAATGAATTTAAAAAACTAAAACTTAACAACAGCATGGGAAGAACGACAGCATCCCCATTCCAGGAAAAAAGCTGCTGAGGCCCTGGGCACGAGTGGTTCCCACAGCGCTCCGGTGGTGCTGAGCACGTTTCCGCCTCGCCCTGCTCGCCCCCGGTAATTCAGACGATAAATCTGGGGGTTATGTCAATACCCATTGTTATTTATTTTTTTTTTACAAGCTGTTGTATCCTCGGATGGGCAGCAAAGCCGAGTGCAGCAGGGCTTGCACAGGTGCCCCTGAGCGCAGAGCAGCAGGCTGGCAGCGCCGATAATTGGCACTCAAAATAATTATTCAGGGATTGCTCTCTGCTTCCAAGCCGAGGAGAAAGCAACGACATTTCATCTTGCTCAGCATTTTTCTTGTTGATGGAGAGAGGTATTCTAAAACACCCTTTTTTCTTCATTTACAGATCCTGACTCAGAAAACCAGGTAAAACTCTCATGCTGTTGGAATTCCACCAAGAAGCCTTTCTACTGAATACCCTTTTCGTTGTTTTTTATACCCCTACTTTTCTCCTACTTTAATTAAAGCCCAAACAAGCGTGTTTATAGTGCACAGTCCTTTTTGTAGCCCTACTGATGTCTTGAAAACGTCCAAACGCTGACTGCTCATTACTTTAAAAGACCGTAGGTCAAGGTAACTGGCAGTGAAGTCAACATGACATTTCTATTGATTATGTCCTAAAAGTGCCTCACCTAATTGGAAACAGTCGGCTAGTAAGTCGAGGGGTTAACTGACCTCCTTCAACCTCTAAAATCACAACTTACAGAGATGCCTGTGGTTCCTTTCCTGCGTCTTTGGCATCACATACAACGCTGACATTCTTTGCTCCTGAGCTTTCTTCTGATTAGAGCTTGAGCTTATGAAGCGACACGATCCTGTACACGATCCATCTTACAGCCAGGAGGTTCAGAGCGCGCTTTGACATCTGTTGATTGAATGCACATGACAACAACCCACCGAGTGCATTGCCTTCAGCTCGAGTGGGATGAACGTTCCGTCAAGTTCTTGTATTTAATGTTCTCTTCCTTTAATTAGCATGGCCTCAACATAGCCGGGGGTTTCCTTTGTTTTAGAGGCGGGGGATGAAGGCAGGAGAAAACTAGTTACTCAGATCTGGATTTGAATGCTGACAGACAAAGGCACCGGGTTGAATTCATGTGAAACATCTAGAAAATACGGCTGCTCTTTGGAAGCAAAGATGGGAAGGAGCCCAAAGGCTTCACTTTACTGTACAGCGAGAAGCGTGGGGGATCTGCAGCTCAGCAAAAAACGGATCGGTACAAATCTGCTGTATAAACTCTTCTAAGCTATGCTCAGATTTGTACATGAACCTTCTGGATTCTTGTCCGATCAACACATTTACTAACTTCTTGATTCCACATAAACTTGAAATATATTACTTAATAAGCTATAATTCTTTTTACTGTGTGTGATGAGAGGGTATAATTTTGCAAGTTTTAAGGCACTTAATAGCCCCTCTGCTGCTTGCTCACACTGTGCTGGGTATTGTCCATCACGGGAAACCTGAGCTACGTGCGCGGCTCTGCTCACTTGTCTCCAAATTGGTCCTTGCAAGCTAGGTACTAAATGCATCAATTAAAAATAATTATTAATCATGAGCTACACATGATATGGCCAATAGCCATCCCAAGTGAAGAGTACCTAGCATATTTGTGATCATTCCTGAACAAAATTACTTACTAAGCAGACACCGTGTTCACAAGAACATTGCATTCCATCTTCATCCAGTGAAGATTAATAACTTCTGAGTCAGGCTTATGCCTGGATTCTGGGAACGAGGAAACAAAGATCTTGTGGTTACTCGTTTTGCACAAACTGGTTCTTTTCAGAGTAGCGGTTTTTACCACGGGGTAAAATGCAAACAGCTGCCAACTGCAATTTGCTTCAAAAAGGCAGTGTCCACCGGTCAGCCCGTACAGCCTGCGGCGCGGAGGAGCCCGGCTTTGATACACTGCAGCCACCGAGCGCTTTCTTCTTCCTGAACATTTAACACTGAATCCTCCCCTTCGCAAACACTGCTGCGTCCCATCCAAGTGATAAGGAGCGGGCTCAGCGCAGCGGGCTCCTCACCCTTTCCGTACACAAGGCTTGCTACAGCTTGTAGACGAAACAGCCAGTGTGTCTTTAGCAGAGCCGAGCACAACAGCTTCCGCACTGCCCGTACCGTGATGCTCCCAAAACTATTTGAGTGCTTCCTGCACACTGTGGATGCTGGGGCGATCTCAGTGCAGGGCTCAAAGTACTCTGTGCAGATGATGAGCAAGTCCTAAGCTGCTTAGGTCTGCTTTTACCTATCAGTGCAGGCAAAATCAAGGGAATTAGCCTCTTAGGGCAGGATTCTGCTCATCTAACATCAGATGTGATGTGGTCACTGCAGTTCAGCTCGCTGCCCCAGCCTTCTTTTTATATTCAAGGGAACAGGGCGCTTCAGGTCACCAAGCATCTGACCCAATTTCGACCTACTAGCACTCAATGAGCGCATCAGAGCTACACAGAGCCTCAGGTGACGCCAGGACCCCAGGCTGACTCAGATTTTTCGGGTGAAGCCCACCCCGGAGTCTAGGTGTGCTGTGCTGCACTTCTTAGACTTAGACACTTCTGGAAACAAACCCAATGTGCCTCCTGAAAACCCTTACCACCAGTCCACAATCCAGGGGCTGGCGGGCAGCACACCTGCCAATGCCTAATTTTAGAGTGTCCTAATTGCCTGCCTCGGAGGTGTTGCCTTCCCTCTGTCTGATACCTAAGTAGTCAGTAGGGAAATTAAAGGGGATTAAAATAACGAGGCTATTTCGTATCCTTTTCCAGACGAACCCAGCCTGAACCGGACCCCATGGAATTTTCTAATGACTCCCTCCTTTAAAATGGGTGTGCTCGATTCAAGTTCAGAAGAGCAGATAAAAAGTGGAGTCTCTTCATCATCGTGAGAAAGGGCCTTTGGTTACTACAAACTACTATTTTCTCCAAAAGCTGCGCTTCTTTTAAATTAAAAAAAAAAAAAAAGGCACATTCTGTGCTTCACTGTTTAACATCAGCAGTGCAAGTTTTACAGGGCTTCCTTTGAAGAGGAGCCGCATACCTGAATCCAGGTCAGGTCACCCTGAGAGCATTAAAGCTCCGGAACGAGGATGACTCTCGTGTCCTTTCCCCTGCTGCAGTGCGGTGTTGCTCGGCATTATTTCCACTGCTGTTTGCAATTAAACGGAGCAGCCCTTGCTGCCCCCTGTGAGCTCCCCTCACCCCTTGGATGAAAAACAAACGAGAAAAATCATCTATTCCTTCAAAAGCATCCTCAGAGCTTTGCTCCAAGCGCCTGCTCTGTGCTCTTCACCTAACGCAAGGCAAAACTGGCCGGCCCTGGCAAACCCGAGCGAAACCTCGTTGGAATCCCATCGCTCCAGACCGCAGCAGCGTGGTGGGGGAGCGGGAAGGGCGCTGGGTCTGTGGCCCAGGGAAGGGAGCAGGGGGTGCGGGCAGCCCCAGGCAAAGCCCTGAAGCAGAGGGAGATGAGCAAACAGCCCCCTGAGCAAAGGTGGGGGGCACCTTGTGCGGGACCGCTGCTGGCAGCGCGATGCCCGTGCTCCGTGCCCCGTGTCAGCGGGATGCTGCCGACCTTGCCGCTTCAGGAGTGCTCTCGTGCAGTGGCTTTGGTGCAGCTCACCCCTGCCACAGCGCCCAGAACACCGCAGCCTGGCCGGGGGTGCCGGTGCCACGGTGGTCGCATCCTCTGTTCACCATCCCAACAGGAGCTGCGGGAGGGGGCAGGTTTGGCCGGAGTGCACCCCATCCCCCAACCCTTGGTGAGGAGCAGGCATCCCAGTGCTTTTCCAAGGACCCTGCTCAACCTGCCCATCTTCCTTGAACTCCGGAGTCATCCATCCCCAAGTAAACGTGCCCCATGCTCCTTCATCCTCTCCCTCCAGCCGACCCTTCCGAACAACAGCCAGCTGAGGAGAGGCACTGTACCCACGGGACACAACCAAGGAACGCCGCGAATTAATACAAATCCACCCACCCCCACCCGTGCAGCCTTTGAGCCTCCTCCGCTAGAGCCAGGGAGGTGTCATTCCCGCTTCACCTTCACTGCTTGTTAGGAACGCAGGGAAAGACAAGTTGGGTTTGGGTTTTTTTTTTTCCAAATAAAAGGGAGGAGGGGGGGAAAAAGGAAGAAAATAGGTGGGGAAGGAAATTTTATTTCCAAGCTTCTAAAAGGATCTTACAAACCACAGAGTAAAAAAATGCAAAACTATATATATATATTTTATATATATATATATATATATATATATATATAATTGACAGGGTCCTTTTAAGCAATTCTTCACATTATTCTAATGGTGATAGGAGATACCACTTAACCATATATGCGTTTTTCCCGTAATCCTGATCACTGCCGACAGCTGACAAAACTCTTCTCATACAAAATTTCCCCTAGACTGTACAGATATCTTCTCTTGAAAGCAAAGAAGAAGGGAAGAGAACAAATTAATCAAGGAGAACAAAAAAAAAACCAGAAACCCTTCACCAGGGTGTTCCCAGGTAGAGCTGTGTGAAAGCTGGGCGCGATGCCCCCCGCGCAGGACCTCCTTCCAACCCCCGGCGCTCCGTGCCCCTCTGCGGCATCAGCTTTCCTCCAGCACCGGCAACCCGCCACCATCCCAGCTGATCCCCCCGTGCCTCCCTGCACCCACCTCGCCTGGGGTCCCACACACGTCTCCAAACGAGCCCCAGCCCTGCCCAGCGGCACCCCTCCACCACAGCACCACTCCTTGCCCCACTCCTTCCCACCAACCCTAACCTCAACCTCTGGATTTTAGGACTTTCTACCAGCTCTGCTCATCCAGGAGTCGTTCATTCCAGACCTCCACAGCCACCAGCAGCACAGCTTCCAGCTCAGCATCCCTCCTGCTATTCCAAGCATCCCTGCGGCAGGGCCGCCAGTGTGCTCTAAGCTTGCTTTTTGGTACATCGATGCCCGCTGGGGATGGGGGGGAATTCACGCTCGGCTTTTCAGGATCCAGCACCCACGTCAGGAAGCCATGGACCCGCAGATAAAACGAACAGCTCCAAACCAGAAAGGACCTCAGGAAATAAATGCAGAGAAAGCCAAAAGAGAGAAATGGAGCTGGGGCAGCTCCATGCGCTCCAGATTCCTGCTCGCCCTGAAACGTCGGGGCGGTTTTTGGACAATGCCAAGAAGTAAACAAAACCCCACTGATCCCTCGTTCCCCCATCCCACCCCCCCAACAGTTTCTTAAACACTTAATGTCCAGCTTAAGTGAAATCAACAGATTTAAAAATCCACACAGGCGTCAAAAAGGAGAGTAACAAAAATCAGCTAGCTCCTGTTGTCGTCGCAACAAAAAAAAAACCGCAGCGTGAGCCTCGGAGGCAGAGGGCTAAATGCAGCGTCCCTTGCAGGGGCTGTGCTGCCCCACTTCGGAGGGGTAAGGGGCTCTCTGGGTCCCAACTCCCAGCAGGGAACCCCCCCTGTGGGGCCCGAATGTCTCTCGCTGGCTCCAGCATCCTCTGCCCCGACCCTGGCTGGGGCAGCTGGGGGATGGCTCAGCCCCAGGCACCCCCACTCCTCCCTGCACAGCGCAGAAGCCAGGCAGGGGCTTAGCCCTGCACCGCCTTCCTCCTCCTCCTCCTCTACATCCTACACATAAAACAGGCAACCACAAACACCCCAGCCAGCTGTGTGAAAGAACGTATATATTCAGCACGCACTCAATACAGAATAGCAAAAAAAGCTATCATTTCCTTAAAAAAAAAACAAACAACCAAACAAACAAAAAACCCAAACCGAACAACCACCGAACTTTTTCGAAGAACCACCAAAGCTTCCAAACCGCTCCCCACCCTACAGCCCTGACCTCGTCCTTCTGGCCCCAACAAGGCAACCGGCGGCGAGTGACCCCAGCCCGGCGAGGGACAGAGGGTGGCCCTGCCCCCCCAGCATCGCCGCGGCACCCAGCTCCTCCCGCAGAGCCTGGGGTGCTGAGGGTGCTCCTGCCGCAGGGGGCCTGGCCGGCGGTTTGCTCCGGTGCCATCCCATGCGGTGATTTGGGACAACCCCCCCCCAAAAAAAAAACCAGACGGTGGGGCAGGCTCTGGCTGCCAGCCCGGGGGGAGCAGCCACAGCCTCGCCGGGGCTGGACACAGCTCTGGGGATCTGCCAGGGAGGAGAGGGGATCCCATCGTCGATGCCAGGGGTCCACGCTCGGATCGCTGCGACGGTGTCTCCGCTGCGTTCTGCCGGGGGCAGGGGATGCGGCCGAGGAGGGGGAGAGGAGCGGCAGGGTGGCGGGGCCGGGGGGCTGGCAGGGCCCTCGCCGCTGCGTGCGGAGGGGAGGTAGATCGGCTTTAGAGACCTCTTGCCCAGGAGGATGTCTTCTCGGACACCAGCTCAGTTCCTGGGGGGAACGAGCCCACTGCAGGGCCCTGAACGCCTGCGCTTGCCTTCTCCCAAGGGGAAGGTGTCTCGGAGCCTGTTCGCACCACCAGAAAGCTCTTGAGCCGAGGGGGCACCTTTCCTCGGAGCTTTTTAGCCCTGAAACCGCCTCCACAGCTGCTGCAGGCCAACTCCTGGCAGCCAGGACAAGCCCGGAGGTGGTGGCAGCGACCCGTGGGGCAGGGGGGACCCCAGCTCCCTCCGCTCACCCGCCCGGCCGGACCCCGACCCCAGCCCCTCTCCCTGCCCTGCTGCAACGGTCCTGCTGCCGCCCCTGCCCCGTGCGCCATGGGGATAGCGTGTGTGATGCTCTCCGTCCTCCCCCCTCCCCAGGTCCCCGTCCCCAGTGTCCCCCCTGCCGTCAGTCTTGCTGCTCATTCATCTCCATGTCCGACACCAGGATGTTCTTCTCAGCGGATTCGCTGGGGTTGGAGGTGGTGCGGCTGTAGCGGGCACTCTCGAAGGCGCCCCGCTCCGCGCTCCGCCGACGCTTGTACAGGTACACGGCAACACCCAGCACGGTGCACAGCGCCAGCGTCGACAGCACCACCACTGCGATGGCCGTCGTGTTCTCCGGCAGAGCTGCAGGGAGGAGAAGAAGGTGGTGAAAGGCAGCCGGCCGTCTCCCGGCGTCTCCCCCTGCAAGAGGGGCTTCGGCTGGCGGGGGGGACTCCAGCCGGACAGGGGCTCCCAGGCAGCAGCAGGACAGGACCGCAGTCACGGTGCTGGGGTGTTTTGGGGGCAGCCTGCCCAGGGCAGCCTCCCTGGGTTGTTCCTGATGTGTGTGCAGCTGCCTGGGATGTATCTCTGGGATCCCACCAGCAGGTGTGGTGTCCACAAGGGCAGGAGGGCCCGGCAAGGGGCTGGCTGCACACACTGCTCCATGGAGGGATGGCTTCTGCTGCCGGGGAACCCTAACCCAGGGCAGAACCACCTGGAAACGGGATTTCCCACCCACAAACCCCATTTCTTTGGTTATTAATCAAAGCTGGGCTGCAGCACAGGCCCCCAGCACCGGCTCCTGGTCCTGACACTGTGCCCAGGCTGACGGTGCCACTCACCTGCCCTGGAAAAGCTGCTCTCCTCCACTGCAACAGCAACACAGACAGATGAGCACGTGGTCACGGCACCCTCCCCTCTTCCCAGGACCCCCCACCCCACCCCAGCCCCACATCCTCGCTGCCCCCAGCGCTGACACCAGGTGATGCACAGCTGTGGGGGTCCTCTCGTTCTGCTCCACCACCGCCCCACCGCCCTCATCCTGCCCTGAGGTTCTGACCCAGCCACTGAGACACACACAGCCCACCACTGAGCCCAGCGGGGACCTGCAGACCCCAGTACCAGCCCCCTGAAACCCCCCTACACTGGAATTGCCCCAAACATGTGGCTGGCGCTGCCAGCGGGACAGAGGTCTGCCCTGCAGCACCTGGACCCCCAGCTCACCCCACATCAGCCCAGGCACCTCAGGGAGCAGAGGGGGGGCCCTACCTCGCGGGATCTTGCAGATGACCCCCATGGTAACGTTGGTGCAGGAGCCCAGGCGCCACACGCCGTTGCTGCTCTGGATCCAGTAGCAGCTGTTCTGGCTGAGCATGCTGGGCCCAGTGTCGTGCTGGCCCCAGTTGGAGTAGTTCACGGCCGTGTTGTCATGCCAAACCAAGGTGCCGCCTAGGACATGGAAGAATCAGGAGAGAGCCATGGGGAGATCGTAAGAGAGATCATGGAAGAATCTGGGGAGGCTGACAGGGTCACTCCGTCTTTCCCCCAGCTCAGAAAGCACTGGGAGGTGTGATGGGGAGGTGTGACAGGGTGATGGGGAGGACCAGGGGCTGCAGGGCTCCTTCCTGAACCTACAGGCTCCAGTGCCTTGGAGGGGGCTCTGGGCTTCAAAGCCACCGCTCCCACCCCACCAAGCCAGAGGAGGACCCATGGGGCACATCCAGCACAGCCTGCGGGCTGGGGCTCTTGCTCACACCAATGCATGAGCCCCCACTACTGGTGCCACCACCAGGGGCTTCCTCCACTCACCGCAGAACTGGTGGGAATTTATGGTGGTGCCTGGGGGAATATCTAAACCCTCCCTTTGTACCTTTGGGGTTGAAGGTCATGCCCAGCCAGGCACCCTTGGACTGGCCCTCGTATGCCTGGAGATGCTCCCACACGAAGACGTTCTCCATCTCGTCCTGGATGGATAGCACCGTGCCACCGACTGCGGAGGAGAGAGCGTCAGGGAAGAGCCCGGACCTCCGAGGATGGAGCTCGGGAGCAGCAGTGCCCCAGAGGACCCACCCATGGGCCACACGGCAGCTGGGGAACCCCAACACGTAACAGCAAGGAGATGATGGCTGACCAAGGCTGGACATGGGTGCGGGGACAGGGATCCCATTCAAAGGTGCTCTGTGGCACCCATGGGTGCCCTGGGGACTGCACCCTCTTCCATTTCCAAGGGTGCGTCACCTGCCTTCACCACCGCAGCCCCTCCCTACCTTTCTGGCACCTCCTCATGGCATCCTTCTGCCCCAGGGTGATCTCCATGTGGAAGGTGTAGCAGTGGTCCCGGAATGGGATCCAGGACGAGTCCTCCAGCGACTTGGGACAGCTGCCACTGTAGCTCCACTTGTGTGTGCGGGGGGCGCCTGGGGGAACACAGGGTGCATTGGGGGGGCACAGGGTCTCAGGGTCCCACAGCACGCTGGGGACACCCTGCCCCACAAGGACACACGAAGAGCTCCAGAAGGTCCCCCCTGGGATGCCACCTCCAACCCTTGGGTGCACTCCACCCAGTCTGCCCCACACTGAGCCCCCCGTGTCCCCCCCCCAGCCAGTACCTGCTCGGAGCTGGCAGATGCCCCCCTGCAGCTTGGTGTCGCAGCCGGCCGTGCGCCAGCTCCCGTCCACGTCCATGTAGGAGCAGCCGGCGACCTGCTGGGGCTCCCCGTCCTGCCAGTTGGCGTAGAAGAGGTTCTCCTCTGTCAGCCACGAGTAGCTCCGGCCTCCCTGGAGAACCAAGGCGAGGGGAAGCTGGGGGGCTGCCCCGACCCCGCAGACACCCCCATCCCAGCTGCCTGCCCTCTCCCCTCACCTCGTCGTTGGCCAACCCGATCCAGAGCGGCGCCCGCAGGCTGCTGACGGCCTGGGTGAGGAACGCCTGGCTGTAGGGGTCGGGGATGGTGGCCAGGGTGGCGTTGAGGGTCTCACAGAGCAGCAGCGCCTCGTGCCACCTGAGGGGTTTCTGCAGGATGCGGTAAGTGCTGTTGTGGTAAAAGAGGGTGCCGGTGGGCGAAGGGGGGTACGGCGTCCGCGCGGGGCTCAGGGACGGGTCTGGGGGAGCAAAGAGACACAGTCAGAGGGCATGGAGGACACTCCTGCATCCACCCCAGGGCGGGTCACCCCCTTGTCCCTATCCCCCCCCCAAGCCGGCGTGACCCTGGCAGTGCTGCGCATGGGGCACCCCCACGCAGCTGGGGAGGGCAAAGAGGCCACAACCCCCAGCGGGGCGAGCAGTGACACCCCGGTGCGGTCCCCACCCTGCAGCTGTGCATGTCCCTGTGGGACGCGCCGAGCCAGCCCGGCACGCACAGGTCTGGGGCTGCCCCACAAGCGGCTGGGACGGGGGACACCCCGCCCCGAGTCA
Organism: Falco peregrinus; assembly: GCF_023634155.1. Lineage (NCBI taxonomy): Eukaryota > Metazoa > Chordata > Aves > Falconiformes > Falconidae > Falco > Falco peregrinus. The sequence continues at coordinate 5,187,404 of NC_073738.1, read as the reverse complement.
AACCGGTCTCCCCAGGCTCCTCCAGCACCCCCAGCTCCCCCCAGGCTAAGCCCATCACCCTGAGCCCCCCAGCCGCAGCCCCTCCCACAGCACGGGGCAGCGGGGGGGGGGGGGTGGCAGGTCCCCAGCGAGCAGAAGCTGGGGTGTCCCCCTGTCCCCCTCCTACCTATGCTCCGCTGGCAGATGTAGCCGTGCTTCTCCTCCAGGCAGCTCCGGTCATCCCAGCGTCCCGTGAAGTGGGGGGGCGAGCCGTGCCACACCACCACACAGTTGGTCTGCACAGCCAAGCCGTGAGGTCAGCAGTGCCCTAAGCATCACCGTCCCACCCCCACGGACACCCCCACGCCAGGGACGCCCACCCTGCAGGGCCAGACACTGCTCTGCCCTTGGAGAGCCACCCCGGTACGCCAAAACCTTCCACCTCGGGGGTGGGGCATGGGACTGAGAACATCCCAGGGGAGGGGGGATGCTCCGGGGGGGTCCCACTCACCGGCTTGTCACGGGGGCTGGTGGCACTGCAGCCCGAGGGCTCCCCAGGCGCCCAGCCCACGTGCCGCAGCGGCTCGCCCTCCACCCACTGGAACTCCCTCTGCGCATCGTGGAGCCCGATCCAGAGGTTGAAGGAGATGTTGGGCAGCATGGACGTGATGAAAGCTGCAAGCAACAGGTGAGGCGCTGAGGACCACCCCAGCAGGTCCCCAGTCAGCAGGGCCAGTGGGGGTGGGGGGGACATACCCTGCTCCAGGGGGCTGGCGATGGTGGCCAGGATGGCACCCTGGCTCTCACACGCCTGCTTCGCCTCTGGCCATTTCACTATCTCGGCTTTGTCGTGGCCATTGAAGCTGAAACACTGCACCGGGGGGTGGGGGCATGTGGGCTGGCCCAGGGGGTGCAGCCACCCCGAGCCCAGCGCCCTCCCCACTCAACCACCCTCTGCAGCCTCATCCTGCTCCAACAGCCCTCCTCCCCTTCGCACCCTCACGCTTTCCGGCCCCCCAACCCCTCCCGCACACCCTCCCCTCAGCACACCTCCCTCCCAGCACCCCTGTGCATGCACCCGCACCCCGCGGTGCGCCCCTCGAAGCATCCCCTTGCATGCACCCCCAGCAACTCCCCCAAAACACGTGCACGCGTCCCCCTCCACCCTGCCATTTCTCAGCCCCCCCACCCCACCACAGTGGGGCTGGTGGGAGGCCAGGAGGCAGCTGCTCCCTCTGTCCTGCCATTCCCCTGTCCCACTGTCCCCTCTCCGTCCTCCCACCCCCTCTCCATCCTGCCACCACCCCTCCATCCCGCCACCCCCTCTCCATCCCACTGCCCCCTCTCCATCCCGCCACCCCCTCTCCATCCCACTGCCCTGTCTCCATCCCGCCACCCCCTCTCCGTCCCACCGCCCCCTCTCCGTCCCACCGCCCCCTCTCCGTCCCGCCGCCCCCTCTCCATCCTGCCACCACCCCTCCATCCCGCCACCCCCTCTCCATCCCACTGCCCCCTCTCCATCCCGCCACCCCCTCTCCATCCCACTGCCCTGTCTCCATCCCGCCACCCCCTCTCCGTCCCACCGCCCCCTCTCCGTCCCACCGCCCCCTCTCCGTCCCACTGCCCCCTCTCCGTCCCACTGCCCCCTCTCCGTCCCACCGCCCCCTCTCTGTCCCACTGCCCCCTCTCCATCCCACCGCCCCCTCTCCATCCCACCGCCCCGTCTCCATCCCACTGCCCCCTCTCTGTCCCACCGCCCCCTCTCCTCCCACCATCCCCTCTCCATCCCACTGCCCCCTCTCCGTCCCACCGCCCCCTCTCCATCCCACCACCCCGTCTCCATCCCACTGCCCCCTCTCCGTCCCGCTGTACCTTGCTGAGGAAGGGGAGCCAGCCGCGGGGACAGCCCCCACTCGTGGCAGCGGGCAGCAGCGGGAGGGAAGGCTTCACGGCTGTCCCGTTGCTCCGCTTGCAGATGTAGGGCAGCGCCGTCATGCACTTCTGGTCCCCCCAGTCCTCTGCGGGGAGGGACAGGCTGGGCATGACCCCACCGCCACACCGGGGTTGGGGTCTCTCCGCTCAGCCCGCAGCCCCAGCCCCTCACCTCTGCTCGCCGTCATGTACACACACTTCTTGTCCTTGTTGATGGGCCGGGGCTTGCCCGGTGCCCAGGAGACGAAGTTGAGCAGGGACCCGTCGGACCACCTGGGAAAGGCACCGGTGGGAACACGGAGCCGAGCAGGAGACTTGGCAAATAGGACCAGTTGCAAACCTTAACTGGGAGCGTGCCCCACCACTGCCCTCTATTGGGTGAGGAACCTCCAGCCCAGCACCCCAGGATGAGACCCCCTGAGGTGCAGGTGCTGAGCCACAGCGCTCCGAGAGCAGGGGACAGCGGCACGGGGACGTGGTGGCTTGGTCTCCCACTTACTTGAACCTCCCGTCGTTCTCGTAGGTGTGCAGCCCGATCCACCAGTGCTGCTCCTGGCCCCTGGAGAACTGCACGCCCAGGGAGGACATGTCAGTGCCTCGCAGGGACTTGTTGGGGACAACTGCAGCCACCCCAGCCACGGGGACTGGGCAGCACACACCCCCCAGCTCGCACCACAGCAAAAAGCATCCCCTGGCTGAGCCCCAACCCGCACCCAGGCACTGGAACCGCTGCACGAGACCCATCGTGACCCCAGCTGTCCCCACATCACGTCCCTCTGGCAAAGGACGAAGGAAGCCGGGCAGGGAGCAGCCCGGGGAGGCAGTGGAACCCACTGGCACCCAGGGAGGTCCCCATCCCCCTGGTACCTTCTTCAGGTTCTGGCCCAGGAAGCGAAGCTCGGCCTCGCCATGCACCGACGCCAGCTCCGCCTGGAACCAGCTGCAGATGCGCTGCGCCTGCACCCAGGTGGAGTGGTGCTCGAAGAACTTGTACTCGGCCTCCTGGTACTTCACCCACTCTTTGCTGCCTGCAAGCAGGGATCAGAGTCATGCCGTGGTGTCATGCCGTGGCTGCGCCACCCCCTGCTGCAGCCACCCGCACCCACCACCCTGTCCCTTGGTCCCCCATGGGCTGGGCTGCTTTGCTTTTGCCCCTCTCCTGCAGCGGAGGGGCCTGATCCTGCCCCATCCCTGCAGGCAGCCTCTGCAGCCATGCTGTGCAGCAGGATGCCTGCGCTCCCCTCCCTCCTACGACCCGATGCAGGATCCGTCCCACTCCGGGTAACGCCGCAGGAATGCCCCGCAGGGACACGTGCGATGGGGTGGCAGATGCACAGGGAGAACGGTCTGTGCTGGATGGACACACGGACACAGCCAACACACCTTGGGTCGTGATCTCCGGCTCCTTCACATCGGCACCTGGTGCAAGGGCAGGGAGAGGCTCTCAGCGGGATGCGGGGCTGGGATGCTCCCTCTGGTGCTTCCCGGCAAACCGCCCGTGGGCTCCAAGGGTGAGGTACCCTCCCAAATCCCCCTGGGATGGACAGCACCTCTCCCACCTCTCCCAGCCCCTGAATGAGGACCCCCCACCCACCATAAAAGTGCAACCTGCGGCAGGGAGGTGGCAGAGGCTCCACCACCCTGCAGCCCAGCCCCTGCCAGGTTATCAGAGGTGAGGGGGTTGGATTAGGGGGGTGGTCCTCGCCAGGTACCTTTGGGCAGTTTGCAGATCCAGTCCAGCTGGGCTTCGCACTGCATCGGCATCCACTGCAGGGAGGCCAGGTCCAGCACCGCGCAGGTCCGGATGTCATCGTCGTCGTAGTTACTGCGGTCAAAGTTGTGGTAGAAAAACTGGGGGTCGAGAGAGATGGGCGGTGTTGGGCATTTCCACCAGCGCCACATTTGCCCTCACCCTGCACCCCAAACACCAACCGGAGTCCCCTTGCTGAACCCCCCCCCTTGGACTCACCCCCAGCCCGTCGCTCCACCTCCAGCTCCGGTCCCCCGCGGGGTCCCGCCGGTTCAGGCCGATCCAGAACCAGTGCTGCTCATGGAGCTCCGGCTCCGACTCCCTGCGGGGAGCCGGGGGGAACGATGAGACCCCATCCACGAGGGCCAGAGCACCGGGAGGGCTGCGGGCTCATGCCGAGCCCACTCCGGCAGCGGGACACGCACCGGCGCAGCCAGCCTCTCACCCGAAAATCTTGTTGAGGGTGTTGGCGACGAAGTGCTCCTCCTCGTAGCTGCCCAGGCTGAGCAGCTGGGCCCCCAGCTGCCGGCAGAACTCCTGTGCCGCAATCCACGTCTTCTTCTCTTGCAGTTTTTCAAAGTTGAAGACCTGGGGAAGGAGGAACCAGCAGCGGAGCAGGCTCAGCACCTGAGACGACCTGAGCATCATCCCCACCATGGTAGCACCCCGGGGCACACTGCCACCACTTAGCCCGAGCCAGGCTCACGGGATCCAGGCTGCCCTCTGCGAGCACCAAAACACACCGCCCACCCCCACCGCCCACCCCCATCGCACTGGTGGGGAGGCACATGCACCCCCCCAGTGGCCAGGGCAAGCCCCCCCAACACCCCTTACCTTGTAGCAGTGACGGAGCTTGGAGTCAGAGCTCCATCCCGGAGGGCAGGCGGCGGTGAGGCTGGGGGTGGGGTAGGGACCAGGCAGCTCAGGGTTGACCGGGGTGCCCAGGTTCTGCCGGCAGATGTACTTGGCCTTGAAGGTGCTGCAGTTCTTCACCTCCCACAGCCCCGTGGAGCTGCCGGTGGCCAGGGCCACACAGCCACCCTTGTTGTAACCTGGAGCACTCACAGGAGCGGGGAGGATGCCAACCTTAGGGTCGGACCGTGCCAGGTGGCAGAGCCAGCACCCAACCTGCAGGGACAGCACATCCCCATCCCACCCACAGCCGCCCCCTTACCGGGCTGGTCGCGGTTCCAGTGGGTGTACATAACCTCATCGCCACTCAGCCAACGGAACGCGCCCGTCTCGTTGATGTCCTGCAGTGCTGTCCAAAAATACTCCCCGTCCCAGCCGTAGATGAGGCTGCTGACGTACGCCTGCTCAAACCTGGCGGGGCAGCAAGAGCGGGAGATGCTGACAGCTGAGGTACCCGGCAGCCCGTGATGCTCCAGCCCATGTGGTCGGGTCTTACCGCCCTGGGGGGCTCGCTCTGCAGCCAGCCCCCCGCCACCGGCGTGGTGCTGACCTGTTGGTGATGGTGACCAACGTGGAGCCGTAGTCGGAGCACATCTTGCGGGCATCGCTGTAGGGGACACGGTCCTCACCCAGCCAGAAGCAGGAGGGGCTGTGCCACTTCCAGCCCTGGGGATGGGTGACAGGGACCATCCACCACTGCTCACCCCAGCCCTCACCAGAAGGACAGCAGCAAAGGCGGGGGGGCAAACACCATGTCCCACGTCCCCTGCCACCACCTCCAGCTTCCCCTGGGCGGTCTCCTGCCCCCGGCCGCCCCAGCTTGACCCTGCTCAGCTTTGAGCTCTAACAAGCCCCTGGCCCCAAAGGACATGGCTCCAAGGAAAACAAACACCCAGGCAGCTTCAAAGCCAGGGAAACGGCTTTTCTGCCAGCGTCCAGCCCCAGCCGGGGCACGGGGAGGGGAACACAATCCTCCTCTATATGCCGCGGGGCCGAATCCAGCGCGAGTCCCACCGCAGCCTGCTTTAATCCCCCGCCTTGTTGATGTTGGAGCCTCTCCGGGGCTGGAGACACAATAGCGCCTGTTTTCTGCCAGAGCAGGGAGCGGGGCGGCCCCGGGGCTGGCAGTGGCAGTGGCGGTGCGGGGAGGGACGTGGGGGCTCCTCTGCGAGAGGGGACACGCATGTGATGCAACAGCCAGCCAGGGTGGAAGGGTGAAGGGGCTCAGCCGGGGAGGCAAGTGGCCCCAGGCGAAGGGATCCTCCCAAACATCACCGGGATTTTACCCCTGGGGCACTGGAAGGACTTGGGGGGACTCGTGCCATCTGCAGCATCACCAGCGTGGTGGGGAGAAAAGCAGGAGAGCAGCTTTGGGAGACCGTAAAGAAAAAGACCCCAAATCCCACTTTCTCCCCGCAAGTTCCTGCTCCTGCAGCCTTCCCCCAAAGTTACCAACCCCAGGGACAGCCCCTCCGGGAACAGCACCGACACCCCTGAGCAGCCAAGAAAGGGGCACAGCATGGCACAATGTGGGTCCCCGACATCCCCAGAAGGGTTTACGTGGCCCCACATGGGTCCCCAACCAGCCCTGGGCCTCAGCATCACTAACACCACAGGGGTGCTCTCTCATGCACTGAGCACCACCGCAAGCACCAGGATGGGACCGTCAACCCCAACTGCTGCCTCCAGCTCCCGACCCCGGCGTGCCCCCGCATCGCTCTCCAGCTCTGCCTTTCCATCGCCCAAATCTCCATCCCCCACCTCTTCCTTTCAGGCTGTTCCAAAAATAGAGGGGGTTTGGAAAGGAGAAGGAAAAGCAGCAAAGCCACCAAGAAAAAAAGTACAGTGGCCGGAGAGCACCGAGGCCGATTCTCTGGGCAAGATGCTGCCTCCTCTCCATCAGCCTCTGCATCTGCGTGGCAAACGGCCCCACTGAGGATGAGGAGGGGAGGAAGGGTGGGAAAAGGTCTTTCCTTGGTTCCTTTATCACTCCCAGTTTGCTTCCCAGCGGGTGCATCTCTGCCAGGCACCCAAGGCCAGGGTAAGACTGAGGCTGGAGAGGCAGGAGGGAGTTAAATCTGCACGGGGACATTTGATTAGTCCTCAGGACTCCTGCGGTGATGGTGGCACATGGCCACCCAGTGCCTTGTCCCCAGCACCCACCAACACCGGGGCTCCTCCGGCTCCAGCTGGCAGCCCCCCAGTCTGGCCTGGCACGGCAGCTGGCCCGGCTCCTCCCGAGCTCTGGCAGAGCCAAGTGCCTGCTGGGGTCTGTCCCTGCCGTGATGGGGAAAAGCCCTGGGAGGAGCCCGGCAGCACCTCTCTGCTTGCTAGTCCGAGCGCGAGCGCGCTGGCTGCTCTGAAACGCTGGGAGACGTTCAAGAGTGGCGGTGACGCCCGGCGCGCCGCTCGAAGGCTTTGCACACAGGCACAAAAGCAACTTCCCAGCAAGCGTGGGAACGGGGCGGGCTCGGCCAGCACAACAGCTGGGGAAACTGAGGCAGAGCGCGGTCCCAGCAAGAACCTGCCAGCGTGGTGGCCGTGTCCCCAAAATGCCTGTACCCCCCGGAGGAGGCAGCCTGCCACGGTGCTGAGCACGGGGCTGGCAGCTCCTCCATCCCACCGGGCTCCACGTGGAGCCGCTTTGCTGATGGGTTTTGGCACCGAGAGAGGCAAGGGGAAGACAGAGGCATGAACGTCCCTGCTGGCAACCAAGCTGGCCCACGGGGGAGGATCTTGGACGACGGAGACGTGCGTTTTGTCCCAGTTTTTCCCTTGGCCTCATGCAACCACCGAAGTGAGGGGCTCTGCAGCCACGGGATGCTCCGTGGTGCCAGCAGCCCCCAAGCGCAGACCACAGCTCCAGGTGCTGCTCACCAGAGCTCCCCGAGATGGTTCTGGGGAGAGGTGCCCTGCAACCCTGAAGCCCCAAGCATGAGGCAGAGCCACCTCCCGACCAGGTCCCACTCACCTTTCGGCACCCGTGATCATCCTCCTCCTTCTCCTGGCTCACCCGACCGGGCTTCTTGCAGATGGACGGCAGGGTCTGGTTGCACGGGCTGTCATTCCACCTCCCCTCCTGCACAGCAGGGAGAAGGGCAGGACTGAGCCGATCGGACAGCCTGGGTGATTTCCCACCCCATCCACCCCCACCTTGGGGCCACAGGCTTTCCTTCCCTACCTCAAATCCCCAAGGATGCTGTGCCAGATCCCTCCCACCAGGATGAGCCATGCTCAACCCCAGCCAAAGATGCTCCACGAGGTACCCCCGTCCCTGGCCACGAGGATGCTACAGCACTCTCTGTGGAGGTGCAGGATTAAGCCCCCGGCCCCGGGCTCTCACCGGTCCCCAGATGGTCACACAGTCTTCCAGGCTGTCGCGGAAGTTGTTGGGCTCGAAGGGGTGCCAGTACGTGAACCTCACGGGTGTCCCATCCGACCACTCGAAGTTCATCTGCAGCTTGAGGTCGTTCAGGCCAATCCAGAGCTCCTCCACATCTGCCGAGACAGCAGCGTCGGGAGGTGGAACTCTCTCTGCCTGGCCAAAACCTGGCAGAAACTCCCCGGTGGCACGAGCCCTCGAGCTGGGACAATGTCTCTGCAAAGCACCGGCTGAAACCCGACTGCAGGGCTCTAACCCCAGCGGTGCTACAGGCAGGCGGGGCAGGGCAGGCAGGCAGGGAGGGCAGGGCAGGCAAGCAGGGCAGGTGGGCAGGCAGGCAGGGAAGGGCAGGCAGGGAGGGCAGGGCAGGCAAGCAGGGCAGGTGGGCAGGCAGGCAGGGAAAGGCAGGCAGGGCAGGGCAGGCAAGCAAGGCAGGTAGGCAGATAAGGGCGGGCAGGAAGGGTGGGCAGGGCAGGGGAGGCAGGCAGGACAGGCAGGCAGGGCAGCCAAGGCAGGGAAGGGCGGGCAGGGCAGAGCAGGCAGGCAGGGCAGCGCGAGCAGGGCAGGGCAGGCAGGCAGAGCAGGGCAGCTCCTGCCCACAAGGATGGACCTGTGGAGTGGGAAACGCAGGGGTATCTGCCACCGGTTTTCAGAGAGGTGCTGGCAGCAGCAGCAGCGTAGTAAAAGTCCAGACCCACAGGCCCAGGTCCAGTGAGCTGATGGGTTTCAGCCATTCCCTCACATCCCATCCCACTCTGCTCCCAGTTTGGAGGCACCAGCACATCACCCTCCCTTCTCCACCCTCCCACGGCTCCTGCCTCCCTCAGCATTAAGCCCCTTCAGCCCCCAGCCCCTCCCTGGTCCCCGCTGCAGTCTGGGTCCCCCGATGTCCCCGCGGCAGGTTTTGCTGCCAGCACCTTCCTCTGCGGAGCAGGGCCGGGCTGTCGTGAGCTGTAACCTGGCCGGAGCGGCCACGCTCGGACGGAACAGCAAAACCCAAGCCGAGGGTGACCCTAATGCCAGATGGCACAAGCAGGGTCCGGAGGATGGTGGCACGGGCACCCCCCCGTACTGCCACATGACTGTTTGGGCCGAAACTTCCCAAGCACCATCCCAGCTCCGACACATCCTGATGTGGGAAACTTCAACGCAATTACACCTGGGTGAGACCAGAACTGGAGAGGGAAGCCTGGGATGCCACCGGCAGGCGCCCCCTTCGCCTGACCTGGGGACAGTGACATCCTGGGCAAACTAAGCAGTAAGAGGTGCAGACTCGCCCAGCAGGATCTTTTTCTCCATTTTTTCCACATTAACCAACTGGCAGTAGCACCATCCCCAGCTGCAGCTGCGTATTTCCTTCCTCAGCACCGCAGGCTCCCGGGAGCAGCACTGATATTTGCGGGATGGAGGATGTGCCCAGGACACAGGCTCCTCCAAGCAACACGCCACCTCCCAGCCGGGGGTCTCCACTCCCCTCGCAGCCACAAACAACTCAGCTTTGCAGCCCCCGTCACACAGAAGTGGGATCGCATGGAGCCCATGACCAGACGGGAACGGTGCTGCCGGCACAGCGGGCTCCCCCTTACCTTGCTTGATCTGCTTGGTGACGAACTCCAGCTCGGAGAGGGTGTGGATGCTGACCAGGTCCCCCCCGCTCCGCAGGCAGGTCTTCTTCGCCTCCTGCCAGCTCTTCTTCTCTCCCACCAGACGGTAGCAGTTGGACTGGAAGGGCTGCCAGCTGGGCTCACAGTCCACCTTCACCTCCGACCACGAGTCTGGCAGGACACAAGGCAGCCTGAGGGCTCCCGTCCTGCTCTCCAACCCCCACCTCGGTGGGGAGGAGACCTTGGGGAGGGGACCGCAGTCCCACAGGGTCCTCAGGAGACCCCACAGTCCCATGGGGTGCTCAGGAGACCAAGCCAAAGTAACAGCAGGGAAGCTACAGCCAAAAATTACCACGCCATGGCAAGGTGCAGAGACTGATGGCTTTAGAGCTCTGGGGACAAAACAAAATCCCTTTTGTTTGCAGAGGAGCGATGGCAGAGCGCTGCAGAGAGCACCCCAGGGGATCTCCTGGGCCCACGGGTCACCTCCCGCTGCTCGATTCCTCCCGACCACCCCAGCCGTAACAGCGCCGAGCGCTCCTCGGGCAATGCCCCTCGGGGGGGACTTCTCCCCACTGCAGGCAACCCTGGGAGCTCAACCACCGCTCTGCCCCAGCAAGCTGGAGACACCATGGGCATCTCCACGGGCTTCCGCCACGCAGGGAGCACTCCCCGCCTGTGCCGGCATGGGAGCCCACCTGGCTGGGATACAGGATTCGGGGCTGCTCGCTGCTGCTGCTACTCATCCCCCCGCTCACCCGTCAGAAAGGGGTCAGCGGTGGCATTCGGCTTCTTCTTGCAGACGTAGGGGAGGGCGATGCCGCAGTCACGGTTCTGCCACCCCCCAGACGACTCGGTGCGGATCACCCCGCAGTTCTCCTCGCTGGGGTTGTCGGGCTGATCTGGAAAGCGGGGCAGGGGGGGATACACTGCTGAGGAGCTGGGGCAGAGCCGCCAGCGCTGCCCACGCAGGCAGGGCACTGCACAAGGGCTGGCGCCGGCAGAGAGCAGCTCTCCCTGCTGCCACGTCAGTGAAGACCTGTTTATTTGGCACAATGAAGACGTGACCCCGGGTACCCAGGATTATTTATCGTGCCTCACTGCACGAGAACCTAGAGCATCACTGTTCTACCCAGAGATATCGATGGCAGTCGGGGGGTCACAGTACCAGACCTGAACTGCTCCCACCCGTCCCCAAACCTCCTCCGAGGGTATCACTGTCCCCACAAGTGACTCTGAGTGACAGCACCGGGCATGACCAGAGCAGCCCTTGCAATGGGTCTTTCTGCCCCCCAAACACCCCAAGGTTAGAGATGGACACCTGCAACTGGGGACCACTCTGCCAGCACCAGGCTGGGATGCAATGACCCTCCGAACAAGGAAGCTCAACCCAGGTTACCTGCAGGGCTGCTAAGAGGGACAATTCCCCCTGCAGCACCCTGTGTCCCTGCCCCAGCTCCACCGATGTCCCAGGCTGCCCCACAGTCCCATGGGGCTCTCTGTCCCCAGGCAGCGAGGGGACACCCTGCAGCAGCCCAGGCCACATCCCCGGCCACGGGGGCCAACTCCAGCGGTCACAGGCTGTTCCCCAGCACCCCCATCACCACCACAACCCTCCCATCTCACCAGTCTCCCAGTTGAGGTACTTGAGGGGTGAGTTGTCTGACCACTGCCAGCCTCCGTTGATGTCCAGGTCGTTGAGCCCAATCCAGAGTGTGGAGCTGTACCCAGTCAGCAGCCCTGGGGCCAATGCAGCCACAGGGGCAGGATCAGTCCCCCCAGCCCCAGCTCAAGCCCCAGCCTGTCACCACCCCCAAACCAACCACCCAGGGCAGGCAGAGCAACCCGGCACCAGCCGCGGTGCCACCAGCCCTGCCCCTGGCGAGGATGAGCGCAGAGCCTGGCTGCCACGGTCTCACCATTGATGTAGGTCTGCTCGTGGATCTCAGTGATGCTCAGCAGGTTGGCCCCCTGCTGCTCACAGCTATTCCAAGCCTCCCGCCACGACAGCGTGGACTGGAAGTTGAACTGGTAGCAGCTGTTGGTGAGGTGGTCCTTGTCCCAAAAGGTCTCGCAGTCGTTGCCTGCAGGGACGAGCAGGGTAAGCACCCAACGCAGCCCCATCTGCGGCTCCAAGAAACCCCCACGACCCAGCAACCCCAACAACCTGTGCTGTTCCAGCACCGCAGGCTGCTCGCAGGAGGGGGGATGAGGCAGGAGGGAAGGGGGCAGGCAGGAAAGCCCCCGGGGGGGAAGGGCACGGGGTTTCTGCTTTTCCCGGTGGGATGTATCTCCCCACTTACTCTTTATGGGGCAGAAGCCCCAGCGCTCATCCTTGCCGTAGTCCTGGGTGGTTGCACACCAGAGATGGCCATCCTCCCGTCCCGTGCTGGTGCACTCGTGAAACCACTGGTTGTCGTACTTGAAGGGGATGGTGCACGGCTTCCCGTGCGAGTTGCCCTGGATGGTGTAAATCTCTGGGGGAAAAGAGGAGCCCTGGCTTGAGGCTGGGTCTACCAGGGGCTGGAGAGAGGTTTGGGGTGAGAGGTGAAGGCTGGCCTGCTGTGGGGGCTACGGGGGTGCCCGGAGGCTGCCCACTCCCCATCGCCCCGATCCTGCCTGGTTTTGCAGCCCCAGGGAGCTGAAACCGAGCTCCTCAGGCAAGAGCTGACTGCTGTGGCGCTGTGGCCTCAGCGCACGTTTCGGGGTTGGTTTGGGTTACGGGAGAATACCAATGCCCAGCGAGGCATTACCAGAGTATGGCACGGAGCACAGATCCTCCTCGGTGCCATACGTCCTCCACTGCGAGCCACGCGCCTGGTCCCCCCCTGTCCAGGGAGGAATTGCCTGGGCGGGCGCCGAGATGCTGCGAGAGCTGCTCCCCGAGGCCGCGGCAGCTCCAGCGCATGTTGACCGACTCGCGGTCGCACTCGTAGGTGGCCAAGGGGTGCAGCCCCGCCGTGGCGTTGGCCCCGTGCCACGACACCCCCAGGCACTGCATGGCCCCCACGTTGAAGAGGCGATTTCGTGAGACCCATTTCCACTGCTGGGCCGGGGCGCTGGCGTTGCAGCCCTTGGCGAGTCGCACCAGCGAGTCCTTCGTCTCCAGGCAGCCCTGCGCGCCCGCGTTGTAGATGAGGAAGACTTTGGAGTCTGGGAAAAAAAACAGGGGGAAAAGGTTAAAGCATCAACTGGGGATTCAGCATCATCCCAGCCCTGCCAGAGCATCCTGGCTCCCTTTCCACGCACAGCAAGTTTTGGGGTGCAGCCCTGGGCGCAGCACCCGGCACAGCGGGGACCACCGCTCCCCTGCAGCAATAACCGCAGGGTCTGCCCCTGCGCCTGCGCGTGGGGTGATGGGCTCTGGGCAAGGCCAGACGGGTGGGTGTCTGCACCAAGTGGGGCATCCCCCCGAAGCACCAGCAAGAGGCTTTTGGGCATTGGAGCCGGTGCAAAGAGCTTGCCCACTCTAACGGCACCAGCAGAGCCGTTTGAAACAGCCCCGCAGCATTCCGGGGCACCAGAGCGAGCCCCGCGCTGGCGCCGGAGGAGCCCACGCAACGGCTTCGGCACCGGCCATCTGCTCTGGGCGGAGAAAAACAGAGCAGGGAAGGAGCGAGCGCATCCGTCATTTTTATGTGTATTTGGGGACCTGTTAAAAAAACTGCAGAGCAAACGAGAACGTCGGGGGAAGGTCTCCCCTCGCGTGAACAGGGCGTGATGGAAAACGCCTGCACGCAGCCGCAGCCCCCGTGGGCACAGCCCCAGCCCCAGCAAACACGGAACGTCGGGACCCTCCGAAATCCCAGCGCAGGCGCTGGGAGGCGGGAGCAGAGCGAGGGGAATCGCTGCCAGCAGATACAGCGCGAGCGCAGCTGCCGAGGGAGAAAGGCTGATCTCAGCCCCGGCTCGATGTGACGGCCAAGCTCTGCATCCCCACGGTGACCCCCCAGCCCAGCATCACCAAGGGCCACCCCAGTGCACCAACCCATTCCAAAACCCCAGCCCAAACCAGTAAAGGCAGGGCATCGCAGCAGGACAAGTTGCTCCAGCTGATGTGCCGTTTTTAAGAGACACTTTATTTCCTCAGACGTGTGTTTCTGAGCTTGAACCGCCACCGGGACAGCCACCTCTTGCCCCAGCACAAAGCAGCACATCAACAAGATGACTTTTTTTTTTTTAAAGTAGGGGTTTTTTTGTTTTAAAAGCGACCCTTTTTTTTTTCTACCACAAGCATTCACCAGAAGTCAAAGCGAGCTCACGGGCCCCGCTATATTTAGCTTTGGTTTGCTTTGGGTTTTTGCCATTATATGAATTTTTTGGGCTGAAAAGGTTTTCATTTCCTATTCCCCCACCACCTTGCCCTGCCCCAGCTATGTCGTTACAGGCGGCTCTGGCACATTCAAACAACAAACATCTCAGCTCAGCAAACTCTCCTGACTTGTCTCTGAAAGGAAAAAGAAATGGAGGAAGAAAGACACCCCCATATCATCCCAGAGCTTCAGCATCAACCTGGCTCCAGAAAAGAAATGATGCAAAAGGCCCGTTCCCCAGCTGCGGTGATGTCTGTGATGACCTCAAATAAAGCGAAGCGAAGCCCGTTCGCACGGTGATCTCCAAGGAGTAGGCTCTGCACACGTGCAACAGAAAAAGGCAACGACTGGAAGAAGAAACATTTATTTCTCGGAAAATATTTTTCAAATCACGGGAAGTGACAAAATCAGCAAAAATCCAGACAGGGCCGATTTTGGCTGGCGGAAGCTCCAGTCCCTTAACTGGGGCTGCTGCTTCCCTGCCCGGAGCTGGCTTGATCCTGACCTGGACACCAGGAGACCAGCTCAGCCCCCCACCAAGCACCCACCGCACCGTGCCAGCACCACCCCCGGCACAGCCAGCCCCTTGCCCTCCCCTTCCCACGAGCAGCGAGGGGTGGTGCAGCGCGGTGGGCTCTTCAAGCCCTTCTGGGGTCATGCAGCATCAGTGCACAACCAAGTACCAGGCTCTCCGGCAGGATGAGGCCTCCCTGGGTCACAGGCTGATGCCACTTGCTTTGCAAGGAGCCAAACGCCGGGTGCCCTTTGGCTGTAGGAATAGCAAAAGCTGCTCTACCATGAGCATCACCACAGCCGTTAGCAGCAGGGGTCAGCAACGGGACACCCTCCTCTGCTTATCTGCTAGCATTATCTGCATTGCATGAAAAAATGAATAGCACCGTGGGAAAGCCCTGGAGTGGTGTCAGGGCGCTCAGCACCACATTGGGGCCGTGCGGCACCGTGCAAGGACGATGCTCGACAGCAGCCATGCAGCAGCATGGCGCTCGGAGGAAACTGTCCAGACCGGAGGGGGCAGCCCCCGAGCCAGAAAAGCACAAAATATCATTTTACTCTAAAAAGAGAAGAGTTGGAGGTAGGAAATTATAGGCTAAGGGTTTTGGGCTGCCCACGCACACAGCAGGCAGTTCAGCCCATGGCCCCTTTGCTCGAAGGAGGCAGAAGACGGCACCCAACGCGGCCCCCTGGGTCCTCCCTGAGCCACGGAGGAACGGGAGAGCTTTAGCACCGGCTCAGCCTTCGCACCTCCCCGGTGCTTCCATCTTCTCCCCTTGAAAAACTCACTGTGCACCGACGGCAGGGACCCACTCCTGGCATGGCTGGAGCTGGGGGGGGCGGCCAGCACCAGCGAAGGCACGCATCAGCGATGGCACGTGCTCTGCTTCACCCAAAACACGCTTTTCCTTCACTTATTTATAGGGAGTTCGGGGGTGATGTGACCCCCGCTGGTGCCCATGACATTGGCAGCGGTGCTTGGACAGGCCCCTGATGGATGAAAGGTGCTTTCAGCCCCCCTGACCCCAGCCCCCCGGCACGGTCGAGCCCAACGGGCTTCAACACCCACAGAGCGAAGAGCTCCCAGGGGAGCCCAGGCTTTTGGCGCGGTCCCGACCATCTCCCAGCCGCCACCTGCAGAGGAACCCCCGGCACGTGCCAAACCGCTCAGTGCCAAAACCGAGCGCCCAAGCGAGTGCTCCCCGCCCCCACCCACGCCAGGGAATGGGATGGATGCAGGGATGAGCGGGATGGGGCGAGTCTGTATCCGTGAATCCCTTCTCCCATGCCGGTATCCCACAGATACCTCGCGGAAGGCAGCTCCAGAGGAGCATCCCAGTGGGACTGGGAATGTCCCTGTCCATTCCAGGGCCCCCTCTCCTGCCCTGCCTTCTGCACCTACAGCACAGCTACGCGTGACTCCTCTCAGAGATGCTCCTCAGGTTTCTGCACCTGCCTGTGGACCTGAAATGCCACCGGCAGAGCTTCCAGCCACCCTCTGGCTATGGAAACCCAACCACGGCAAACACTGGCAGGTCCCTCCCAAAGAGGAGCTGCCCTCCGGCACAGGACGAAGAGCGCTGGAAAATGCAGCTGCTGGATGCTCTGCCTGGAATCACCAAACTTAACCCAGGGCTGGATCTGATGGGTGCTGGGGTAGGCACCCTGTACACCCTCTCCCTCCTGCATCCCACATCTTCCCAGCAAGACCAGCTCAGAGCAGCTCTGCTCCATCGTGTCCTGCTCCTCCTCCCTGGGAAAGCAGAGCGAAAGCCCACGCTTTCAGCAGGGATGCTGCCTCACCCCAGCCCTGGCGACACCTGCGTGCTGCCTCTGGCTTACTGGTATGAGCACGGAAAGCAGCCGGTGTTAGGAGGCAGCGTAACGGTGGGGACAGCGGGGAGCTGGGTGGAGTGGGACACCGGCTCTGCCTGCAGGAACAATCTCTCCTCCCACTGGGGAATACTGGGATGCATGCACTCCGGCACACTGGGAGAGGTTGGCTTTGGCACCAGTGACCCAACACAGCAGAGATGGAGAGGCTGTGATGCTTTGGGGCAGCCCTCATGGGAGTTTTTATACTCCATGACTGGCTCCAGTCTTGGGGTTTTTCTTCATTAAAAAAGCAATTTTTTAGCCAGCAAAGTCTGAACTGAAGGGAACGCAGCTCAACCCTGCCCACAGCGGCTGCACCACCCCACAGCAAACAAGGAAAGCTTCACAGCCCACAATTGTGGGGAACGTGGGCAGCACTGGATGAGAGGCAACGGGGACAGGGAGGCTCCAGGGGAGAGAGGTGGCCGTTGGTGGTGGCAAACGCAGAAAGCGCCGCAGCACGACGCAGATGGGTGTCCTCAGCACCACCCTGCCCCGAGCACGTCCCAGCCTGGCCACCCACACCAGGACACCCAGAGCACCCCTGCTTCATTGCATTTGTCACCCTGTCATCACCAGCAACAAACACAGGGAGCAAATTTAAGAGGACTGGAGCTAGAGCTGGACCCTGGTCCCAGTAACCCCGGGCGGGAGCAGCTCCAGGGCTCTGGCCACAATTTCATCTGCGCGCGGCTGAAAGCAAACGCTGGCCCCAGCTGACAGTGCCGCTCCGGCTCTGTGCCCGCATCCCCTGCCCACCCTGCCACCCTCGAGCTCCGCTGCCAGGCTCATGCTGGCACCCACCTGACGGCAGAGCCCTTCACACAGCCCCAGGGCTCAGCACCATCCTGCAGTCACCCTGGCGAAGGTGCTCCCTGCCCCCTGCTCTCACTCAGGACTGCTCTTTATTTGGGGTGTCCTGAAAAACTCAGCTCCAACCCCACTTGTGTGGGATGCTGAGCACGCACAGAGCAACAGGGTCGATCCCCTCCTCGAAGGTTTCGGTGCTGCATACACGACTGCAGATGTGGTTTGCTCCAAACCGCCTGGCACGGTGCCCCCCACCGCAGCACCAAACTGGGCATCCAGGAGCTCCTCAGGGGCTGCAGTCGCCCATGCGAGGAAAGCAAGCCTCCTAACACACACCTTCGTTGGGATTTGGGAGCCCATGCAAAAGCTTTACCCATAACATCCCACAGCGAGAAGCCCACCCTTCACTCACACGGTGCATAAAGAAACGTCCTTTCAGCCTGAACCTCTGGGTTCCACGTGCTCTCACCCGCTGGAAAACGGGGCACAGCAGCCCCCGGCCACCTGCTCCCAACCGCCAGCGCCTCACCCCGCTGCTGCTCCCGAACCCATGCCACACAGATGCAAGAGAAGCTGCGGGCAGCGGCGGCTCATTCACAATGACAAGGCTGGGGATGCACCAAGCTCGGCAGGACGAGCAGCAACAGAGAAGCAAAACCCTCAGAATAAAAAACCCACAGAAAAAGCAGCAAAAAGTGTTGCTGGCCAAATACAGAGGGGTTCACCCAACAGCGCAGCCCTGCCAGCAGGGGAGGGAACTGCTGGGTGGGGAGAGGACCAGCCTGAGAAGTCACCCTCGGTGACATCTGGGGGTGCAGGACCCCAGGGCTGCACCCCAGCACTGTGCCTGGCCGGCTCCACCGATGGACGCTGCAAGGGCACAGAAAACCCTCCGTACCATCTTAAATTCCGTATTATTGGATGAAATATTCCTCTGGAGGAAACCCCCCTGCCTGGAAAGGAGTTCCCAGCAAAGCCCCGTGTCACCGCTGCTGGCATCTGTGCTCCCAGCAGTCGGTCCAGGCGTGGCTGATGCCATCCCTATGGTCTCAACGTGGAGAAGAGCAAAAGCATGGCCACTGCCGTAAAGAGCAGCAATGTTTGGCCCCAGGAAGGAGCCTGTGCATCCCTCAGAGGGCTGCGAAGGGGAAGCAGTGGTAAGAGAAGCAGCAGCTGTACCCACAGGAGCTCCCAACGGCAGAGCTGGCGCATCACTGCTGCCATCGGCCCCGGGATGAGAGAGCAGCCCGCCCCAGCCTGCGGGGAGGGCATCGCTGTACTGCCTCCCCCCCCCCCCGAGCTGCTTTCTGGCACTGATAAACTCTATGCAACTCCTTAAAGGGGAACTTCAGACCGAAGGAAAAAAAAAAAAAAAGAAAAAAAAAAAAAGGGAAGGAAATGCAGAGGGTATCAGCAGCCCCAGCACATGCCCCGAGCTTCTGGCTCAGGAGGGGGCACTGGCACCGCTTCCACTCTGCTCGAGAAACGATGGCAGACACCAGCCTCCCCCCTTCCAACACCCTAAACTAGAGGTTTGAGTCAAAACAGTGATGCTGCCTGACATCCCACAGGCTCGCCCCAGCCCAGCACATCCCCAGGGCTTGGCTGGGCCAGCCCCAGCCACGGGCAGCGCCGGGTGCTGCAAGCCAAGCTCCAGAATAAAAGAGGATGGTCGTTGTTTTGGTTTTTCAAAATAATCCTCAGGGAATAAGGAGCGGATCTCTTGTCACAGGGAAGAAAGCGAAGCTCCTGCTGGCCTGGGTGAGGGTACGAAGCAGCAGGACCAGCACTTGGAGCAGAGAAACTCCTCTTGGCTCGCCCAGTGGCGCAGAGGAGCTGTTTATATGGTGGGAGCTGTACGAGACAAGCTCCTTACTTGGCCGCGACCACGAAGGCTACCTACCACCCTGCTCACTCTGCTGCCTCCTAAGGAGTTTGGATGGGGTCCACATACCGCGTTTCAGCCTTTCTGCAGACATTAAAAAGCTCATTCTCCCCACACCCTGCCCAGGATGCAGACAAATAAACGCATTCCAAGGGGACGCCAGCCCGTGGGCGGCTCAAGTGTCCCCCTGGCAGGGGACAAGGCAGCCAGGAGCCCCCACATCCACCTTCAGGTACCCAGCAAAGGGTAGAAGGATGTAAATTTTCCCCAAATTTCCCACAGACCCCCTCCAGGCTCCAGCCCCGCAGTGGCTGCATACATCCAGAGGCAGAAATCCCAGGTTTGCCGACCCCCCAGGAATGCCAGAAGGACGCAGTGCCAGCCAGCCAGCGGGCTCCAGCGGGATGGAGGAGTGCGATGGAGCCGCCGGGAGCACCCCGGGGAGTGGCAAAGGATCCCTCCCACCACCCTGTCCCGTCCCACATAAGTGTTCTCACCCAGCCACAACACCCTGGCAGTGGCAGCCTCTGCCGTGGCCGGGGGGGCTGCTCTGGCCCCCGCTCATCTGACTGCCCCCAGTTTGCTCGCCTTGAGGCATTGCCCACCAGCACCGCAGAACCCTCCCGCCAGCAGATTCACAACCACATCCAGAGGCACGATGTGACATGCGGGACAGCCCTGACACATGTCCCCATAGACACAGCTTCAGCACAGTTGGCTGAAAACTACTACATTTTTCAACACTCCTAAAGAAAGTCCCCCAAAAAAAGATCCCGAGATTTCTCCTCCCTTGTTTCTCTGGCACTGTTCCTGATGTTAACACTCCGAGCAGCGCCATCGGTGTCTCAGGATGGGGGATCCCCCATTTTGCCAAAACCAAGTGTGTCTGCACAGCAAGGATCAGCCCCTGGTGTTCCATGGCTTTATTGGTTTTTATTTAAAACAATGTCTAACATGAAGCTTCTCTCACCGGGTGCTCTTCGCTTGCCCAAGGGCAAGACTGGGACAAATGGGGCCGTTTCCTGCAGAGCCCCGAAGGTGCTGTGTCTGGATTCAGGGGGAGGAAAGGGAAAGGCTCAACTTCCCCATTCCCAGCCTCAGCACCATCCTGCAAACACAGAAAATGCCCCTTACATCCCTGTTGCAAGGGTGCAGCGGAGGACCGAGCTCTCGCCGGAACATGGATGAAGGGAGCATCACACTTGAAAAATACCCCGTGCCCCCTGCAAACAGCCAAACCTTCGCTCCCGGGCTGAAGAGTACTCCCAAGATTTTGCAAGTCAATCCACTAATCATTTTCTAATCCTTAATTAATTAAAGATGGGTCCTTTAAGAAAAAGAGCATCTGTGTGGGTCTCTTTTGGGCTCCGAGCAATCTCAAGAATGAGAAAAATGTCAGTGCTCCATGGTCCCAGCACAGTTCAAATTAATTAAAATCCTGCTCCTTAGCTGCACGTGAAGAACAAAATTTTAGAAATTGCTTCAACAACCTTTCAGGGAAACGGCTGGGTTGGGATGGGCTTCAGCGGGCTCCAGGGCACTCCTGCTCCAGCATCGGCCACGCTCCATGGAGCCAAGCGGCACCGGGACCTCCGGCAGAGCCACCAACACGGCACCCGCTGAGGTACTGGAGCCAGAGTCCCCACTATGGATTTATCAGCCAGAAAAGATGATTTAGCAGACAGCAATTACACCCTCAGGAGCCATTTGCTGTCATTTTGGGGCAAAAAAATTTCCCCGGAAAATATTTCAGGAAGAAGGAAGGCAGGAGCGTGCCTCTGCCCTGCAGGGAAAGGTGCAAAATCCAGCCAGAAATAAAGCCAAAGAGAGAAACCTGCAACGTGGCTTTGGCCACCGCCAGGACCTCATGCCCGAGGACATCTCACGTGCCAGCAAGGCATCCCGGGGCAGCATCTTCACGCACGAAACCTGCCGGGGCCACCACGCGCCCGGCGTGCCTCTGGGGGAAGGGGACAGTTTTGCACCGAAGGCTAAATCTCTTTTGCTTTTCATTCTTGTAATTCTTGCACAAGCCGCTATCCCTCGCCCTCCTGCCTCAACCCCGTCCCACCCCGGCTGGCTGCTGAGGCTGCAAGCGTGCCAGGGCAGCGCGGTACCCGGGTGTCCCCTGCCAGCCAGGCGGGTGCTCCCAGCAAAGCCACCTCCGTTCCCATTCCTGCTCCCAAATAATCCAGAGGAGACCGAGTTGTAATTTCTTGGAGCTGCATCTGCCATGCACCAAGCTGTTTCCATTGCGAAGAGGGAAGCAGGGGGCAGCTCCGTGCAAAGGCTGCTCTGTTCGGTTTACGGGCTGCACATTCTTCCCTGGGTCCCTTTTGCCCCCTCCCCACGAAGCCGACGCAGCAGGTCCCACCGTGGGTCCCACGCTGCGCGCCGGTCAGGTGGAGAAGCTGCTCCAAAGCATCGGCAGTGCCACGTCCCCGCACTGACACGGGGACCTTGTCCCACCCGCAGCCACGGCGCGATGGAGCTGCTGCCTCAGTTTCCCCAGGGCAGGCACATGGGTGCTCAAGCGGTGCTGCGGAGGGGGCTGCCAGCAGCGATATCCCACCGGGGAGCCACAAATGCTTCCCGGCTGTCCCGGTGGCAAGGATTTGGCACAAACTCCTCAAGGAAGCGACAGCCTCCCAAGAGAAAGCAATGCTGTCTGCCGGGCCAGCTGCTGTGGCCCCCCTGAAAGAGTCCTTGCAAACAGCACTCATCCCAGGGACCCTTGGGACAAACCCATCCTGATCCCAAAATCCCAGCGAGGGTCCCTTCCGAGCTGCAAACCCAGCCTGGGGCTGGGGGGCCCTTGGATGTGGCCCCCACATCAGCGCCAGCCCCTGCACCCCTCGCCCAGCCGCTCCAAGCCAGGGCTGATGCTGGGGAGGGCGGTGGGAAGCCGGGATGGGGTGGGGGGCAGACTCGAGGGTGCCCGCAGCCCCTCGCCCTCGGGATGCTGAGCGCAGGCAGCACAGCACCGCGGGCTGGCAGCAGCTGAAAGCCGCCTTGTTCCTCGCCCTGCCCCGGCGCGGGGGTCGGCTGCCACCGTGCCCCCGCCTCGCCACCACGACAGAGGTGCCTCTGTTGGGCGAGGGGCACCCGCCAGGCCCCGGTCCCTCCGGGGTTTTCCAGGGTGAAATGGCCAGGGTCGGTGCGTCCAGGTAGCCGAGCCCTGCTGAAACCCAGCTACCCCCTTCAGACCCGCGGGAGGAGGGATCTGCGGCCCCCCCGGCACATTACCGGAATTTAACGGGAATTTTGCAGCCGAAAGCTGGAGGTTCAGCTCAGATGGCTCCAACCAGCAGCAAACCTTGGCAAGCACTGTCCCCAGCGCGGGGGTCTCCTGCCCCACTGCGGGGGTCTCCTGCCCCACTGCGGGGGTCTCCTGCCCCACCGCCGCCTCCTTCCTCCAGCTCTTGGACCAGCGGTGTCTCCTCCAGCCGCAGGCTGGACCCCAGCCTTGGCCACCATCGCTGCCCACGATGGTCACCCGCCATCGCTGCCCACGATGGTCACCCACTGGCATCACACCAGCAGCCCCCGCGCTGCCCCTCGCCCTGCCGGCGGGGCTGGGGGAGAGGGGGCACTGGGGGGGGTGGGGGGTGGGCAGGGGACAGTGCCCTCCCATGCTGCCGCTTCCCAGTCTGCTTCAGATTTGCTGGACATGCTCTAATAAAGCAGGCCAAGGGTTTATGGTTGTTATTTTCAGGCAAAAGTTGCCAATTTAGCTTTTTTTTTTTTTTTTTTTCTCTCAATAGGGCCAAATTAATCCAAGGAAGCAACAACAGCAGCTCCTGGCCCCTGTGCTGGACTGTCCCGGGATAAAAAGAGTCCGACATGGCAATTCCAGGGGCCATCCCACCGAGCCTCACGCCTCTGGCACAGGGTGTCTTCGGGAGGTTTAAAAAAAAAAAAAAAAAAAAAACCGCACACAAAAAAACCCCCACCAAAAACCCCCACAACCCGCTGACTTTATTGTGAGAAGTTAAGAAACAGAAGGAAGTTTGCAAACACCCCCCCGGGCCCCGATCCCCGGCCCTTTTCTATAGGATTAACCCGCCGGGAGGGGGGTCAAGATGGGAGAGGGAGGAAACCTCCAACAAAACACTTCGGCCCCTGCCCGCCCTCCCCCGCCGCCAACTGCCCTCCCCGGGGAGACAAAGGGCCGGAGCGGGGCAGCGGGCGGCCCCCAGCACCCCCCCGCCTCGACCCCCCCGGCCCCCCCCGGCCGCGGAAGCGTTTCCGCCGGGTTCGCCAGACGCTGCGTGGCTGCACGGCGCGGGGAGTTAAACTAAAAATAATAAAAAGCGAAGGAGAAGGCGGCGGAACGGGGAGCAAACACGAGGCGGCGAAAGCGGAGAAAACAAAACGCGGCGGAACGAACCGCGACCGAAGGAGGATGAAGTAAAACAAACCGCGATAAAAGCAAATAAAACATTCCGGGAGGAAATAAAGCGGAGCGATGGGAACCGCGCCGGAGCGAAGCGCCCCCCCCGCCCTCTGGGTCCCGCCGCCCCCCTGCCCAGGCAGTGCCCCGCGGGGCCGGGGTGGGGGGGGGCCGAGCGCAGCCGGGGGGCTCCCCATCCCC
The DNA here is from genome assembly GCF_023634155.1 of Falco peregrinus. NCBI lineage: Eukaryota > Metazoa > Chordata > Aves > Falconiformes > Falconidae > Falco > Falco peregrinus. The sequence continues at coordinate 5,163,855 of NC_073738.1, read as the reverse complement.
CCCCCCCCCGCTGCTCGGCGCCTGCCCCCCCCTTCCCCCAGCAATGATAACCTCGCGGAAAGCGGGGGGGGGGGGGGGGGGGGGCGCGGGCCCACCTGGCTGCGCAGCGCCGAGCACCAGCTGGAGGCCGAGGAGGCAGCAGAGGGGGGCGCCGAGGGGGGCGCGGGGGGGGCCGCGGTGCCGCCGAGCCGCGCCCCATGCCCGGCGCTGCCCCGCTCCGCTCCGCGCTGCTCCCGAGCCGCGGCCGGGGACGGCGGGGGGGAGGGGGAGGGGGAGGAGGAGGAGGGGGAGGGCCACCGAAAAGGGAGAGGGAGGGGAGAAGGGGAGGGGAAAAAAAAAGTACAAAAAAAAAAAAAAAAAAAAAAAAGCCGAGGCGTGTGCGGCAGCCTCAGACACTGCGTCAGCGGGAGCCGCGGGGCCCCCCTGGGGCGGGGGGGGGCGGGGGGGGTCCCCGTCCTGCTGCCCGCGGGGGGGGGAGGGGGGGCGGGAGCGGTGCCCAGCTCGCCCGTCGCATCCCTGCGAAGCCCCCCGGAGGGGCTGGCTGGCTCCGCCCTGCCCCCCAGGGGTCCCGCCGCATCCCCTGCGCCCGTGGTGCGGGGCAGGGCCGAGGGTGCGTGGGAGATGCGCACGGTGCCGCCGGCCCCGCTCACAAGCACCTTCCCTTGGCCGGGCACACAGTGGGGGGGGGCACCTTGGCTGGCGAGGGGGGCCACGGGCTGCCCTGGGCCCCGGCCACACGTTTGCACCAGGTTTGCACCAGGGGTGCAACCGAGGGGTGATTTCACGGTACTGCAGCACCAACGCAGCTGAACCCTCCACCCACCCATCCACCCACCCACCCATCCACCCATCCACCCATCCATCCATCCACCCACCCACCCACCCATCCATCCATCCATCCATCCACCCATCCACCCACC